>NC_083417.1:65376889-66576889 GCF_020745735.1 Hemiscyllium ocellatum
ATCTGAGTGGGTACATGAATAGGAAGGGTTTGGAGGGATATAGGCCAAGTGCTGGGAAATAGGACTAAATTAATTTAGGATATCTGGTCGGCATGGATGAGTTGGACCCAAGGGTCTGTTTCCGTGCTGTACATCTCTATGACCCTACTGAGGGCCCAAGAGCAGGTACCACAGACTGGGATCGCTTTTGGGTCCCTGTCAGAGCCGGGTATTCTAAAATCACAAGGAGCTGACCAAGAGCCCGTTACCACACGTGGAAGGACCGAGACTGAGACGATGCTGACTGAAGGTGTCTGACGAATGGAACAAAGACATTATGGGGAAAGCCACGATCAGGTTGTGAGCGGTTAAGGTGTGGAGGGCAGGGACAGGCTCAGCTGAAACTTTCGGGAGGGAATTGACTCCCTGTTGGAGGAAGGAAGGTCACGCAGTGAAGGCAGGAGAATAACACGACTCGCTGATCTGGATCGCGCTGGCTGGCCTTTTATCTCAACTCCACGAGTTTGGCTGCATTGGCGAACCCTGCAGTTTTCGAGTGGGGGATCTGTCGGATGGGGAGGCAATACTGTCAGGGGTCCCCAACCTGCTGGAAGAAGCTGCACTAGGTATCAAACACACAGAGCTGGCCAAAGAGACTGCCAGACAGACCCCACCCCAGCCTGAGAAGGGTTCGTCCCCCGTGCTTTCCCCCCTCTAGGTCCCTAACAAACCTCCTTTGGAAGGTATCACTGCTTCCATTGACAGCACTTCACAGCAGCTTGCAGTGTCTCAGCATTATCACCACTTTAGTAAGACAAGATGGAGGACCAGAATTCCACCATTTGGTCCAACTAGCCTGAGACACCACTGGATCATGGCCGATAGGATTCTCAGCCCCACTCTCCTGCCTTCTCCCTGTAACCCCTGATCCCCTTTACTAATCAACAACCTATCGACCTCCTTCTCAAATACACTCAATGAGTTGACCCCCACAGCCTTCTGTGGCAGTACGTTCCACAGACTAACCAGCCTCCAGCTGAAGGAATTCCTCCTTATCTCAGTTCAATTGGTTGTCCCATCACCCTGACACTGTGCCCTCGGGTTCTCGTCTCCCCTAATGAGGGAAGCATCTTCTCTACATCCACACTATCCAGGTCTCTCAGCATTCTGGAGGTTACAATGAGATCACCCGCACACCCGCTCGCGCGCCCTCCCTCCCCCTCGCCCACCCTCCCTCACGCTCGCGCACCCTCCCTCACCCTCGCGCACCCTCCCTCACCCTCGCGCACCCTCCCTCACCCTCGCGCACCCTCCCTCCCCCTCGCGCACCCTCCCTCCCCCTCGCGCACCCTCCCTCCCCCTCGCGCACCCTCCCTCCCCCTCACGCATCCTCCCTCCTCCTCTCGCACCCTCCCTCCCCCTCTCGCACCCTCCCTCCCCTCTCGCATCCTCCCTCCCCCCTCGCACCCTCCCTTCCCCTCACGCACCCTCCCTCCCCCTCTCGCACCCTCCCTCCCCCTCACACATCCTCCCTCCCCCTCTCACACCCTCCATCCCCCTCCCTCCTCCTCTCACACCCTCCCTCCCCCCTCATACCCTCCCTCCCCCTCACTCACCCTCACTCATCCTCCCTCCTCCTCTCACAACCTCCCTCCCCCTCTCACAACCTCTCTCCCCCTCTCACAACCTCCTCCTGCTCTCACACCCTCCCTCCCCCTCTCACACCCTCCCTCCCCCTCACTGACCCTCCCTCCCCCTCACTCCCCCTCCCTCCCCCTCTCACAACCTCTCTCCCCCTCTCACAACCTCCCTCCCCCTCTCACACCCTCACTCACCCTCCCTCCCCCTCCCTCTCACAACCTCCTCCTGCTCTCACACCCTCCCTCCCCCTCTCACACCCTCCCTCCCCCTCACTCACCCTCCCTCCCCCTCTCACAACCTCTCTCCCCCTCTCACAACCTCCCTCCCCCTCTCACACCCTCACTCACCCTCCCTCCCCCTCCCTCTCACTCACCCTCCCTCCCCCTCTCACACCCTCCCTCCCCCTCTCACACCCTCCCTCCCCCTCTCACACCCTCACTCCCCCTCCCTCCCACTCTCACACCCTCCCTCCCGCTCTCACACCCTCCCTCCCCCTCTCACACCCTGCCAATGTCTCCACCGTTCACTGTGCCAGTACAGAGGCCTCCTGCTCATTACAAACAGCACCACACACGCGGGAAGCAGGTCTCTCTCTCAAATAGAGTCCTTCAGTTAAACCTGCCGTATTGCCTTGCCAAAGCGCCAATAACTGGGACGAGGAGTGCCAGTTTCGGGGCAGGGGCAGACTGTCAACATACCCACCCTCCTGCCCAGTGCCCCGATCCAGCGTCACTCACCGTCTCTGTGATGTACGTCTGTATCCCATCAGCGTACTGCAGGGCATACTGATCAGAGTTACTCTTGTTCCAGCTACAGGTGAAGGAGAAACCAGGTCAGAGTCCAGGACAACAACCCCGGCCTCGAATGAGCTCGGGGTGAATTGTTCAGGGTTCTTAATCATCGCGCCAAGTGAGGGAGTTTGACCTGCTATGTGGATAATCACCAGCAAAAGTTCACGACAGGAAGGGGAGGTATTAGCATTGAGTTGACGTGGAAAACACCTCTGGATCAGGGAAGGAAGGAATTACATTTATATAGCACCTCTTGTGCCCTCTGGACATCCCAAAGCCTATGACAGTCCCCAAGGTGTTTTGCAGTACAGTAATGAGGTCAGCTGAAGCCACGCTAGAGGCAACATTCCCTTTCCGGGTTAGCTTAACCTCCTCAGGAAAGTGCTGCCCTTACCACAGAATGTGCCCAAGTCGACTGGCACCCCTCTACCCCTCACGCCCAGGCCGGGGGCGCTGATCGCGAAACACAGAAAACCCTGGAGTTTCCCAGCAGGCTGGGAGCTGGCCATGGAGGGAGCAGAACACGCCAGTGGTTCAGTTCCAAGGAGTGAGGGTGTTCAGTGTTAACGCTGTCTGCATCTCTCCACAGCCAGGCTCCCACCCACGGGGTCATTTCCTGATTATTTTCAGCAGCTTCCCTTTGGCGACCAGAGGTGGTGGTGGTGGTGGTGGTGGGAAGGGCGAGACAGCACACTTCACCATGGGCTGAATGGCCTCTCACACACTGTGCTCCTATAATCCACACAGCCCCACACGGTACATGTTGGCATTTATTTCAAACCAAACATTTTGAATCGCCCGACAAAGGGCTGGGCGAGCCATTCCAGGGCTCTCTCGAACACTGACTGGGGTGGACCATGCCCGGTTATGTTTCCCTCCATTGTAGTGTTCACATTAGCATCACATCCAAACAAAGGTAATTCCATAGTGAAGATAATTACCCAATTCTACCCCCAGGGAAGCGCCTTCACAACACTGCCACACTCGGTTGAATGCAGCCTTGATTTCCCTCTCCCCTCCCCTCTGTCCATGTCTGAACCCAAGGCTGTAATGAGGTCAGGAGCTGTGTGGTCCTGGTTGAACACAAACTGGGGGTCACTGAGCAGGTTATGGCTGAGCGGGTGCACTGTTGGTGACCCCTTCCATCACTTTCCTGATCACCGAGAGTAGGTGGGAATTGGCCGGGTTGGATTTGTCCTGCTTTCTGTGTGTGGGACTGACCTGGACAATTTTCGACATTGATGGGTAGATGTCCTGGAACAGCTTGGTTAGGGGAACGGCAGGTTCAGGAGCACAAGTCTTCAGTGCTATTGCTGGGATATCGTCAGGGCCCACAGCCCATTGTAACTCCACTGTCTCCAACCGGTTCTTGATATCATGTGGGAGTGACCGGACTTGGTGAAAGACTGGGTCAAGCACAGGGCGTCAGACAGTCTCTGAGGAGCAGGAAAGGCAACCCTGACAAAGGGTTTCGCCCGGAAACGTTGACGCTCCCCCCTCCTCGGATGCTGTCTGACCAGCTGGGCTTTTCCAGCACCTGCAGACCTTCCTGTCTCCAAGTGGTGAAAGATTGGCATCTTTGGTGCTGGGGACCACCAGAGGGAGGGAGGGATGGAGGGACAGAGGGATGGACGGAGGGAGCGAGGGATGGACGGAGGGAGCGAGGGATGGACGGAGGGAGCGAGGGATGGACGGAGGGAGCGAGGGATGGACGGAGGGAGCGAGGGATGGACGGAGGGAGCGAGGGATGGACGGAGGGAGCGAGGGATGGACGGAGGGAGCGAGGGATGGACGGAGGGAGCGAGGGATGGACGGAGGGAGCGAGGGATGGACGGAGGGAGAGAGGGATGAACGGAGAGAGGGAGGGATGAACGGAGAGTGGGAGGGATGGACAGAGAGTGGGAGGGATGGACAGAGAGTGGGAGGGACAGAAAGAGGGATGGACGGAGAGAGGGATGGACGGAGGGAGAGAAGGACGGAGGGAGAGAGAGAGAGAGAGAGAGAGGGGGAGTGAGGAAGGGAGGGACAGATGGACAGACAGAGGGAGGGACCGAAGGTGTCAAGCCAATTCAAGCATCCTTAACGTTGTGATGCTTCTTGACTGACAAGAAGATGGCCGCCACCAGTGACATCACCACGAGGTCATTGTCCCCTCACTATTTGGGATAGTCTGGCTAAGGGCCAGGGCCCACAGAACAGGACACGCTCAGGGCTCCAGGTACATACAGCAAAGCAGGGCTTACTCTGACAGAGCCTACAGAATAGGGCAGGACTCGGGGTGAGACTCAGGGCAAGTCAGGGTTCAGGTTGGAGCGGGGGAAGAAGTCAGAGTTCAGGCTAAACTGCTGCTGTTGCTTGTCACTATGGTCACAAAAATTAGACAAAGGGAAATCAAAGGCATTTCAGGAGAATAACGCGTCAGGCCCTCTTTTACTTTGAGCCTGTTGGGTGAACGAAGCGTTAAGTGGAGACCATCCTGGGCTCAGTGTTCCCTGGGGTTTGGATCCCTTGGGAGACAAAGGGTTACTTACACATCGCAGACCTCCTTTAGGACGGTCGACAGGGGCTTTTTCTGTGGGAATCCAGAAAGGAAAAAAGAAAACCGGGTTAGTCCAGAATGGCACAGGCCGCACCTAAAAGCTCTCGCCACTGCCCAGCCCAATCCTGTGTCTCCCCCCACCAACCCTCACTCCCACTCAGTCAGCCCAGCCCAGCCACACTGCAGCTCAATCCCTTCCCCTGGCCGTTGCACACCATTAGCAGGGAGTTCAGCAGAGAGCCCGGCGCCAACACATTTCCCCTTCCTGGAGGTCACACACAAAGGTGATGGCACAGGCCCGAGATCGCCCCACACATGCACCGGACTCTGTTAGAAAGTTCTCATCTTTCCTCTCAATTTCCCTTCTCCCCACACCCAACCCCCAACCTCCTCCTGACCTCAGGACCCCACAGCCCTGCCCTCCTGTATGGCCTGTACACAGCCACTGTGTCACCGCACTCTCAGGGTGTCCTAGGCCCAACCATCTTCAGAGACTTCATCAACCACCTTCCCACTATCGTGAGGTCAGATCGTGCAGTGTTCAGCACCGTCTGTGACTCCTCAGATACTGAAGCAGTCCACGTTCAACTGCTACAAGATCTGGAGTACAATACGCAGGCTTGGATAACTAAGTAGGCCGTAATACTCTCAACAGTCCCATCTCCAACATCTCCTGGATTACAGGGACGGGTCTGGGTGAGATGCTGTTCAGAGACTTATTGGGGGCGGCACAGTGGCTCAGTGGTTAGCACTGCTGCCTCACAGCACCAGGGTTCCAGGTTCGATTCCAGCCTCAGGTGACTGACTGTGTGGAGTTTGCACATTCTCCCCGTGTCTGCGTGGGTTTCCTCCGGATGCTCCAGTTTTCTCCCACAGTCCAAAGATGTGCGGGTCAGGTGAATTGGCCAAGCTAGGTGCATTAGTCAAAGGGATATGGGTCTGGGTGGGTTACTCTTCAGAGGTAAAAACAATGACTGCAGATGCTGGAAACCAGATTCTGGATCAGTGGTGCTGGAAGAGTACAGCAGTTCAGGCAGCATCCAAAGTGCAGCGAAATCGACGTTTCGGGCAAAAGCCCTTCATCAGGAATAAAGGCAGTGAGCCTGAAGCATGGAGAGATAAGCTAGAGGATGGTGGGGGTGGGGAGAAAGTAGCATAGAGTACAATAGGTGAGTGGGGGAGGGGATGAAGGTGATAGGTTAGGGAGGAGGGTGGAGTGGATAGGTGGAAAAGGAGCTAGGTAAGTAGGACAAGTCATGGGGACAGTGCTGAGCTGTAAGTTTGGAACTAGGGTGAGATGGGGGGGGAAGGGGAAATGAGGAAACTACTCTTCAGAGGGTCAATGTGGACTGGTTGGGCCGAAGGGCCTGTTTCCACACTGTGGGAAATCCAATCTAATCAAGACAGAATTTAACCATCAACCCTTGACATTTAATAGCATTACCACTGAATTCCCCACTGTCCTTTGTGGTTAGCTTTGATCAGAAACTGAACTGAATGAGCGATATAAATACCGTGGGGCTACAAGAGCAGGTCAATGTCTAGGAACTCTCCAGTGTGTAGCTCGCCTCCTGACTCCCCAAAGTCCATCCACCATCAGGAGGGTGGTGGAATACTCCCCACTTGCCTGGAATGGGTACAGCCCCAACAACACACAAGAAGGTTGACTCCATCCAAGACCCTCTGACTGGTATCCTAACCGGAGGGGATGATGGCTGAGTGATATTATGGCTGGATGGTTAATCCAGAGACTCCGGTGATATTCTGGACCCGGGTTCAAATCCTACCACGGCCGATGGAGGAATTAAAATTCGATAAAAATCTGGAATCTGTCCATTGTCAGAAAAAAACCCACCTGGTTCACTAACGTCCTTTAGGCCTACACGTGACTCCAAGCGCACAGCATTATAACTGACTCTTTATTGCCTTCTTGGCAATTAGGGGTGGACAGTAAGTGCTAGCCTGGCCAGGGATGCTCACAGATCATGAATACATTTAAAAAGAAACTTCATCACTTAACAATATTCAGCTGATCATCGCCACTGCGCAGTGGCAGCATTGTGTTGGTTGCTATAACAACAACACCTTCCAAACCCACAAGCACCGACCTCGAAGGACAGGGGCAGCAGAAATGGGAGAAGACTATCCGCTCCAAGGCACTGGCCAATCAGGAGCAAGCGATGTATCCTAGCCTTCCCAGTGATGCTCACGTCCCACAAAATGGATACTGGGAAGTGAAGCTCCGAAGGTGGATATCACAGACGAGTGATTTGGAGATGCCGGTGTTGGAGTGGGGTGGACAAAGTTAAAAATCACACAACACCAGGTTATAGTCCAACAGGTTTAATTGGAAGCACACTAGCTTTCGGAGCGACGCTCCTTCATCAGGTGATAGTGGAGGGCTCGATCGTAACACAGAATTTATAGTAAAAATTTACAGTGTGATGTAACTGAAATTATACATTGAAAAATACCCTGATTGTTTGTTGAGTCTTTCATCTGTTTGAATACTGTGATAGTTTCACTTTCATGTGTAAATCACAAATGCAGGGTTACACTGTATTTGCTCAAAAACTGCATGAATTCATGTAAAACACTGTTATCTCACTTTTTAGATTAGAATCAATCTAAACCTCATGGCATAGACAGAGAACACAGGGGGCTAACACCTTCAACATATTGTCTAGCTATCACCATTGTTAACAGCTAACCCGAGAATGCAACTTTTTAAAAAAGCTTTTGTGATTTACACATGAAAGAAGTGAAACTATCACTGGATTCTAACAGATGAAAGGCTTAACAATCAATTTTTCAATGTATAATTCCAGTTACATCACACTGTCAATTTTTGCTATAAATTGTGTGTTAGGATTGAGCCCTACACAATCACCTGATGAAGGAGCGTCGCTCCGAAAGCTAGTGTGTTTCCAATTAAACCTGTTGGACTATAACCTGGTGTTGTGTGATTTTTAACTTTGAACACAGATGAGGAGTGAGTATGTTCGGACAGAGTATGTGTACCAAATGAGTACTTCCCAGGGTTTGGGAAGAGACTGAACCAGTTGTGAAAGGCGCGCCGTATTAGGTGGCTCTCTGATTGACGGAATCATCATCAGACCCTGTTCCACCTGATTCCGATACATTCGCAACACAACTTCACTCAAATTACTGCCACCCCCCCCCCAGCTATTCCAGATCTGACTGACTAGAGGGACGGTGTGAAAGAGGAGTTTTTCGGGGTTGCTGAAGTGTTGAGACAGTCCGCCTGCTTTCTTACCTGATCGAGGTCGATCAGCTGAGGGTAGGCCCCAGGCATCTGCACGGCGATCTTCACGATATCCTTGGGCAGTGGCATGGTGGTTTCAGTCTAATGAGGCCCAGGAGCCTGCTGACTTGACTCGACTCGGCTGGGACAAGGAAAAAACCGGGGTCGGTTCTGTGGAAAAATCAGACAAAACTGTGCTGTTTGTGGCAGTGAATCTTTTATGGCAGTTGCTTCTTTTATTGGAGCATCTCAAATTGAGAATTCAGGAGGAGGAATACCCCAGAGATGTGTAGGCCGGAGGTCATCAGAAGACAGACGAATTAAGACTGCTGACTCATTGGGGAAGGAAGCAATCAGCGAAGGAAAAATGTCCCACACATGTTGCATCCAATATTTCCTCTGACTGACTAAAAAATAAATCTTCAAAGACCTATTTCCCTCCTCTTCCCCATACGTGCTCTCTAGGCCACACTCCAGCTCTGTCTGTATTGCACATTCGGCGAGCCAGAGGTGGACCGAAGGGAACAGGAAATGGAACGTTCTGCCCGGTCAGAACCTGCCCATCGGTCCTCGGTGACCTCTTGCTGTACTGAGACAGTGCGTGGGGCTCTGACAGTGCCCGGTGGACCTTCAGATGCCCTGCAGTGCCATCTTAAGATGCACGTTAGTCAGCCAGAGGCAAAGAAATATTTAACTAAATATAACGGGATTTGAGGGGACCGGCCTCCATATTTTGAAAGGGCCCTGTCGACAATTCAACGGCCAGCAAAGGAAATGCTTCAAAGCGAAACAGGTTGCATTTCTGTGGCACCACTTACAACGTTTGCAGCAAGTTAAGTGCTTCCAAAGCGCGGGTATTGGAGAAACGCAGCAGGCGACTTGAATGAGGGGATCTCCCACTAACGGCAATATCCCCAAGGCCAGATGATGCGTTTAGGTAGGGACAACAAACCGACTCGCTCTCTTTGGAGAGGGTGACAAAGGCCCTTTTACAACCATCGCACCTCCACCTAATCTCTCAGCCTGCCCTTCCAACCGGGCAGCACCCCCTCAGTCCTGCACTGAACTATCGGCTCAGACATTGGACTCCAGCTTCTGACCCAGGCGGCAGTGCTCCACACCCGACTATTGGATTAGATTCGATTCCCTACAGTGTGGGAACAGGCCCTTCGGCCCAACAAGTCCACACCGGCCCTCCGAAGAGCAACCCACCCAGACCCATTCCCCTACATTTACCCTCTTCACCTAACACTATGGGCAATTTAGCGGGACCAATTCACCTGACCTGCACATCTTTGGACTATGGGAAGTAACCGGAGTACCCAGAGGAAACCCACGCAGACACGGGGAGAATGTGCAAACTCCACACAGACAGTCGCCCGAGACTGGAATCAAACCTGGGACCCTGGTGCTGAGAGGCAGCAGTGCTAACCACTGAGCCACCATGTTAGACATCATTCTGGCACATTCTACAGGATAATGTGGCACAGAAACAGACCCAACCAGCCGATGCTGGAGTTTCTGCTCCAACCAAGCTGCATTCCACATTTAAATCGAGCAGGGTCATTCTTTATTCCTTTCTTCCTCACCCTCCCCTGGAATACATCCATGTAATTTGCTTCAGCTGTGCTGGAAAAGCTCAGCAGGTCTGGCTGCATTAGTGGAGAGAAACCAGAGTTAATATTTCAGATCCAGTGACCCTTCCTCAAAATTAACTGTTGCAACGCTCCGCCAATCCCTGTGTAAGAGGATTCCTTTTAATTCCCGATTTTTTCGTGACCATCTTTCCTTGAAAACCTTCTGCTGCACTGTTTTGTTCGAGAGGAAACACTCTCTCCTTCCCATTCCAGCTAAACCTTTCAGAATGGATTAATCACTCCTCCTTTCTTTTCTTGTGAGCGAGAAAGACAAGTCCCTCCGCCGACCCTGTCCCGAAATGTGAGCCCCTGTATCAGCTATTGCCCTCGTAAATCCCTGCCCCATCTCCCGTCTCTGAATATACAATGACCAGAGCTGCACAACGTATCCTTGTGTGCCTGAGGATTGACAGAGTTCCAGAAGGGCCTTGCTCATTTTCAACTCTATCCTTCTACCAACAAAGCCTGGTGCTGTTCCTTGTTTTGTCTCAGTAGCTTTGTTAATCCACAGCTCTGGGTGGGGTGCCCTGCGGATGGTTGGCGTGGATTCGACGGGTTGAGTGGCCTGCTTCCACACTGTGGGGAATTCTATGTTGATTGCTCCTAACAGAAGCCCATCACACCCCATTTCCCAGAGGAGCTAAAGACTGCAACGCTGACTATTCTTCACTAACCGTATGCAATAATTCATTCTGGATGTAGGTTTGCTCGTTGAGCTGGAAGGTTCATCTTCAGATGTTTCGTCACCATTCTAGGTAACATCTTCAGTCAGCTTCATCCAGGGACCCATTGATGATGTTACCTGGTATAGTGACGAAAACGAACCTTCCAGCTCTGCGAGCAAACTCACATCCCGAACCTCACCCTAAGCTACAAATCTTCTCAAAACTCGCTAATAATTCATTTCAATGGTCAAGTTTTTGAAAGAGTTATGATTATAGATTGCAATGTCAACATTCATCCACGCTGGGTTAATGGTGGCGATGTTGGAGTTGGCCTCGGAAGAAGGCCTCTCTTGATTCCTCTCTAATCAGTCGTGGGATGAGGGCGTGGCAGCTGGGTCATCACTTATTGCCCACCCCATGTTGTGCTCGAGAAAGTGGCCAGCTTCTTCTGATGATCGTCGCCACCTTGGACAAAAAGGAACCGTTGGGAGGGGATTAAAAAAATGGCCGCCACCCATCAGGGAGGCCCAGGCAGCTCAAGCCAGTGGGTGGCAAGGGACAGACGGCTCATCTCACTGGGTGCAGGAAGCAGGAACTCCCAGGCAGAGGAACATTGGAATACAGGAACAGGAGGAGGCTATTCAGCCCCTCGATACTGTTCCACCATTCAATGAGATCACAGCTGATCTATGGCCTGACCTGTGGCACATGTCCCTTACGTAACAAAGATTTCAGATTCAAAATTAACAACTGATCCAGCAAATACTGCCATTTGTGGAAGAGTCCCAAACCTCTGCCACAACTTTGTATGTTGAAAAGTGCTTCCTAATATCTCTTCTGAAAGGTCTGGCCCTAAATTCTCTGACTATGCCCCCTAGTCCTAGAATCCCCAATCAGTGGGAACAATTTACCTTTATCTACCCTGTTTATTTTCGTGTTAATATCTTGAAGGAAGACCAGGCCTTTAGAGAATGGTGATCTTGTTTATTACTTTTTCTTAAGCTCTCTCCTTGAACCCCACATTCAGTGTTCAGGGAAGGTCAGACAGGGGAACCTCCCTTGACATCTCTGATGGGAGGCAGCTGCAGAATCACAGAATCCCTTCCGTGTGGAAACAGGCCATTCGGCCCACGCCGAAGCTCCGAAGTGTATCCCACCCTGACCCTGACTAATGCACCTAACCTGCACATCCCTGAACACTATTTGCAATTTAGCATGGTCAATCCACCCTGACCTGCACAGCTTTGGACTGTGGGAGGAAACCGGAGCACCCGGAGGAAACCCACGCAGACACGGGGAGAATGTGCAAACTCCACACAGTCAGTCGCCTGAGGTGGGAATTGAACCCGGGTCCCTGGGCGCCGTGAGGCAGCAGTGCCAACCACTGTGCCACCATGCCGCCCTAATCTTCCACCTGCTCTTCGGAGACCGGTTGCCAGGTGGCATCCACGGTCACCCAGTTAGCCCCAGTGAACCCGCTGTGGGTCATCTAGTGACCCCACCAAATCCAGCCCACACTGCACCCAAGGGCAAGCCCAGGAGGCCAGAATTCCCGACTTCCACTTCCGAGGGGGAGATTGCATTCGGGTTGCAAAAAGCCCTGAGATCCGGTGAAGTTAGGGGGTCGGCTAGCACAAGGAAAGCTGAGTTACAAATCATAGAATTCCCATGTGGAAGCAGGCCATTCGGCCTGAGTCTACACCAAGCCTCCAAAGATAGGGGTGGGGGGGAGGGAGCATGGTCACAAAATTTGCAAATGATAAGAAAATTGGTCTGATGGTAAAAAGAAATGAAGATGTTAGTGGGGACCTGCTGGAGGACATCAATAGACTGGTCATCAGGCTGTGTGATAAAAACGTGCCTTCAAGAGGGCTTTGTTCTGTTTGGTTCCTCCTGAAGAGTTGGGCGGGGGCTTGTAAACCTGGTGCCGAGGTTTCTGCTCCATGGAAAGGAGAGTAAATAGCTCTGGGTATTGCTTTAAATTAGACAAAGGCGCAGCATGGATGGTGGGGTCAGGCTCACACAGAGCCAGGGGTTCAGTTTTTCACTTTCAGTTGAAGTTGAGGTTGTGGGGTTGAAGCTGCTAGATACAGCTCTCTCTCTCTTTCTCTCTCTGCTGCTGGATTCCCCGTGTCGGGGTTCCTTCTCCTGGACTGGAGCAAGTGAGGGAAATCTATTTGGCTGGATTTGCCTTTGTTAAGGGTGTGTTTATGGGATGCTGCTGTATGGGAACAGCTGCTGATTGTTACTAGCGATCATTTTGTTAAATATTTCAGTAGAGTTTGTTTTTAATTTTAACGCTAAAATGAAGTGTTAAAGCCTTGCAGTTGAATTACATTTGGAATGCAGTGCCAAGATAAAAGTTCGGGTCCAGGGTCCACTTGACATCCATTTACTGAGATCCTTTTTCTTTGTTAAAGCTGAGGCATCGTGACGAGCTGTCGGAGGGGCACAGGAGGCTCCACATGAGAGAACCCCGGAGCTTCCCGTTAACAAACAAACCGTCTCTGCTGCATTCCTCTTTCTTCCCTCCCTCACTGCTCTGTCTCTGCTTGGGTGGAGCAATGTAACCAGAGCTTGATGCAGAGCTCCCTGCAGGATAGTTGCCAGCAGTCAGGGTGGGGATGGAGTGCAATAGCAGAGCAGGACCGTGACCAGACAAGTCCCAGCAGGTTCTGGCAGCGCACAGGCCTCCCTAACTGTTAACACACACATACAGGCTCTCTCATACTCACAGAGACACACACAGACTGACACTCTCATACTCAAAGACACACACACACTCTCATACTCACAGACACACACACAGAGACACACACACTCATACTCTCAGAGAGAAACACACACACATATAGACACTCTCATACTCACAGAGACACACACACACATAGACTCTCTCATAGTCACAGACACACACACACTCTCTCATACTCAGAGACACACACACACACATAGACTCTCTCATAGTCACAGACACACACACACTCTCTCATACTCAGAGACACATACTCACACAGACACACACACACCGAATCTCTCATACTCACAGAGACACACACAGACTGACACTCTCATACTCACAGAGACACACACACACTCATACTCACAGAGGTACACACACCGACTCTCTCATACTCACAGACACTCTCATACTCACAGAAACACATACACTCTCATACTCAGACAGACACACCGACTCTCTCATACTCTCTCTCTCACACACACACACACTCTCATACTCACAGAGACACAAACAGACACAGACTCTCACACTCACACACACGCACCTGTACTGACCGGTGTGGTACTGGGTCAGCAGGTACATGTACTGACCAGCGTGGTACCTGTACTGACCGGTGTGTCACTGGGTCAGTGGGTACCTGTACTGACTGGTGTGGTACTGGGTCAGGAGGTACCTGTACTGACCGGTGTGGTACTGGGTCAGGGGTTACCTGTACTGACCGGTGTGGCACTGGGTCAGGGGGTACCTGTACTGACCGGTGTGGTACTGGGTCAGGGGGTACCTGTACTGACCGGTGTGGTACTGGGTCAGCGGGTACCTGTACTGACCGGTGTGGCACTGGGTCAGTGGATACCTGTACTGACCGATGTGGTACTGGGTCAGTGGGTACCTGTACTGACCGATGTGGTACTGGGTCAGGGGGTACCTGTACTGACCGGTGTGGTACTGGGTCAGGAGGTACCTGTACTAACCGATGTGGCACTGGGTCAGGGGGTACCTGTACTGACCAGTGTGGTACTGGGTCAGGGGGTACCTGTACTGACCAGTGTGGTACTGGGTCAGGAGGTACCTGTACTGACCGGTGTGGTACTGGGTCAGGGGTTACCTGTACTGACCGGTGTGGCACTGGGTCAGGGGGTACCTGTACTGACCGGTGTGGTACTAGGTCAGTGGGTACCTGTACTGACCGATGTGGCACTGGGTCAGGGGGTACCTGTACTGACCGGTGTGGTACTGGGTCAGGGGGTACCTGTACTGACCGATGTGGCACTGGGTCAGGGGGTACCTGTACTGACCGCTGTGGTACTGGGTCAGGGGGTACCCGTACTGACCGGTGTGGCACTGGGTCAGGGGGTACCTGTGCTGACCGGTGTGGTACTAGTTCAGGAGGTACCTGTACTGACCGATGTGGCATTGGGTCAGGGGGTACCTGTACTGACCGGTGTGGTACTGGGTCAGGGGGTACCTGTTCTGACCGGTGTGGTACTGGGTCAGGAGGTACCTGTACTAACCGATGTGGCACTGGGTCAGGGGGTACCTGTACTGACCGCTGTGGTACTGGGTCAGGGGGTACCCGTACTGACCGGTGTGGCACTGGGTCAGGGGGTACCTGTACTGACCGGTGTGGTACTAGGTCAGGAGGTACCTGTACTGACCGGTGTGGTACTGGGTCAGGGGGTACCTGTACTGACAGGTGTGGCACTGGGTCAGGGGTTACCTGTACTGACCGGTGTGGTACTGGGTCAGGGGGTACCTGTACTGACCGCTGTGGCACTGGGTCAGGACGTACCTGTACTGACCGGTGTGGTACTGGGTCAGGACGTACCTGTACTGACCGGTGTGGTACTGGGTCAGGGGGTACCTGTACTGACCGGTGTGGTACTGGGTCAGGACGTACCTGTACTGACCGGTGTGGTACTGGGTCAGGGGGTACCTGTACTGACCGATGTGGCACTGGGTCAGGGGGTACCTGTACTGACCGGTGTGGTACTAGGTCAGGAGGTACCTGTACTGACCGGTGTGGTACTCGGTCAGGGGGTACCTGTACTGACAGGTGTGGCACTGGGTCAGGGGTTACCTGTACTGACCGGTGTGGTACTGGGTCAGGGGGTACCTGTACTGACCGCTGTGGCACTGGGTCAGGACGTACCTGTACTGACCGGTGTGGTACTGGGTCAGGACGTACCTGTACTGACCGGTGTGGTACTGGGTCAGGGGGTACCTGTACTGACCGCTGTGGCACTGGGTCAGGGGGTACCTGTACTGACCGGTGTGGTACTGGGTCAGGACGTACCTGTACTGACCGGTGTGGTACTGGGTCAGGGGGTACCTGTACTGACCGATGTGGCACTGGGTCAGGGGGTACCTGTACTGACCGGTGTGGTACTGGGTCAGGGGGTACCTGTACTGATCGGTGTGGTACTGGGTCAGGACGTACCTGTACTGACCGGTGTGGCACTGGGTCAGGGGGTACCTGTACTGACCGGTGTGGCACTGGGTCAGGAGGTACCTGTACTGACCGGTGTGGTACTGGGTCAGGGGGTACCTGTACTGACCGTTGTGGCACTGGGTCAGGGGGTACCTGTACTGACTGGTGTGGCACTGGGTCAGGGGGTACCTGTACTGACCGGTGTGGCACTGGGTCAGGGGGTACCTGTACTGACCGGTGTGGTACTGGGTCAGGGGGTACCTGTACTGACCGGTGTGGTACTGGGTCAGGGGGTACCTGTACTGACCGGTGCGGCACTGGGTCAGCGGGTACATGTACTGACCGGTGTGGTACTGGGTCAGGGGTACCTGTACTGACCGGTGTGGTACTGGGTCAGCGGGTACATGTACTGACCGGTGCGGCACTGGGTCAGGGGGTACCTGTACTGACCGGTGTGGTACTGGGTCAGGGGGTACCTGTACTGACCGCTGTGGCACTGGGTCAGGGGGTACCTGTACTGACCAGTGTGGCACTGGGTCAGGGGGTACCTGTACTGACCGGTGTGGCACTGCAGGAATTCCATGTTTCAGAATCTTGCCTCGATCTCATCGTAGATTCCCCACAGTGTGGAAACAGGCCCTTTGGCCCAACAAGTCTACACCAAACCTCTGACGAGTATCCCACCCAGAACCGTTCCCCTAATCTAAAATCATCCCTGACTAATGCACCTAATCTACACATCTCTGCAGACATGGCGAGAATGTGCAAACTCCACATTGACAGTCACCAGAGGCTGGAATCGAACCAGTGCTAAACAAACACACACACACACACACACACAATGTAAACACTGGCATATTCTTAACTTCGCCCATCCTTGAGCCTTCTCTATTTTAATCATGCCACCGTTGTTGGTTGTGCCTTCAGGTATCTAGGCCCTCAGCTGTGGAACACCTTCCCCAAAGCTCTCTCACTTCCTTAAAGACACCCAATTAAAAAATATTGCTTTCTGCACAAGCAGTTTGGCTTCATATCAGCATACATGGCTCAGTGACAAGTTTTACCTTAGCTGCGAGGCGCCCTGGGGATGGTTTACGACATTAAAGGGTGTAAATTACAAGCTGCCATTGCCAACAATTGCCTCGGCGACCGTTCCCCAGCCGACACTGCAGTTCGGCCATTTTGATACGCCAGGGACACAAAAGCCATGCGTCTTTGTCTCTGAACTGAAGGATGCTGGTACAAGGATGTCCCGGGGACAGGCAGTGACTTCTATTTAATTCGATTCAAGTAATCAAGTCATCAAAACAGGTTTCTGTTTCTACACAGACAAAACTTCCAATTTGTACCGTGACAAATTTAAACCTCTAGCACTAGGCCGGAATTTAAATGAGATTCATTTGAGTGGATGGAAGAAGGCAATTGTGTTTTTCCCTTTTCCCCCACCCCCTCCTCCATCTCTCATTAAGAAAATCTAGGTGAAGGGTCAAGGCCAGGGAGCAGGTCATGACCAAGGCCGAACAAGCTCAGGGCGGGAGTTGATGTGAAACAAGAAGTATTTGGATGAGGCCGAACGTAGATTGGGCGAATGTAAATCGTGAGGCGTGTGGCTTCAGAGGGAAGTGAGGAGAGGAGGCCCCGGGGAAAGAGCAGCTGATGGTGCAGCGATAACAACAGCCGAAAAGGGGAGGCAAGAGATGCGGGGGGGGGGAGAGCCATCGTTAAAAAGGGAAGGAAATAGAAAGGAAGCAATGGAGATGAGGTAACGGTGGGTGGAAAGCAACGCCCAGCTGGGCTGGAAGGTGAGGGACGTGGAGCTGCCCAGGGGATGGACTACAATCATAGGAAATATTACCCTCGGTTGTGGCTGAGAGTGATTTGAGGTGGAAGGTGAACATACCACCTTACAGGAGTAGGCCATTCTGCCCCCTCAAGCCTGCTTGGCCATTCAATGGCTGTTCTAATGATGGCCTCAACTCTACAGCCCCCCGCCTTAGCCTCTGTGAGAGCGTGTGTTAAAGGGAACAGACTCCCCTGGAGGTGGACAGTCCAACATTTTTAAAGTCCACCATTCTGAGGAAGGGTCACTCCACCCAAAATGTTAACTCTGATCTCGGGGCAACTTTTTCACTCAGAGGGTGGTACGTGTATGGAATGAGCTGCCAGAGGAAGTGGGGGAGGCTGGTACAATTACAACATTTAAAAGGCACCTGGATGGGTATATGAATAGGAAGGGTTTGGAGGGATATGGGCTGGGTGCTGGCAGATGGGACTAGATTGGGTTGGGAATCTGGTCAGCATGGACGAGTTGGACCGAAGGGTCTGTTTTCATGCTGTACATCTCTATGACTCTATGATCTCTCTCCACAGGTGCTGCCAGGCCTGCTGAGCTTTTCCAGCAATTTCTGACTTACAGCATCCGCAGCTCTTTCTGACTTTGGCTTCAATGTTAAATGCAGGCCCACTTTAATGGGACACCCTATTGAAAGGAGCTGACAGTTCACCCGAACGGGTTCCTATCGAAGTGAGGGTTCATTCACAAAATGAGGAAAGTTTTGACCTTGGTCTCAGCTTTAATCTTAAATTCATTCCAAACCTTTGTTATGTCTGTGAGGCTGCAGAGTACAGGCCATATTCCAACACTGCTTGCCATATATTTACAATGATGTTGCCAGGGTTGGAGGATCTGAGCTACAGAGAGAGACTGAATAGGCTGGGGCTGTTTTCCCTGGAGTGTCGGAGGCTGGAGGGGAGACCTTATAGAGGTTTATAACATCATAAAGGGCACGGTTAGGGTAAATAGACAAGGTCTTTTCCCTGGGGTGGGGGAATCCAGAACTAGAGGGCATAGGTTTAGGGTGAGAGGGGAAAGATATAAAAGAGACCTAAGGGGCAACTTTTTCACACAGAGGGTGGTACGTGTATGGAATGAGCTGCCAGAGGAAGTGGTGGAGGCTGGTACAATTGCAACATTTAAGAGGCATTTGGATGGGTATATGAATAGGAAGGGTTTGGAAGGATATGGGCCGGGTGCTGGTGGGTGGGACTAGATTGGGTTGGGATATCTGGTCAGCATGGACGGGTTGGACCGAAGGGTCTGTTTCCGTGTTGCACATCTCTATGACTGAAAGTGTTGAAAGCAAAAATTGAATTGGGAGCAGGACATGAGTCATATCAGGTCATGGCTCAGTGTGGAACACTCTTGTCCCCGAGTCTGAAAGGCACAGACCTGCTTCAGAAACTTCCACACCTCCACCCGACACTCCGGTGTGGGCCTGCTGTCCTGTCCCGCCTGTGGGAATTCACCGCTGTGTTTCCTACATGACAAGATTCTAAACCTACGGTGCCGGCGGTAAAGGACTGGGGCGGGGGGGGGGGGGGGGGGGGGGGGCAACGATCCAAGTTTATAAAAGGCACTAAAGAAAGCTCAATCAAAACCCAAGGCCTGTATAGTACGGGGCATCGCCAAGACCTGTATGGTACGGGGCTTCGCCAAGGCCTGTATGGTACAGGGCATCGCCAAGGCCTGTATGGTACAGAGCATCGCCAAGGCCTGTATGGTACGGGGCTTCGCCAAGGCCTGTATGGTACAGGGCATCGCCAAGGCCTGTATGGTACAGGGCATCGCCAAGGCCTGTATGGTACGGGGCTTCGCCAAGGCCTGTATGGTACAGGGCATCGCCAAGGCCTGTATGGTACGGGGCATCGCCAAGGCCTGTATGGTACGGGGCATCGCCAAGGCCTGTATGGTACGGGGCATCGCCAAGGCCTGTATGGTACGGGGCATCGCCAAGGCCTGTACGGTATGGGGCATCACCAAGGCCTGTATAGTACAGGGCATCGCCAAGGCCTGTATAGTACAGGGCATCGCCAAGGCCTGTATGGTATGGGGCATTGCCAAGGCCTTTTTGTATGGGGCATTGCCAAGGTTAACACAAGCAAAGATCACAGGTAAATGAGGAAGTATTCAGTGGTTGGGACAAGATCCGTAGAGGGAGTAACGTTGAAGAAAAGTGTGCGTTTGCAGCTGGGAGAACTGAGAAAATAATGAGGTAGGGCAGCACAAAGAGCAAGTTTTCCTCATTTCAACACAGGAAGGATTTAGGATGTAATCCATATCCTGTGAATGCCTACAACTGTCTGAAAACCGGGGGAAATCAGTTCACAATCGCTCCCAATATGTTCAGTATTATACTTGCAAAAAGATGCATGTACCTTGATGAGTGGGGTAACCCTGATTGAAAGTTAAGAGCCTGAAATCTTCACAAGGTGGACACGGGAAGGTTGTTTGCACTTGTGGGTGAGTCCAGAACGAGGGAGCACTGTTTAAAGGTTCAGGGCTCTCCCTCTCACAGCAGAAGGGAAAGGATCATTTTCTCACAGAGGGTGGTATGATGTTAAAATTCTCCCTCAGAAAGCAGTATAGGTGAAATCTTTAAATATTATTTTAAGGCCTAACAAGAATCTAAGGTGCCTGGAATTCAAAACCCAAACAGTTCAGCTGTGAAAGGTGACACAGACTAAATAGCCTACTCTCCCGCTCCTAATGTATGTGCTCAGTTTTGCATCAAATTTACAATTAAAATTTGCACACTTATAACAAGAAGCTCCATTTAATTAATCAGAGAGGTCTGCTTTGTGTAAAATTCATCCTCAACTGAGTAAGATCCCATAAATTGGATGGATGATCTGTTGATCGTTTCTTTGGAAGCGTCAGTACAGGGAGGAATGCTGGTGGGAAAGTTATAGGGTTCGCTCCCCTATAGGGCCGCAGCAACTTACAACAACAGCTGGAAGCAGTGAGATGGATTGCACTGGTTTAGTGCCTCCAGCAAGAGACAGGACCTCTGGGAACACAGCAGAGGATCCCTGAATCCATCGCCTCCAAACTGAAAAGGTAAGGCAGCCAAGTTGTAACTGAGAGGGAGGCCGAGGCCTGCAGTGTGTGGTTCAACATTCCATTTCTGCTTTTGAGGTTAATAAAGCAAACCACAAATTGCAGGGAGGCCAATTTGGATCGTTGCGTCGGTGTTAGCTCTTGGAACAACTTTCCCTGCATTCCCCCATTAAAATTCCGCCTGGTCTTTACCCATTAAATCTTCTGCTTTTCAAGTGCAGATCGAATCCCTTTCTGAAAAATGCTACTGAATCAGATTCCACAATCAATTAATAATCATAACTGACTCTGTCTCAATTAGTCATAGCGATGTACAGTACAGAAACAGACCCTTCGGTCCAACTCGTCCAGATATCCTAACCTAACGAATCCCATTTGCCAGCATTTGATTCATATCCCTCCAAACCCTTCCTATTCATACACCCATCCAGATGCCTTTTAAATGTTGTAATTGTACCAGCCTCTGCCACTTCCTCTGACAGCTCATTCCATACACGTACCACCCTCTGTGAGAGGAAGTTAGCCCTCAGGTCTCTGTTTTATCTTTCCCCTCTCATCGTAAACGTATGTGCTCCAGTTCTGGACTCCCCCCACCTGAGAAAAAGATCTTGGCCATTCACCTTACCTAGACCCCTCATGATTTTATAAATATTTTAGAAAGGTCACCCCTCAGCCTCTGCCTCAGTGTCCCAGGAAAATCGCTCCAGTCTATTCAGCCTCTCCCTGTACCTCAAACCCTGACAATGGCCTTGTAAATCTTCCCTGACCCCTTTCGAGTTTCACAACATCTTTCTTATAGCAGAGAGACCAGAATTGAACGCAGTGCACCAAAAGTGTCCTGTACAGCCACAACATGACCTTCCAATTCCTGTTCTCAATGCACTAATCGATAAAGACAAGCATACCAAACACCTTATTCACTATCCTGTCTGCCTGGGACTCCACTTTTGAGGAACTGTGAACCTGCACCGCAAGGTCTCCATGTTTGTTTAACACTCTCCAGGATCCCACCATTAAGCATATAAGTCCTGCTCTGATGTGCCTTTCCAAAATGCAGCACGTCACATTTATCTAAATTAAACCCCACCTGCCACTGCTCTGCTTTACTGGTTAATTATCTCAATGCTATCCTCTGGTTCCGGACTCTCTGGTAAGTGGACCAATTTTCTCTTTCCTACTCAATCTGAACCATTTCATATTTGAACATCTCGACCAAGTCAGCCTTTCCTGTCATCTGCTCCGAGGGAAAGAATCCAAGTGTGTCCAGTCTGTCCAGACTACTGAAGGGTCATCACCCTTTCCATTAATCTACCCTGCTCCCTCCTCACTCCTAAGTCACAGGCCCGATACACCAGCTGCAACCTAACTAGAGATTTATAAAAGATTCACAATCACTCACTTGTTGTTGTACTCTGAACCTGTTTGGAAAACTGTGGATTCCTAATCATTGCAGCCTCCTCAATCTATCCTACTGGTTGCAAATATTATTGTACCAGTCTTTCTGTCCCTGTCTTTTCACTGGCCATCTGCCTGGTTTCATATGGACTTTGCTCTGATGAGCAATGCCACTGGTAAGTGTATTAGCATTCCATAAACTCGGAATGTAAAATAGCACAGAGTCATGATCATTGCTACATTTGCTGTAATATGCAAATAAGACAGAAAATTAATCAATTTACTGGGCAGCTTTATGTAAACAGACAATTGGCACGGTGCTGCCTTTTCCAAGTTACTAGCCAGGTTTCTGCTTTTGTCCTCACTCTGGAAGCCATTACTTAGAGAGATTGACAATGACCTTTTCAACAGCAGTGAAACGGTAGCTCCACTCTGACAACCTGATGACACCTGGTTCAAACCCACCCTTCGCCTTTCCCCTCCCCCTGCTCTGAGCATCACACACCGAGGTATACACCCTGCTCGGCGACAGACTTTCAGAAGATTCCAGCCAGAGACCAGCACAATTCTCACTCACCCTGCACTTGACCCCCAATGCCCTGAGGGAGGGACTTCCAGGATTCTGACCCAGTGACAGTGAAGGAACTGCGATATATTTCCCAGTCGGGATGGTGAGTGGTTTGGAGGCGAACTAAGAGGGGGTTAGTGTTCCCATGTATCTGCTGCCCTTGTCCTTCTGGATGGAAGCAGTCGTGGGTTTGGAAGGCGTTGTCTGAGGATCTTTGGTGAATTTCTGCAGGGCCTCTTGTAGATGGTACACACTGCTGCTACTGAGGTGGAGGGAGGGGATATCCGTGAACGTGGAGCCAATCAAGTTGAGTTTCTCTGTCCTAGATGGTGTCGAGCTACTTGAGTGTTGTTGGGGCTGCCCCCATCTGGGCAAGACGGGAGTATTCCATCACATTCCTGACCAGCATTCCCTCCAATTATTTTCTTGGCTTTGCAGACGTCTGAGAATGACGTATGGTGGTGGCGTTTGGAAGCGGACAGTGGAGAGGTTGGGGAGTCAGGAGGTGAGTCACTCACTGCAGGTGCCTAGCTTCTGACCTGCTCTTGTAATAATATGGTGAGTCCAGTCCAGTTTCTGATCGATGGCAATCCCCAGGATTTCAGGAATTCAGTGATGGTCCTACCATTGTCAAGAGATCCTCTCTTTTTTGGGGATGGTCATCGCCTGGCATTTGTGTGGCATGAGTGTTACTCGCCACTTGTCAGCCCAAGGCTGGACAGTGTCCAGATTTTGCTACATTGGAATAGGAGGTGCTTCACTATCTGAGGAACTGGGAATGCTGCTGAACATGGTGCAATCATCAGTGAACATTCCCACTTCTGACCTTGTGATGGAGGGAACGTCGTTGATGATGCAGCTGAAGATGGTTGGGCCGAGGACACTATCCTGAGGAACTTCCGCAAAGATGCCCTGGAGCGGACGTGACTGACATCCAGCAACCACGACCATCTTCCCATGTGTCAGGTGGGACTCCAACCAGTGGAGAGTTTGCCCCCCCCCCCCCCGATACCCACTGACTCCAGTTTTGCCAGGGCTCCTTGATGCCACACTCGGTTGGATGCAGCCCTGATGTCCCTCTCCCCTCCCCTCTGTCCATGTCTGAACCCAAGGCTGTAATGAGGTCAGGAGCTGTGTGGTCCTGGCTGAACCCAAACTGGGGGTCACTGAGCAGGTTAATGCTGAGCGGGTGCACTGTTGGTGACCCCTTCCATCACTTTACTGATCATCGTGAGCAGGTGGGAATTGGCCGGGTTGGATTTGTCCGGCTTATTGTGTACAGGACATACCTGAGCGACTTCCCACATTGTCGGGTAGATGCCAGTGTTATAACGGTACTGGAACAGCTTGGTTAGGGATACAGCAAGTTCTGGAGCATCAGCCTGTAGTACTATTGCTGGAATGCTGTCAGGGCTGAGTACTCTTTCTCAGTATCACACAGAGTGACTGAACGGTTTAGAGACTGGCGTCGATGATGCTAGAGACCTCAGATATAAATAAACGCCTCGCCATGCTTGGTGTGTATTCCCTGTAGCTCAGGTGGCTTCAACTGAAGCTATTGCCCATCCACCATTTGGACACTACAAATGGAGCCAGCCATAACCACGATGAGTTGGCTCAAATTCCTGACTCTGCTTTGAGGTTTTTGAGTGTGTTTTAGCATACGGAACATGAGAAAGATTCTTGGCTTCAGGGCAACATCTGGGAACTGCCTCAGCCTCCTTGACCTCCACTTCTCGTCCTCTGTGAGGGGAATGGGAGTCACTCGCTAATCAGAACAAGCACCTTTTTGAGACCTTACAACACCATCACGGCCAGTGTGCGTAGCTCAAAACAGCTGCATGAGATCTTCTGAACCCACCTCAGAAAACACACAGGGCCTGACAGCCATACTCTGGGCCTCCGACAGTGTGGCACTTCCTTCACGGTGCACCGGAGAGTCAGCTTTAGGCCAGGTGCCGATGACTTTGCAGTGGGACTTGAATAGGAGTAGAGTTAGGCCTCTCGGGCCTTCGGTAAGATCATGGCTGCTTTACTTCCTCTCGCAGTAGCAGGGCTGGGGAATTGCAGCCGTGCAAATATCACAGTGAAACGCCGGGAGGCAGTTGGAAAGCTGCTTTCACGGGGGGATGACCAGAAAACCCAGCCTGTCTCTCCAGGCCTAACAATGAATTGCTCACGGGGATGTTCACAGAAGCTCAAAAGTTGTTGGGTATGTGGGGACATCACTGTCTCAGATCTGAGCTATCTTTCTTCTGAATATGATATACAGTTTCTAAAAGAACTGAAGAATCTTGTCTGATTTCATCATAAAACACTCAAAGACAGTTACGAGTCCTGGCCTGTGAAGAACTAGCTACCACCTGGAAGCCATCTTGGAACTGTGCACTTCCTCAGTTCCACATCGCTAAGCCATTCCCTCAAATGTCCATCCCCAGTTTCTGAAATCTCCTTCCCTAACCCTTTCTGTCTGTCCACCTCTGTCCAAACTCTCCTTAAAACGCGCTCTCTTTGACCAAGTGGCTTCTTGGCTGCTATCGATTGGAGAGGGAGGTGCACTTGGCTGGGGTAACGGGGTTACGGGGTTAACAGTGCCCCACACCATGGGGGGAGAGAAGGGGCAATCTCTGCGATATTCCACACCACAGCATCAATACTGGGAGATATCAGTAATATCCCACACCGCAGAAGCTGTCGGCGATATCCCACACCGCGGGAGATGTCGGCGATATCCCACACCGCGGGAGATATCAGTAATATCCCACACCGCGGGAGATGTCGGCGATATCCCACACCGCGGGAGATGTCGGCGATATCCCACACCGCGGGAGATGTCGGAGATATCCCACACCGCGGGAGATGTCGGAGATATCCCACACCGCGGGAGATGTCGGAGATATCCCACACCGCGGGAGATGTCGGAGATATCCCACACCGCGGGAGGTGTCGGAGATATCCCACACCGCGGGAGGTGTCGGAGATATCCCACACCGCGGGAGGTGTCGGAGATATCCCACACCGCGGGAGGTGTCGGAGATATCCCACACCGCGGGAGATGTCGGCGATATCCCACACCGCGGGAGATGTCGGCAATATCCCACACCGCGGGAGGTGTCGGAGATATCCCACACCGCGGGAGATGTCGGCGATATCCCACACCGCGGGAGGTGTCGGCGATATCCCACACGGCGGGAGATGTCGGCGATATCCCACATAGCGGGAGATGTCGGCGATATCCCACACAGCGGGAGATGTCGGAGATATCCCACACAGCGGGAGCTGTCGGCGATATCCCACACCGCGGGAGATGTCGGCGATATCCCACACCGCGGGAGATGTCGGCGATATCCCACACCGCGGGAGATGTCGGCGATATCCCACACCGCGGGAGATATCAGCGAAAACACACAGCGCAGGAACTATTGGCGATATCATACATAATGTGGTTAATACTGAGAACTATGAATGCCATTGCACATCATAGGAAATACAAGGTGAGATATTAGCAATATTGCACACCAGAGGGTAAATACTGGGACATATCAATGATATTCCCCACCACGGGACAATCACTGGGAGATAACAGCCACGCTGTCACTGTGGACCCAGGTAAGTACTGTACAGTTGATGGTTTGTACCCTTATCTGTGATAGCGAGGGGGAGCCAAAGAGGGGTCAGACAGAGATGGCCGGGAGCACTGAGACTGAGCAGAGGAGGAAGGGTGGTGTGGGGTGGGGGGGAGTGGGGGGGAACAGATAAGGGAAAGGACAGCCCAGGAGGAGGGAGTGGGAGGAACAGAGGAGGAGGGAGTGGGATGGTGCAGAGAAAATGGGAGGTCGAAGTATTGGTCAAAGGGCTGGGGTAAATGGATGGGGCAGTAGAAGGGGCAGGATAGTTGATGGGAAGGGGTTGTGGCAGAGTTTTTATGTGGGGGGGGGGCAGTGGCAGGAGAACGCTGAAGGATCCACATCTGAAGGATCCTGAGCCTCCATCTCTGCCACCTCCAGAGAGACGCCAACCCATATTCCCCTCCCCGGTCAGCCTTCCACAGGGACCATTCTCACTGGGACTGCTTGATCCAATCCCAACAACCACCCCAACCCCACAGCCTCAATGCAGTTCCCAACATCCCCCGCCACCCCACCCTCTCTCCCCCCCGTCACAGCACCATCCCCCACCACCCCACCCTCTCTCCCCCGTCACAGCACCATCCCCTGCAACCGCAGAAGGTGGGACACCTGTCCAAAAATCAGAAAGTGCTGGAGAAACTCAGCACATCTGTGGAGCTCTCTTCACAGCTGCTGCCAGACTGGCTGAGTTTCTCCCTCACTTCCCATTTCTGGTTCAGAGCTCCAGCGTCTGCAGGTTTTTTGTTTGATCCCAGTGCAAACAGCTGCCCATTTATCGCCTCCCTCCTCATTATCCGAGGTCCCAGACCTCACTTCCAGGTGAAGCAGCGATTTATCGGCACCTCACTTCACCCAGTCTCCCATATTCGCTGCTCACAATGTGGTCTCCTCTATATTGGGGAAAGGAAGCACAAACTGGGCAATCGCTGAGCAGAACGCCTGCAAAAATGACCCTGAGCTTCCTGTTGCTTCAACACACCTGGTTAGCAAGGTTAGACCTCATGGAATACAGGGAGAACTAGCCATTTGGATACAGAACTGGCTCAAAGGTAGGAGACAGAGGGTGCTGGTGGTGGGTTGTTTTTCAGACTGGAGGCCTGTGACCAGTGGAGTGCCACAAGGATCGGTGCTGGGCCCTCTATTTTTTGTCATTTACATAAATGATTTGGATGCGAACATAAGAGGTACAGTTAGTAAGTTTGCAGATGACACCAAAATTGGAGGTGTAGTGGACAGCGAAGAAGGTTACCTCAGATTACAACAGGATCTTGATCAGATGGGCCAATGGGCTGAGAAGTGGCAGGTGGAGTTTAACTCGGATAAATGCGAGGTGCTGCATTTTGGGAAAGCAAATCTTAGCAGGACTTCTACACTTAATGGTAAGGTCCTAGGGAGTGCAGGTTCATAGCTCCTTGAAAGTGGAGTTGCAGGCAGATAGGATAGTGAAGGCGGCGTTTGGTGTGCTTTCCTTTATTGGTCAGTGTACTGAGTACAGGAGTTGAGAGGTCATGTTGTGGCTGTACAGGACATTGGTTAGGCCACTGTTGGAATATTGCATGCAATTCTGGTCTCCTTCCTATCGGAAAGATGTTGTGAAACTTGAAAGGGTTCAGAAAAGATTTACAAGGATGTTGCCAGGGTTGGAGGATTTAAGTTATAGGGAGAGGCTGAACAGGCTGGGGCTGTTTTCCCTGGAGCGTCGGAGGCTGAGGGGATGAGATTATAGAGGTTTATAAAATCATGACGGGCATGGATAGGATAAATAGGCAAAGTCTTTTCCCTGGGGTTGGGGAGTCCAGAACCAGAGGGTATAGGTTTAGGGTGAGAAGGGAAAGATATAAAAGAGACCTACGGGGCAACGGTTTCACACAGAGAGTGGTACGTGTATGGAATGAGCTGCCAGAGGAAGTGGTGGAGGCTGGTACAATTGCAACATTTAAAAGGCATTTGGATGGATATATGAATAGGAAGGGTTTGGAGGGATATGGGCCGGGTGCTGACAGGGGGGACTAGATTGGGTTGGGATATCTGGTCAGCATGGATAGGTTGGACCGAAGGGTCTGTTTCCCTGCTGTACATCTCTATGACACCAACCGGGTCCCTGGCCAACACCAATGTCTCAGGTTTGCTGCAGTGCTCCAGCGCAAGCTGGAAGAACAGCGCCACATTTTCCACTTGGGGATCCTTCAGCATTCTGGACTCAACACAGAGTTCAATTATTTTAGGCCCTTGACACCTTCCTCCCTGTCCTTTACCCACCGGCACAGTGCCTTAGTGGTTAGCATTGCTGCCTCACAGCGCCAAGGACCTGGGTTCGATTCCACTGTTGGGCGACTGTCTGTGTGGAGTTTGCACGTTCTCCCCGTGTCTGTGAGAGTTTCCTCCGGTTTCCTCCCACAGCAGGTCAGGGTGAATTGGCCAGGCTAAATTGCCCATAGTCTTCAGGGATGTGCAGGTGCATTAGTCAGGAGTAATAGGGAGGGGACTGGGTCTGGGTGGGTTACTCTTTGGAGGGTTGGTGTGGACTTGTCAGGCTGAAGGGCCTGTTTCCACACTGTAGGGAATCTCTGATTTATGGCCCTGGCAAGATGTGGAGTATTTTCAACCCGATGAAGGGCTCCTGCCTGGAATGTTGATCCTCCTGCTCCTCGGAGGCTGCCTGACCTGCTGTGCTTTTCCAGCACCCCACACTTTGTGACTCTGATCTCCAGTGCTTGCTTTTGCCTTGATTTCAACACAACCAAAACCTTACTTCAGGTTCGTGTTTACCAGCAATTATTTCCCCCCTCCCTGGCTCACCATTACCCATCCCTTTGACTGCCTCTCCCTCTGGGGACCCTACTGCTTACTTTCCTCACTCCCACCCGCCACCCCCAACTTCAGCGTACTTTTTCCTCGCTACCATCAGACGTTAACTCTGTTCCTTCTCCCTCCCCGCAGCTGGTGCCAGACCTGCTGAGTTTCTCCAGCACTTTCTGCTTCTGTCTCCTGCATTGACAGGTCCCCTGAACCCAAACCCTGCACACTCTGGGGACAAAGGAGAAAGGAGACTGGGAGAACAACCAGTGACTAACACTCACGAACACCCAAGGCTGAGCTGTCTCTACAAGGAAACACTTCCAACGTGATCCACTCTATTCCCGAGATCCCACCCCAGGAAGCAAGTGTCCAGGTACAGTAACACCCCAAAAGAGTCAGGCAGGGCGGAAACCCAACAGCAGGACAGTGTCCCAGAGACACAACACTTCTCAAAAATAAAGCTGGGTGTGTTAAATAAAAACGTCACGCAGCTCAGCAGAAACATGCCCGAAATTATGATTTTAAAAACCATAATTTTTAAATCAGTGTTCCCCCCCTCCCACCTGTAAACTGATTTAATCCTGACTTGCAATCTTCTCTGGTTCCCTCCCCATACAGACCCTCTCCCCCCCCCTCCCCCTCTCAGTTCCACAAAGTTACATCCAGGCAGCATGAAGGAACGGGAGTGAGCAGTTTTGCAAACTCCTGTCCCGTCTCCAGCAGTTTTCCAGGCCGTGGCTGGGTCTCCCTCACCCATCCCCATCCCCATCCCCGTCCCCGTCCCCGTCCAGGATTCCGCCACCCACCTTCTGCAGACCGGGGACCGGGCTCCGGGTCTCCCTCCCACACACACACCGGCGCCAGCAAGTTTCTCGGGAAGTTTCAGCCGCTCCCGAAGTTGCAGGGAGCGAGTCCAGTCCGGGAATGGGGCTCGGCTTCCGGGTTAGAGAGACTGACACACACGCCCAGCTCCTCCCGCAGGACACTGAGTGTGTGTGTGTCGGAGCTGGCGGGGAGGCGAGCATCCTCACAGGGAACAGCAACACCACCACCCCAGCAAAAACAACTCACTGTCAGAGCCTCACTGCGGGAGCAACTGGGCCACACAGGCAATGTTCAGACACAGGCACACTGTCACACTGACAATGTACAGACACAGGCAATGTACAGACACTGTCAAACTGGCAATGTACAGACACAGGCACACTCACACGGGCAATGCACACAGGCATACTGTCACACAGGCAATGTACAGACACAGGCAATGTACAGACACTGTCACACAGGCAATGTACAGACACAGGCACACTGTCACACAGGCAATGTACACACACAGGCATACTGTCATACGGGCAATGCACAGACACAGGCATACTGTCACATGGGCAATGCACAGACACAGGCATACTGTCATACGGGCAATGCACAGACACAGGCATACTGTTACACAGGCAATGTACAGAAACAGGCAATGTACATACACAGGCAATGTACAGATACTGTCACACAGGCAATGTACAGACACAGGCACACTGTCACACAGGCAATGTACTGACACAGGCATACTGTCACACGGGCAATGTACAGACACAGGCATACTGTCACACGGGCAATGCACAGACACAGGCAGACTGTAACATGGGCAATGTACATACACAGGCATACTGTCACACAGGCAATGTACAGTCACAGACACACTGTCACACTGGCAATGTACAGACACAGGCACACTGTCACACAGGCAATGTACACACAGGCATACTGTCACATGAGCAATGCACAGACACAGGCATACTGTCATACGGGCAATGCACAGACACAGGCATACTGTTACACGGGCAATGTACAGACACAGGCATACTGCCACACGGGCAATGCACAGACACAGGCAGACTGTAAAATGGGCAATGTACAGACACAGGCATACTGTCACACAGGCAATGTACAGACACAGGCAATGGACAGACACAAACAATGTACAGACACTGTCACACAGACAATGTACAGACACAGGCACACCGTCACACTGGCAATGTACAGACACAGGCACACTGTCACATGGGCAATGTACAGACACAGGCATACTGTCACACGAGCAATGCACAAACACAGGCATACTGTCACACAGGCAATGTACAGAAACAGGCAATGTACAGACACAGGCACACTCACACGGGCAATGCACAGACACAGGCATACTGTCACACAGGCAATGTACAGACACAGGCAATGTACAGACACTGTCACACAGGCAATGTACAGACACAGGCATACTGCCACACGGGCAATGCACAGACACAGGCAGACTGTAACATGGGCAATGTACAGACACAGGCATACTGTCACACGGGCAATACACAGACACAGGCACACTGTCACACACTGGCAATGTACAGACACAGGCACACTGGAAATGTACAGACACAGACACGCTGTCACACAGGCAATGTACAGATACAGGCATACTGTCACACAGGTACACTGTCACACAGGCAATGTACAGACACAGACACACTCACACTGGCAATGTACAGACACATGCACACTGTGACACTGGCAATTTACAGACAGGGGCACACTGGTAATGTACAGACACAGGCACACTGTCACACACTGGCAATGTACAGAACACAGGCACACTGTCATACTGGCAATGCACAGACACAGGCAATGTACAGACACTGCCACACAGGCAATGTACAGACACAGGCACACTGCCACACTTGCAATGCACAGACACAGGCAATGTACAAACACAGGCAATGTACAGACACAGGCACATTGTCACACTGGCAATGTACAGATACAGGCACACTTTCACACTGGCAATGTACAGACACAGGCACACTGTCATACAGGTAATCTACAGAGACAGGCACACTGGCAATGTACAGCCACAAACACACTGTCACACAGGCAATGAACAGACACAGGCACACTGTCACACAGGCAATGTACAGGTTCAGGCACACCATCACACAGGCACACTGTCACACAATCAATGTACAGACACGGGCATAATGTCGCATAGGTAATGTACACACAGGCACACTGGCAAAATACAGGCACAGGCAATGTACAGACACTGTCACACAGGCAATGTACAGACACAGGCACACTGTCACACAGGCACACTGTCACACAGGCAGTGTACAGACACAGGCACACTTTCACACTGACAATGTACAGACACAGGCTCATTGTCACACAGGCAATGTACAGACACATGCACACTATCCCACAGGCTATGCACAGACACAGGCATAATGTCACACAGTCAATGTACAGACACAGGCAATGTACAGACGCAGGCAATGTCCATGCACTGTCACACAGGCAATGTACAGACACAGGCACACTGTCAAACTGGCAATGTACAGACACAGGCAATGTACAAGCACAGGCAATGTACAGACACAGGCACACTGTCACACTGGCAATGTACAGGCACAGGCAAACTGTCACACAGGCATTGTACAGACACAGGCACACTGTCACACTGGTAATGTACAGACACAGGCACACTGGAAATGCACAGACACAGACACACTGTCACACAGGCAATGTACAGATACAGGCATACTGTCGCACAGGCACACTGTCACACAGGCAATGTACAGACACAGACACACTCACACTGGCAATGTACAGACAATGCACACTGTGACACTGGCAATTTACAGACAGGGGCACACTGGCAATGTACAGACACAGGCACACTGTCACACACTGGCAATGTACAGACACAGGCACACTGGAAATGTACAGACACAGACACGCTGTCACACAGGCAATGTACAGATACAGGCATACTGTCACACAGGCACACTGTCACACAGGCAATGTACAGACACAGACACACTCACACTGGCAATGTACAGACACTGTGACACTGGCAATTTACAGACAGGGGCACACTGACAATGTACAGACACAGGCACACTGTCACACACTGGCAATGTACAGACACAGGCACACTGTCATACTGGCAATGCACAGACACAGGCAATGTACAGACGCTGCCACACAGGCAATGTACAGACACAGGCACACTGCCACACTGGCAATGTACAGACACAGGCAATGTACAAACACAGGCAATGTACAGACACAGGCACATTGTCACACTGGCAATGTACAGATACAGGCACACTTTCACACTGGCAATGTACAGACACAGGCACACTGTCATACAGGTAATGTACAGAGACAGGCACACTGGCAATGTACAGCCACAAACACACTGTCACACAGGCAATGAACAGACACAGGCACACTGTCACACAGGCAATGTACAGGTTCAGGCACACTATCACACAGGCACACTGTCACACAATCAATGTACAGACACGGGCATAATGTCGCATAGGTAATGTAGACACAGGCACACTTTCACACAGGCAATGTACAGACACAGGCACACTGTCACACAGGCAATGTACAGGTTCAGGCACACTATCACACAGGCACACTGTCACACAATCAATGTACAGACACGGGCATAATGTCGCATAGGTAATGTAGACACAGGCACACTTTCACACAGGCAATGTACAGACACAGGCACACTGTCACATAGGCAATGTACAGGCACAGGCACACTGTCATACTGGCAATGCACAGACACAGGCACACAGTCACACTGGCAAAATACAGGCACAGGCAATGTACAGACACAGGCACACAGGCAATGTACAGACACAGGCACACTGTCACACAGGCACACTGTCACACAGGCAGTGTACAGACACAGGCTCATTGTCACACAGGCAATGTACAGACACATGCACACTATCCCACGGGCTATGCACAGACACAGGCATAATGTCACACAGGCAATGTACAGACACAGGCAATGTACAGACGCAGGCAATGTCCATGCACTGTCACACAGGCAATGTACAGATACAGGCACACTGTCAAACTGGCAATGTACAGACACAGGCAATGTACAAGCACAGGCAATGTACAGACACAGGCACACTGTCACACTGGCAATGTACAGACACAGGCACACTTTCACACAGGCAATGTACAGGCACAGGCACATTGTCATACAGGTAATGTACAGAGACAGGCACACTGGCAATGAACAGACAGGGGCACACTGGCAATGTACAGACACAGGCACACTGTCACAGTCAATGTACAGATACAGGCATACTGTCGCATAGGCAATGTACACACAGGCACAGTTTCACACAGCAATGTACAGACACAGGCACACTGTCATACTGGCAATGTCCAGACATGGGAACACTCTCACACAGGCAATGTACAGACACAGGCACATGGTCACATAGGCAATGTACAGACACAGGCACTCTGTCATACTGGCAATGCACAGACACAGGCACACAGTCACACTGGCAAAGTACAGACACTGGCAATGTATAGACACTGCCACACAAGCAATGTACAGATAAAGGCACACTGTCGCACTGGCAATGTACAGACACAGGCAATGTACAAACACAAGTAATGTACAGACACAGGCACATTGTCACACAGGCCATGTACAGACACAGGCATACTGTCACACGGGCAATGCACATTCACAGGCATACTGTCCCACGGACAATGTACAGAAACAGGCAATGTACAGACACTGTCACACAGGCAATGCACAGATACAGGCACACTGGCAATGTGCAGACACAGGCACACTGTCAAACTGGCAATGTACAGACACAGGCAATGTACAAGCACAGGCAATGTACAGACACAGGCACACTGTCACACTGGCAATGTACAGACACAGGCACACTTTCACACAGGCAATGTACAGACACAGGCACATTGTCATACAGGTAATGTACAGAGACAGTCACACTGGCAATGTACAGACAGGGGCACACTGGGAATGTACAGACACAGGCACACTGTCACACAATGTACAGATACAGGCATACTGTCGCATAGACAATGTACACACAGGCACACTTTCACACAGGCAATGTACAGACACAGGCACACTGTCATACTGGCAATGTCCAGACACGGGAACGCTCTCACACAGGCAATGTACAGACACAGGCACATTGTCACATAGGCAATGTACAGACACAGACACACTGTCATACTGGCAATGCACAGACACAGGCACACAGTCACACTGGCAATGTACAGACACAGGCAATGTACAGACACTGCCACACAAGCAATGTACAGATACAGGCACACTGTCGCACTGGCAATGTACAGACACAGGCAATGTACAAACACAAGTAATGTACAGACACAGGCACATTGTCACACAGGCCATGTACAGACACAGGCATACTGTCACACGGGCAATGCATATTCACAGGCATACTGTCCCACGGACAATGTGCAGAAACAGGCAATGTACAGACACTGTCACACAGGCAATGCACAGACACAGGCACACAGGCAATGGGCAGACACAGGCACACTGTCAAACTGGCAATGTACAGACACAGGCAATGTACAAGCACAGGCAATGTACAGACACAGGCACACTGTCACACTGGCAATGTACAGACACAGGCACACTTTCACACAGGCAATGTACAGACACAGGCACATTGTCATACAGGTAATGTACAGAGACAGGCACACTGGCAATGTACAGACAGGGGCACACTGGCAATGTACAGACACAGGCACACTGTCACACAGTCAATGTACAGATACAGGCATACTGTCACATAGGCAATGTACACACAGGCACAGTTTCACACAGCAATGTACAGACACAGGCACACTGTCATACTGGCAATGTCCAGACATGGGAACACTCTCACACAGGCAATGTACAGACACAGGCACATGGTCACATAGGCAATGTACAGACACAGGCACACTGTCATACTGGTAATGCACAGACACAGGCACACAGTCACACTGGCAATGTACAGACACAGGCAATGTACAGACACTGCCACACAAGCAATGTACAGATACAGGCACACTGTCGCACTGGCAATGTACAGACACAGGCAATGTACAAACACAAGTAATGTACAGACACAGGCACATTGTCACACAGGCAATGTACAGACACAGGCATACTGTCACACAGGCAATGCACATTCACAGACATACAGTCACACGGACAATGTACAGAAACAGGCAATGTACAGAAACAGGCAATGTACATACACTGTCACACAGGCAATGCACAGATACAGGCACACTGGCAATGTGCAGACACAGGCATACTGTCACACGGGCAATGCACATTCACAGGCATACTATCACACGGACAATGTACAGAAACAGGCAATGTACAGACACAGGCAATGTACAGACACTGTCACACAGGCAATGCACAGACACAGGCACACTGGCAATGTGCAGACACAGGCACGCTGCCATGTAGGCAATGTACTGAAACAGGCACACTGTCACTCCAGCAATGTACAGACACAGGCACACTGTCACATGGGCAATGCACAGACACAGGCACACTGGAAATGCACAGACACAGGCACACTATCACACTGGCAATGTACAGACACAGGCAAACTGTCACACAGGCATTGTACAGACACAGGCACACTGTCACACTGGTAATGTACAGACACAGGCACACTGGAAATGCACAGACACAGACACACTGTCACAGATGGCAATGTACAGATACAGGCATACTGTCGCACAGGCACACTGTCACACAGGCAATGTACAGACACAGACACACTCACACTGGCAATGTACAGACAATGCACACTGTGACACTGGCAATTTACAGACAGGGGCACACTGGCAATGTACAGACACATGCACACTGTCACACACTGGCAATGTATAGACACAGGCACATTGGAAATGTACAGACACAGACACGCTGTCACACAGGCAATGTACAGATACAGGCATACTGTCACACAGGTACACTGTCACACAGGCAATGTACAGACACAGACACACTCACACTGGCAATGTACAGACACTGTGACACTAGCAATTTACAGACAGGGGCACACTGGCAATGTACAGACACAGGCACACTGTCACACACTGGCAATGTACAGACACAGGCACACTGTCATACTGGCAATGCACAGACACAGGCAATGTACAGACACTGCCACACAGGCAATGTACAGACACAGGCACACTGCCACACTGGCAATGTACAGACACAGGCAATGTACAAACACAGGCAATGTACAGACACAGGCACATTGTCACACTGGCAATGTACAGACACAGGCACACTGTCACACTGGTAATGTACAGACACAGGCACACTGGAAATGCACAGACACAGGCACACTGTCACACTGGCAATGTACAAACACAGGCAAACTGTCACACAGGCATTGTACAGACACAGGCACACTGTCACACTGGTAATGTACAGACACAGGTACACTGGAAATGCACAGACACAGACACACTGTCACACAGGCAATGTACAGATACAGGCATACTGTCACACAGGCACACTGTCACACAGGCAATGTACAGACACATGCACACTGTGACACTGGCAATTTACAGACAGGGGCACACTGGCAATGTACAGACACAGGCACACTGTCACACACTGGCAATGCACAGACACAGGCACATTGCCACACTGGCAATGTACAGACACAGGCAATGTACAAACACAGGCAATGTACATACACAGGCATACTGTCACACAGGCAATGTACAGTCACAAACACACTGTCACACTGGCAATGTACAGACACAGGCACACTGTCACACAGGCAATGTACACACAGGCATACTGTCACATGAGCAATGCACAGACACAGGCATACTGTCATACGGGCAATGCACAGACACAGGCATACTGTTACACGGGCAATGTACAGACACAGGCATACTGCCACACGGGCAATGCACAGACACAGGCAGACTGTAAAATGGGCAATGTACAGACACAGGCATACTGTCACACGAGCAATACACAGACACAGGCACACTGTCACACAGGCAATGTACAGACACAGGCAATGGACAGACACAAACAATGTACAGACACTGTCACACAGACAATGTACAGACACAGGCACACTGTCACACTGGCAATGTACAGACACAGGCACACTGTCACATGGGCAATGTACAGACACAGGCATACTGTCACACGAGCAATGCACAGACACAGGCATACTGTCACACAGGCAATGTACAGAAACAGGCAATGTACAGACACAGGCACACTCACACGGGCAATGCACAGACACAGGCATACTGTCACACAGGCAATGTACAGACACAGGCAATGTACAGACACTGTCACACAGGCAATGTACAGACACAGGCATACTGCCACACGGGCAATGCACCGACACAGGCAGACTGTAACATGGGCAATGTACAGACACAGGCATACTGTCACACGGGCAATACACAGACACAGGCACACTGTCACACACTGGCAATGTACAGACACAGGCACACTGGAAATGTACAGACACAGACACGCTGTCACACAGGCAATGTACAGATACAGGCATACTGTCACACAGGTACACTGTCACACAGGCAATGTACAGACACAGACACACTCACACTGGCAATGTACAGACACGGTGACACTGGCAATTTACAGACAGGGGAACACTGGCAATGTACAGACACAGGCACACTGCCACACAGGCAATGTACAGACACAGGCACACTGCCACACTGGCAATGTACAGACACAGGCAATGTACAAACACAGGCAATGTACAGACACAGGCACATTGTCACACTGGCAATGTACAGATACAGGCACACTTTCACACTGGCAATGTACAGACACAGGCACACTGTCATACAGGTAATGTACAGAGACAGGCACACTGGCAATGTACAGCCACAAACACACTGTCACACAGGCAATGAACAGACACAGGCACACTGTCACACAGGCAATGTACAGGTTCAGGCACACTATCACACAGGCACACTGTCACACAATCAATGTACAGACACGGGCATAATGTCGCATAGGTAATGTACACACAGGCACACTTTCACACAGGCAATGTACAGACACAGGCACACTGTCACATAGGCAATGTACAGGCACACTGTCATACTGGCAATGCACAGACACAGGCACACAGTCACACTGGCAAAATACAGGCACAGGCAATGTACAGACACAGGCACACAGGCAATGTACAGACACAGGCACACTGTCACACAGGCACACTGTCACACAGGCAGTGTACAGACACAGGCTCATTGTCACACAGGCAATGTACAGACACATGCACACTATCCCACGGGCTATGCACAGACACAGGCATAATGTCACACAGGCAATGTACAGACACAGGCAATGTACAGACGCAGGCAATGTCCATGCACTGTCACACAGGCAATGTACAGACACAGGCACACTGTCAAACTGGCAATGTACAGACACAGGCAATGTACAAGCACAGGCAATGTACAGACACAGGCACACTGTCACACTGGCAATGTACAGGCACAGGCACACTTTCACACAGGCAATGTACAGGCACAGGCACATTGTCATACAGGTAATGTACAGAGACAGGCACACTGGCAATGAACAGACAGGGGCACACTGGCAATGTACAGACACAGGCACACTGTCACAGTCAATGTACAGATACAGGCATACTGTCGCATAGGCAATGTACACACAGGCACACTTTCACACAGCAATGTACAGACACAGGCACACTGTCATACTGGCAATGTCCAGACATGGGAACACTCTCACACAGGCAATGTACAGACACAGGCACACTGGAAATGTACAGACACAGACACCCTGTCACACAGGCAATGTACAGATACAGGCATACTGTCACACAGGTACACTGTCACACAGGCAATGTACAGACACAGACACACTCACACTGGCAATGTACAGACACATGCACACTGTGACACTGGCAATTTACAGACAGGGGCACACTGGCAATGTACAGACACAGGCACACTGTCACACACTGGCAATGTACAGACACAGGCACACTGTCATACTGGCAATGCACAGACACAGGCAATGTACAGACACTGCCACACAGGCAATGTACAGACACAGGCACACTGCCACACTTGCAATGCACAGACACAGGCAATGTACAAACACAGGCAATGTACAGACACAGGCACATTGTCACACTGGCAATGTACAGATACAGGCACACTTTCACACTGGCAATGTACAGACACAGGCACACTGTCATACAGGTAATCTACAGAGACAGGCACACTGGCAATGTACAGCCACAAACACACTGTCACACAGGCAATGAACAGACACAGGCACACTGTCACACAGGCAATGTACAGGTTCAGGCACACCATCACACAGGCACACTGTCACACAATCAATGTACAGACACGGGCATAATGTCGCATAGGTAATGTACACACAGGCACACTTTCACACAGGCAATGTACAGACACAGGCACACTGTCACACAGGCACACTGTCACACAGGCAGTGTACAGACACAGGCACACTTTCACACTGACAATGTACAGACACAGGCTCATTGTCACACAGGCAATGTACAGACACATGCACACTATCCCACAGGCTATGCACAGACACAGGCATAATGTCACACAGTCAATGTACAGACACAGGCAATGTACAGACGCAGGCAATGTCCATGCACTGTCACACAGGCAATGTACAGACACAGGCACACTGTCAAACTGGCAATGTACAGACACAGGCAATGTACAAGCACAGGCAATGTACAGACACAGGCACACTGTCACACTGGCAATGTACAGGCACAGGCAAACTGTCACACAGGCATTGTACAGACACAGGCACACTGTCACACTGGTAATGTACAGACACAGGCACACTGGAAATGCACAGACACAGACACACTGTCACACAGGCAATGTACAGATACAGGCATACTGTCGCACAGGCACACTGTCACACAGGCAATGTACAGACACAGACACACTCACACTGGCAATGTACAGACAATGCACACTGTGACACTGGCAATTTACAGACAGGGGCACACTGGCAATGTACAGACACAGGCACACTGTCACACACTGGCAATGTACAGACACAGGCACACTGGAAATGTACAGACACAGACACGCTGTCACACAGGCAATGTACAGATACAGGCATACTGTCACACAGGTACACTGTCACACAGGCAATGTACAGACACAGACACACTCACACTGGCAATGTACAGACACTGTGACACTGGCAATTTACAGACAGGGGCACACTGGCAATGTACAGACACATGCACACTGTCACACACTGGCAATGTACAGACACAGGCACACTGTCATACTGGCAATGCACAGACACAGGCAATGTACAGACACTGCCACACAGGCAATGTACAGACACAGGCACACTGCCACACTGGCAATGTACAGACACAGGCAATGTACAAACACAGGCAATGTACAGACACAGGCACATTGTCACACTGGCAATGTACAGATACAGGCACACTTTCACACTGGCAATGTACAGACACAGGCACACTGTCATACAGGTAATCTACAGAGACAGGCACACTGGCAATGTACAGCCACAAACACACTGTCACACAGGCAATGAACAGACACAGGCACACTGTCACACAGGCAATGTACAGGTTCAGGCACACTATCACACAGGCACACTGTCACACAATCAATGTACAGACACGGGCATAATGTCGCATAGGTAATGTACACACAGGCACACTTTCACACAGGCAATGTACAGACACAGGCACACTGTCACATAGGCAATGTACAGGCACAGGCACACTGTCATACTGGCAATGCACAGACACAGGCACACAGTCACACTGGCAAAATACAGGCACAGGCAATGTACAGACGCAGGCACACAGGCAATGTACAGACACAGGCACACTGTCACACAGGCACACTGTCACACAGGCAGTGTACAGACACAGGCTCATTGTCACACAGGCAATGTACAGACACATGCACACTATCCCACGGGCTATGCACAGACACAGGCAATGTACAGACGCAGGCAATGTCCATGCACTGTCACACAGGCAATGTACAGACACAGGCACACTGTCAAACTGGCAATGTACAGACACAGGCAATGTACAAGCACAGGCAATGTACAGACACAGGCACACTGTCACACTGGCAATGTACAGGCACAGGCACACTTTCACACAGGCAATGTACAGGCACAGGCACATTGTCATACAGGTAATGTACAGAGACAGGCACACTGGCAATGAACAGACAGGGGCACACTGGCAATGTACAGACACAGGCACACTGTCACAGTCAATGTACAGATACAGGCATACTGTCGCATAGGCAATGTACACACAGGCACACTTTCACACAGCAATGTACAGACACAGGCACACTGTCATACTGGCAATGTCCAGACACGGGAACGCTCTCACACAGGCAATGTACAGACACAGGCACATTGTCACATAGGCAATGTACAGACACAGACACACTGTCATACTGGCAATGCACAGACACAGGCACACAGTCACACTGGCAATGTACAGACACAGGCAATGTACAGACACTGCCACACAAGCAATGTACAGATACAGGCACACTGTCGCACTGGCAATGTACAGACACAGGCAATGTACAAACACAAGTAATGTACAGACACAGGCACATTGTCACACAGGCCATGTACAGACACAGGCATACTGTCACACGGGCAATGCATATTCACAGGCATACTGTCCCACGGACAATGTGCAGAAACAGGCAATGTACAGACACTGTCACACAGGCAATGCACAGACACAGGCACACAGGCAATGGGCAGACACAGGCACACTGTCAAACTGGCAATGTACAGACACAGGCAATGTACAAGCACAGGCAATGTACAGACACAGGCACACTGTCACACTGGCAATGTACAGACACAGGCACACTTTCACACAGGCAATGTACAGACACAGGCACATTGTCATACAGGTAATGTACAGAGACAGGCACACTGGCAATGTACAGACAGGGGCACACTGGCAATGTACAGACACAGGCACACTGTCACACAGTCAATGTACAGATACAGGCATACTGTCACATAGGCAATGTACACACAGGCACAGTTTCACACAGCAATGTACAGACACAGGCACACTGTCATACTGGCAATGTCCAGACATGGGAACACTCTCACACAGGCAATGTACAGACACAGGCACATGGTCACATAGGCAATGTACAGACACAGGCACACTGTCATACTGGTAATGCACAGACACAGGCACACAGTCACACTGGCAATGTACAGACCCAGGCAATGTACAGACACTGCCACACAAGCAATGTACAGATACAGGCACACTGTCGCACTGGCAATGTACAGACACAGGCAATGTACAAACACAAGTAATGTACAGACACAGGCACATTGTCACACAGGCAATGTACAGACACAGGCATACTGTCACACAGGCAATGCACATTCACAGACATACAGTCACACGGACAATGTACAGAAACAGGCAATGTACAGAAACAGGCAATGTACAGACACTGTCACACAGGCAATGCACAGATACAGGCACACTGGCAATGTGCAGACACAGGCATACTGTCACACGGGCAATGCACATTCACAGGCATACTATCACACGGACAATGTACAGAAACAGGCAATGTACAGACACAGGCAATGTACAGACACTGTCACACAGGCAATGCACAGACACAGGCACACTGGCAATGTGCAGACACAGGCACGCTGCCATGTAGGCAATGTACTGAAACAGGCACACTGTCACTCCAGCAATGTACAGACACAGGCACACTGTCACATGGGCAATGCACAGACACAGGCACACTGTCACACTGGTAATGTACAGACACAGGCACACTGGAAATGCACAGACACAGGCACACTATCACACTGGCAATGTACAGACACAGGCAAACTGTCACACAGGCATTGTACAGACACAGGCACACTGTCACACTGGTAATGTACAGACACAGGCACACTGGAAATGCACAGACACAGACACACTGTCACACAGGCAATGTACAGATACAGGCATACTGTCGCACAGGCACACTGTCACACAGGCAATGTACAGACACAGACACACTCACACTGGCAATGTACAGACAATGCACACTGTGACACTGGCAATTTACAGACAGGGGCACACTGGCAATGTACAGACACATGCACACTGTCACACACTGGCAATGTATAGACACAGGCACATTGGAAATGTACAGACACAGACACGCTGTCACACAGGCAATGTACAGATACAGGCATACTGTCACACAGGTACACTGTCACACAGGCAATGTACAGACACAGACACACTCACACTGGCAATGTACAGACACTGTGACACTAGCAATTTACAGACAGGGGCACACTGGCAATGTACAGACACAGGCACACTGTCACACACTGGCAATGTACAGACACAGGCACACTGTCATACTGGCAATGCACAGACACAGGCAATGTACAGACACTGCCACACAGGCAATGTACAGACACAGGCACACTGCCACACTGGCAATGTACAGACACAGGCAATGTACAAACACAGGCAATGTACAGACACAGGCACATTGTCACACTGGCAATGCACAGACACAGGCACACTGTCACACTGGTAATGTACAGACACAGGCACACTGGAAATGCACAGACACAGGCACACTATCACACTGGCAATGTACAAACACAGGCAAACTGTCACACAGGCATTGTACAGACACAGGCACACTGTCACACTGGTAATGTACAGACACAGGTACACTGGAAATGCACAGACACAGACACACTGTCACACAGGCAATGTACAGATACAGGCATACTGTCACACAGGCACACTGTCACACAGGCAATGTACAGACACATGCACATTGCCACACTGGCAATGTACAGACACAGGCACATTGCCACACTGGCAATGTACAGACACAGGCAATGTACAAACACAGGCAATGTACATACACAGGCATACTGTCACACAGGCAATGTACAGTCACAGACACACTGTCACACTGGCAATGTACAGACACAGGCACACTGTCACACAGGCAATGTACACACAGGCATACTGTCACATGAGCAATGCACAGACACAGGCATACTGTCATACGGGCAATGCACAGACACAGGCATACTGTTACACGGGCAATGTACAGACACAGGCATACTGCCACACGGGCAATGCATAGACACAGGCAGACTGTAAAATGGGCAATGTACAGACACAGGCATACTGTCACACGAGCAATACACAGACACAGGCACACTGTCACACAGGCAATGTACAGACACAGGCAATGGACAGACACAAACAATGTACAGACACTGTCACACAGACAATGTACAGACACAGGCACACTGTCACACTGGCAATGTACAGACACAGGCACACTGTCACATGGGCAATGTACAGACACAGGCATACTGTCACACGAGCAATGCACAGACACAGGCATACTGTCACACAGGCAATGTACAGAAACAGGCAATGTACAGACACAGGCACACTCACACGGGCAATGCACAGACACAGGCATACTGTCACACAGGCAATGTACAGACACAGGCAATGTACAGACACTGTCACACAGGCAATGTACAGACACAGGCATACTGCCACACGGGCAATGCACAGACACAGGCAGACTGTAACATGGGCAATGTACAGACACAGGCATACTGTCACACGGGCAATACACAGACACAGGCACACTGTCACACACTGGCAATGTACAGACACAGGCACACTGGAAATGTACAGACACAGACACCCTGTCACACAGGCAATGTACAGATACAGGCATACTGTCACACAGGTACACTGTCACACAGGCAATGTACAGACACAGACACACTCACACTGGCAATGTACAGACACATGCACACTGTGACACTGGCAATTTACAGACAGGGGCACACTGGCAATGTACAGACACAGGCACACTGTCACACACTGGCAATGTACAGACACAGGCACACACAGGCACACTGCCACACTTGCAATGCACAGACACAGGCAATGTACAAACACAGGCAATGTACAGACACAGGCACATTGTCACACTGGCAATGTACAGATACAGGCACACTTTCACACTGGCAATGTACAGACACAGGCACACTGTCATACAGGTAATCTACAGAGACAGGCACACTGGCAATGTACAGCCACAAACACACTGTCACACAGGCAATGAACAGACACAGGCACACTGTCACACAGGCAATGTACAGGTTCAGGCACACCATCACACAGGCACACTGTCACACAATCAATGTACAGACACGGGCATAATGTTGCATAGGTAATGTACACACAGGCACACTTTCACACAGGCAATGTACAGACACAGGTACACTGTCATACTGGCAATGAACACACAGGGGAACACTCTCACACAGGCAATGTACAGACACAGGCACACTGTCACACAGGCAATGTACAGGCACAGGCACACTGTCATACTGGCAATGCACAGACACAGGCACACAGTCACACTGGCAAAATACAGGCACAGGCAATGTACAGACACTGTCACACAGGCAATGTACAGACACAGGCACACTTTCACACTGACAATGTACAGACACAGGCTCATTGTCACACAGGCAATGTACAGACACATGCACACTATCCCACAGGCTATGCACAGACACAGGCATAATGTCACACAGTCAATGTACAGACACAGGCAATGTACAGACGCAGGCAATGTCCATGCACTGTCACACAGGCAATGTACAGACACAGGCACACTGTCAAACTGGCAATGTACAGACACAGGCAATGTACAAGCACAGGTAATGTACAGACACAGGCACACTGTCACACTGGCAATGTACAGGCACAGGCAAACTGTCACACAGGCATTGTACAGACACAGGCACACTGTCACACTGGTAATGTACAGACACAGGCACACTGGAAATGCACAGACACAGACACACTGTCACACAGGCAATGTACAGATACAGGCATACTGTCGCACAGGCACACTGTCACACAGGCAATGTACAGACACAGACACACTCACACTGGCAATGTACAGACAATGCACACTGTGACACTGGCAATTTACAGACAGGGGCACACTGGCAATGTACAGACACAGGCACACTGTCACACACTGGCAATGTACAGACACAGGCACACTGGAAATGTACAGACACAGACACGCTGTCACACAGGCAATGTACAGATACAGGCATACTGTCACACAGGTACACTGTCACACAGGCAATGTACAGACACAGACACACTCACACTGGCAATGTACAGACACTGTGACACTGGCAATTTACAGACAGGGGCACACTGGCAATGTACAGACACAGGCACACTGTCACACACTGGCAATGTACAGACACAGGCACACTGTCATACTGGCAATGCACAGACACAGGCAATGTACAGACACTGCCACACAGGCAATGTACAGACACAGACACACTCACACTGGCAATGTACAGACACAGGCAATGTACAAACACAGGCAATGTACAGACACAGGCACATTGTCACACTGGCAATGTACAGATACAGGCACACTTTCACACTGGCAATGTACAGACACAGGCACACTGTCATACAGGTAATCTACAGAGACAGGCACACTGGCAATGTACAGCCACAAACACACTGTCACACAGGCAATGAACAGACACAGGCACACTGTCACACAGGCAATGTACAGGTTCAGGCACACTATCACACAGGCACACTGTCACACAATCAATGTACAGACACGGGCATAATGTCGCATAGGTAATGTAGACACAGGCACACTTTCACACAGGCAATGTACAGACACAGGCACACTGTCACATAGGCAATGTACAGGCACAGGCACACTGTCATACTGGCAATGCACAGACACAGGCACACAGTCACACTGGCAAAATACAGGCACAGGCAATGTACAGACACTGTCACACAGACAATGTACAGACACAGGCACACTGTCACACAGGCACACTGTCACACAGGCAGTGTACAGACACAGGCTCATTGTCACACAGGCAATGTACAGACACATGCACACTATCCCACGGGCTATGCACAGACACAGGCATAATGTCACACAGGCAATGTACAGACACAGGCAATGTACAGACGCAGGCAATGTCCATGCACTGTCACACAGGCAATGTACAGACACAGGCACACTGTCAAACTGGCAATGTACAGACACAGGCAATGTACAAGCACAGGCAATGTACAGACACAGGCACACTGTCACACTGGCAATGTACAGGCACAGGCACACTTTCACACAGGCAATGTACAGGCACAGGCACATTGTCATACAGGTAATGTACAGAGACAGGCACACTGGCAATGAACAGACAGGGGCACACTGGCAATGTACAGACACAGGCACACTGTCACAGTCAATGTACAGATACAGGCATACTGTCGCATAGGCAATGTACACACAGGCACACTTTCACACAGCAATGTACAGACACAGGCACACTGTCATACTGGCAATGTCCAGACATGGGAACACTCTCACACAGGCAATGTACAGACACAGGCACACTGTCACACGCTGGCAATGTACAGATACAGGCACACTGTCATACTGGCAACGCACAGACACAGGCAATGTACAGACACTGCCACACAGGCAATGTACAGACACAGACACACTCACACTGGCAATTTACAGACACAGGCAATGTACAAACACAGGCAATGTACAGACACAGGCACATTGTCACACTGGCAATGTACAGATACAGGCACACTTTCACACTGGCAATGTACAGACACAGGCACACTGTCATACAGGTAATCTACAGAGACAGGCACACTGGCAATGTACAGCCACAAACACGCTGTCACACAGGCAATGAACAGACACAGGCACACTGTCACACAGGCAATGTACAGGTTCAGGCACACCATCACACAGGCACACTGTCACACAATCAATGTACAGACACGGGCATAATGTCGCATAGGTAATGTACACACAGGCACACTTTCACACAGGCAATGTACAGACACAGGCACACTGTCATACTGGCAATGAACACACAGGGGAACACCCTCACACAGGCAATGTACAGACACAGGCACACTGTCACATAGGCAATGTACAGGCACAGGCACACTGTCATACTGGCAATGCACAGACACAGGCACACAGTCACACTGGCAAAATACAGGCACAGGCAATGTACAGACACTGTCACACAGGCAATGTACAGACACAGGCACACTGTCACACAGGCACACTGTCACACAGGCAGTGTACAGACACAGGCTCATTGTCACACAGGCAATGTACAGACACAGGCACACTATCCCACGGGCTATGCACAGACACAGGCATAATGTCACACAGGCAATGTACAGACAATGCACACTGTGACACTGGCAATTTACAGACAGGGGCACACTGGCAATGTACAGACACAGGCACACTGTCACACACTGGCAATGTACAGACACAGGCACACTGGAAATGTACAGACACAGACACCCTGTCACACAGGCAATGTACAGATGCAGGCATACTGTCACACAGGTACACTATCACACAGGCAATGTACAGACACAGACACACTCACACTGGCAATGTACAGACACATGCACACTGTGACACTGGCAATTTACAGACAGGGGCACACTGGCAATGTACAGACACAGGCACACTGTCACACACTGGCAATGTACAGATACAGGCACACTGTCATACTGGCAACGCACAGACACAGGCAATGTACAGACACTGCCACACAGGCAATGTACAGACACAGACACACTCACACTGGCAATGTACAGACACAGGCAATGTACAAACACAGGCAATGTACAGACACAGGCACATTGTCACACTGGCAATGTACAGATACAGGCACACTTTCACGCTGGCAATGTACAGACACAGGCACACTGTCATACAGGTAATCTACAGAGACAGGCACACTGGCAATGTACAGCCACAAACACACTGTCACACAGGCAATGAACAGACACAGGCACACTGTCACACAGGCAATGTACAGGTTCAGGCACACCATCACACAGGCACACTGTCACACAATCAATGTACAGACACGGGCATAATGTCGCATAGGTAATGTACACACAGGCACACTTTCACACAGGCAATGTACAGACACAGGCACACTGTCATACTGGCAATGAACACACAGGGGATCACCCTCACACAGGCAATGTACAGACACAGGCACACTGTCACATAGGCAATGTACAGGCACAGGCACACTGTCATACTGGCAATGCACAGACACAGGCACACATTCACACTGGCAAAATACAGGCACAGGCAATGTACAGACACTGTCACACAGGCAATGTACAGACACAGGCACACTGTCACACAGGCACACTGTCACACAGGCAGTGTACAGACACAGGCACACTTTCACACTGACAATGTACAGACACAGACTCATTGTCGCACAGGCAATGTACAGACACATGCACACTATCCCACAGGCTATGCACAGACACAGGCATAATGTCACACAGTCAATGTACAGACACAGGCAATGTACAGACGCAGGCAATGTCCATGCACTGTCACACAGGCAATGTACAGACACAGGGACACTGTCACACTGGCAATGTACAGACACAGGCAATGTACAAGCACAGGCAATGTACAGACACAGGCACACTGTCACACTGGCAATGTACAGGCACAGGCACACTTTCACACAGGCAATGTACAGACACAGGCACATTGTCATACAGGTAATGTACAGAGACAGGCACACTGGCAATGTACAGCCACAAACACACTGTCACATAGGCAATGAACAGATACAAGCACACTGTCACACAGGCAATGTACAGGTACAGGCACACAGTCACACAGGCACACTGTCACACAGTCAATGTACAGATACAGGCATACTGTCACATAGGCAATGTACACACAGGCACACTTTCACACAGCAATTTACAGACACAGGTACACTGTCATACTGGCAATGCACAGACATGGGAACACTCTCACACAGGCAATGTACAGACACAGGCACGCTGCCATGTAGGCAATGTACTGAAACAGGCACACTGTCACTCCAGCAATGTACAGACACAGGCAATGTACAGACACAGGCACATTGTCACACTGGCAATGTACAGATACAGGCACACTTTCACACTGGCAATGTACAGACACAGGCACACTGTCATACAGGTAATCTACAGAGACAGGCACACTGGCAATGTACAGCCACAAACACACTGTCACACAGGCAATGAACAGACACAGGCACACTGTCACACAGGCAATGTACAAGTTCAGGCACACCATCACACAGGCACACTGTCACACAATCAATGTACAGACACGGGCATAATGTCACATAGGTAATGTACACACAGGCACACTTTCACACAGGCAATGTACAGACACAGGTACACTGTCATACTGGCAATGAACACACAGGGGAACACTCTCACACAGGCAATGTACAGACACAGGCACACTGTCACACAGGCAATGTACAGGCACAGGCACACTGTCATACAGGCAATGCACAGACACAGGCACACAGTCACACTGGCAAAATACAGGCACAGGCAATGTACAGACACTGTCACACAGGCAATGTACAGACACAGGCACACTGTCACACAGGCACACTGTCACACTGGCAGTGTACAGACACAGGCACACTTTCACACTGACAATGTACAGACACAGGCTCATTGTCACACAGGCAATGTACAGACACATGCACACTATCCCACAGGCTATGCACAGACACAGGCATAATGTCACACAGTCAATGTACAGACACAGGCAATGTACAGACGCAGGCAATGTCCATGCACTGTCACACAGGCAATGTACAGACACAGGCACACTGTCAAACTGGCAATGTACAGACACAGGCAATGTACAAGCACAGGCAATGTACAGACACAGGCACACTGTCACACTGGCAATGTACAGGCACAGGCAAACTGTCACACAGGCATTGTACAGACACAGGCACACTGTCACACTGGTAATGTACAGACACAGGCACACTGGAAATGCACAGACACAGACACACTGTCACACAGGCAATGTACAGATACAGGCATACTGTCGCACAGGCACACTGTCACACAGGCAATGTACAGACACAGACACACTCACACTGGCAATGTAAAGACAATGCACACTGTGACACTGGCAATTTACAGACAGGGGCACACTGGCAATGTACAGACACAGGCACACTGTCACACACTGGCAATGTACAGACACAGGCACACTGGAAATGTACAGACACAGACACGCTGTCACACAGGCAATGTACAGATACAGGCATACTGTCACACAGGTACACTGTCACACAGGCAATGTACAGACACAGACACACTCACACTGGCGATGTACAGACACTGTGACACTGGCAATTTACAGACAGGGGCACACTGGCAATGTACAGACACAGGCACACTGTCACACACTGGCAATGTACAGATACAGGCACACTGTCATACTGGCAACGCACAGACACAGGCAATGTACAGACACTGCCACACAGGCAATGTACAGACACAGACACACTCACACTGGCAATGTACAGACACAGGCAATGTACAAACACAGGCAATGTACAGACACAGGCACATTGTCACACTGGCAATGTACAGATACAGGCACACTTTCACGCTGGCAATGTACAGACACAGGCACACTGTCATACGGGTAATCTACAGAGACAGGCACACTGGCAATGTACAGCCACAAACACACTGTCACACAGGCAATGAACAGACACAGGCACACTGTCACACAGGCAATGTACAGATTCAGGCACACCATCACACAGGCACACAGTCACACAATCAATGTACAGACACGGGCATAATGTCGCATAGGTAATGTACACACAGGCACACTTTCACACAGGCAATGTACAGACACAGGCACACTGTCATACTGGCAATGAACACACAGGGGATCACCCTCACACAGGCAATGTACAGACACAGGCACACTGTCACATAGGCAATGTACAGGCACAGGCACACTGTCATACTGGAAATGCACAGACACAGGCACACAGTCACACTGGCAAAATACAGGCACAGGCAATGTACAGACACTGTCACACAGGCAATGTACAGACACAGGCACACTGTCACACAGGCACACTTTCACGCTGGCAATGTACAGACACAGGCACACTGTCATACAGGTAATCTACAGAGACAGGCACACTGACAATGTACAGACACAGACTCATTGTCGCACAGGCAATGTACAGACACATGCACACTATCCCACAGGCTATGCACAGACACAGGCATAATGTCACACAGTCAATGTACAGACACAGGCAATGTACAGACGCAGGCAATGTCCATGCACTGTCACACAGGCAATGTACAGACACAGGGACACTGTCACACTGGCAATGTACAGACACAGGCAATGTACAAGCACAGGCAATGTACAGACACAGGCACACTGTCACACTGGCAATGTACAGGCACAGGCACACTTTCACACAGGCAATGTACAGACACAGGCACATTGTCATACAGGTAATGTACAGAGACAGGCACACTGGCAATGTACAGCCACAAACACACTGTCACATAGGCAATGAACAGATACAAGCACACTGTCACACAGGCAATGTACAGGTACAGGCACACAGTCACACAGGCACACTGTCACACAGTCAATGTACAGATACAGGCATACTGTCACATAGGCAATGTACACACAGGCACACTTTCACACAGCAATGTACAGACACAGATACACTGTCATACTGGCAATGCACAGACATGGGAACACTCTCACACAGGCAATGTACAGACACAGGCACGCTGCCATGTAGGCAATGTACTGAAACAGGCACACTGTCACTCCAGCAATGTACAGACACAGGCAATGTACAGACACAGGCACATTGTCACACTGGCAATGTACAGATACAGGCACACTTTCACACTGGCAATGTACAGACACAGGCACACTGTCATACAGGTAATCTACAGAGACAGGCACACTGGCAATGTACAGCCACAAACACACTGTCACACAGGCAATGAACAGACACAGGCATACTGTCACACAGGCAATGTACAAGTTCAGGCACACCATCACACAGGCACACTGTCACACAATCAATGTACAGACACGGGCATAATGTCACATAGGTAATGTACACACAGGCACACTTTCACACAGGCAATGTACAGACACAGGTACACTGTCATACTGGCAATGAACACACAGGGGAACACTCTCACACAGGCAATGTACAGACACAGGCACACTGTCACACAGGCAATGTACAGGCACAGGCACACTGTCATACTGGCAATGCACAGACACAGGCACACAGTCACACTGGCAAAATACAGGCACAGGCAATGTACAGACACTGTCACACAGGCAATGTACAGACACAGGCACACTGTCACACAGGCACACTGTCACACAGGCAGTGTACAGACACAGGCACACTTTCACACTGACAATGTACAGACACAGGCTCATTGTCACACAGGCAATGTACAGACACATGCACACTATCCCACAGGCTATGCACAGACACAGGCATAATGTCACACAGTCAATGTACAGACACAGGCAATGTACAGACGCAGGCAATGTCCATGCACTGTCACACAGGCAATGTACAGACACAGGCACACTGTCAAACTGGCAATGTACAGACACAGGCAATGTACAAGCACAGGCAATGTACAGACACAGGCACACTGTCACACTGGCAATGTACAGGCACAGGCAAACTGTCACACAGGCATTGTACAGACACAGGCACACTGTCACACTGGTAATGTACAGACACAGGCACACTGGAAATGCACAGACACAGACACACTGTCACACAGGCAATGTACAGATACAGGCATACTGTCGCACAGGCACACTGTCACACAGGCAATGTACAGACACAGACACACTCACACTGGCAATGTACAGACAATGCACACTGTGACACTGGCAATTTACAGACAGGGGCACACTGGCAATGTACAGACACAGGCACACTGTCACACACTGGCAATGTACAGACACAGGCACACTGGAAATGTACAGACACAGACACGCTGTCACACAGGCAATGTACAGATACAGGCATACTGTCACACAGGTACACTGTCACACAGGCAATGTACAGACACAGACACACTCACACTGGCAATGTACAGACACTGTGACACTGGCAATTTACAGACAGGGGCACACTGGCAATGTACAGACACAGGCACACTGTCACACACTGGCAATGTACAGACACAGGCACACTGTCATACTGGCAATGCACAGACACAGGCAATGTACAGACACTGCCACACAGGCAATGTACAGACACAGGCACACTGCCACACTGGCAATGTACAGACACAGGCAATGTACAAACACAGGCAATGTACAGACACAGGCACATTGTCACACTGGCAATGTACAGATACAGGCACACTTTCACACTGGCAATGTACAGACACAGGTACACTGTCATACAGGTAATCTACAGAGACAGGCACACTGGCAATGTACAGCCACAAACACACTGTCACACAGGCAATGAACAGACACAGGCACACTGTCACACAGGCAATGTACAGGTTCAGGCACACTATCACACAGGCACACTGTCACACAATCAATGTACAGACACGGGCATAATGTCGCATAGGTAATGTAGACACAGGCACACTTTCACACAGGCAATGTACAGACACAGGCACACTGTCACATAGGCAATGTACAGGCACAGGCACACTGTCATACTGGCAATGCACAGACACAGGCACACAGTCACACTGGCAAAATACAGGCACAGGCAATGTACAGACACTGTCACACAGGCAATGTACAGACACAGGCACACTGTCACACAGGCACACTGTCACACAGGCAGTGTACAGACACAGGCACACTGTCACACTGGCAATGTACAGACACAGGCACACTTTCACACAGGCAATGTACAGACACAGGCACATTGTCATACAGGTAATGTACAGAGACAGGCACACTGGCAATGTACAGACAGGGGCACACTGGCAATGTACAGACACAGGCACACTGTCACACAGTCAATGTACAGATACAGGCATACTGTCGCTTAGACAATGTACACACAGGCACACTTTCACACAGGCAATGTACAGACACAGGCACACTGTCATACTGGCAATGTCCAGACATGGGAACGCTCTCACACAGGCAATGTACAGACACAGGCACATTGTCACATAGGCAATGTACAGACACAGACACACTGTCATACTGGCAATGCACAGACACAGGCACACAGTCACACTGGCAATGTACAGACACAGGCAATGTACAGACACTGCCACACAAGCAATGTACAGATACAGGCACACTGTCGCACTGGCAATGTACAGACACAGGCAATGTACAAACACAAGTAATGTACAGACACAGGCACATTGTCACACAGGCCATGTACAGACACAGGCATACTGTCACACGGGCAATGCATATTCACAGGCATACTGTCCCACGGACAATGTACAGAAACAGGCAATGTACAGACACTGTCACACAGGCAATGCACAGACACAGGCACACAGGCAATGGGCAGACACAGGCACACTGTCAAACTGGCAATGTACAGACACAGGCAATGTACAAGCACAGGCAATGTACAGACACAGGCACACTGTCACACTGGCAATGTACAGACACAGGCACACTTTCACACAGGCAATGTACAGACACAGGCACATTGTCATACAGGTAATGTACAGAGACAGGCACACTGACAATGTACAGACAGGGGCACACTGGCAATGTACAGACACAGGCACACTGTCACACAGTCAATGTACAGATACAGGCATACTGTCACATAGGCAATGTACACACAGGCACAGTTTCACACAGCAATGTACAGACACAGGCACACTGTCATACTGGCAATGTCCAGACATGGGAACACTCTCACACAGGCAATGTACAGACACAGGCACATGGTCACATAGGCAATGTACAGACACAGGCACACTGTCATACTGGTAATGCACAGACACAGGCACACAGTCACACTGGCAATGTACAGACCCAGGCAATGTACAGACACTGCCACACAAGCAATGTACAGATACAGGCACACTGTCGCACTGGCAATGTACAGACACAGGCAATGTACAAACACAAGTAATGTACAGACACAGGCACATTGTCACACAGGCAATGTACAGACACAGACATACTGTCACACAGGCAATGCACATTCACAGACATACAGTCACACGGACAATGTACAGAAACAGGCAATGTACAGAAACAGGCAATGTACAGACACTGTCACACAGGCAATGCACAGATACAGGCACACTGGCAATGTGCAGACACAGGCATACTGTCACACGGGCAATGCACATTCACAGGCATACTATCACACGGACAATGTACAGAAACAGGCAATGTACAGATAAAGGCACACTGTCGCACTGGCAATGTACAGACACAGGCAATGTACAAACACAAGTAATGTACAGACACAGGCACATTGTCACACAGGCCATGTACAGACACAGGCATACTGTCACACGGGCAATGCACATTCACAGGCATACTGTCCCACGGACAATGTACAGAAACAGGCAATGTACAGACACTGTCACACAGGCAATGCACAGATACAGGCACACTGGCAATGTGCAGACACAGGCACACTGTCAAACTGGCAATGTACAGACACAGGCAATGTACAAGCACAGGCAATGTACAGACACAGGCACACTGTCACACTGGCAATGTACAGACACAGGCACACTTTCACACAGGCAATGTACAGACACAGGCACATTGTCATACAGGTAATGTACAGAGACAGTCACACTGGCAATGTACAGACAGGGGCACACTGGGAATGTACAGACACAGGCACACTGTCACACAATGTACAGATACAGGCATACTGTCGCATAGACAATGTACACACAGGCACACTTTCACACAGGCAATGTACAGACACAGGCACACTGTCATACTGGCAATGTCCAGACACGGGAACGCTCTCACACAGGCAATGTACAGACACAGGCACATTGTCACATAGGCAATGTACAGACACAGACACACTGTCATACTGGCAATGCACAGACACAGGCACACAGTCACACTGGCAATGTACAGACACAGGCAATGTACAGACACTGCCACACAAGCAATGTACAGATACAGGCACACTGTCGCACTGGCAATGTACAGACACAGGCAATGTACAAACACAAGTAATGTACAGACACAGGCACATTGTCACACAGGCCATGTACAGACACAGGCATACTGTCACACGGGCAATGCATATTCACAGGCATACTGTCCCACGGACAATGTGCAGAAACAGGCAATGTACAGACACTGTCACACAGGCAATGCACAGACACAGGCACACAGGCAATGGGCAGACACAGGCACACTGTCAAACTGGCAATGTACAGACACAGGCAATGTACAAGCACAGGCAATGTACAGACACAGGCACACTGTCACACTGGCAATGTACAGACACAGGCACACTTTCACACAGGCAATGTACAGACACAGGCACATTGTCATACAGGTAATGTACAGAGACAGGCACACTGGCAATGTACAGACAGGGGCACACTGGCAATGTACAGACACAGGCACACTGTCACACAGTCAATGTACAGATACAGGCATACTGTCACATAGGCAATGTACACACAGGCACAGTTTCACACAGCAATGTACAGACACAGGCACACTGTCATACTGGCAATGTCCAGACATGGGAACACTCTCACACAGGCAATGTACAGACACAGGCACATGGTCACATAGGCAATGTACAGACACAGGCACACTGTCATACTGGTAATGCACAGACACAGGCACACAGTCACACTGGCAATGTACAGACACAGGCAATGTACAGACACTGCCACACAAGCAATGTACAGATACAGGCACACTGTCGCACTGGCAATGTACAGACACAGGCAATGTACAAACACAAGTAATGTACAGACACAGGCACATTGTCACACAGGCAATGTACAGACACAGGCATACTGTCACACAGGCAATGCACATTCACAGACATACAGTCACACGGACAATGTACAGAAACAGGCAATGTACAGAAACAGGCAATGTACATACACTGTCACACAGGCAATGCACAGATACAGGCACACTGGCAATGTGCAGACACAGGCATACTGTCACACGGGCAATGCACATTCACAGGCATACTATCACACGGACAATGTACAGAAACAGGCAATGTACAGACACAGGCAATGTACAGACACTGTCACACAGGCAATGCACAGACACAGGCACACTGGCAATGTGCAGACACAGGCACGCTGCCATGTAGGCAATGTACTGAAACAGGCACACTGTCACTCCAGCAATGTACAGACACAGGCACACTGTCACATGGGCAATGCACAGACACAGGCACACTGGAAATGCACAGACACAGGCACACTATCACACTGGCAATGTACAGACACAGGCAAACTGTCACACAGGCATTGTACAGACACAGGCACACTGTCACACTGGTAATGTACAGACACAGGCACACTGGAAATGCACAGACACAGACACACTGTCACAGATGGCAATGTACAGATACAGGCATACTGTCGCACAGGCACACTGTCACACAGGCAATGTACAGACACAGACACACTCACACTGGCAATGTACAGACAATGCACACTGTGACACTGGCAATTTACAGACAGGGGCACACTGGCAATGTACAGACACATGCACACTGTCACACACTGGCAATGTATAGACACAGGCACATTGGAAATGTACAGACACAGACACGCTGTCACACAGGCAATGTACAGATACAGGCATACTGTCACACAGGTACACTGTCACACAGGCAATGTACAGACACAGACACACTCACACTGGCAATGTACAGACACTGTGACACTAGCAATTTACAGACAGGGGCACACTGGCAATGTACAGACACAGGCACACTGTCACACACTGGCAATGTACAGACACAGGCACACTGTCATACTGGCAATGCACAGACACAGGCAATGTACAGACACTGCCACACAGGCAATGTACAGACACAGGCACACTGCCACACTGGCAATGTACAGACACAGGCAATGTACAAACACAGGCAATGTACAGACACAGGCACATTGTCACACTGGCAATGTACAGACACAGGCACACTGTCACACTGGTAATGTACAGACACAGGCACACTGGAAATGCACAGACACAGGCACACTGTCACACTGGCAATGTACAAACACAGGCAAACTGTCACACAGGCATTGTACAGACACAGGCACACTGTCACACTGGTAATGTACAGACACAGGTACACTGGAAATGCACAGACACAGACACACTGTCACACAGGCAATGTACAGATACAGGCATACTGTCACACAGGCACACTGTCACACAGGCAATGTACAGACACATGCACACTGTGACACTGGCAATTTACAGACAGGGGCACACTGGCAATGTACAGACACAGGCACACTGTCACACACTGGCAATGCACAGACACAGGCACATTGCCACACTGGCAATGTACAGACACAGGCAATGTACAAACACAGGCAATGTACATACACAGGCATACTGTCACACAGGCAATGTACAGTCACAAACACACTGTCACACTGGCAATGTACAGACACAGGCACACTGTCACACAGGCAATGTACACACAGGCATACTGTCACATGAGCAATGCACAGACACAGGCATACTGTCATACGGGCAATGCACAGACACAGGCATACTGTTACACGGGCAATGTACAGACACAGGCATACTGCCACACGGGCAATGCACAGACACAGGCAGACTGTAAAATGGGCAATGTACAGACACAGGCATACTGTCACACGAGCAATACACAGACACAGGCACACTGTCACACAGGCAATGTACAGACACAGGCAATGGACAGACACAAACAATGTACAGACACTGTCACACAGACAATGTACAGACACAGGCACACTGTCACACAGGCAATGTACAGAAACAGGCAATGTACAGACACAGGCACACTCACACGGGCAATGCACAGACACAGGCATACTGTCACACAGGCAATGTACAGACACAGGCAATGTACAGACACTGTCACACAGGCAATGTACAGACACAGGCATACTGCCACACGGGCAATGCACCGACACAGGCAGACTGTAACATGGGCAATGTACAGACACAGGCATACTGTCACACGGGCAATACACAGACACAGGCACACTGTCACACACTGGCAATGTACAGACACAGGCACACTGGAAATGTACAGACACAGACACGCTGTCACACAGGCAATGTACAGATACAGGCATACTGTCACACAGGTACACTGTCACACAGGCAATGTACAGACACAGACACACTCACACTGGCAATGTACAGACACGGTGACACTGGCAATTTACAGACAGGGGAACACTGGCAATGTACAGACACAGGCACACTGCCACACAGGCAATGTACAGACACAGGCACACTGCCACACTGGCAATGTACAGACACAGGCAATGTACAAACACAGGCAATGTACAGACACAGGCACATTGTCACACTGGCAATGTACAGATACAGGCACACTTTCACACTGGCAATGTACAGACACAGGCACACTGTCATACAGGTAATGTACAGAGACAGGCACACTGGCAATGTACAGCCACAAACACACTGTCACACAGGCAATGAACAGACACAGGCACACTGTCACACAGGCAATGTACAGGTTCAGGCACACTATCACACAGGCACACTGTCACACAATCAATGTACAGACACGGGCATAATGTCGCATAGGTAATGTACACACAGGCACACTTTCACACAGGCAATGTACAGACACAGGCACACTGTCACATAGGCAATGTACAGGCACACTGTCATACTGGCAATGCACAGACACAGGCACACAGTCACACTGGCAAAATACAGGCACAGGCAATGTACAGACACAGGCACACAGGCAATGTACAGACACAGGCACACTGTCACACAGGCACACTGTCACACAGGCAGTGTACAGACACAGGCTCATTGTCACACAGGCAATGTACAGACACATGCACACTATCCCACGGGCTATGCACAGACACAGGCATAATGTCACACAGGCAATGTACAGACACAGGCAATGTACAGACGCAGGCAATGTCCATGCACTGTCACACAGGCAATGTACAGACACAGGCACACTGTCAAACTGGCAATGTACAGACACAGGCAATGTACAAGCACAGGCAATGTACAGACACAGGCACACTGTCACACTGGCAATGTACAGGCACAGGCACACTTTCACACAGGCAATGTACAGGCACAGGCACATTGTCATACAGGTAATGTACAGAGACAGGCACACTGGCAATGAACAGACAGGGGCACACTGGCAATGTACAGACACAGGCACACTGTCACAGTCAATGTACAGATACAGGCATACTGTCGCATAGGCAATGTACACACAGGCACACTTTCACACAGCAATGTACAGACACAGGCACACTGTCATACTGGCAATGTCCAGACATGGGAACACTCTCACACAGGCAATGTACAGACACAGGCACACTGGAAATGTACAGACACAGACACCCTGTCACACAGGCAATGTACAGATACAGGCATACTGTCACACAGGTACACTGTCACACAGGCAATGTACAGACACAGACACACTCACACTGGCAATGTACAGACACATGCACACTGTGACACTGGCAATTTACAGACAGGGGCACACTGGCAATGTACAGACACAGGCACACTGTCACACACTGGCAATGTACAGACACAGGCACACTGTCATACTGGCAATGCACAGACACAGGCAATGTACAGACACTGCCACACAGGCAATGTACAGACACAGGCACACTGCCACACTTGCAATGCACAGACACAGGCAATGTACAAACACAGGCAATGTACAGACACAGGCACATTGTCACACTGGCAATGTACAGATACAGGCACACTTTCACACTGGCAATGTACAGACACAGGCACACTGTCATACAGGTAATCTACAGAGACAGGCACACTGGCAATGTACAGCCACAAACACACTGTCACACAGGCAATGAACAGACACAGGCACACTGTCACACAGGCAATGTACAGGTTCAGGCACACCATCACACAGGCACACTGTCACACAATCAATGTACAGACACGGGCATAATGTCGCATAGGTAATGTACACACAGGCACACTTTCACACAGGCAATGTACAGACACAGGCACACTGTCACACAGGCACACTGTCACACAGGCAGTGTACAGACACAGGCACACTTTCACACTGACAATGTACAGACACAGGCTCATTGTCACACAGGCAATGTACAGACACATGCACACTATCCCACAGGCTATGCACAGACACAGGCATAATGTCACACAGTCAATGTACAGACACAGGCAATGTACAGACGCAGGCAATGTCCATGCACTGTCACACAGGCAATGTACAGACACAGGCACACTGTCAAACTGGCAATGTACAGACACAGGCAATGTACAAGCACAGGCAATGTACAGACACAGGCACACTGTCACACTGGCAATGTACAGGCACAGGCAAACTGTCACACAGGCATTGTACAGACACAGGCACACTGTCACACTGGTAATGTACAGACACAGGCACACTGGAAATGCACAGACACAGACACACTGTCACACAGGCAATGTACAGATACAGGCATACTGTCGCACAGGCACACTGTCACACAGGCAATGTACAGACACAGACACACTCACACTGGCAATGTACAGACAATGCACACTGTGACACTGGCAATTTACAGACAGGGGCACACTGGCAATGTACAGACACAGGCACACTGTCACACACTGGCAATGTACAGACACAGGCACACTGGAAATGTACAGACACAGACACGCTGTCACACAGGCAATGTACAGATACAGGCATACTGTCACACAGGTACACTGTCACACAGGCAATGTACAGACACAGACACACTCACACTGGCAATGTACAGACACTGTGACACTGGCAATTTACAGACAGGGGCACACTGGCAATGTACAGACACATGCACACTGTCACACACTGGCAATGTACAGACACAGGCACACTGTCATACTGGCAATGCACAGACACAGGCAATGTACAGACACTGCCACACAGGCAATGTACAGACACAGGCACACTGCCACACTGGCAATGTACAGACACAGGCAATGTACAAACACAGGCAATGTACAGACACAGGCACATTGTCACACTGGCAATGTACAGATACAGGCACACTTTCACACTGGCAATGTACAGACACAGGCACACTGTCATACAGGTAATCTACAGAGACAGGCACACTGGCAATGTACAGCCACAAACACACTGTCACACAGGCAATGAACAGACACAGGCACACTGTCACACAGGCAATGTACAGGTTCAGGCACACTATCACACAGGCACACTGTCACACAATCAATGTACAGACACGGGCATAATGTCGCATAGGTAATGTACACACAGGCACACTTTCACACAGGCAATGTACAGACACAGGCACACTGTCACATAGGCAATGTACAGGCACAGGCACACTGTCATACTGGCAATGCACAGACACAGGCACACAGTCACACTGGCAAAATACAGGCACAGGCAATGTACAGACACAGGCACACAGGCAATGTACAGACACAGGCACACTGTCACACAGGCACACTGTCACACAGGCAGTGTACAGACACAGGCTCATTGTCACACAGGCAATGTACAGACACATGCACACTATCCCACGGGCTATGCACAGACACAGGCAATGTACAGACGCAGGCAATGTCCATGCACTGTCACACAGGCAATGTACAGACACAGGCACACTGTCAAACTGGCAATGTACAGACACAGGCAATGTACAAGCACAGGCAATGTACAGACACAGGCACACTGTCACACTGGCAATGTACAGGCACAGGCACACTTTCACACAGGCAATGTACAGGCACAGGCACATTGTCATACAGGTAATGTACAGAGACAGGCACACTGGCAATGAACAGACAGGGGCACACTGGCAATGTACAGACACAGGCACACTGTCACAGTCAATGTACAGATACAGGCATACTGTCGCATAGGCAATGTACACACAGGCACACTTTCACACAGCAATGTACAGACACAGGCACACTGTCATACTGGCAATGTCCAGACACGGGAACGCTCTCACACAGGCAATGTACAGACACAGGCACATTGTCACATAGGCAATGTACAGACACAGACACACTGTCATACTGGCAATGCACAGACACAGGCACACAGTCACACTGGCAATGTACAGACACAGGCAATGTACAGACACTGCCACACAAGCAATGTACAGATACAGGCACACTGTCGCACTGGCAATGTACAGACACAGGCAATGTACAAACACAAGTAATGTACAGACACAGGCACATTGTCACACAGGCCATGTACAGACACAGGCATACTGTCACACGGGCAATGCATATTCACAGGCATACTGTCCCACGGACAATGTGCAGAAACAGGCAATGTACAGACACTGTCACACAGGCAATGCACAGACACAGGCACACAGGCAATGGGCAGACACAGGCACACTGTCAAACTGGCAATGTACAGACACAGGCAATGTACAAGCACAGGCAATGTACAGACACAGGCACACTGTCACACTGGCAATGTACAGACACAGGCACACTTTCACACAGGCAATGTACAGACACAGGCACATTGTCATACAGGTAATGTACAGAGACAGGCACACTGGCAATGTACAGACAGGGGCACACTGGCAATGTACAGACACAGGCACACTGTCACACAGTCAATGTACAGATACAGGCATACTGTCACATAGGCAATGTACACACAGGCACAGTTTCACACAGCAATGTACAGACACAGGCACACTGTCATACTGGCAATGTCCAGACATGGGAACACTCTCACACAGGCAATGTACAGACACAGGCACATGGTCACATAGGCAATGTACAGACACAGGCACACTGTCATACTGGTAATGCACAGACACAGGCACACAGTCACACTGGCAATGTACAGACCCAGGCAATGTACAGACACTGCCACACAAGCAATGTACAGATACAGGCACACTGTCGCACTGGCAATGTACAGACACAGGCAATGTACAAACACAAGTAATGTACAGACACAGGCACATTGTCACACAGGCAATGTACAGACACAGGCATACTGTCACACAGGCAATGCACATTCACAGACATACAGTCACACGGACAATGTACAGAAACAGGCAATGTACAGAAACAGGCAATGTACAGACACTGTCACACAGGCAATGCACAGATACAGGCACACTGGCAATGTGCAGACACAGGCATACTGTCACACGGGCAATGCACATTCACAGGCATACTATCACACGGACAATGTACAGAAACAGGCAATGTACAGACACAGGCAATGTACAGACACTGTCACACAGGCAATGCACAGACACAGGCACACTGGCAATGTGCAGACACAGGCACGCTGCCATGTAGGCAATGTACTGAAACAGGCACACTGTCACTCCAGCAATGTACAGACACAGGCACACTGTCACATGGGCAATGCACAGACACAGGCACACTGTCACACTGGTAATGTACAGACACAGGCACACTGGAAATGCACAGACACAGGCACACTATCACACTGGCAATGTACAGACACAGGCAAACTGTCACACAGGCATTGTACAGACACAGGCACACTGTCACACTGGTAATGTACAGACACAGGCACACTGGAAATGCACAGACACAGACACACTGTCACACAGGCAATGTACAGATACAGGCATACTGTCGCACAGGCACACTGTCACACAGGCAATGTACAGACACAGACACACTCACACTGGCAATGTACAGACAATGCACACTGTGACACTGGCAATTTACAGACAGGGGCACACTGGCAATGTACAGACACATGCACACTGTCACACACTGGCAATGTATAGACACAGGCACATTGGAAATGTACAGACACAGACACGCTGTCACACAGGCAATGTACAGATACAGGCATACTGTCACACAGGTACACTGTCACACAGGCAATGTACAGACACAGACACACTCACACTGGCAATGTACAGACACTGTGACACTAGCAATTTACAGACAGGGGCACACTGGCAATGTACAGACACAGGCACACTGTCACACACTGGCAATGTACAGACACAGGCACACTGTCATACTGGCAATGCACAGACACAGGCAATGTACAGACACTGCCACACAGGCAATGTACAGACACAGGCACACTGCCACACTGGCAATGTACAGACACAGGCAATGTACAAACACAGGCAATGTACAGACACAGGCACATTGTCACACTGGCAATGCACAGACACAGGCACACTGTCACACTGGTAATGTACAGACACAGGCACACTGGAAATGCACAGACACAGGCACACTATCACACTGGCAATGTACAAACACAGGCAAACTGTCACACAGGCATTGTACAGACACAGGCACACTGTCACACTGGTAATGTACAGACACAGGTACACTGGAAATGCACAGACACAGACACACTGTCACACAGGCAATGTACAGATACAGGCATACTGTCACACAGGCACACTGTCACACAGGCAATGTACAGACACATGCACATTGCCACACTGGCAATGTACAGACACAGGCACATTGCCACACTGGCAATGTACAGACACAGGCAATGTACAAACACAGGCAATGTACATACACAGGCATACTGTCACACAGGCAATGTACAGTCACAGACACACTGTCACACTGGCAATGTACAGACACAGGCACACTGTCACACAGGCAATGTACACACAGGCATACTGTCACATGAGCAATGCACAGACACAGGCATACTGTCATACGGGCAATGCACAGACACAGGCATACTGTTACACGGGCAATGTACAGACACAGGCATACTGCCACACGGGCAATGCACAGACACAGGCAGACTGTAAAATGGGCAATGTACAGACACAGGCATACTGTCACACGAGCAATACACAGACACAGGCACACTGTCACACAGGCAATGTACAGACACAGGCAATGGACAGACACAAACAATGTACAGACACTGTCACACAGACAATGTACAGACACAGGCACACTGTCACACTGGCAATGTACAGACACAGGCACACTGTCACATGGGCAATGTACAGACACAGGCATACTGTCACACGAGCAATGCACAGACACAGGCATACTGTCACACAGGCAATGTACAGAAACAGGCAATGTACAGACACAGGCACACTCACACGGGCAATGCACAGACACAGGCATACTGTCACACAGGCAATGTACAGACACAGGCAATGTACAGACACTGTCACACAGGCAATGTACAGACACAGGCATACTGCCACACGGGCAATGCACAGACACAGGCAGACTGTAACATGGGCAATGTACAGACACAGGCATACTGTCACACGGGCAATACACAGACACAGGCACACTGTCACACACTGGCAATGTACAGACACAGGCACACTGGAAATGTACAGACACAGACACCCTGTCACACAGGCAATGTACAGATACAGGCATACTGTCACACAGGTACACTGTCACACAGGCAATGTACAGACACAGACACACTCACACTGGCAATGTACAGACACATGCACACTGTGACACTGGCAATTTACAGACAGGGGCACACTGGCAATGTACAGACACAGGCACACTGTCACACACTGGCAATGTACAGACACAGGCACACACAGGCACACTGCCACACTTGCAATGCACAGACACAGGCAATGTACAAACACAGGCAATGTACAGACACAGGCACATTGTCACACTGGCAATGTACAGATACAGGCACACTTTCACACTGGCAATGTACAGACACAGGCACACTGTCATACAGGTAATCTACAGAGACAGGCACACTGGCAATGTACAGCCACAAACACACTGTCACACAGGCAATGAACAGACACAGGCACACTGTCACACAGGCAATGTACAGGTTCAGGCACACCATCACACAGGCACACTGTCACACAATCAATGTACAGACACGGGCATAATGTTGCATAGGTAATGTACACACAGGCACACTTTCACACAGGCAATGTACAGACACAGGTACACTGTCATACTGGCAATGAACACACAGGGGAACACTCTCACACAGGCAATGTACAGACACAGGCACACTGTCACACAGGCAATGTACAGGCACAGGCACACTGTCATACTGGCAATGCACAGACACAGGCACACAGTCACACTGGCAAAATACAGGCACAGGCAATGTACAGACACTGTCACACAGGCAATGTACAGACACAGGCACACTTTCACACTGACAATGTACAGACACAGGCTCATTGTCACACAGGCAATGTACAGACACATGCACACTATCCCACAGGCTATGCACAGACACAGGCATAATGTCACACAGTCAATGTACAGACACAGGCAATGTACAGACGCAGGCAATGTCCATGCACTGTCACACAGGCAATGTACAGACACAGGCACACTGTCAAACTGGCAATGTACAGACACAGGCAATGTACAAGCACAGGTAATGTACAGACACAGGCACACTGTCACACTGGCAATGTACAGGCACAGGCAAACTGTCACACAGGCATTGTACAGACACAGGCACACTGTCACACTGGTAATGTACAGACACAGGCACACTGGAAATGCACAGACACAGACACACTGTCACACAGGCAATGTACAGATACAGGCATACTGTCGCACAGGCACACTGTCACACAGGCCATGTACAGACACAGACACACTCACACTGGCAATGTACAGACAATGCACACTGTGACACTGGCAATTTACAGACAGGGGCACACTGGCAATGTACAGACACAGGCACACTGTCACACACTGGCAATGTACAGACACAGGCACACTGGAAATGTACAGACACAGACACGCTGTCACACAGGCAATGTACAGATACAGGCATACTGTCACACAGGTACACTGTCACACAGGCAATGTACAGACACAGACACACTCACACTGGCAATGTACAGACACTGTGACACTGGCAATTTACAGACAGGGGCACACTGGCAATGTACAGACACAGGCACACTGTCACACACTGGCAATGTACAGACACAGGCACACTGTCATACTGGCAATGCACAGACACAGGCAATGTACAGACACTGCCACACAGGCAATGTACAGACACAGACACACTCACACTGGCAATGTACAGACACAGGCAATGTACAAACACAGGCAATGTACAGACACAGGCACATTGTCACACTGGCAATGTACAGATACAGGCACACTTTCACACTGGCAATGTACAGACACAGGCACACTGTCATACAGGTAATCTACAGAGACAGGCACACTGGCAATGTACAGCCACAAACACACTGTCACACAGGCAATGAACAGACACAGGCACACTGTCACACAGGCAATGTACAGGTTCAGGCACACTATCACACAGGCACACTGTCACACAATCAATGTACAGACACGGGCATAATGTCGCATAGGTAATGTAGACACAGGCACACTTTCACACAGGCAATGTACAGACACAGGCACACTGTCACATAGGCAATGTACAGGCACAGGCACACTGTCATACTGGCAATGCACAGACACAGGCACACAGTCACACTGGCAAAATACAGGCACAGGCAATGTACAGACACTGTCACACAGACAATGTACAGACACAGGCACACTGTCACACAGGCACACTGTCACACAGGCAGTGTACAGACACAGGCTCATTGTCACACAGGCAATGTACAGACACATGCACACTATCCCACGGGCTATGCACAGACACAGGCATAATGTCACACAGGCAATGTACAGACACAGGCAATGTACAGACGCAGGCAATGTCCATGCACTGTCACACAGGCAATGTACAGACACAGGCACACTGTCAAACTGGCAATGTACAGACACAGGCAATGTACAAGCACAGGCAATGTACAGACACAGGCACACTGTCACACTGGCAATGTACAGGCACAGGCACACTTTCACACAGGCAATGTACAGGCACAGGCACATTGTCATACAGGTAATGTACAGAGACAGGCACACTGGCAATGAACAGACAGGGGCACACTGGCAATGTACAGACACAGGCACACTGTCACAGTCAATGTACAGATACAGGCATACTGTCGCATAGGCAATGTACACACAGGCACACTTTCACACAGCAATGTACAGACACAGGCACACTGTCATACTGGCAATGTCCAGACATGGGAACACTCTCACACAGGCAATGTACAGACACAGGCACACTGTCACACGCTGGCAATGTACAGATACAGGCACACTGTCATACTGGCAACGCACAGACACAGGCAATGTACAGACACTGCCACACAGGCAATGTACAGACACAGACACACTCACACTGGCAATTTACAGACACAGGCAATGTACAAACACAGGCAATGTACAGACACAGGCACATTGTCACACTGGCAATGTACAGATACAGGCACACTTTCACACTGGCAATGTACAGACACAGGCACACTGTCATACAGGTAATCTACAGAGACAGGCACACTGGCAATGTACAGCCACAAACACGCTGTCACACAGGCAATGAACAGACACAGGCACACTGTCACACAGGCAATGTACAGGTTCAGGCACACCATCACACAGGCACACTGTCACACAATCAATGTACAGACACGGGCATAATGTCGCATAGGTAATGTACACACAGGCACACTTTCACACAGGCAATGTACAGACACAGGCACACTGTCATACTGGCAATGAACACACAGGGGAACACCCTCACACAGGCAATGTACAGACACAGGCACACTGTCACATAGGCAATGTACAGGCACAGGCACACTGTCATACTGGCAATGCACAGACACAGGCACACAGTCACACTGGCAAAATACAGGCACAGGCAATGTACAGACACTGTCACACAGGCAATGTACAGACACAGGCACACTGTCACACAGGCACACTGTCACACAGGCAGTGTACAGACACAGGCTCATTGTCACACAGGCAATGTACAGACACAGGCACACTATCCCACGGGCTATGCACAGACACAGGCATAATGTCACACAGGCAATGTACAGACAATGCACACTGTGACACTGGCAATTTACAGACAGGGGCACACTGGCAATGTACAGACACAGGCACACTGTCACACACTGGCAATGTACAGACACAGGCACACTGGAAATGTACAGACACAGACACCCTGTCACACAGGCAATGTACAGATGCAGGCATACTGTCACACAGGTACACTATCACACAGGCAATGTACAGACACAGACACACTCACACTGGCAATGTACAGACACATGCACACTGTGACACTGGCAATTTACAGACAGGGGCACACTGGCAATGTACAGACACAGGCACACTGTCACACACTGGCAATGTACAGATACAGGCACACTGTCATACTGGCAACGCACAGACACAGGCAATGTACAGACACTGCCACACAGGCAATGTACAGACACAGACACACTCACACTGGCAATGTACAGACACAGGCAATGTACAAACACAGGCAATGTACAGACACAGGCACATTGTCACACTGGCAATGTACAGATACAGGCACACTTTCACGCTGGCAATGTACAGACACAGGCACACTGTCATACAGGTAATCTACAGAGACAGGCACACTGGCAATGTACAGCCACAAACACACTGTCACACAGGCAATGAACAGACACAGGCACACTGTCACACAGGCAATGTACAGGTTCAGGCACACCATCACACAGGCACACTGTCACACAATCAATGTACAGACACGGGCATAATGTCGCATAGGTAATGTACACACAGGCACACTTTCACACAGGCAATGTACAGACACAGGCACACTGTCATACTGGCAATGAACACACAGGGGATCACCCTCACACAGGCAATGTACAGACACAGGCACACTGTCACATAGGCAATGTACAGGCACAGGCACACTGTCATACTGGCAATGCACAGACACAGGCACACATTCACACTGGCAAAATACAGGCACAGGCAATGTACAGACACTGTCACACAGGCAATGTACAGACACAGGCACACTGTCACACAGGCACACTGTCACACAGGCAGTGTACAGACACAGGCACACTTTCACACTGACAATGTACAGACACAGACTCATTGTCGCACAGGCAATGTACAGACACATGCACACTATCCCACAGGCTATGCACAGACACAGGCATAATGTCACACAGTCAATGTACAGACACAGGCAATGTACAGACGCAGGCAATGTCCATGCACTGTCACACAGGCAATGTACAGACACAGGGACACTGTCACACTGGCAATGTACAGACACAGGCAATGTACAAGCACAGGCAATGTACAGACACAGGCACACTGTCACACTGGCAATGTACAGGCACAGGCACACTTTCACACAGGCAATGTACAGACACAGGCACATTGTCATACAGGTAATGTACAGAGACAGGCACACTGGCAATGTACAGCCACAAACACACTGTCACATAGGCAATGAACAGATACAAGCACACTGTCACACAGGCAATGTACAGGTACAGGCACACAGTCACACAGGCACACTGTCACACAGTCAATGTACAGATACAGGCATACTGTCACATAGGCAATGTACACACAGGCACACTTTCACACAGCAATTTACAGACACAGGTACACTGTCATACTGGCAATGCACAGACATGGGAACACTCTCACACAGGCAATGTACAGACACAGGCACGCTGCCATGTAGGCAATGTACTGAAACAGGCACACTGTCACTCCAGCAATGTACAGACACAGGCAATGTACAGACACAGGCACATTGTCACACTGGCAATGTACAGATACAGGCACACTTTCACACTGGCAATGTACAGACACAGGCACACTGTCATACAGGTAATCTACAGAGACAGGCACACTGGCAATGTACAGCCACAAACACACTGTCACACAGGCAATGAACAGACACAGGCACACTGTCACACAGGCAATGTACAAGTTCAGGCACACCATCACACAGGCACACTGTCACACAATCAATGTACAGACACGGGCATAATGTCACATAGGTAATGTACACACAGGCACACTTTCACACAGGCAATGTACAGACACAGGTACACTGTCATACTGGCAATGAACACACAGGGGAACACTCTCACACAGGCAATGTACAGACACAGGCACACTGTCACACAGGCAATGTACAGGCACAGGCACACTGTCATACTGGCAATGCACAGACACAGGCACACAGTCACACTGGCAAAATACAGGCACAGGCAATGTACAGACACTGTCACACAGGCAATGTACAGACACAGGCACACTGTCACACAGGCACACTGTCACACTGGCAGTGTACAGACACAGGCACACTTTCACACTGACAATGTACAGACACAGGCTCATTGTCACACAGGCAATGTACAGACACATGCACACTATCCCACAGGCTATGCACAGACACAGGCATAATGTCACACAGTCAATGTACAGACACAGGCAATGTACAGACGCAGGCAATGTCCATGCACTGTCACACAGGCAATGTACAGACACAGGCACACTGTCAAACTGGCAATGTACAGACACAGGCAATGTACAAGCACAGGCAATGTACAGACACAGGCACACTGTCACACTGGCAATGTACAGGCACAGGCAAACTGTCACACAGGCATTGTACAGACACAGGCACACCGTCACACTGGTAATGTACAGACACAGGCACACTGGAAATGCACAGACACAGACACACTGTCACACAGGCAATGTACAGATACAGGCATACTGTCGCACAGGCACACTGTCACACAGGCAATGTACAGACACAGACACACTCACACTGGCAATGTAAAGACAATGCACACTGTGACACTGGCAATTTACAGACAGGGGCACACTGGCAATGTACAGACACAGGCACACTGTCACACACTGGCAATGTACAGACACAGGCACACTGGAAATGTACAGACACAGACACGCTGTCACACAGGCAATGTACAGATACAGGCATACTGTCACACAGGTACACTGTCACACAGGCAATGTACAGACACAGACACACTCACACTGGCGATGTACAGACACTGTGACACTGGCAATTTACAGACAGGGGCACACTGGCAATGTACAGACACAGGCACACTGTCACACACTGGCAATGTACAGATACAGGCACACTGTCATACTGGCAACGCACAGACACAGGCAATGTACAGACACTGCCACACAGGCAATGTACAGACACAGACACACTCACACTGGCAATGTACAGACACAGGCAATGTACAAACACAGGCAATGTACAGACACAGGCACATTGTCACACTGGCAATGTACAGATACAGGCACACTTTCACGCTGGCAATGTACAGACACAGGCACACTGTCATACGGGTAATCTACAGAGACAGGCACACTGGCAATGTACAGCCACAAACACACTGTCACACAGGCAATGAACAGACACAGGCACACTGTCACACAGGCAATGTACAGATTCAGGCACACCATCACACAGGCACACAGTCACACAATCAATGTACAGACACGGGCATAATGTCGCATAGGTAATGTACACACAGGCACACTTTCACACAGGCAATGTACAGACACAGGCACACTGTCATACTGGCAATGAACACACAGGGGATCACCCTCACACAGGCAATGTACAGACACAGGCACACTGTCACATAGGCAATGTACAGGCACAGGCACACTGTCATACTGGAAATGCACAGACACAGGCACACAGTCACACTGGCAAAATACAGGCACAGGCAATGTACAGACACTGTCACACAGGCAATGTACAGACACAGGCACACTGTCACACAGGCACACTTTCACGCTGGCAATGTACAGACACAGGCACACTGTCATACAGGTAATCTACAGAGACAGGCACACTGACAATGTACAGACACAGACTCATTGTCGCACAGGCAATGTACAGACACATGCACACTATCCCACAGGCTATGCACAGACACAGGCATAATGTCACACAGTCAATGTACAGACACAGGCAATGTACAGACGCAGGCAATGTCCATGCACTGTCACACAGGCAATGTACAGACACAGGGACACTGTCACACTGGCAATGTACAGACACAGGCAATGTACAAGCACAGGCAATGTACAGACACAGGCACACTGTCACACTGGCAATGTACAGGCACAGGCACACTTTCACACAGGCAATGTACAGACACAGGCACATTGTCATACAGGTAATGTACAGAGACAGGCACACTGGCAATGTACAGCCACAAACACACTGTCACATAGGCAATGAACAGATACAAGCACACTGTCACACAGGCAATGTACAGGTACAGGCACACAGTCACACAGGCACACTGTCACACAGTCAATGTACAGATACAGGCATACTGTCACATAGGCAATGTACACACAGGCACACTTTCACACAGCAATGTACAGACACAGATACACTGTCATACTGGCAATGCACAGACATGGGAACACTCTCACACAGGCAATGTACAGACACAGGCACGCTGCCATGTAGGCAATGTACTGAAACAGGCACACTGTCACTCCAGCAATGTACAGACACAGGCAATGTACAGACACAGGCACATTGTCACACTGGCAATGTACAGATACAGGCACACTTTCACACTGGCAATGTACAGACACAGGCACACTGTCATACAGGTAATCTACAGAGACAGGCACACTGGCAATGTACAGCCACAAACACACTGTCACACAGGCAATGAACAGACACAGGCATACTGTCACACAGGCAATGTACAAGTTCAGGCACACCATCACACAGGCACACTGTCACACAATCAATGTACAGACACGGGCATAATGTCACATAGGTAATGTACACACAGGCACACTTTCACACAGGCAATGTACAGACACAGGTACACTGTCATACTGGCAATGAACACACAGGGGAACACTCTCACACAGGCAATGTACAGACACAGGCACACTGTCACACAGGCAATGTACAGGCACAGGCACACTGTCATACTGGCAATGCACAGACACAGGCACACAGTCACACTGGCAAAATACAGGCACAGGCAATGTACAGACACTGTCACACAGGCAATGTACAGACACAGGCACACTGTCACACAGGCACACTGTCACACAGGCAGTGTACAGACACAGGCACACTTTCACACTGACAATGTACAGACACAGGCTCATTGTCACACAGGCAATGTACAGACACATGCACACTATCCCACAGGCTATGCACAGACACAGGCATAATGTCACACAGTCAATGTACAGACACAGGCAATGTACAGACGCAGGCAATGTCCATGCACTGTCACACAGGCAATGTACAGACACAGGCACACTGTCAAACTGGCAATGTACAGACACAGGCAATGTACAAGCACAGGCAATGTACAGACACAGGCACACTGTCACACTGGCAATGTACAGGCACAGGCAAACTGTCACACAGGCATTGTACAGACACAGGCACACTGTCACACTGGTAATGTACAGACACAGGCACACTGGAAATGCACAGACACAGACACACTGTCACACAGGCAATGTACAGATACAGGCATACTGTCGCACAGGCACACTGTCACACAGGCAATGTACAGACACAGACACACTCACACTGGCAATGTACAGACAATGCACACTGTGACACTGGCAATTTACAGACAGGGGCACACTGGCAATGTACAGACACAGGCACACTGTCACACACTGGCAATGTACAGACACAGGCACACTGGAAATGTACAGACACAGACACGCTGTCACACAGGCAATGTACAGATACAGGCATACTGTCACACAGGTACACTGTCACACAGGCAATGTACAGACACAGACACACTCACACTGGCAATGTACAGACACTGTGACACTGGCAATTTACAGACAGGGGCACACTGGCAATGTACAGACACAGGCACACTGTCACACACTGGCAATGTACAGACACAGGCACACTGTCATACTGGCAATGCACAGACACAGGCAATGTACAGACACTGCCACACAGGCAATGTACAGACACAGGCACACTGCCACACTGGCAATGTACAGACACAGGCAATGTACAAACACAGGCAATGTACAGACACAGGCACATTGTCACACTGGCAATGTACAGATACAGGCACACTTTCACACTGGCAATGTACAGACACAGGTACACTGTCATACAGGTAATCTACAGAGACAGGCACACTGGCAATGTACAGCCACAAACACACTGTCACACAGGCAATGAACAGACACAGGCACACTGTCACACAGGCAATGTACAGGTTCAGGCACACTATCACACAGGCACACTGTCACACAATCAATGTACAGACACGGGCATAATGTCGCATAGGTAATGTAGACACAGGCACACTTTCACACAGGCAATGTACAGACACAGGCACACTGTCACATAGGCAATGTACAGGCACAGGCACACTGTCATACTGGCAATGCACAGACACAGGCACACAGTCACACTGGCAAAATACAGGCACAGGCAATGTACAGACACTGTCACACAGGCAATGTACAGACACAGGCACACTGTCACACAGGCACACTGTCACACAGGCAGTGTACAGACACAGGCACACTGTCACACTGGCAATGTACAGACACAGGCACACTTTCACACAGGCAATGTACAGACACAGGCACATTGTCATACAGGTAATGTACAGAGACAGGCACACTGGCAATGTACAGACAGGGGCACACTGGCAATGTACAGACACAGGCACACTGTCACACAGTCAATGTACAGATACAGGCATACTGTCGCTTAGACAATGTACACACAGGCACACTTTCACACAGGCAATGTACAGACACAGGCACACTGTCATACTGGCAATGTCCAGACATGGGAACGCTCTCACACAGGCAATGTACAGACACAGGCACATTGTCACATAGGCAATGTACAGACACAGACACACTGTCATACTGGCAATGCACAGACACAGGCACACAGTCACACTGGCAATGTACAGACACAGGCAATGTACAGACACTGCCACACAAGCAATGTACAGATACAGGCACACTGTCGCACTGGCAATGTACAGACACAGGCAATGTACAAACACAAGTAATGTACAGACACAGGCACATTGTCACACAGGCCATGTACAGACACAGGCATACTGTCACACGGGCAATGCATATTCACAGGCATACTGTCCCACGGACAATGTACAGAAACAGGCAATGTACAGACACTGTCACACAGGCAATGCACAGACACAGGCACACAGGCAATGGGCAGACACAGGCACACTGTCAAACTGGCAATGTACAGACACAGGCAATGTACAAGCACAGGCAATGTACAGACACAGGCACACTGTCACACTGGCAATGTACAGACACAGGCACACTTTCACACAGGCAATGTACAGACACAGGCACATTGTCATACAGGTAATGTACAGAGACAGGCACACTGACAATGTACAGACAGGGGCACACTGGCAATGTACAGACACAGGCACACTGTCACACAGTCAATGTACAGATACAGGCATACTGTCACATAGGCAATGTACACACAGGCACAGTTTCACACAGCAATGTACAGACACAGGCACACTGTCATACTGGCAATGTCCAGACATGGGAACACTCTCACACAGGCAATGTACAGACACAGGCACATGGTCACATAGGCAATGTACAGACACAGGCACACTGTCATACTGGTAATGCACAGACACAGGCACACAGTCACACTGGCAATGTACAGACCCAGGCAATGTACAGACACTGCCACACAAGCAATGTACAGATACAGGCACACTGTCGCACTGGCAATGTACAGACACAGGCAATGTACAAACACAAGTAATGTACAGACACAGGCACATTGTCACACAGGCAATGTACAGACACAGACATACTGTCACACAGGCAATGCACATTCACAGACATACAGTCACACGGACAATGTACAGAAACAGGCAATGTACAGAAACAGGCAATGTACAGACACTGTCACACAGGCAATGCACAGATACAGGCACACTGGCAATGTGCAGACACAGGCATACTGTCACACGGGCAATGCACATTCACAGGCATACTATCACACGGACAATGTACAGAAACAGGCAATGTACAGACACAGGCAATGTACAGACACTGTCACACAGGCAATGCACAGACACAGGCACACTGGCAATGTGCAGACACAGGCACGCTGCCATGTAGGCAATGTACTGAAACAGGCACACTGTCACTCCAGCAATGTACAGACACAGGCACACTGTCACATGGGCAATGCACAGACACAGGCACACTGTCACACTGGTAATGTACAGACACAGGCACACTGGAAATGCACAGACACAGGCACACTATCACACTGGCAATGTACAGACACAGGCACACTGTCACACTGGTAATGTACAGACACAGGCACACTGGAAATGCACAGACACAGACACACTGTCACAGATGGCAATGTACAGATACAGGCATACTGTCGCACAGGCACACTGTCACACAGGCAATGTACAGACACAGACACACTCACACTGGCAATGTACAGACAATGCACACTGTGACACTGGCAATTTACAGACAGGGGCACACTGGCAAAGTACAGACACAGGCACACTCACACTGGCAATGTACAGACACAGGCAATGTACAAACACAGGCAATGTACAGACACAGGCACATTGTCACACTGGCAATGTACAGATACAGGCACACTTTCACACTGGCAATGTACAGACACAGGCACACTGTCATACAGGTAATCTACAGAGACAGGCACACTGGCAATGTACAGCCACAAACACACTGTCACACAGGCAATGAACAGACACAGGCACACTGTCACACAGGCAATGTACAGGTTCAGGCACACCATCACACAGGCACACTGTCACACAATCAATGTACAGACACGGGCATAATGTCGCATAGGTAATGTACACACAGGCACACTTTCACACAGGCAATGTACAGACACAGGCACACTGTCATACTGGCAATGAACACACAGGGGAACACCCTCACACAGGCAATGTACAGACACAGGCACACTGTCACATAGGCAATGTACAGGCACAGGCACACTGTCATACTGGCAATGCACAGACACAGGCACACAGTCACACTGGCAAAATACAGGCACAGGCAATGTACAGACACTGTCACACAGGCAATGTACAGACACAGGCACACTGTCACACAGGCACACTGTCACACAGGCAGTGTACAGACACAGGCACACTTTCACACTGACAATGTACAGACACAGACTCATTGTCACACAGGCCATGTACAGACACATGCACACTATCCCACAGGCTATGCACAGACACAGGCATAATGTCACACAGTCAATGTACAGACACAGGCAATGTACAGACGCAGGCAATGTCCATGCACTGTCACACAGGCAATGTACAGACACAGGGACACTGTCACACTGGCAATGTACAGACACAGGCAATGTACAAGCACAGGCAATGTACAGACACAGGCACACTGTCACACTGGCAATGTACAGGCACAGGCACACTTTCACACAGGCAATGTACAGACACAGGCACATTGTCATACAGGTAATGTACAGAGACAGGCACACTGGCAATGTACAGCCACAAACACACTGTCACATAGGCAATGAACAGATACAAGCACACTGTCACACAGGCAATGTACAGGTACAGGCACACAGTCACACAGGCACACTGTCACACAGTCAATGTACAGATACAGGCATACTGTCACATAGGCAATGTACACACAGGCACACTTTCACACAGCAATGTACAGACACAGGTACACTGTCATACTGGCAATGTCCAGACATGGGAACACTCTCACACAGGCAATGTACAGACACAGGCACGCTGCCATGTAGGCAATGTACTGAAACAGGCACACTGTCACTCCAGCAATGTACAGACACAGGCACACTGTCACACAGGCATTGTACAGACACAGGCACACTGTCACACTGGTAATGTACAGACACAGGCACACTGGAAATGCACAGACACAGACACACTGTCACACAGGCAATGTACAGATACAGGCATACTGTCACACAGGCACACTGTCACACAAGCAATGTACAGACACAGACACACTCACACTGGCAATGTACAGACAATGCACACTGTGACACTGGCAATTTACAGACAGGGGCACACTGGCAATGTACAGACACAGGCACACTGTCACACACTGGCAATGTACAGACACAGGCACACTGGAAATGTACAGACACAGACACGCTGTCACACAGGCAATGTACAGATACAGGCATACTGTCACACAGGTACACTGTCACACAGGCAATGTACAGACACAGACACACTCACACTGGCAATGTACAGACAATGCACACTGTGACACTGGCAATTTACAGACAGGGGCACACTGGCAATGTACAGACACATGCACACTGTCACACACAGGCAATGTATAGACACAGGCACATTGGAAATGTACAGACACAGACACGCTGTCACACAGGCAATGTACAGATACAGGCATACTGTCACACAGGTACACTGTCACACAGGCAATGTACAGACACAGACACACTCACACTGGCAATGTACAGACACTGTGACACTGGCAATTTACAGACAGGGGCACACTGGCAATGTACAGACACAGGCACACTGTCACACACTGGCAATGTACAGACACAGGCACACTGTCATACTGGCAATGCACAGACACAGGCAATGTACAGACACTGCCACACAGGCAATGTACAGACACAGGCACACTGCCACACTGGCAATGTACAGACACAGGCAATGTACAAACACAGGCAATGTACAGACACAGGCACATTGTCACACTGGCAATGCACAGACACAGGCACACTGTCACACTGGTAATGTACAGACACAGGCACACTGGAAATGCACAGACACAGGCACACTATCACACTGGCAATGTACAGACACAGGCAAACTGTCACACAGGCATTGTACAGACACAGGCACACTGTCACACTGGTAATGTACAGACACAGGTACACTGGAAATGCACAGACACAGACACACTGTCACACAGGCAATGTACAGATACAGGCATACTGTCACACAGGCACACTGTCACACAGGCAATGTACAGACACAGACACACTCACACTGGCAATGTTCAGACACATGCACACTGTGACACTGGCAATTTACAGACAGGGGCACACTGGCAATGTACAGACACAGGCACACTGTCACACACTGGCAATGTACAGACACAGGCACATTGCCACACTGGCAATGAACAGACACAGGCACACTGTCACACAGGCAATGTACAGGTTCAGGCACACCATCACACAGGCACACTGTCACACAATCAATGTACAGACACGGGCATAATGTCGCATAGGTAATGTACACACAGGCACACTTTCACACAGGCAATGTACAGACACAGGCACACTGTCATACTGGCAATGAACACACAGGGGAACACCCTCACACAGGCAATGTACAGACACAGGCACACTGTCACATAGGCAATGTACAGGCACAGGCACACTGTCATACTGGCAATGCACAGACACAGGCACACAGTCACACTGGCAAAATACAGGCACAGGCAATGTACAGACACTGTCACACAGGCAATGTACAGACACAGGCACACTGTCACACAGGCACACTGTCACACAGGCAGTGTACAGACACAGGCACACTTTCACACTGACAATGTACAGACACAGGCTCATTGTCACACAGGCAATGTACAGACACATGCACACTATCCCACAGGCTATGCACAGACACAGGCATAATGTCACACAGTCAATGTACAGACACAGGCAATGTACAGACGCAGGCAATGTCCATGCACTGTCACACAGGCAATGTACAGACACAGGGACACTGTCACACTGGCAATGTACAGACACAGGCAATGTACAAGCACAGGCAATGTACAGACACAGGCACACTGTCACACTGGCAATGTACAGGCACAGGCACACTTTCACACAGGCAATGTACAGACACAGGCACATTGTCATACAGGTAATGTACAGAGACAGGCACACTGGCAATGTACAGCCACAAACACACTGTCACATAGGCAATGAACAGATACAAGCACACTGTCACACAGGCAATGTACAGGTACAGGCACACAGTCACACAGGCACACTGTCACACAGTCAATGTACAGATACAGGCATACTGTCACATAGGCAATGTACACACAGGCACACTTTCACACAGCAATGTACAGACACAGGTACACTGTCATACTGGCAATGTCCAGACATGGGAACACTCTCACACAGGCAATGTACAGACACAGGCACGCTGCCATGTAGGCAATGTACTGAAACAGGCACACTGTCACTCCAGCAATGTACAGACACAGGCAATGTACAGACACAGGCACATTGTCACACTGGCAATGTACAGATACAGGCACACTTTCACACTGGCAATATACAGACACAGGCACACTGTCATACAGGTAATCTACAGAGACAGGCACACTGGCAATGTACAGCCACAAACACACTGTCACACAGGCAATGAACAGACACAGGCACACTGTCACACAGGCAATGTACAGGTTCAGGCACACCATCACACAGGCACACTGTCACACAATCAATGTACAGACACGGGCATAATGTCGCATAGGTAATGTACACACAGGCACACTTTCACACAGGCAATGTACAGACACAGGGACACTGTCACACAGGCAATGTACAGACACAGGGACACTGTCACACTGGCAATGTACAGACACAGGCAATGTACAAGCACAGGCAATGTACAGACACAGGCACACTGTCACACAGGCAATGTACAGACACAGGCACATTGTCATACAGGTAATGTACAGAGACAGGCACACTGGCAATGTACAGCCACAAACACACTGTCACATAGGCAATGAACAGATACAAGCACACTGTCACACAGGCAATGTACAGGTACAGGCACACAGTCACACAGGCACACTGTCACACAGTCAATGTACAGATACAGGGCATACTGTCACATAGGCAATGTACACACAGGCACACTTTCACACAGCAATGTACAGACACAGGTACACTGTAATACTGGCAATGTCCAGACATGGGAACACTCTCACACAGGCAATGTACAGACACAGGCACGCTGCCATGTAGGCAATGTACTGAAACAGGCACACTGTCACTCCAGCAATGTACAGACACAGGCACACTGTCACACAGGCATTGTATAGACACAGGCACACTGTCACACTGGTAATGTACAGACACAGGCACACTGGAAATGCACAGACACAGACACACTGTCACACAGGCAATGTACAGATACAGGCATACTGTCACACAGGCACACTGTCACACAAACAATGTACAGACACAGACACACTCACACTGGCAATGTACAGACAATGCACACTGTGACACTGGCAATTTACAGACAGGGGCACACTGGCAATGTACAGACACAGGCACACTGTCACACACAGGCAATGTACAGACACAGGCACACTGGAAATGTACAGACACAGACACGCTGTCACACAGGCAATGTACAGATACAGGCATACTGTCACACAGGTACACTGTCACACAGGCAATGTACAGACACAGACACACTCACACTGGCAATGTACAGACACATGCACACTGTGACACTGGCAATTTACAGACAGGGGCACACAGGCAATGTACAGACACAGGCACACTGGCAAAGTACAGACACAGGCACACTGTCATACTGGCAATGCACAGACACAGGCAATGTACAGACACTGCCACACAGGCAATGTACAGATACAGGCACACTTTCACACTGGCAATGTACAGACACAGGCACACTGTCATACAGGTAATCTACAGAGACAGGCACACTGGCAATGTACAGCCACAAACACACTGTCACACAGGCAATGAACAGACACAGGCACACTGTCACACAGGCAATGTACAGGTTCAGGCACACCATCACACAGGCACACTGTCACACAATCAATGTACAGACACGGGCATAATGTCACATAGGCAATGTACACACAGGCACACTTTCACACAGGCAATGTACAGACACAGGTACACTGTCATACTGGCAATGAACACACAGGGGAACACTCTCACACAGGCAATGTACAGACACAGGCACACTGTCACACAGGCAATGTACAGGCACAGGCACACTGTCATACTGGCAATGCACAGACACAGGCACACAGTCACACTGGCAAAATACAGGCACAGGCTATGTACAGACACTGTCACAGAGGCAATGTACAGACACAGGCACACTGTCACACAGGCAATGTACAGACACATGCACACTATCCCACAGGCTATGCACGGACACAGGCATAACGTCACACAGGCAATGTACAGACACAGGCACACTGTCACACTGGCAATGTACAGACACAGGCAATGTACAAGCATAGGCAATGTACAGACACAGGCACACTGTCACACTGGCAATGTCAGACACAGGAACACTCTCACACAGTCAATGTACAGACACAGGCACACAGTCACACTGGCAAAGTACAGACACAGGCAATGTACAGACACTGCCACACAAGCAATGTATAGATACAGGCACACTGTCGCCCTGGCAGTGTACAGACACAGGCAATGTACAAAACACAAGTAATGTACAGACACAGGCATACTGTCACACGGGCAATGCACATTCACAGGCATACAGTCACATGGACAATGTACAGAAACAGGCAATGTACAGACACAGGCAATGTACAGACACTGTCACACAGGCAATGCACAGATACAGGTACACTGGCAATGTGCAGACACAGGCATACTGTCACACGCGCAAAGCACATTCACAGGCATACTGTCACACGGACAATGTACAGAAACAGGCAATGTACAGACGCAGGCAATGTACAGACACTGTCACACAGGCAATGCACAGACACAGGCACACTGGCAATGTGCAGACACAGGCACGCTGCCATGTAGGCAATGGTCCGAAACAGGCACACTGTCACACCAGCAATGTACAGACACAGGCACACTGTCACATGGGCAATGTACAGACACAGGCATACTGTCACACTGGCAATGTACAGACACAGGCACACTGGAAATGCACAGACACAGACACGCTGCCACACAGGCAATGTACAGATACAGGCATACTGTCACACAGGAACACTGTCACACAGACAATGTACAGACACAGACACACTCACACTGGCAATGTACAGACACATGCACACTGTGACACTGGCAATTTACAGACAGGGACACACTGGCAATGTACAGACACAGGCACACTGTCACACACTGGCAATGTACAGACACAGGCACACTGTCACACTGGCAATGTACAGACACAGGCACACTTTCACACAGGCAGTGTACAGACACTAGCACACTTTCACACAGGCAACGTACAGACACAGGCACACTGTCACACAGGCAAAGTACAGACACAGGCAATGTACAGACACTGCCACACAGGCAAAGTACAGATACAAGCACACTGTCGCACTGGCAATATACAGACACAGGCAATGTACAAACACAAGTAATGTACAGACACAGACACATTGTCACACAGGCAATGTACAGACACAGGCATGCTGTCACACGGGCAATGCACATTCACAGGCATACTGTCACACGGACAATGTACAGAAACAGGCATTGTACAGAACTGCCACACAGGCAATGTACAGACTCAGACACACACACACACAGGCAATGTATAGACACAGGCACACTGTCACACAGTCAATGTACAGACACAGGCATACTGTCGCATAGGCAATGTACACACAGGCACATTTTCACACAGGCAATGTACAGACACAGGCACACTGTCATACTGGCAATGTACAGACACGGGAACACTCTCACACAGGCAAGGTACAGACACTGTCAAACAGGCAATGTACAGACACAGGCACACTGTCACACAGGCACACTGTCACACAGGCAGTGTACTGACACAGGCATACTGTCATACAGACACTGTACAGACACAGGCACACTTACACACTGACAATGTACAGACACAGGCTCATTGTCACACAGGCAATGTACAGACACAGGCATACTGTCACACGGGCAATGCACATTCACAGGCATACAGTCACACGGACAATGTACAGAAACAGGCAATGTACAGACACAGGCAATGTGCAGACACTGTCACACAGGCAATGCACAGATACAGGCACACTGGCAATGTGCAGACACAGGCATACTGTCACACTGGCAATGTACAGACACAGGCAATGTACAGACACTGTCACACAGGCAATGCACAGATACAGGCACACTGGCAATGTGCAGACACAGGCACACTGTCATACTGGCAATGTACAGACACAGGCAATGTACAAACACAAGTAATGTACAGACACAGGCACATTGCCACACAGGCAATGTACAGACACAGGCATACTGTCACACGGGCAATGCACATTCACAGGCATACAGTCACACGGACAATGTACAGAAACAGGCAATGTACAGACGCAGGCAATGCACAGACACTGTCACACAGGCAATGCACAGACACAGGCACACTGGCAATGTGCAGACACAGGCAGGCTGCCATGTAGGCAATGTTCCGAAACAGGCACACTGTCACATGGGCAATGTACAGACACAGACACTGTCACACAGGCAATGCACAGACACAGGCACACTGGCAATGTGCAGACACAGACACGCTGTCAGACAGGCAATGTACAGATACAGGCATACTGTCACACAGGCACACTGTCACACAATGTACAGACACAGACACACTCACACTGGCAATGTACAGACACATGCACACTGTGACACTGGCAATTTTCAGACAGGGGCACACTGGCAATGTACAGACACAGGCACACTGTCACACACTGGCAATGTACAGACACAGGCACACTGTCATACTGGCAATGCACAGACACAGGCAATGTACAGACACTGCCACACAGGCAATGTACAGACACAGGCACACTGCCACACTTGCAATGCACAGACACAGGTAATGTACAAACACAGGCTGACTGTCACACCAGCAATGTACAGACACAGGCACACTGACAATGTGCAGACACAGGCACGCTGCCATGTAGGCAATGTTCCGAAACAGGCACACTGTCACACCAGCAATGTACAGGCACAGGCACACTGTCACATGGGCAATGTACAGACACAGGCATACTGTCACACTGGCAATGTACAGACACAGGCACACTGGAAATGCACAGACACAGACACGCTGTCACACAGGCAATGTACAGATACAGGCATACTGTCACACAGGCACACTGTCACACAGACAATGTACAGACACAGACATACTCACACTGGCAATGTACAGACACATGCACACTGCGACACTGGCAATTTACAGACAGGGGCACACTGGCAATGTACAGACACAGGCACACTGTCACACACTGGCAATGTACAGACACAGGCACACTGTCACACTGTAAATGTACAGACACAGGCACACTTTCACACAGGCAGTGTACAGACACTAGCACACTTTCACACAGGCAACGTACAGACACAGGCACACTGTCACACAGGCAAAGTACAGACACAGGCAATGTACAGACACTGCCACACAGGCAAAGTACAGATACAAGCACACTGTCGCACTGGCAATGTACAGACACAGGCAATGTACAAACACAAGTAATGTACAGACACAGACACGTCACACAGGCAATGTACAGACACAGGCATGCTGTCACACGGGCAATGCACATTCACAGGCATACTGTCACATGGACAATGTACAGAAACAGGCAATGTACAGAACTGTCACACAGGCAATGCACAGACACAGGCACACTGTCACACAGGCAATGTACAGTCTCAGACACACACACACACAGGCAATGTATAGACACAGGCACACTGTCACACAGACAATGTACAGACACAGGCACACTGTCACACACAGGCAATGTACAGACACAGGCACACTGTCATACTGGCAATGTACAGACACGGGAACACTCTCACACAGGCAAGGTACAGACACTGTCAAACAGGCAATGTACAGACACAGGCACACTGTCACACAGGCACACTGTCACACAGGCAGTGTACTGACACAGGCATACTGTCATACAGACACTGTACAGACACAGGCACACTTACACACTGACAATGTACAGACACAGGCTCATTGTCACACAGGCAATGTACGGACACATGCACACTATCCCACGGGCTATGCACAGACACAGGCATACTGTCACACAGGCAATGTACAGACACAGGCAATGTACAAACACAAGTAATGTACAGACACAGGCATATTGTCACACAGGCAATGTACAGACACAGGCATACTATCACATGGGCAATGCACATTCACAGGCATACTGTCACACGGACAATGTACAGAAACAGGCAATGTACAGACTCAGACACACTCACACTGGCAATATATAGACACAGGCACACTGTCCACACAGGCAACGTACAGACACGGGCACACTGCCATGTTGGCAATGTACCGAAACAGGCACACTCTCACACAGGCAATGTACAGACACAGGCAAACTGTCACACAGGCAATGTACAGACACAGCCACACTGTCACACAGGCAATGTACAGACACAGGCACACTGTCAAACTGGCAATGTACAGACACCGGCACACTTTCACACTGGCAATGTAAAGCCACAGGCACACTGTCATACAGGCAATGTACAGAGACAGGCGCACTGGCAATGTACAGCCACAAACACACTGTCACAGGCAATGAACAGACACAGGCACACTGTCACACAGGCAATGTACAGGTACAGGTACAGGCACACTGTCACACAGTCAATGTACAGACACAGGCATACTGTTGCATAGGCAATGTAAACACAGGCACACTTTCACACAGGCAATGTACAGACACAGGCACACTGTCATACTGGTAATTTACAGACAGGGGCACACTGGCAATGTACAGACACAGGCACACTGTCACACACTGGCAATGTACAGACACAGGCACACTGGAAATGTACAGACACAGACACGCTGTCACACAGGCAATGTACAGATACAGGCATACTGTCACACAGGTACACTGTCACACAGGCAATGTACAGACACAGACACACTCACACTGGCAATGTACAGACACTGTGACACTGGCAATTTACAGACAGGGGCACACTGGCAATGTACAGACACAGGCACACTGTCACACACTGGCAATGTACAGACACAGGCACACTGTCATACTGGCAATGCACAGACACAGGCAATGTACAGACACTGCCACACAGGCAATGTACAGACACAGACACACTCACACTGGCAATGTACAGACACAGGCAATGTACAAACACAGGCAATGTACAGACACAGGCACATTGTCACACTGGCAATGTACAGATACAGGCACACTTTCACACTGGCAATGTACAGACACAGGCACACTGTCATACAGGTAATCTACAGAGACAGGCACACTGGCAATGTACAGCCACAAACACACTGTCACACAGGCAATGAACAGACACAGGCACACTGTCACACAGGCAATGTACAGGTTCAGGCACACTATCACACAGGCACACTGTCACACAATCAATGTACAGACACGGGCATAATGTCGCATAGGTAATGTAGACACAGGCACACTTTCACACAGGCAATGTACAGACACAGGCACACTGTCACATAGGCAATGTACAGGCACAGGCACACTGTCATACTGGCAATGCACAGACACAGGCACACAGTCACACTGGCAAAATACAGGCACAGGCAATGTACAGACACTGTCACACAGACAATGTACAGACACAGGCACACTGTCACACAGGCACACTGTCACACAGGCAGTGTACAGACACAGGCTCATTGTCACACAGGCAATGTACAGACACATGCACACTATCCCACGGGCTATGCACAGACACAGGCATAATGTCACACAGGCAATGTACAGACACAGGCAATGTACAGACGCAGGCAATGTCCATGCACTGTCACACAGGCAATGTACAGACACAGGCACACTGTCAAACTGGCAATGTACAGACACAGGCAATGTACAAGCACAGGCAATGTACAGACACAGGCACACTGTCACACTGGCAATGTACAGGCACAGGCACACTTTCACACAGGCAATGTACAGGCACAGGCACATTGTCATACAGGTAATGTACAGAGACAGGCACACTGGCAATGAACAGACAGGGGCACACTGGCAATGTACAGACACAGGCACACTGTCACAGTCAATGTACAGATACAGGCATACTGTCGCATAGGCAATGTACACACAGGCACACTTTCACACAGCAATGTACAGACACAGGCACACTGTCATACTGGCAATGTCCAGACATGGGAACACTCTCACACAGGCAATGTACAGACACAGGCACACTGTCACACGCTGGCAATGTACAGATACAGGCACACTGTCATACTGGCAACGCACAGACACAGGCAATGTACAGACACTGCCACACAGGCAATGTACAGACACAGACACACTCACACTGGCAATTTACAGACACAGGCAATGTACAAACACAGGCAATGTACAGACACAGGCACATTGTCACACTGGCAATGTACAGATACAGGCACACTTTCACACTGGCAATGTACAGACACAGGCACACTGTCATACAGGTAATCTACAGAGACAGGCACACTGGCAATGTACAGCCACAAACACGCTGTCACACAGGCAATGAACAGACACAGGCACACTGTCACACAGGCAATGTACAGGTTCAGGCACACCATCACACAGGCACACTGTCACACAATCAATGTACAGACACGGGCATAATGTCGCATAGGTAATGTACACACAGGCACACTTTCACACAGGCAATGTACAGACACAGGCACACTGTCATACTGGCAATGAACACACAGGGGAACACCCTCACACAGGCAATGTACAGACACAGGCACACTGTCACATAGGCAATGTACAGGCACAGGCACACTGTCATACTGGCAATGCACAGACACAGGCACACAGTCACACTGGCAAAATACAGGCACAGGCAATGTACAGACACTGTCACACAGGCAATGTACAGACACAGGCACACTGTCACACAGGCACACTGTCACACAGGCAGTGTACAGACACAGGCTCATTGTCACACAGGCAATGTACAGACACAGGCACACTATCCCACGGGCTATGCACAGACACAGGCATAATGTCACACAGGCAATGTACAGACAATGCACACTGTGACACTGGCAATTTACAGACAGGGGCACACTGGCAATGTACAGACACAGGCACACTGTCACACACTGGCAATGTACAGACACAGGCACACTGGAAATGTACAGACACAGACACCCTGTCACACAGGCAATGTACAGATGCAGGCATACTGTCACACAGGTACACTATCACACAGGCAATGTACAGACACAGACACACTCACACTGGCAATGTACAGACACATGCACACTGTGACACTGGCAATTTACAGACAGGGGCACACTGGCAATGTACAGACACAGGCACACTGTCACACACTGGCAATGTACAGATACAGGCACACTGTCATACTGGCAACGCACAGACACAGGCAATGTACAGACACTGCCACACAGGCAATGTACAGACACAGACACACTCACACTGGCAATGTACAGACACAGGCAATGTACAAACACAGGCAATGTACAGACACAGGCACATTGTCACACTGGCAATGTACAGATACAGGCACACTTTCACGCTGGCAATGTACAGACACAGGCACACTGTCATACAGGTAATCTACAGAGACAGGCACACTGGCAATGTACAGCCACAAACACACTGTCACACAGGCAATGAACAGACACAGGCACACTGTCACACAGGCAATGTACAGGTTCAGGCACACCATCACACAGGCACACTGTCACACAATCAATGTACAGACACGGGCATAATGTCGCATAGGTAATGTACACACAGGCACACTTTCACACAGGCAATGTACAGACACAGGCACACTGTCATACTGGCAATGAACACACAGGGGATCACCCTCACACAGGCAATGTACAGACACAGGCACACTGTCACATAGGCAATGTACAGGCACAGGCACACTGTCATACTGGCAATGCACAGACACAGGCACACATTCACACTGGCAAAATACAGGCACAGGCAATGTACAGACACTGTCACACAGGCAATGTACAGACACAGGCACACTGTCACACAGGCACACTGTCACACAGGCAGTGTACAGACACAGGCACACTTTCACACTGACAATGTACAGACACAGACTCATTGTCGCACAGGCAATGTACAGACACATGCACACTATCCCACAGGCTATGCACAGACACAGGCATAATGTCACACAGTCAATGTACAGACACAGGCAATGTACAGACGCAGGCAATGTCCATGCACTGTCACACAGGCAATGTACAGACACAGGGACACTGTCACACTGGCAATGTACAGACACAGGCAATGTACAAGCACAGGCAATGTACAGACACAGGCACACTGTCACACTGGCAATGTACAGGCACAGGCACACTTTCACACAGGCAATGTACAGACACAGGCACATTGTCATACAGGTAATGTACAGAGACAGGCACACTGGCAATGTACAGCCACAAACACACTGTCACATAGGCAATGAACAGATACAAGCACACTGTCACACAGGCAATGTACAGGTACAGGCACACAGTCACACAGGCACACTGTCACACAGTCAATGTACAGATACAGGCATACTGTCACATAGGCAATGTACACACAGGCACACTTTCACACAGCAATTTACAGACACAGGTACACTGTCATACTGGCAATGCACAGACATGGGAACACTCTCACACAGGCAATGTACAGACACAGGCACGCTGCCATGTAGGCAATGTACTGAAACAGGCACACTGTCACTCCAGCAATGTACAGACACAGGCAATGTACAGACACAGGCACATTGTCACACTGGCAATGTACAGATACAGGCACACTTTCACACTGGCAATGTACAGACACAGGCACACTGTCATACAGGTAATCTACAGAGACAGGCACACTGGCAATGTACAGCCACAAACACACTGTCACACAGGCAATGAACAGACACAGGCACACTGTCACACAGGCAATGTACAAGTTCAGGCACACCATCACACAGGCACACTGTCACACAATCAATGTACAGACACGGGCATAATGTCACATAGGTAATGTACACACAGGCACACTTTCACACAGGCAATGTACAGACACAGGTACACTGTCATACTGGCAATGAACACACAGGGGAACACTCTCACACAGGCAATGTACAGACACAGGCACACTGTCACACAGGCAATGTACAGGCACAGGCACACTGTCATACTGGCAATGCACAGACACAGGCACACAGTCACACTGGCAAAATACAGGCACAGGCAATGTACAGACACTGTCACACAGGCAATGTACAGACACAGGCACACTGTCACACAGGCACACTGTCACACAGGCAGTGTACAGACACAGGCACACTTTCACACTGACAATGTACAGACACAGGCTCATTGTCACACAGGCAATGTACAGACACATGCACACTATCCCACAGGCTATGCACAGACACAGGCATAATGTCACACAGTCAATGTACAGACACAGGCAATGTACAGACGCAGGCAATGTCCATGCACTGTCACACAGGCAATGTACAGACACAGGCACACTGTCAAACTGGCAATGTACAGACACAGGCAATGTACAAGCACAGGCAATGTACAGACACAGGCACACTGTCACACTGGCAATGTACAGGCACAGGCAAACTGTCACACAGGCATTGTACAGACACAGGCACACTGTCACACTGGTAATGTACAGACACAGGCACACTGGAAATGCACAGACACAGACACACTGTCACACAGGCAATGTACAGATACAGGCATACTGTCGCACAGGCACACTGTCACACAGGCAATGTACAGACACAGACACACTCACACTGGCAATGTAAAGACAATGCACACTGTGACACTGGCAATTTACAGACAGGGGCACACTGGCAATGTACAGACACAGGCACACTGTCACACACTGGCAATGTACAGACACAGGCACACTGGAAATGTACAGACACAGACACGCTGTCACACAGGCAATGTACAGATACAGGCATACTGTCACACAGGTACACTGTCACACAGGCAATGTACAGACACAGACACACTCACACTGGCAATGTACAGACACTGTGACACTGGCAATTTACAGACAGGGGCACACTGGCAATGTACAGACACAGGCACACTGTCACACACTGGCAATGTACAGATACAGGCACACTGTCATACTGGCAACGCACAGACACAGGCAATGTACAGACACTGCCACACAGGCAATGTACAGACACAGACACACTCACACTGGCAATGTACAGACACAGGCAATGTACAAACACAGGCAATGTACAGACACAGGCACATTGTCACACTGGCAATGTACAGATACAGGCACACTTTCACGCTGGCAATGTACAGACACAGGCACACTGTCATACGGGTAATCTACAGAGACAGGCACACTGGCAATGTACAGCCACAAACACACTGTCACACAGGCAATGAACAGACACAGGCACACTGTCACACAGGCAATGTACAGATTCAGGCACACCATCACACAGGCACACAGTCACACAATCAATGTACAGACACGGGCATAATGTCGCATAGGTAATGTACACACAGGCACACTTTCACACAGGCAATGTACAGACACAGGCACACTGTCATACTGGCAATGAACACACAGGGGATCACCCTCACACAGGCAATGTACAGACACAGGCACACTGTCACATAGGCAATGTACAGGCACAGGCACACTGTCATACTGGAAATGCACAGACACAGGCACACAGTCACACTGGCAAAATACAGGCACAGGCAATGTACAGACACTGTCACACAGGCAATGTACAGACACAGGCACACTGTCACACAGGCACACTTTCACGCTGGCAATGTACAGACACAGGCACACTGTCATACAGGTAATCTACAGAGACAGGCACACTGACAATGTACAGACACAGACTCATTGTCGCACAGGCAATGTACAGACACATGCACACTATCCCACAGGCTATGCACAGACACAGGCATAATGTCACACAGTCAATGTACAGACACAGGCAATGTACAGACGCAGGCAATGTCCATGCACTGTCACACAGGCAATGTACAGACACAGGGACACTGTCACACTGGCAATGTACAGACACAGGCAATGTACAAGCACAGGCAATGTACAGACACAGGCACACTGTCACACTGGCAATGTACAGGCACAGGCACACTTTCACACAGGCAATGTACAGACACAGTCACATTGTCATACATGTAATGTACAGAGACAGGCACACTGGCAATGTACAGCCACAAACACACTGTCACATAGGCAATGAACAGATACAAGCACACTGTCACACAGGCAATGTACAGGTACAGGCACACAGTCACACAGGCACACTGTCACACAGTCAATGTACAGATACAGGCATACTGTCACATAGGCAATGTACACACAGGCACACTTTCACACAGCAATGTACAGACACAGATACACTGTCATACTGGCAATGCACAGACATGGGAACACTCTCACACAGGCAATGTACAGACACAGGCACGCTGCCATGTAGGCAATGTACTGAAACAGGCACACTGTCACTCCAGCAATGTACAGACACAGGCAATGTACAGACACAGGCACATTGTCACACTGGCAATGTACAGATACAGGCACACTTTCACACTGGCAATGTACAGACACAGGCACACTGTCATACAGGTAATCTACAGAGACAGGCACACTGGCAATGTACAGCCACAAACACACTGTCACACAGGCAATGAACAGACACAGGCATACTGTCACACAGGCAATGTACAAGTTCAGGCACACCATCACACAGGCACACTGTCACACAATCAATGTACAGACACGGGCATAATGTCACATAGGTAATGTACACACAGGCACACTTTCACACAGGCAATGTACAGACACAGGTACACTGTCATACTGGCAATGAACACACAGGGGAACACTCTCACACAGGCAATGTACAGACACAGGCACACTGTCACACAGGCAATGTACAGGCACAGGCACACTGTCATACTGGCAATGCACAGACACAGGCACACAGTCACACTGGCAAAATACAGGCACAGGCAATGTACAGACACTGTCACACAGGCAATGTACAGACACAGGCACACTGTCACACAGGCACACTGTCACACAGGCAGTGTACAGACACAGGCACACTTTCACACTGACAATGTACAGACACAGGCTCATTGTCACACAGGCAATGTACAGACACATGCACACTATCCCACAGGCTATGCACAGACACAGGCATAATGTCACACAGTCAATGTACAGACACAGGCAATGTACAGACGCAGGCAATGTCCATGCACTGTCACACAGGCAATGTACAGACACAGGCACACTGTCAAACTGGCAATGTACAGACACAGGCAATGTACAAGCACAGGCAATGTACAGACACAGGCACACTGTCACACTGGCAATGTACAGGCACAGGCAAACTGTCACACAGGCATTGTACAGACACAGGCACACTGTCACACTGGTAATGTACAGACACAGGCACACTGGAAATGCACAGACACAGACACACTGTCACACAGGCAATGTACAGATACAGGCATACTGTCGCACAGGCACACTGTCACACAGGCAATGTACAGACACAGACACACTCACACTGGCAATGTACAGACAATGCACACTGTGACACTGGCAATTTACAGACAGGGGCACACTGGCAATGTACAGACACAGGCACACTGTCACACACTGGCAATGTACAGACACAGGCACACTGGAAATGTACAGACACAGACACGCTGTCACACAGGCAATGTACAGATACAGGCATACTGTCACACAGGTACACTGTCACACAGGCAATGTACAGACACAGACACACTCACACTGGCAATGTACAGACACTGTGACACTGGCAATTTACAGACAGGGGCACACTGGCAATGTACAGACACAGGCACACTGTCACACACTGGCAATGTACAGACACAGGCACACTGTCATACTGGCAATGCACAGACACAGGCAATGTACAGACACTGCCACACAGGCAATGTACAGACACAGGCACACTGCCACACTGGCAATGTACAGACACAGGCAATGTACAAACACAGGCAATGTACAGACACAGGCACATTGTCACACTGGCAATGTACAGATACAGGCACACTTTCACACTGGCAATGTACAGACACAGGTACACTGTCATACAGGTAATCTACAGAGACAGGCACACTGGCAATGTACAGCCACAAACACACTGTCACACAGGCAATGAACAGACACAGGCACACTGTCACACAGGCAATGTACAGGTTCAGGCACACTATCACACAGGCACACTGTCACACAATCAATGTACAGACACGGGCATAATGTCGCATAGGTAATGTAGACACAGGCACACTTTCACACAGGCAATGTACAGACACAGGCACACTGTCACATAGGCAATGTACAGGCACAGGCACACTGTCATACTGGCAATGCACAGACACAGGCACACAGTCACACTGGCAAAATACAGGCACAGGCAATGTACAGACACTGTCACACAGGCAATGTACAGACACAGGCACACTGTCACACAGGCACACTGTCACACAGGCAGTGTACAGACACAGGCACACTGTCACACTGGCAATGTACAGACACAGGCACACTTTCACACAGGCACTGTACAGACACAGGCACATTGTCATACAGGTAATGTACAGAGACAGGCACACTGGCAATGTACAGACAGGGGCACACTGGCAATGGACAGACACAGGCACACTGTCACACAGTCAATGTACAGATACAGGCATACTGTCGCTTAGACAATGTACACACAGGCACACTTTCACACAGGCAATGTACAGACACAGGCACACTGTCATACTGGCAATGTCCAGACATGGGAACGCTCTCACACAGGCAATGTACAGACACAGGCACATTGTCACATAGGCAATGTACAGACACAGACACACTGTCATACTGGCAATGCACAGACACAGGCACACAGTCACACTGGCAATGTACAGACACAGGCAATGTACAGACACTGCCACACAAGCAATGTACAGATACAGGCACACTGTCGCACTGGCAATGTACAGACACAGGCAATGTACAAACACAAGTAATGTACAGACACAGGCACATTGTCACACAGGCCATGTACAGACACAGGCATACTGTCACACGGGCAATGCATATTCACAGGCATACTGTCCCACGGACAATGTACAGAAACAGGCAATGTACAGACACTGTCACACAGGCAATGCACAGACACAGGCACACAGGCAATGGGCAGACACAGGCACACTGTCAAACTGGCAATGTACAGACACAGGCAATGTACAAGCACAGGCAATGTACAGACACAGGCACACTGTCACACTGGCAATGTACAGACACAGGCACACTTTCACACAGGCAATGTACAGACACAGGCACATTGTCATACAGGTAATGTACAGAGACAGGCACACTGACAATGTACAGACAGGGGCACACTGGCAATGTACAGACACAGGCACACTGTCACACAGTCAATGTACAGATACAGGCATACTGTCACATAGGCAATGTACACACAGGCACAGTTTCACACAGCAATGTACAGACACAGGCACACTGTCATACTGGCAATGTCCAGACATGGGAACACTCTCACACAGGCAATGTACAGACACAGGCACATGGTCACATAGGCAATGTACAGACACAGGCACACTGTCATACTGGTAATGCACAGACACAGGCACACAGTCACACTGGCAATGTACAGACCCAGGCAATGTACAGACACTGCCACACAAGCAATGTACAGATACAGGCACACTGTCGCACTGGCAATGTACAGACACAGGCAATGTACAAACACAAGTAATGTACAGACACAGGCACATTGTCACACAGGCAATGTACAGACACAGACATACTGTCACACAGGCAATGCACATTCACAGACATACAGTCACACGGACAATGTACAGAAACAGGCAATGTACAGAAACAGGCAATGTACAGACACTGTCACACAGGCAATGCACAGATACAGGCACACTGGCAATGTGCAGACACAGGCATACTGTCACACGGGCAATGCACATTCACAGGCATACTATCACACGGACAATGTACAGAAACAGGCAATGTACAGACACAGGCAATGTACAGACACTGTCACACAGGCAATGCACAGACACAGGCACACTGGCAATGTGCAGACACAGGCACGCTGCCATGTAGGCAATGTACTGAAACAGGCACACTGTCACTCCAGCAATGTACAGACACAGGCACACTGTCACATGGGCAATGCACAGACACAGGCACACTGTCACACTGGTAATGTACAGACACAGGCACACTGGAAATGCACAGACACAGGCACACTATCACACTGGCAATGTACAGACACAGGCACACTGTCACACTGGTAATGTACAGACACAGGCACACTGGAAATGCACAGACACAGACACACTGTCACAGATGGCAATGTACAGATACAGGCATACTGTCGCACAGGCACACTGTCACACAGGCAATGTACAGACACAGACACACTCACACTGGCAATGTACAGACAATGCACACTGTGACACTGGCAATTTACAGACAGGGGCACACTGGCAAAGTACAGACACAGGCACACTCACACTGGCAATGTACAGACACAGGCAATGTACAAACACAGGCAATGTACAGACACAGGCACATTGTCACACTGGCAATGTACAGATACAGGCACACTTTCACACTGGCAATGTACAGACACAGGCACACTGTCATACAGGTAATCTACAGAGACAGGCACACTGGCAATGTACAGCCACAAACACACTGTCACACAGGCAATGAACAGACACAGGCACACTGTCACACAGGCAATGTACAGGTTCAGGCACACCATCACACAGGCACACTGTCACACAATCAATGTACAGACACGGGCATAATGTCGCATAGGTAATGTACACACAGGCACACTTTCACACAGGCAATGTACAGACACAGGCACACTGTCATACTGGCAATGAACACACAGGGGAACACCCTCACACAGGCAATGTACAGACACAGGCACACTGTCACATAGGCAATGTACAGGCACAGGCACACTGTCATACTGGCAATGCACAGACACAGGCACACAGTCACACTGGCAAAATACAGGCACAGGCAATGTACAGACACTGTCACACAGGCAATGTACAGACACAGGCACACTGTCACACAGGCACACTGTCACACAGGCAGTGTACAGACACAGGCACACTTTCACACTGACAATGTACAGACACAGACTCATTGTCACACAGGCCATGTACAGACACATGCACACTATCCCACAGGCTATGCACAGACACAGGCATAATGTCACACAGTCAATGTACAGACACAGGCAATGTACAGACGCAGGCAATGTCCATGCACTGTCACACAGGCAATGTACAGACACAGGGACACTGTCACACTGGCAATGTACAGACACAGGCAATGTACAAGCACAGGCAATGTACAGACACAGGCACACTGTCACACTGGCAATGTACAGGCACAGGCACACTTTCACACAGGCAATGTACAGACACAGGCACATTGTCATACAGGTAATGTACAGAGACAGGCACACTGGCAATGTACAGCCACAAACACACTGTCACATAGGCAATGAACAGATACAAGCACACTGTCACACAGGCAATGTACAGGTACAGGCACACAGTCACACAGGCACACTGTCACACAGTCAATGTACAGATACAGGCATACTGTCACATAGGCAATGTACACACAGGCACACTTTCACACAGCAATGTACAGACACAGGTACACTGTCATACTGGCAATGTCCAGACATGGGAACACTCTCACACAGGCAATGTACAGACACAGGCACGCTGCCATGTAGGCAATGTACTGAAACAGGCACACTGTCACTCCAGCAATGTACAGACACAGGCACACTGTCACACAGGCATTGTACAGACACAGGCACACTGTCACACTGGTAATGTACAGACACAGGCACACTGGAAATGCACAGACACAGACACACTGTCACACAGGCAATGTACAGATACAGGCATACTGTCACACAGGCACACTGTCACACAAGCAATGTACAGACACAGACACACTCACACTGGCAATGTACAGACAATGCACACTGTGACACTGGCAATTTACAGACAGGGGCACACTGGCAATGTACAGACACAGGCACACTGTCACACACTGGCAATGTACAGACACAGGCACACTGGAAATGTACAGACACAGACACGCTGTCACACAGGCAATGTACAGATACAGGCATACTGTCACACAGGTACACTGTCACACAGGCAATGTACAGACACAGACACACTCACACTGGCAATGTACAGACAAAGCACACTGTGACACTGGCAATTTACAGACAGGGGCACACTGGCAATGTACAGACACATGCACACTGTCACACACAGGCAATGTATAGACACAGGCACATTGGAAATGTACAGACACAGACACGCTGTCACACAGGCAATGTACAGATACAGGCATACTGTCACACAGGTACACTGTCACACAGGCAATGTACAGACACAGACACACTCACACTGGCAATGTACAGACACTGTGACACTGGCAATTTACAGACAGGGGCACACTGGCAATGTACAGACACAGGCACACTGTCACACACTGGCAATGTACAGACACAGGCACACTGTCATACTGGCAATGCACAGACACAGGCAATGTACAGACACTGCCACACAGGCAATGTACAGACACAGGCACACTGCCACACTGGCAATGTACAGACACAGGCAATGTACAAACACAGGCAATGTACAGACACAGGCACATTGTCACACTGGCAATGCACAGACACAGGCACACTGTCACACTGGTAATGTACAGACACAGGCACACTGGAAATGCACAGACACAGGCACACTATCACACTGGCAATGTACAGACACAGGCAAACTGTCACACAGGCATTGTACAGACACAGGCACACTGTCACACTGGTAATGTACAGACACAGGTACACTGGAAATGCACAGACACAGACACACTGTCACACAGGCAATGTACAGATACAGGCATACTGTCACACAGGCACACTGTCACACAGGCAATGTACAGACACAGACACACTCACACTGGCAATGTTCAGACACATGCACACTGTGACACTGGCAATTTACAGACAGGGGCACACTGGCAATGTACAGACACAGGCACACTGTCACACACTGGCAATGTACAGACACAGGCACATTGCCACACTGGCAATGAACAGACACAGGCACACTGTCACACAGGCAATGTACAGGTTCAGGCACACCATCACACAGGCACACTGTCACACACTCAATGTACAGACACGGGCATAATGTCGCATAGGTAATGTACACACAGGCACACTTTCACACAGGCAATGTACAGACACAGGCACACTGTCATACTGGCAATGAACACACAGGGGAACACCCTCACACAGGCAATGTACAGACACAGGCACACTGTCACATAGGCAATGTACAGGCACAGGCACACTGTCATACTGGCAATGCACAGACACAGGCACACAGTCACACTGGCAAAATACAGGCACAGGCAATGTACAGACACTGTCACACAGGCAATGTACAGACACAGGCACACTGTCACACAGGCACACTGTCACACAGGCAGTGTACAGACACAGGCACACTTTCACACTGACAATGTACAGACACAGGCTCATTGTCACACAGGCAATGTACAGACACATGCACACTATCCCACAGGCTATGCACAGACACAGGCATAATGTCACACAGTCAATGTACAGACACAGGCAATGTACAGACGCAGGCAATGTCCATGCACTGTCACACAGGCAATGTACAGACACAGGGACACTGTCACACTGGCAATGTACAGACACAGGCAATGTACAAGCACAGGCAATGTACAGACACAGGCACACTGTCACACTGGCAATGTACAGGCACAGGCACACTTTCACACAGGCAATGTACAGACACAGGCACATTGTCATACAGGTAATGTACAGAGACAGGCACACTGGCAATGTACAGCCACAAACACACTGTCACATAGGCAATGAACAGATACAAGCACACTGTCACACAGGCAATGTACAGGTACAGGCACACAGTCACACAGGCACACTGTCACACAGTCAATGTACAGATACAGGCATACTGTCACATAGGCAATGTACACACAGGCACACTTTCACACAGCAATGTACAGACACAGGTACACTGTCATACTGGCAATGTCCAGACATGGGAACACTCTCACACAGGCAATGTACAGACACAGGCACGCTGCCATGTAGGCAATGTACTGAAACAGGCACACTGTCACTCCAGCAATGTACAGACACAGGCAATGTACAGACACAGGCACATTGTCACACTGGCAATGTACAGATACAGGCACACTTTCACACTGGCAATATACAGACACAGGCACACTGTCATACAGGTAATCTACAGAGACAGGCACACTGGCAATGTACAGCCACAAACACACTGTCACACAGGCAATGAACAGACACAGGCACACTGTCACACAGGCAATGTACAGGTTCAGGCACACCATCACACAGGCACACTGTCACACAATCAATGTACAGACACGGGCATAATGTCGCATAGGTAATGTACACACAGGCACACTTTCACACAGGCAATGTACAGACACAGGGACACTGTCACACAGGCAATGTACAGACACAGGGACACTGTCACACTGGCAATGTACAGACACAGGCAATGTACAAGCACAGGCAATGTACAGACACAGGCACACTGTCACACAGGCAATGTACAGACACAGGCACATTGTCATACAGGTAATGTACAGAGACAGGCACACTGGCAATGTACAGCCACAAACACACTGTCACATAGGCAATGAACAGATACAAGCACACTGTCACACAGGCAATGTACAGGTACAGGCACACAGTCACACAGGCACACTGTCACACAGTCAATGTACAGATACAGGCATACTGTCACATAGGCAATGTACACACAGGCACACTTTCACACAGCAATGTACAGACACAGGTACACTGTAATACTGGCAATGTCCAGACATGGGAACACTCTCACACAGGCAATGTACAGACACAGGCACGCTGCCATGTAGGCAATGTACTGAAACAGGCACACTGTCACTCCAGCAATGTACAGACACAGGCACACTGTCACACAGGCATTGTATAGACACAGGCACACTGTCACACTGGTAATGTACAGACACAGGCACACTGGAAATGCACAGACACAGACACACTGTCACACAGGCAATGTACAGATACAGGCATACTGTCACACAGGCACACTGTCACACAAACAATGTACAGACACAGACACACTCACACTGGCAATGTACAGACAATGCACACTGTGACACTGGCAATTTACAGACAGGGGCACACTGGCAATGTACAGACACAGGCACACTGTCACACACAGGCAATGTACAGACACAGGCACACTGGAAATGTACAGACACAGACACGCTGTCACACAGGCAATGTACAGATACAGGCATACTGTCACACAGGTACACTGTCACACAGGCAATGTACAGACACAGACACACTCACACTGGCAATGTACAGACACATGCACACTGTGACACTGGCAATTTACAGACAGGGGCACACAGGCAATGTACAGACACAGGCACACTGGCAAAGTACAGACACAGGCACACTGTCATACTGGCAATGCACAGACACAGGCAATGTACAGACACTGCCACACAGGCAATGTACAGATACAGGCACACTTTCACACTGGCAATGTACAGACACAGGCACACTGTCATACAGGTAATCTACAGAGACAGGCACACTGGCAATGTACAGCCACAAACACACTGTCACACAGGCAATGAACAGACACAGGCACACTGTCACACAGGCAATGTACAGGTTCAGGCACACCATCACACAGGCACACTGTCACACAATCAATGTACAGACACGGGCATAATGTCACATAGGCAATGTACACACAGGCACACTTTCACACAGGCAATGTACAGACACAGGTACACTGTCATACTGGCAATGAACACACAGGGGAACACTCTCACACAGGCAATGTACAGACACAGGCACACTGTCACACAGGCAATGTACAGGCACAGGCACACTGTCATACTGGCAATGCACAGACACAGGCACACAGTCACACTGGCAAAATACAGGCACAGGCTATGTACAGACACTGTCACAGAGGCAATGTACAGACACAGGCACACTGTCACACAGGCAATGTACAGACACATGCACACTATCCCACAGGCTATGCACGGACACAGGCATAACGTCACACAGGCAATGTACAGACACAGGCACACTGTCACACTGGCAATGTACAGACACAGGCAATGTACAAGCATAGGCAATGTACAGACACAGGCACACTGTCACACTGGCAATGTCAGACACAGGAACACTCTCACACAGTCAATGTACAGACACAGGCACACAGTCACACTGGCAAAGTACAGACACAGGCAATGTACAGACACTGCCACACAAGCAATGTATAGATACAGGCACACTGTCGCCCTGGCAGTGTACAGACACAGGCAATGTACAAAACACAAGTAATGTACAGACACAGGCATACTGTCACACGGGCAATGCACATTCACAGGCATACAGTCACATGGACAATGTACAGAAACAGGCAATGTACAGACACAGGCAATGTACAGACACTGTCACACAGGCAATGCACAGATACAGGTACACTGGCAATGTGCAGACACAGGCATACTGTCACACGCGCAAAGCACATTCACAGGCATACTGTCACACGGACAATGTACAGAAACAGGCAATGTACAGACGCAGGCAATGTACAGACACTGTCACACAGGCAATGCACAGACACAGGCACACTGGCAATGTGCAGACACAGGCACGCTGCCATGTAGGCAATGGTCCGAAACAGGCACACTGTCACACCAGCAATGTACAGACACAGGCACACTGTCACATGGGCAATGTACAGACACAGGCATACTGTCACACTGGCAATGTACAGACACAGGCACACTGGAAATGCACAGACACAGACACGCTGCCACACAGGCAATGTACAGATACAGGCATACTGTCACACAGGAACACTGTCACACAGACAATGTACAGACACAGACACACTCACACTGGCAATGTACAGACACATGCACACTGTGACACTGGCAATTTACAGACAGGGACACACTGGCAATGTACAGACACAGGCACACTGTCACACACTGGCAATGTACAGACACAGGCACACTGTCACACTGGCAATGTACAGACACAGGCACACTTTCACACAGGCAGTGTACAGACACTAGCACACTTTCACACAGGCAACGTACAGACACAGGCACACTGTCACACAGGCAAAGTACAGACACAGGCAATGTACAGACACTGCCACACAGGCAAAGTACAGATACAAGCACACTGTCGCACTGGCAATATACAGACACAGGCAATGTACAAACACAAGTAATGTACAGACACAGACACATTGTCACACAGGCAATGTACAGACACAGGCATGCTGTCACACGGGCAATGCACATTCACAGGCATACTGTCACACGGACAATGTACAGAAACAGGCATTGTACAGAACTGCCACACAGGCAATGTACAGACTCAGACACACACACACACAGGCAATGTATAGACACAGGCACACTGTCACACAGTCAATGTACAGACACAGGCATACTGTCGCATAGGCAATGTACACACAGGCACATTTTCACACAGGCAATGTACAGACACAGGCACACTGTCATACTGGCAATGTACAGACACGGGAACACTCTCACACAGGCAAGGTACAGACACTGTCAAACAGGCAATGTACAGACACAGGCACACTGTCACACAGGCACACTGTCACACAGGCAGTGTACTGACACAGGCATACTGTCATACAGACACTGTACAGACACAGGCACACTTACACACTGACAATGTACAGACACAGGCTCATTGTCACACAGGCAATGTACAGACACAGGCATACTGTCACACGGGCAATGCACATTCACAGGCATACAGTCACACGGACAATGTACAGAAACAGGCAATGTACAGACACAGGCAATGTGCAGACACTGTCACACAGGCAATGCACAGATACAGGCACACTGGCAATGTGCAGACACAGGCATACTGTCACACTGGCAATGTACAGACACAGGCAATGTACAGACACTGTCACACAGGCAATGCACAGATACAGGCACACTGGCAATGTGCAGACACAGGCACACTGTCATACTGGCAATGTACAGACACAGGCAATGTACAAACACAAGTAATGTACAGACACAGGCACATTGCCACACAGGCAATGTACAGACACAGGCATACTGTCACACGGGCAATGCACATTCACAGGCATACAGTCACACGGACAATGTACAGAAACAGGCAATGTACAGACGCAGGCAATGCACAGACACTGTCACACAGGCAATGCACAGACACAGGCACACTGGCAATGTGCAGACACAGGCAGGCTGCCATGTAGGCAATGTTCCGAAACAGGCACACTGTCACATGGGCAATGTACAGACACAGACACTGTCACACAGGCAATGCACAGACACAGGCACACTGGCAATGTGCAGACACAGACACGCTGTCAGACAGGCAATGTACAGATACAGGCATACTGTCACACAGGCACACTGTCACACAATGTACAGACACAGACACACTCACACTGGCAATGTACAGACACATGCACACTGTGACACTGGCAATTTTCAGACAGGGGCACACTGGCAATGTACAGACACAGGCACACTGTCACACACTGGCAATGTACAGACACAGGCACACTGTCATACTGGCAATGCACAGACACAGGCAATGTACAGACACTGCCACACAGGCAATGTACAGACACAGGCACACTGCCACACTTGCAATGCACAGACACAGGTAATGTACAAACACAGGCTGACTGTCACACCAGCAATGTACAGACACAGGCACACTGACAATGTGCAGACACAGGCACGCTGCCATGTAGGCAATGTTCCGAAACAGGCACACTGTCACACCAGCAATGTACAGGCACAGGCACACTGTCACATGGGCAATGTACAGACACAGGCATACTGTCACACTGGCAATGTACAGACACAGGCACACTGGAAATGCACAGACACAGACACGCTGTCACACAGGCAATGTACAGATACAGGCATACTGTCACACAGGCACACTGTCACACAGACAATGTACAGACACAGACATACTCACACTGGCAATGTACAGACACATGCACACTGCGACACTGGCAATTTACAGACAGGGGCACACTGGCAATGTACAGACACAGGCACACTGTCACACACTGGCAATGTACAGACACAGGCACACTGTCACACTGTAAATGTACAGACACAGGCACACTTTCACACAGGCAGTGTACAGACACTAGCACACTTTCACACAGGCAACGTACAGACACAGGCACACTGTCACACAGGCAAAGTACAGACACAGGCAATGTACAGACACTGCCACACAGGCAAAGTACAGATACAAGCACACTGTCGCACTGGCAATGTACAGACACAGGCAATGTACAAACACAAGTAATGTACAGACACAGACACATTGTCACACAGGCAATGTACAGACACAGGCATGCTGTCACACGGGCAATGCACATTCACAGGCATACTGTCACATGGACAATGTACAGAAACAGGCAATGTACAGAACTGTCACACAGGCAATGCACAGACACAGGCACACTGTCACACAGGCAATGTACAGTCTCAGACACACACACACACAGGCAATGTATAGACACAGGCACACTGTCACACAGACAATGTACAGACACAGGCACACTGTCACACACAGGCAATGTACAGACACAGGCACACTGTCATACTGGCAATGTACAGACACGGGAACACTCTCACACAGGCAAGGTACAGACACTGTCAAACAGGCAATGTACAGACACAGGCACACTGTCACACAGGCACACTGTCACACAGGCAGTGTACTGACACAGGCATACTGTCATACAGACACTGTACAGACACAGGCACACTTACACACTGACAATGTACAGACACAGGCTCATTGTCACACAGGCAATGTACGGACACATGCACACTATCCCACGGGCTATGCACAGACACAGGCATACTGTCACACAGGCAATGTACAGACACAGGCAATGTACAAACACAAGTAATGTACAGACACAGGCATATTGTCACACAGGCAATGTACAGACACAGGCATACTATCACATGGGCAATGCACATTCACAGGCATACTGTCACACGGACAATGTACAGAAACAGGCAATGTACAGACTCAGACACACTCACACTGGCAATATATAGACACAGGCACACTGTCCACACAGGCAACGTACAGACACGGGCACACTGCCATGTTGGCAATGTACCGAAACAGGCACACTCTCACACAGGCAATGTACAGACACAGGCAAACTGTCACACAGGCAATGTACAGACACAGCCACACTGTCACACAGGCAATGTACAGACACAGGCACACTGTCAAACTGGCAATGTACAGACACCGGCACACTTTCACACTGGCAATGTAAAGCCACAGGCACACTGTCATACAGGCAATGTACAGAGACAGGCGCACTGGCAATGTACAGCCACAAACACACTGTCACAGGCAATGAACAGACACAGGCACACTGTCACACAGGCAATGTACAGGTACAGGTACAGGCACACTGTCACACAGTCAATGTACAGACACAGGCATACTGTTGCATAGGCAATGTACACACAGGCACACTTTCACACAGGCAATGTACAGACACAGGCACACTGTCATACTGGTAATTCACACACACAGGAACACTCTCACACAGGCAATGTACAGACACAGGCACACTGTCACATAGGCAATGCACAGGCACAGGCACACTGTCATACTGGCAATGCACAGACACAGGCACACAGTCACACTGGCACACTGTCACACAGGCAGTGTAGAGACACAGGCATACTGTCAAGCAGACACTGCACAGACACAGGCACACTTTCACACTGTCAATGTACAGACACAGGCTCATTGTCACACAGGCAATGTACGGACACATGCACACTATCCAACGGGCTATGTACAGACACAGGCATAATGTCACACAGGCAATGTACAGACACAGGCACACTGTCACACTGGCAATGTACAGACACAGGCACACTTTCACACTGGCAGTGTACAGACACTCGCACACTTTCACACAGGCAATGTACAGACACAGGCACACTGTAACACACTGACAATGTACAGACACAGGCACACTGTCATACTGGCAATGTACAGATACAGGCAATGTACAGACACTGCCACACAGGCAATGTACAGACACAGGCACCCTGTCGCACTGGCAATGTACAGAGACCGGCACACTGGCAATGTACAGCCACAAACACACTGTCACACAGGCAATGAACAGACACAGGCACACTGTCACACAGGCAATGTACAGGTACAGGAACACTGTCACACAGGCACACTGTCACACAGTCAATGTACAGATACAGGCATACTGTCGCATAGGCAATGTACACACAGGCACACTTTCACACAGGCAATGTACAGACACAGGCACACTGTCACATAGGCAATGTACAGGCACAGGCACACTGTCATACTGGCAATGCACAGACACAGGAACACAGTCACACTGGCAAAATACAGGCACAGGCAATGCACAGACACAGGCACACTGTCACACAGGCACACTGTCACACAGGCAGTGTACAGACACAGGCATACTGTCACAAAGACACTCTACAGACACAGGCACACATTCACACTGACAATGTACAGACACAGGCTCATTGTCACACAGGCAATGTACAGACACAGGCAATGTACAGACGCTGGCAATGTACAGACACAGGCATACTGTCACAAAGACACTCTACAGACACAGGCACACTATCCCACGGGCTATGTACAGACACAGGCATAATGTCACACAGGCAATGTACAGACACAGGCAATGAACAGACGCTGACAATGTACAGACACAGGCATACTGTCACACAGACACTGTACAGACACAGGCACACTATCCCACGGGCTATGTACAGACACAGGCACACTGTCACACTGGCAATGTACAGACACAGGCACACTGGAAATGCACAGACACAGACACGCTGCCACACAGGCAATGTACAGATACAGGCATACTGTCACACAGGAACACTGTCACACAGACAATGTACAGACACAGACACACTCACACTGGCAATGTACAGACACATGCACACTGTGACACTGGCAATTTACAGACAGGGACACACTGGCAATGTACAGACACAGGCACACTGTCACACACTGGCAATGTACAGACACAGGCACACTGTCACACTGGCAATGTACAGACACAGGCACACTTTCACACAGGCAGTGTACAGACACTAGCACACTTTCACACAGGCAACGTACAGACACAGGCACACTGTCACACAGGCAAAGTACAGACACAGGCAATGTACAGACACTGCCACACAGGCAAAGTACAGATACAAGCACACTGTCGCACTGGCAATATACAGACACAGGCAATGTACAAACACAAGTAATGTACAGACACAGACACATTGTCACACAGGCAATGTACAGACACAGGCATGCTGTCACACGGGCAATGCACATTCACAGGCATACTGTCACACGGACAATGTACAGAAACAGGCATTGTACAGAACTGCCACACAGGCAATGTACAGACTCAGACACACACACACACAGGCAATGTATAGACACAGGCACACTGTCACACAGTCAATGTACAGACACAGGCATACTGTCGCATAGGCAATGTACACACAGGCACATTTTCACACAGGCAATGTACAGACACAGGCACACTGTCATACTGGCAATGTACAGACACGGGAACACTCTCACACAGGCAAGGTACAGACACTGTCAAACAGGCAATGTACAGACACAGGCACACTGTCACACAGGCACACTGTCACACAGGCAGTGTACTGACACAGGCATACTGTCATACAGACACTGTACAGACACAGGCACACTTACACACTGACAATGTACAGACACAGGCTCATTGTCACACAGGCAATGTACAGACACAGGCATACTGTCACACGGGCAATGCACATTCACAGGCATACAGTCACACGGACAATGTACAGAAACAGGCAATGTACAGACACAGGCAATGTGCAGACACTGTCACACAGGCAATGCACAGATACAGGCACACTGGCAATGTGCAGACACAGGCATACTGTCACACTGGCAATGTACAGACACAGGCAATGTACAGACACTGTCACACAGGCAATGCACAGATACAGGCACACTGGCAATGTGCAGACACAGGCACACTGTCATACTGGCAATGTACAGACACAGGCAATGTACAAACACAAGTAATGTACAGACACAGGCACATTGCCACACAGGCAATGTACAGACACAGGCATACTGTCACACGGGCAATGCACATTCACAGGCATACAGTCACACGGACAATGTACAGAAACAGGCAATGTACAGACGCAGGCAATGCACAGACACTGTCACACAGGCAATGCACAGACACAGGCACACTGGCAATGTGCAGACACAGACACGCTGTCAGACAGGCAATGTACAGATACAGGCATACTGTCACACAGGCACACTGTCACACAATGTACAGACACAGACACACTCACACTGGCAATGTACAGACACATGCACACTGTGACACTGGCAATTTACAGACAGGGGCACACTGGCAATGTACAGACACAGGCACACTGTCACACACTGGCAATGTACAGACACAGGCACACTGTCATACTGGCAATGCACAGACACAGGCAATGTACAGACACTGCCACACAGGCAATGTACAGACACAGGCATACTGCCACACTTGCAATGCACAGACACAGGTAATGTACAAACACAGGCTGACTGTCACACCAGCAATGTACAGACACAGGCACACTGACAATGTGCAGACACAGGCACGCTGCCATGTAGGCAATGTTCCGAAACAGGCACACTGTCACACCAGCAATGTACAGACACAGGCACACTGTCAAACTGGCAATGTACAGACACCGGCACACTTTCACACTGGCAATGTAAAGCCACAGGCACACTGTCATACAGGCAATGTACAGAGACAGGCGCACTGGCAATGTACAGCCACAAACACACTGTCACAGGCAATGAACAGACACAGGCACACTGTCACACAGGCAATGTACAGGTACAGGTACAGGCACACTGTCACACAGTCAATGTACAGACACAGGCATACTGTCGCATAGGCAATGTACACACAGGCACACTTTCACACAGGAAATGTACAGACACAGGCACACTGTCATACTGGTAATTCACACACACAGGAACACTCTCACACAGGCAATGTACAGACACAGGCACACTGTCACATAGGCAATGCACAGGCACAGGCACACTGTCATACTGGCAATGCACAGACACCGGCACACAGTCACACTGGCACACTGTCACACAGGCAGTGTAGAGACACAGGCATACTGTCAAGCAGACACTGCACAGACACAGGCACACTTTCACACTGTCAATGTACAGACACAGGCTCATTGTCACACAGGCAATGTACGGACACATGCACACTATCCAACGGGCTATGTACAGACACAGGCATACTGTCGCATAGGCAATGTACACACAGGCACACTTTCACACAGGCAATGTACAGACACAGGCACACTGTCATACTGGTAATTCACACACACAGGAACACTCTCACACAGGCAATGTACAGACACAGGCACACTGTCACATAGGCAATGCACAGGCACAGGCACACTGTCATACTGGCAATGCACAGACACAGGCACACAGTCACACTGGCACACTGTCACACAGGCAGTGTAGAGACACAGGCATACTGTCAAGCAGACACTGCACAGACACAGGCACACTTTCACACTGTCAATGTACAGACACAGGCTCATTGTCACACAGGCAATGTACGGACACATGCACACTATCCAACGGGCTATGTACAGACACAGGCATAATGTCACACAGGCAATGTACAGACACAGGCACACTGTCACACTGGCAATGTACAGACACAGGCACACTTTCACACTGGCAGTGTACAGACACTAGCACACTTTCACACAGGCAATGTACAGACACAGGCACACTGTAACACACTGACAATGTACAGACACAGGCACACTGTCATACTGGCAATGTACAGATACAGGCAATGTACAGACACTGCCACACAGGCAATGTACAGACACAGGCACCCTGTCGCACTGGCAATGTACAGAGACCGGCACACTGGCAATGTACAGCCACAAACACACTGTCACACAGGCAATGAACAGACACAGGCACACTGTCACACAGGCAATGTACAGGTACAGGAACACTGTCACACAGGCACACTGTCACACAGTCAATGTACAGATACAGGCATACTGTCGCATAGGCAATGTACACACAGGCACACTTTCACACAGGCAATGTACAGACACAGGCACACTGTCACATAGGCAATGCACAGGCACAGGCACACTGTCATACTGGCAATGCACAGACACAGGAACACAGTCACACTGGCAAAATACAGGCACAGGCAATGCACAGACACAGGCACACTGTCACACAGGCACACTGTCACACAGGCAGTGTACAGACACAGGCATACTGTCACAAAGACACTCTACAGACACAGGCACACATTCACACTGACAATGTACAGACACAGGCTCATTGTCACACAGGCAATGTACAGACACAGGCAATGTACAGACGCTGGCAATGTACAGACACAGGCATACTGTCACACAGACACTGTACAGACACAGGCACACTATCCCACGGGCTATGTACAGACACAGGCATAATGTCACACAGGCAATGTACAGACACAGGCAATGAACAGACGCACGCAATGTCCATGCACGGCCACACAGGCAATGTACAGACGCAGGCACACTGTCAAACTGGCAATGTACAGACACAGGCAATGTACAAGCACAGGCAATGTACAGACACAGGCACACTCTCACACTGACAATGTACAGACACAGGCACACTTTCACACTGTCAGTGTACAGACACTAGCACACTTTCACACAGGCAATGTACAGACACAGGCACACTGTCATACAGGTAATGTACAGAGACAGGCACACTGGCAATGTACAGCCACAAACACACTGTCGCATAGGCAATGAACAGATACAGGCACACTGCCATACAGGCAATGCACACGTACAGGCACACTGTCACACAGGCACACTGTCACACAGCCAATGTACAGACACAGGCATACTGTCGCATAGGCAGTGTACACACAGGCACACTTTCACACAGGCAATGTACAGCACAGGCTGTACATACTGGCAATGTCCAGACATGGGAACACTCTCACACAGGCAATGTACAGACACAGGCACATTGTCACATCGGCAATATACAGACACAGGCACACTGTCATACTGGCAATGCACAGACACAGGCACACAGTCACACTAGCAAAGTACAGACACAGGCCATGTACAGACACTGCTACACAGGCAATGTACAGATAAAGGCACACTGTCGCACTGGCAATGTACAGACACAGGCAATGTACAAACACAAGTAATGTACACACACAGGCACATTGTCACACAGGCCATGTACAGACACAGGCATACTGTCACACGGGCAATGCACATTCACAGGCATACTGTCCCACGGACAATGTACAGAAACAGGCAATGTACAGACACTGTCACACAGGCAATGCACAGACACAGGCACACTGGCAATGTGCAGACACAGGCACACTGTCACACTGGCAATGTACAGACTCAGACACATGCACACTGGCAATGTATAGACACAGGCACACTGTCCACACAGGCAATGTACAGACACTGGCACACTGCCATTTAGGCAATGTACCAAAACAGGCACACTGTCACACCAGCAATGTACAGGCACAGGCACACCGTCACACGGGCAATGCACAGACACAGGCACACTATCACACTGGCAATATACAGACACAGGCAAACTGTCACAAGGCAATGTACAGACACAGGCACACTGGAAATGCACAGACACAGAAACGCTGTCACACGGTCAATGTACAGATACAGGCATACTGTCACACGGGCACACTGTCACACATGCAATGTACAGACACAGACACACTGACACTGGCAATGTACAGACACATGCACACTGTGACACTGGCAATTTACAGACAGGGACACACTGGCAATGTACAGACACAGGCACACTGTCACACAGACAATGTACAGACACAGGCACACTGTCACACACTGGCAATGTACAGACACAGGCACACTGTCATACTGGCAATGTACAGACACAGGCAATGTACAGACACTGCCACACAGGCAATGTACAGACACAGGCAATGTACAAACACAGGCAATGTACAGACACAGGCACATTGTCACACTGGCAATGTACAAACACAGGCACACTGGAAATGCACAGACACAGACACGCTGTCACACGGTCAATGTACAGATACAGGCATACTGTCACACGGGCACACTGTCACACAGGCAATGTACAGACACAGACACACTCACACTGGCAATGTATAGACACTTGCACACTGTGACACTGGCAATTTACAGACAGGGATACACTGGCAATGTACAGACACAGGCACACTGTCACACAGACAATGTACAGACACAGGCACACTGTCACACATTGGCAATGTACAGACACAGGCACACTGTCATACTGGCAATGTACAGACACAGGCAATGTACAGACGCTGGCAGTGTACAGACACAGGCATACTGTCACACAGACACTGTACAGACACAGGCACACTATCCCACGGGCTATGTACAGACACAGGCATAATGTCACACAGGCAATGTACAGACACAGGCAATGTACAGACGCACGCAATGTCCAGGCACTGCCACACAGGCAATGTACAGACGCAGGCACACTGTCAAACTGGCAATGTACAGACACAGGCAATGTACAAGCACAGGCAATGTACAGACACAGGCACACTCTCACACTGACAATGTACAGACACAGGCACACTTTCACACTGTCAGTGTACAGACACTAGCACACTTTCACACAGGCAATGTACAGACACAGGCACACTGTCATACAGGTAATGTACAGAGACAGGCACACTGGCAATGTACAGCCACAAACACACTGTCGCATAGGCAATGAACAGATACAGGCACACTGCCATACAGGCAATGCACACGTACAGGCACACTGTCACACAGGCACACTGTCACACAGCCAATGTACAGACACAGGCATACTGTCGCATAGGCAGTGTACACACAGGCACACTTTCACACAGGCAATGTACAGCACAGGCTGTACATACTGGCAATGTCCAGACATGGGAACACTCTCACACAGGCAATGTACAGACACAGGCACATTGTCACATCGGCAATATACAGACACAGGCACACTGTCATACTGGCAATGCACAGACACAGGCACACAGTCACACTAGCAAAGTACAGACACAGGCAATGTACAGACACTGTCACACAGGCAATGTACAGATAAAGGCACACTGGCAATGTGCAGACACAGGCACACTGTCACACTGGCAATGTACAGACTCAGACACATGCACACTGGCAATGTATAGACACAGGCACACTGTCCACACAGGCAATGTACAGACACTGGCACACTGCCATGTAGGCAATGTACCAAAACAGGCACACTGTCACACCAGCAATGTACAGGCACAGGCACACCGTCACACGGGCAATGCACAGACACAGGCACACTATCACACTGGCAATATACAGACACAGGCAAACTGTCACAAGGCAATGTACAGACACAGGCACACTGGAAATGCACAGACACAGAAACGCTGTCACACGGTCAATGTACAGATACAGGCATACTGTCACATGGGCACACTGTCACACAGGCAATGCACAGACACAGGCACACTGGCAATGTGCAGACACAGGCACACTGTCACACTGGCAATGTACAGACTCAGACACATGCACACTGGCAATGTATAGACACAAGCACACTGTCCACACAGGCAATGTACAGACACTGGCACACTGCCATGTAGGCAATGTACCAAAACAGGCACACTGTCACACCAGCAATGTACAGGCACAGGCACACCGTCACACGGGCAATGCACAGACACAGGCACACTATCACACTGACAATATACAGACACAGGCAAACTGTCACAAGGCAATGTACAGACACAGGCACACTGGAAATGCACAGACACAGAAACGCTGTCACACGGTCAATGTACAGATACAGGCATACTGTCACACGGGCACACTGTCACACAGGCAATGTACAGACACAGACACACTCACACTGGCAATGCACAGACACATGCACACTGTGACACTGGCAATTTACAGACAGGGACACACTGGCAATGTACAGACACAGGCACACTGTCACACAGACAATGTACAGACACAGGCACACTGTCACACACTGGCAATGTACAGACACAGGCACACTGTCATACTGGCAATGTACAGACACAGGCAATGTACAGACACTGCCACACAGGCAATGTACAGACACAGGCAATGTACAAACACAGGCAATGTACAGACGCAGGCACATTGTCACACTGGCAATGTACAAACACAGGCACACTGGAAATGCACAGACACAGACACGCTGTCACACGGTCAATGTACAGATACAGGCATACTGTCACACGGGCACACTGTCACACAGGCAATGTACAGACACAGACACACTCACACTGGCAATGCACAGACACATGCACACTGTGACACTGGCAATTTACAGACAGGGACACACCGGCAATGTACAGACACAGGCACACTGTCACACAGACAATGTACAGACACAGGCACACTGTCACACACTGGCAATGTACAGACACAGGCACACTGTCATACTGGCAATGTACAGACACAGGCAATGTACAGACACTGCCACACAGGCAATGTACAGACACAGGCACATTGTCACACTGGCAATGTACAAACACAGGCACACTGGAAATGCAAAGACACAGACACGCTGTCACACGGTCAATGTACAGATACAGGCATACTGTCACACGGGCACACTGTCACACAGGCAATGTACAGACACAGACACACTCACACTGGCAATGTACAGACACATGCACACTGTGACACTGGCAATTTACAGACAGGGATACACTGGCAATGTACAGACACAGGCACACTGTCACACAGACAATGTACAGACACAGGCACACTGTCACACACTGGCAATGTACAGACACAGGCACACTGTCATACTGGCAATGTACAGATAAAGGCACACTGTTGCACTGGCAATGTACAGACACAGGCACGTTGTCACACAGGCCATGTACAGACACAGGCATACTGTCACACGGGCAATGCACATTCACAGGCATACTGTCCCACAGACAATGTACAGAAACAGGCAATGTACAGACACAGGCAATGTACAGACACTGTCACACAGGCAATGCACAGACACAGGCACTCTGGAAATGTGCAGACACAGTCACACTGTCACACTGGCAATGTACAGACTCAGACACAATCACACTGGCAATGTATAGACACAGGCACACTGTCCACACATGCAATGTACAGACACGGGCACACTGCCATGTAGGCAATGTACCGAAACAGGCACACTGTCACACCAGCAATGTACAGACACAGGCACACTGTCACATGGCCAATGCACAGACACAGGCACACTATCACACTGGCAATATACAGACACAGGCAAACTGTCACAAGGCAATGTACAGACACAGGCACACTGTCACACTGGAAATGTACAGGCACAGGCACACTGGAAATGCACAGACACAGACACGCTGTCACACAGGCAATGTACAGACACAGGCACACTGACACTGGCAATGTACAGACACATGCACACTGTGACACTGGCAATTTACAGACAGGGACACACTGGCAATGTACAGACACAGGCACACTGTCACACCGACAATGCACAGACACAGGCACACTGTCACACACTGGCAATGTACAGACACAGGCACACTGTCATACTGGCAATGTACAGACACAGGCAATGTACAGACACTGCCACACAGGCAATGTACAGACACAGGCACACTGCCACACTGGCAATGTACAGACACAGGCAATGTACAAACACAGGCAATGTACAGACACAGGCACATTGTCACACTGGCAATGTACAAACACAGGCACACTGGAAATGCACAGACACAGACACGCTGTCACATGGTCAATGTACAGATACAGGCATACTGTCACACGGGCACACTGTCACACAGGCAATGTACAGACACAGACACACTCACACTGGCAATGCACAGACACATGCACACTGTGACACTGGCAATTTACAGACAGGGACACACTGGCAATGTACAGACACAGGCACACTGTCACACAGACAATGTACAGACACAGGCACCCTGTCACACACTGGCAATGTACAGACACAGGCACACTGTCATACTGGCAATGTACAGATAAAGGCACACTGTCGCACTGGCAATGTACAGACACAGGCACGTTGTCACACAGGCCATGTACAGACACAGGCATACTGTCACACGGGCAATGCACATTCACAGGCATACTGTCCCACAGACAATGTACAGAAACAGGCAATGTACAGACACAGGCATTGTACAGACACTGTCACACAGGCAATGCACAGACACAGGCACTCTGGCAATGTGCAGACACAGTCACACTGTCACACTGGCAATGTACAGACTCAGAAATAATCACACTGGCAATGTATAGACACAGGCACACGGTCCACACATGCAATGTACAGACATGGGCACACTGTCATGTAGGCAATGTACCGAAACAGGCACACTGTCACACCAGCAATGTACAGACACAGGCACACTGACACATGGGCAACGCACAGACACAGGCATACTGTCACATGGACAATGTACAGAAACAGGCAATGTACAGAACTGTCACACAGGCAATGCACAGACACAGGCACACTGTCACACAGGCAATGTACAGACTCAGACACACACACACACAGGCAATGTATAGACACAGGCACACTGTCACACAGTCAATGTACAGACACAGGCATACTGTCGCATAGGCAATGTACACACAGGCACATTTTCACACAGGCAATGTACAGACACAGGCACACTGTCATACTGGCAATGTACAGACACGGGAACACTCTCACACAGGCAAGGTACAGACACTGTCAAACAGGCAATGTACAGACACAGGCACACTGTCACACAGGCACACTGTCACACAGGCAGTGTACTGACACAGGCATACTGTCATACAGACACTGTACAGACACAGGCACACTTACACACTGACAATGTACAGACACAGGCTCATTGTCACACAGGCAATGTACGGACACAGGCACACTATCCCACGGGCTATGCACAGACACAGGCACACTATCACACTGGCAATATACAGACACAGGCAAACTGTCACAAGGCAATGTACAGACACAGGCACACTGTCACACTGGAAATGTACAGGCACAGGCACACTGGAAATGCACAGACACAGACACGCTGTCACACAGGCAATGTACAGACACAGGCACACTGACACTGGCAATGTACAGACACATGCACACTGTGACACTGGCAATTTACAGACAGGGACACACTGGCAATGTACAGACACAGGCACACTGTCACACCGACAATGTACAGACACAGGCACACTGTCACACACTGGCAATGTACAGACACAGGCACACTGTCATACTGGCAATGTACAGACACAGGCAATGTACAGACACTGCCACACAGGCAATGTACAGACACAGGCACACTGCCACACTGGCAATGTACAGACACAGGCAATGTACAAACACAGGCAATGTACAGACACAGGCACATTGTCACACTGGCAATGTACAAACACAGGCACACTGGAAATGCACAGACACAGACACGCTGTCACATGGTCAATGTACAGATACAGGCATACTGTCACACGGGCACACTGTCACACAGGCAATGTACAGACACAGACACACTCACACTGGCAATGCACAGACACATGCACACTGTGACACTGGCAATTTACAGACAGGGACACACTGGCAATGTACAGACACAGGCACACTGTCACACAGACAATGTACAGACACAGGCACCCTGTCACACACTGGCAATGTACAGACACAGGCACACTGTCATACTGGCAATGTACAGATAAAGGCACACTGTCGCACTGGCAATGTACAGACACAGGCACGTTGTCACACAGGCCATGTACAGACACAGGCATACTGTCACATGGGCAATGCACATTCACAGGCATACTGTCCCACAGACAATGTACAGAAACAGGCAATGTACAGACACAGGCATTGTACAGACACTGTCACACAGGCAATGCACAGACACAGGCACTCTGGCAATGTGCAGACACAGTCACACTGTCACACTGGCAATGTACAGACTCAGAAATAATCACACTGGCAATGTATAGACACAGGCACACGGTCCACACATGCAATGTACAGACATGGGCACACTGCCATGTAGGCAATGTACCGAAACTGGCACACTGTCACACCAGCAATGTACAGACACAGGCACACTGACACATGGGCAACGCACAGACACAGGCATACTGTCACATGGACAATGTACAGAAACAGGCAATGTACAGAACTGTCACACAGGCAATGCACAGACACAGGCACACTGTCACACAGGCAATGTACAGACTCAGACACACACACACACAGGCAATGTATAGACACAGGCACACTGTCACACAGTCAATGTACAGACACAGGCATACTGTCGCATAGGCAATGTACACACAGGCACATTTTCACACAGGCAATGTACAGACACAGGCACACTGTCATACTGGCAATGTACAGACACGGGAACACTCTCACACAGGCAAGGTACAGACACTGTCAAACAGGCAATGTACAGACACAGGCACACTGTCACACAGGCACACTGTCACACAGGCAGTGTACTGACACAGGCATACTGTCATACAGACACTGTACAGACACAGGCACACTTACACACTGACAATGTACAGACACAGGCTCATTGTCACACAGGCAATGTACGGACACATGCACACTATCCCACGGGCTATGCACAGACACAGGCATACTGTCACACAGGCAATGTACAGACACAGGCAATGTACAAACACAAGTAATGTACAGACACAGGCATATTGTCACACAGGCAATGTACAGACACAGGCATACTATCACATGGGCAATGCACATTCACAGGCATACTGTCACACGGACAATGTACAGAAACAGGCAATGTACAGACACAGGCAATGTAAGACACTGTCACACAGGCAATGTACAGACACAGGCACACTGGCAATGTGCAGACACAGGCACGCTGTCACACAGGCAATGTACAGACACAGGCACACTGTCACACTGGCAATGTACAGACTCAGACACACTCACACTGGCAATATATAGACACAGGCACACTGTCCACACAGGCAACGTACAGACACGGGCACACTGCCATGTTGGCAATGTACCGAAACAGGCACACTCTCACACAGGCAATGTACAGACACAGGCAAACTGTCACACAGGCAATGTACAGACACAGCCACACTGTCACACAGGCAATGTACAGACACAGGCACACTGTCAAACTGGCAATGTACAGACACCGGCACACTTTCACACTGGCAATGTAAAGCCACAGGCACACTGTCATACAGGCAATGTACAGAGACAGGCGCACTGGCAATGTACAGCCACAAACACACTGTCACAGGCAATGAACAGACACAGGCACACTGTCACACAGGCAATGTACAGGTACAGGTACAGGCACACTGTCACACAGTCAATGTACAGACACAGGCATACTGTTGCATAGGCAATGTACACACAGGCACACTTTCACACAGGCAATGTACAGACACAGGCACACTGTCATACTGGTAATTCACACACACAGGAACACTCTCACACAGGCAATGTACAGACACAGGCACACTGTCACATAGGCAATGCACAGGCACAGGCACACTGTCATACTGGCAATGCACAGACACAGGCACACAGTCACACTGGCACACTGTCACACAGGCAGTGTAGAGACACAGGCATACTGTCAAGCAGACACTGCACAGACACAGGCACACTTTCACACTGTCAATGTACAGACACAGGCTCATTGTCACACAGGCAATGTACGGACACATGCACACTATCCAACGGGCTATGTACAGACACAGGCATAATGTCACACAGGCAATGTACAGACACAGGCACACTGTCACACTGGCAATGTACAGACACAGGCACACTTTCACACTGGCAGTGTACAGACACTAGCACACTTTCACACAGGCAATGTACAGACACAGGCACACTGTAACACACTGACAATGTACAGACACAGGCACACTGTCATACTGGCAATGTACAGATACAGGCAATGTACAGACACTGCCACACAGGCAATGTACAGACACAGGCACCCTGTCGCACTGGCAATGTACAGAGACCGGCACACTGGCAATGTACAGCCACAAACACACTGTCACACAGGCAATGAACAGACACAGGCACACTGTCACACAGGCAATGTACAGGTACAGGAACACTGTCACACAGGCACACTGTCACACAGTCAATGTACAGATACAGGCATACTGTCGCATAGGCAATGTACACACAGGCACACTTTCACACAGGCAATGTACAGACACAGGCACACTGTCACATAGGCAATGTACAGGCACAGGCACACTGTCATACTGGCAATGCACAGACACAGGAACACAGTCACACTGGCAAAATACAGGCACAGGCAATGCACAGACACAGGCACACTGTCACACAGGCACACTGTCACACAGGCAGTGTACAGACACAGGCATACTGTCACAAAGACACTCTACAGACACAGGCACACATTCACACTGACAATGTACACACACAGGCTCATTGTCACACAGGCAATGTACAGACACAGGCAATGTACAGACGCTGGCAATGTACAGACACAGGCATACTGTCACACAGACACTGTACAGACACAGGCACACTATCCCACGGGCTATGTACAGACACAGGCATAATGTCACACAGGCAATGTACAGACACAGGCAATGAACAGACGCACGCAATGTCCATGCACGGCCACACAGGCAATGTACAGACGCAGGCACACTGTCAAACTGGCAATGTACAGACACAGGCAATGTACAAGCACAGGCAATGTACAGACACAGGCACACTCTCACACTGACAATGTACAGACACAGGCACACTTTCACACTGTCAGTGTACAGACACTAGCACACTTTCACACAGGCAATGTACAGACACAGGCACACTGTCATACAGGTAATGTACAGAGACAGGCACACTGGCAATGTACAGCCACAAACACACTGTCGCATAGGCAATGAACAGATACAGGCACACTGCCATACAGGCAATGTACAGGTACAGGCACACTGTCACACAGGCACACTGTCACACAGTCAATGTACAGACACAGGCATACTGTCGCATAGGCAGTGTACACACAGGCACACTTTCACACAGGCAATGTACAGCACAGGCTGTACATACTGGCAATGTCCAGACATGGGAACACTCTCACACAGGCAATGTACAGACACAGGCACATTGTCTCATAGGCAATGTACAGACACAGGCACACTGTCATACTGGCAATGCACAGACACAGGCACACCGTCACACTAGCAAAGTACAGACACAGGCCATGTACAGACACTGCTACACAGGCAATGTACAGATAAAGGCACACTGTCACACTGGCAATGTACAGACACAGGCAATGTACAAACACAAGTAATGTACACAGACAGGCACATTGTCACACAGGCCATGTACAGACACAGGCATACTGTCACACGGGCAATGCACATTCACAGGCATGCTGTCCCACGGACAATGTACAGAAACAGGCAATGTACAGACACTGTCACACAGGCAATGCACAGACACAGGCACACTGGCAATGTGCAGACACAGGCACACTGTCACACTGGCAATGTACAGACTCAGACACATGCACACTGGCAATGTATAGACACAGGCACACTGTCCACACAGGCAATGTACAGACACTGGCACACTGCCATGTAGGCAATGTACCAAAACAGGCACACTGTCACACCAGCAATGTACAGGCACAGGCACACCGTCACACGGGCAATGCACAGACACAGTCACACTATCACACTGGCAATATACAGACACAGGCAAACTGTCACAAGGCAATGTACAGACACAGGCACACTGGAAATGCACAGACACAGAAACGCTGTCACACGGTCAATGTACAGATACAGGCATACTGTCACACGGGCACACTGTCACACATGCAATGTACAGACACAGACACACTGACACTGGCAATGTACAGACACATGCACACTGTGACACTGGCAATTTACAGACAGGGGCACACCGGCAATGTACAGACACAGGCACACTGTCACACAGACAATGTACAGACACAGGCACACTGTCACACACTGGCAATGTACAGACACAGGCACACTGTCATACTGGCAATGTACAGACACAGGCAATGTACAGACACTGCCACACAGGCAATGTACAGACACAGGCAATGTACAAACACAGGCAATGTACAGACACAGGCACATTGTCACACTGGCAATGTACAAACACAGGCACACTGGAAATGCACAGACACAGACACGCTGTCACACGGTCAATGTACAGATACAGGCATACTGTCACACGGGCACACTGTCACACAGGCAATGTACAGACACAGACACACTCACACTGGCAATGTATAGACACTTGCACACTGTGACACTGGCAATTTACAGACAGGGATACACTGGCAATGTACAGACACAGGCACACTGTCACACAGACAATGTACAGACACAGGCACACTGTCACACATTGGCAATGTACAGACACAGGCACACTGTCATACTGGCAATGTACAGACACAGGCAATGTACAGACGCTGGCAGTGTACAGACACAGGCATACTGTCACACAGACACTGTACAGACACAGGCACACTATCCCACGGGCTATGTACAGACACAGGCATAATGTCACACAGGCAATGTACAGACACAGGCAATGTACAGACGCACGCAATGTCCAGGCACGGCCACACAGGCAATGTACAGACGCAGGCACACTGTCAAACTGGCAATGTACAGACACAGGCAATGTACAAGCACAGGCAATGTACAGACACAGGCACACTCTCACACTGACAATGTACAGACACAGGCACACTTTCACACTGTCAGTGTACAGACACTAGCACACTTTCACACAGGCAATGTACAGACACAGGCACACTGTCATACAGGTAATGTACAGAGACAGGCACACTGGCAATGTACAGCCACAAACACACTGTCGCATAGGCAATGAACAGATACAGGCACACTGCCATACAGGCAATGCACACGTACAGGCACACTGTCACACAGGCACACTGTCACACAGTCAATGTACAGACACAGGCATACTGTCGCATAGGCAGTGTACACACAGGCACACTTTCACACAGGCAATGTACAGCACAGGCTGTACATACTGGCAATGTCCAGACATGGGAACACTCTCACACAGGCAATGTACAGACACAGGCACATTGTCACATCGGCAATATACAGACACAGGCACACTGTCATACTGGCAATGCACAGACACAGGCACACAGTCACACTAGCAAAGTACAGACACAGGCCATGTACAGACACTGCTACACAGGCAATGTACAGATAAAGGCACACTGTCGCACTGGCAATGTACAGACACAGGCAATGTACAAACACAAGTAATGTACACACACAGGCACATTGTCACACAGGCCATGTACAGACACAGGCATACTGTCACACGGGCAATGCACATTCACAGGCATACTGTCCCACGGACAATGTACAGAAACAGGCAATGTACAGACACTGTCACACAGGCAATGCACAGACACAGGCACACTGGCAATGTGCAGACACAGGCACACTGTCACACTGGCAATGTACAGACTCAGACACATGCACACTGGCAATGTATAGACACAGGCACACTGTCCACACAGGCAATGTACAGACACTGGCACACTGCCATGTAGGCAATGTACCAAAACAGGCACACTGTCACACCAGCAATGTACAGGCACAGGCACACCGTCACACGGGCAATGCACAGACACAGGCACACTATCACACTGGCAATATACAGACACAGGCAAACTGTCACAAGGCAATGTACAGACACAGGCACACTGGAAATGCACAGACACAGAAACGCTGTCACACGGTCAATGTACAGATACAGGCATACTGTCACATGGGCACACTGTCACACAGGCAATGCACAGACACAGGCACACTGGCAATGTGCAGACACAGGCACACTGTCACACTGGCAATGTACAGACTCAGACACATGCACACTGGCAATGTATAGACACAAGCACACTGTCCACACAGGCAATGTACAGACACTGGCACACTGCCATGTAGGCAATGTACCAAAACAGGCACACTGTCACACCAGCAATGTACAGGCACAGGCACACCGTCACACGGGCAATGCACAGACACAGGCACACTATCACACTGACAATATACAGACACAGGCAAACTGTCACAAGGCAATGTACAGACACAGGCACACTGGAAATGCACAGACACAGAAACGCTGTCACACGGTCAATGTACAGATACAGGCATACTGTCACACGGGCACACTGTCACACAGGCAATGTACAGACACAGACACACTCACACTGGCAATGCACAGACACATGCACACTGTGACACTGGCAATTTACAGACAGGGACACACTGGCAATGTACAGACACAGGCACACTGTCACACAGACAATGTACAGACACAGGCACACTGTCACACACTGGCAATGTACAGACACAGGCACACTGTCATACTGGCAATGTACAGACACAGGCAATGTACAGACACTGCCACACAGGCAATGTACAGACACAGGCAATGTACAAACACAGGCAATGTACAGACACAGGCACATTGTCACACTGGCAATGTACAAACACAGGCACACTGGAAATGCACAGACACAGACACGCTGTCACACGGTCAATGTACAGATACAGGCATACTGTCACACTGGCACACTGTCACACAGGCAATGTACAGACACAGACACACTCACACTGGCAATGCACAGACACATGCACACTGTGACACTGGCAATTTACAGACAGGGACACACCGGCAATGTACAGACACAGGCACACTGTCACACAGACAATGTACAGACACAGGCACACTGTCACACACTGGCAATGTACAGACACAGGCACACTGTCATACTGGCAATGTACAGACACAGGCAATGTACAGACACTGCCACACAGGCAATGTACAGACACAGGCACATTGTCACACTGGCAATGTACAAACACAGGCACACTGGAAATGCAAAGACACAGACACGCTGTCACACGGCCAATGTACAGATACAGGCATACTGTCACACGGGCACACTGTCACACAGGCAATGTACAGACACAGACACACTCACACTGGCAATGTACAGACACATGCACACTGTGACACTGGCAATTTACAGACAGGGACACACTGGCAATGTACAGACACAGGCACACTGTCACACAGACAATGTACAGACACAGGCACACTGTCACACACTGGCAATGTACAGACACAGGCACACTGTCATACTGGCAATGTCAGATAAAGGCACACTGTTGCACTGGCAATGTACAGACACAGGCACGTTGTCACACAGGCCATGTACAGACACAGGCATACTGTCACACGGGCAATGCACATTCACAGGCATACTGTCCCACAGACAATGTACAGAAACAGGCAATGTACAGACACAGGCAATGTACAGACACTGTCACACAGGCAATGCACAGACACAGGCACTCTGGAAATGTGCAGACACAGTCACACTGTCACACTGGCAATGTACAGACTCAGACACAATCACACTGGCAATGTATAGACACAGGCACACTGTCCACACATGCAATGTACAGACACGGGCACACTGCCATGTAGGCAATGTACCGAAACAGGCACACTGTCACACCAGCAATGTACAGACACAGGCACACTGTCACATGGCCAATGCACAGACACAGGCACACTATCACACTGGCAATATACAGACACAGGCAAACTGTCACAAGGCAATGTACAGACACAGGCACACTGTCACACTGGAAATGTACAGGCACAGGCACACTGGAAATGCACAGACACAGACACGCTGTCACACAGGCAATGTACAGACACAGGCACACTGACACTGGCAATGTACAGACACATGCACACTGTGACACTGGCAATTTACAGACAGGGACACACTGGCAATGTACAGACACAGGCACACTGTCACACCGACAATGCACAGACACAGGCACACTGTCACACACTGGCAATGTACAGACACAGGCACACTGTCATACTGGCAATGTACAGACACAGGCAATGTACAGACACTGCCACACAGGCAATGTACAGACACAGGCACACTGCCACACTGGCAATGTACAGACACAGGCAATGTACAAACACAGGCAATGTACAGACACAGGCACATTGTCACACTGGCAATGTACAAACACAGGCACACTGGAAATGCACAGACACAGACACGCTGTCACATGGTCAATGTACAGATACAGGCATACTGTCACACGGGCACACTGTCACACAGGCAATGTACAGACACAGACACACTCACACTGGCAATGCACAGACACATGCACACTGTGACACTGGCAATTTACAGACAGGGACACACTGGCAATGTACAGACACAGGCACACTGTCACACAGACAATGTACAGACACAGGCACCCTGTCACACACTGGCAATGTACAGACACAGGCACACTGTCATACTGGCAATGTACAGATAAAGGCACACTGTCGCACTGGCAATGTACAGACACAGGCACGTTGTCACACAGGCCATGTACAGACACAGGCATACTGTCACACGGGCAATGCACATTCACAGGCATACTGTCCCACAGACAATGTACAGAAACAGGCAATGTACAGACACAGGCATTGTACAGACACTGTCACACAGGCAATGCACAGACACAGGCACTCTGGCAATGTGCAGACACAGTCACACTGTCACACTGGCAATGTACAGACTCAGAAATAATCACACTGGCAATGTATAGACACAGGCACACGGTCCACACATGCAATGTACAGACATGGGCACACTGTCATGTAGGCAATGTACCGAAACAGGCACACTGTCACACCAGCAATGTACAGACACAGGCACACTGACACATGGGCAACGCACAGACACAGGCATACTGTCACATGGACAATGTACAGAAACAGGCAATGTACAGAACTGTCACACAGGCAATGCACAGACACAGGCACACTGTCACACAGGCAATGTACAGACTCAGACACACACACACACAGGCAATGTATAGACACAGGCACACTGTCACACAGTCAATGTACAGACACAGGCATACTGTCGCATAGGCAATGTACACACAGGCACATTTTCACACAGGCAATGTACAGACACAGGCACACTGTCATACTGGCAATGTACAGACACGGGAACACTCTCACACAGGCAAGGTACAGACACTGTCAAACAGGCAATGTACAGACACAGGCACACTGTCACACAGGCACACTGTCACACAGGCAGTGTACTGACACAGGCATACTGTCATACAGACACTGTACAGACACAGGCACACTTACACACTGACAATGTACAGACACAGGCTCATTGTCACACAGGCAATGTACGGACACAGGCACACTATCCCACGGGCTATGCACAGACACAGGCACACTATCACACTGGCAATATACAGACACAGGCAAACTGTCACAAGGCAATGTACAGACACAGGCACACTGTCACACTGGAAATGTACAGGCACAGGCACACTGGAAATGCACAGACACAGACACGCTGTCACACAGGCAATGTACAGACACAGGCACACTGACACTGGCAATGTACAGACACATGCACACTGTGACACTGGCAATTTACAGACAGGGACACACTGGCAATGTACAGACACAGGCACACTGTCACACCGACAATGTACAGACACAGGCACACTGTCACACACTGGCAATGTACAGACACAGGCACACTGTCATACTGGCAATGTACAGACACAGGCAATGTACAGACACTGCCACACAGGCAATGTACAGACACAGGCACACTGCCACACTGGCAATGTACAGACACAGGCAATGTACAAACACAGGCAATGTACAGACACAGGCACATTGTCACACTGGCAATGTACAAACACAGGCACACTGGAAATGCACAGACACAGACACGCTGTCACATGGTCAATGTACAGATACAGGCATACTGTCACACGGGCACACTGTCACACAGGCAATGTACAGACACAGGCACACTGACACTGGCAATGTACAGACACATGCACACTGTGACACTGGCAATTTACAGACAGGGACACACTGGCAATGTACAGACACAGGCACACTGTCACACCGACAATGTACAGACACAGGCACACTGTCACACACTGGCAATGTACAGACACAGGCACACTGTCATACTGGCAATGTACAGACACAGGCAATGTACAGACACTGCCACACAGGCAATGTACAGACACAGGCACACTGCCACACTGGCAATGTACAGACACAGGCAATGTACAAACACAGGCAATGTACAGACACAGGCACATTGTCACACTGGCAATGTACAAACACAGGCACACTGGAAATGCACAGACACAGACACGCTGTCACATGGTCAATGTACAGATACAGGCATACTGTCACACGGGCACACTGTCACACAGGCAATGTACAGACACAGACACACTCACACTGGCAATGCACAGACACATGCACACTGTGACACTGGCAATTTACAGACAGGGACACACTGGCAATGTACAGACACAGGCACACTGTCACACAGACAATGTACAGACACAGGCACCCTGTCACACACTGGCAATGTACAGACACAGGCACACTGTCATACTGGCAATGTACAGATAAAGGCACACTGTCGCACTGGCAATGTACAGACACAGGCACGTTGTCACACAGGCCATGTACAGACACAGGCATACTGTCACATGGGCAATGCACATTCACAGGCATACTGTCCCACAGACAATGTACAGAAACAGGCAATGTACAGACACAGGCATTGTACAGACACTGTCACACAGGCAATGCACAGACACAGGCACTCTGGCAATGTGCAGACACAGTCACACTGTCACACTGGCAATGTACAGACTCAGAAATAATCACACTGGCAATGTATAGACACAGGCACACGGTCCACACATGCAATGTACAGACATGGGCACACTGCCATGTAGGCAATGTACCGAAACAGGCACACTGTCACACCAGCAATGTACAGACACAGGCACACTGACACATGGGCAACGCACAGACACAGGCATACTGTCACATGGACAATGTACAGAAACAGGCAATGTACAGAACTGTCACACAGGCAATGCACAGACACAGGCACACTGTCACACAGGCAATGTACAGACTCAGACACACACACACACAGGCAATGTATAGACACAGGCACACTGTCACACAGTCAATGTACAGACACAGGCATACTGTCGCATAGGCAATGTACACACAGGCACATTTTCACACAGGCAATGTACAGACACAGGCACACTGTCATACTGGCAATGTACAGACACGGGAACACTCTCACACAGGCAAGGTACAGACACTGTCAAACAGGCAATGTACAGACACAGGCACACTGTCACACAGGCACACTGTCACACAGGCAGTGTACTGACACAGGCATACTGTCATACAGACACTGTACAGACACAGGCACACTTACACACTGACAATGTACAGACACAGGCTCATTGTCACACAGGCAATGTACGGACACATGCACACTATCCCACGGGCTATGCACAGACACAGGCATACTGTCACACAGGCAATGTACAGACACAGGCAATGTACAAACACAAGTAATGTACAGACACAGGCATATTGTCACACAGGCAATGTACAGACACAGGCATACTATCACATGGGCAATGCACATTCACAGGCATACTGTCACACGGACAATGTACAGAAACAGGCAATGTACAGACACAGGCAATGTAAGACACTGTCACACAGGCAATGTACAGACACAGGCACACTGGCAATGTGCAGACACAGGCACGCTGTCACACAGGCAATGTACAGACACAGGCACACTGTCACACTGGCAATGTACAGACTCAGACACACTCACACTGGCAATATATAGACACAGGCACACTGTCCACACAGGCAACGTACAGACACGGGCACACTGCCATGTTGGCAATGTACCGAAACAGGCACACTCTCACACAGGCAATGTACAGACACAGGCAAACTGTCACACAGGCAATGTACAGACACAGCCACACTGTCACACAGGCAATGTACAGACACAGGCACACTGTCAAACTGGCAATGTACAGACACCGGCACACTTTCACACTGGCAATGTAAAGCCACAGGCACACTGTCATACAGGCAATGTACAGAGACAGGCGCACTGGCAATGTACAGCCACAAACACACTGTCACAGGCAATGAACAGACACAGGCACACTGTCACACAGGCAATGTACAGGTACAGGTACAGGCACACTGTCACACAGTCAATGTACAGACACAGGCATACTGTTGCATAGGCAATGTACACACAGGCACACTTTCACACAGGCAATGTACAGACACAGGCACACTGTCATACTGGTAATTCACACACACAGGAACACTCTCACACAGGCAATGTACAGACACAGGCACACTGTCACATAGGCAATGCACAGGCACAGGCACACTGTCATACTGGCAATGCACAGACACAGGCACACAGTCACACTGGCACACTGTCACACAGGCAGTGTAGAGACACAGGCATACTGTCAAGCAGACACTGCACAGACACAGGCACACTTTCACACTGTCAATGTACAGACACAGGCTCATTGTCACACAGGCAATGTACGGACACATGCACACTATCCAACGGGCTATGTACAGACACAGGCATAATGTCACACAGGCAATGTACAGACACAGGCACACTGTCACACTGGCAATGTACAGACACAGGCACACTTTCACACTGGCAGTGTACAGACACTAGCACACTTTCACACAGGCAATGTACAGACACAGGCACACTGTAACACACTGACAATGTACAGACACAGGCACACTGTCATACTGGCAATGTACAGATACAGGCAATGTACAGACACTGCCACACAGGCAATGTACAGACACAGGCACCCTGTCGCACTGGCAATGTACAGAGACCGGCACACTGGCAATGTACAGCCACAAACACACTGTCACACAGGCAATGAACAGACACAGGCACACTGTCACACAGGCAATGTACAGGTACAGGAACACTGTCACACAGGCACACTGTCACACAGTCAATGTACAGATACAGGCATACTGTCGCATAGGCAATGTACACACAGGCACACTTTCACACAGGCAATGTACAGACACAGGCACACTGTCACATAGGCAATGTACAGGCACAGGCACACTGTCATACTGGCAATGCACAGACACAGGAACACAGTCACACTGGCAAAATACAGGCACAGGCAATGCACAGACACAGGCACACTGTCACACAGGCACACTGTCACACAGGCAGTGTACAGACACAGGCATACTGTCACAAAGACACTCTACAGACACAGGCACACATTCACACTGACAATGTACAGACACAGGCTCATTGTCACACAGGCAATGTACAGACACAGGCAATGTACAGACGCTGGCAATGTACAGACACAGGCATACTGTCACACAGACACTGTACAGACACAGGCACACTATCCCACGGGCTATGTACAGACACAGGCATAATGTCACACAGGCAATGTACAGACACAGGCAATGAACAGACGCACGCAATGTCCATGCACGGCCACACAGGCAATGTACAGACGCAGGCACACTGTCAAACTGGCAATGTACAGACACAGGCAATGTACAAGCACAGGCAATGTACAGACACAGGCACACTCTCACACTGACAATGTACAGACACAGGCACACTTTCACACTGTCAGTGTACAGACACTAGCACACTTTCACACAGGCAATGTACAGACACAGGCACACTGTCATACAGGTAATGTACAGAGACAGGCACACTGGCAATGTACAGCCACAAACACACTGTCGCATAGGCAATGAACAGATACAGGCACACTGCCATACAGGCAATGTACAGGTACAGGCACACTGTCACACAGGCACACTGTCACACAGTCAATGTACAGACACAGGCATACTGTCGCATAGGCAGTGTACACACAGGCACACTTTCACACAGGCAATGTACAGCACAGGCTGTACATACTGGCAATGTCCAGACATGGGAACACTCTCACACAGGCAATGTACAGACACAGGCACATTGTCTCATAGGCAATGTACAGACACAGGCACACTGTCATACTGGCAATGCACAGACACAGGCACACCGTCACACTAGCAAAGTACAGACACAGGCCATGTACAGACACTGCTACACAGGCAATGTACAGATAAAGGCACACTGTCACACTGGCAATGTACAGACACAGGCAATGTACAAACACAAGTAATGTACACAGACAGGCACATTGTCACACAGGCCATGTACAGACACAGGCATACTGTCACACGGGCAATGCACATTCACAGGCATGCTGTCCCACGGACAATGTACAGAAACAGGCAATGTACAGACACTGTCACACAGGCAATGCACAGACACAGGCACACTGGCAATGTGCAGACACAGGCACACTGTCACACTGGCAATGTACAGACTCAGACACATGCACACTGGCAATGTATAGACACAGGCACACTGTCCACACAGGCAATGTACAGACACTGGCACACTGCCATGTAGGCAATGTACCAAAACAGGCACACTGTCACACCAGCAATGTACAGGCACAGGCACACCGTCACACGGGCAATGCACAGACACAGTCACACTATCACACTGGCAATATACAGACACAGGCAAACTGTCACAAGGCAATGTACAGACACAGGCACACTGGAAATGCACAGACACAGAAACGCTGTCACACGGTCAATGTACAGATACAGGCATACTGTCACACGGGCACACTGTCACACATGCAATGTACAGACACAGACACACTGACACTGGCAATGTACAGACACATGCACACTGTGACACTGGCAATTTACAGACAGGGGCACACCGGCAATGTACAGACACAGGCACACTGTCACACAGACAATGTACAGACACAGGCACACTGTCACACACTGGCAATGTACAGACACAGGCACACTGTCATACTGGCAATGTACAGACACAGGCAATGTACAGACACTGCCACACAGGCAATGTACAGACACAGGCAATGTACAAACACAGGCAATGTACAGACACAGGCACATTGTCACACTGGCAATGTACAAACACAGGCACACTGGAAATGCACAGACACAGACACGCTGTCACACGGTCAATGTACAGATACAGGCATACTGTCACACGGGCACACTGTCACACAGGCAATGTACAGACACAGACACACTCACACTGGCAATGTATAGACACTTGCACACTGTGACACTGGCAATTTACAGACAGGGATACACTGGCAATGTACAGACACAGGCACACTGTCACACAGACAATGTACAGACACAGGCACACTGTCACACATTGGCAATGTACAGACACAGGCACACTGTCATACTGGCAATGTACAGACACAGGCAATGTACAGACGCTGGCAGTGTACAGACACAGGCATACTGTCACACAGACACTGTACAGACACAGGCACACTATCCCACGGGCTATGTACAGACACAGGCATAATGTCACACAGGCAATGTACAGACACAGGCAATGTACAGACGCACGCAATGTCCAGGCACGGCCACACAGGCAATGTACAGACGCAGGCACACTGTCAAACTGGCAATGTACAGACACAGGCAATGTACAAGCACAGGCAATGTACAGACACAGGCACACTCTCACACTGACAATGTACAGACACAGGCACACTTTCACACTGTCAGTGTACAGACACTAGCACACTTTCACACAGGCAATGTACAGACACAGGCACACTGTCATACAGGTAATGTACAGAGACAGGCACACTGGCAATGTACAGCCACAAACACACTGTCGCATAGGCAATGAACAGATACAGGCACACTGCCATACAGGCAATGCACACGTACAGGCACACTGTCACACAGGCACACTGTCACACAGTCAATGTACAGACACAGGCATACTGTCGCATAGGCAGTGTACACACAGGCACACTTTCACACAGGCAATGTACAGCACAGGCTGTACATACTGGCAATGTCCAGACATGGGAACACTCTCACACAGGCAATGTACAGACACAGGCACATTGTCACATCGGCAATATACAGACACAGGCACACTGTCATACTGGCAATGCACAGACACAGGCACACAGTCACACTAGCAAAGTACAGACACAGGCCATGTACAGACACTGCTACACAGGCAATGTACAGATAAAGGCACACTGTCGCACTGGCAATGTACAGACACAGGCAATGTACAAACACAAGTAATGTACACACACAGGCACATTGTCACACAGGCCATGTACAGACACAGGCATACTGTCACACGGGCAATGCACATTCACAGGCATACTGTCCCACGGACAATGTACAGAAACAGGCAATGTACAGACACTGTCACACAGGCAATGCACAGACACAGGCACACTGGCAATGTGCAGACACAGGCACACTGTCACACTGGCAATGTACAGACTCAGACACATGCACACTGGCAATGTATAGACACAGGCACACTGTCCACACAGGCAATGTACAGACACTGGCACACTGCCATGTAGGCAATGTACCAAAACAGGCACACTGTCACACCAGCAATGTACAGGCACAGGCACACCGTCACACGGGCAATGCACAGACACAGGCACACTATCACACTGGCAATATACAGACACAGGCAAACTGTCACAAGGCAATGTACAGACACAGGCACACTGGAAATGCACAGACACAGAAACGCTGTCACACGGTCAATGTACAGATACAGGCATACTGTCACATGGGCACACTGTCACACAGGCAATGCACAGACACAGGCACACTGGCAATGTGCAGACACAGGCACACTGTCACACTGGCAATGTACAGACTCAGACACATGCACACTGGCAATGTATAGACACAAGCACACTGTCCACACAGGCAATGTACAGACACTGGCACACTGCCATGTAGGCAATGTACCAAAACAGGCACACTGTCACACCAGCAATGTACAGGCACAGGCACACCGTCACACGGGCAATGCACAGACACAGGCACACTATCACACTGACAATATACAGACACAGGCAAACTGTCACAAGGCAATGTACAGACACAGGCACACTGGAAATGCACAGACACAGAAACGCTGTCACACGGTCAATGTACAGATACAGGCATACTGTCACACGGGCACACTGTCACACAGGCAATGTACAGACACAGACACACTCACACTGGCAATGCACAGACACATGCACACTGTGACACTGGCAATTTACAGACAGGGACACACTGGCAATGTACAGACACAGGCACACTGTCACACAGACAATGTACAGACACAGGCACACTGTCACACACTGGCAATGTACAGACACAGGCACACTGTCATACTGGCAATGTACAGACACAGGCAATGTACAGACACTGCCACACAGGCAATGTACAGACACAGGCAATGTACAAACACAGGCAATGTACAGACACAGGCACATTGTCACACTGGCAATGTACAAACACAGGCACACTGGAAATGCACAGACACAGACACGCTGTCACACGGTCAATGTACAGATACAGGCATACTGTCACACTGGCACACTGTCACACAGGCAATGTACAGACACAGACACACTCACACTGGCAATGCACAGACACATGCACACTGTGACACTGGCAATTTACAGACAGGGACACACCGGCAATGTACAGACACAGGCACACTGTCACACAGACAATGTACAGACACAGGCACACTGTCACACACTGGCAATGTACAGACACAGGCACACTGTCATACTGGCAATGTACAGACACAGGCAATGTACAGACACTGCCACACAGGCAATGTACAGACACAGGCACATTGTCACACTGGCAATGTACAAACACAGGCACACTGGAAATGCAAAGACACAGACACGCTGTCACACGGCCAATGTACAGATACAGGCATACTGTCACACGGGCACACTGTCACACAGGCAATGTACAGACACAGACACACTCACACTGGCAATGTACAGACACATGCACACTGTGACACTGGCAATTTACAGACAGGGATACACTGGCAATGTACAGACACAGGCACACTGTCACACAGACAATGTACAGACACAGGCACACTGTCACACACTGGCAATGTACAGACACAGGCACACTGTCATACTGGCAATGTCAGATAAAGGCACACTGTTGCACTGGCAATGTACAGACACAGGCACGTTGTCACACAGGCCATGTACAGACACAGGCATACTGTCACACGGGCAATGCACATTCACAGGCATACTGTCCCACAGACAATGTACAGAAACAGGCAATGTACAGACACAGGCAATGTACAGACACTGTCACACAGGCAATGCACAGACACAGGCACTCTGGAAATGTGCAGACACAGTCACACTGTCACACTGGCAATGTACAGACTCAGACACAATCACACTGGCAATGTATAGACACAGGCACACTGTCCACACATGCAATGTACAGACACGGGCACACTGCCATGTAGGCAATGTACCGAAACAGGCACACTGTCACACCAGCAATGTACAGACACAGGCACACTGTCACATGGCCAATGCACAGACACAGGCACACTATCACACTGGCAATATACAGACACAGGCAAACTGTCACAAGGCAATGTACAGACACAGGCACACTGTCACACTGGAAATGTACAGGCACAGGCACACTGGAAATGCACAGACACAGACACGCTGTCACACAGGCAATGTACAGACACAGGCACACTGACACTGGCAATGTACAGACACATGCACACTGTGACACTGGCAATTTACAGACAGGGACACACTGGCAATGTACAGACACAGGCACACTGTCACACCGACAATGCACAGACACAGGCACACTGTCACACACTGGCAATGTACAGACACAGGCACACTGTCATACTGGCAATGTACAGACACAGGCAATGTACAGACACTGCCACACAGGCAATGTACAGACACAGGCACACTGCCACACTGGCAATGTACAGACACAGGCAATGTACAAACACAGGCAATGTACAGACACAGGCACATTGTCACACTGGCAATGTACAAACACAGGCACACTGGAAATGCACAGACACAGACACGCTGTCACATGGTCAATGTACAGATACAGGCATACTGTCACACGGGCACACTGTCACACAGGCAATGTACAGACACAGACACACTCACACTGGCAATGCACAGACACATGCACACTGTGACACTGGCAATTTACAGACAGGGACACACTGGCAATGTACAGACACAGGCACACTGTCACACAGACAATGTACAGACACAGGCACCCTGTCACACACTGGCAATGTACAGACACAGGCACACTGTCATACTGGCAATGTACAGATAAAGGCACACTGTCGCACTGGCAATGTACAGACACAGGCACGTTGTCACACAGGCCATGTACAGACACAGGCATACTGTCACACGGGCAATGCACATTCACAGGCATACTGTCCCACAGACAATGTACAGAAACAGGCAATGTACAGACACAGGCATTGTACAGACACTGTCACACAGGCAATGCACAGACACAGGCACTCTGGCAATGTGCAGACACAGTCACACTGTCACACTGGCAATGTACAGACTCAGAAATAATCACACTGGCAATGTATAGACACAGGCACACGGTCCACACATGCAATGTACAGACATGGGCACACTGTCATGTAGGCAATGTACCGAAACAGGCACACTGTCACACCAGCAATGTACAGACACAGGCACACTGACACATGGGCAACGCACAGACACAGGCATACTGTCACATGGACAATGTACAGAAACAGGCAATGTACAGAACTGTCACACAGGCAATGCACAGACACAGGCACACTGTCACACAGGCAATGTACAGACTCAGACACACACACACACAGGCAATGTATAGACACAGGCACACTGTCACACAGTCAATGTACAGACACAGGCATACTGTCGCATAGGCAATGTACACACAGGCACATTTTCACACAGGCAATGTACAGACACAGGCACACTGTCATACTGGCAATGTACAGACACGGGAACACTCTCACACAGGCAAGGTACAGACACTGTCAAACAGGCAATGTACAGACACAGGCACACTGTCACACAGGCACACTGTCACACAGGCAGTGTACTGACACAGGCATACTGTCATACAGACACTGTACAGACACAGGCACACTTACACACTGACAATGTACAGACACAGGCTCATTGTCACACAGGCAATGTACGGACACATGCACACTATCCCACGGGCTATGCACAGACACAGGCACACTATCACACTGGCAATATACAGACACAGGCAAACTGTCACAAGGCAATGTATAGACACAGGCACACTGTCACACTGGAAATGTACAGGCACAGGCACACTGGAAATGCACAGACACAGACACGCTGTCACACAGGCAATGTACAGACACAGGCACACTGACACTGGCAATGTACAGACACATGCACACTGTGACACTGGCAATTTACAGACAGGGACACTCTGGCAATGTACAGACACAGGCACACTGTCACACCGACAATGCACAGACACAGGCACACTGTCACACACTGGCAATGTACAGACACAGGCACACTGTCATACTGGCAATGTACAGACACAGGCAATGTACAGACACTGCCACACAGGCAATGTACAGACACAGGCACACTGCCACACTGGCAATGTACAGACACAGGCAATGTACAAACACAGGCAATGTACAGACACAGGCACATTGTCACACTGGCAATGTACAAACACAGGCACACTGGAAATGCACAGACACAGACACGCTGTCACATGGTCAATGTACAGATACAGGCATACTGTCACACGGGCACACTGTCACACAGGCAATGTACAGACACAGACACACTCACACTGGCAATGCACAGACACATGCACACTGTGACACTGGCAATTTACAGACAGGGACACACTGGCAATGTACAGACACAGGCACACTGTCACACAGACAATGTACAGACACAGGCACCCTGTCACACACTGGCAATGTACAGACACAGGCACACTGTCATACTGGCAATGTACAGATAAAGGCACACTGTCGCACTGGCAATGTACAGACACAGGCACGTTGTCACACAGGCCATGTACAGACACAGGCATACTGTCACACGGGCAATGCACATTCACAGGCATACTGTCCCACAGACAATGTACAGAAACAGGCAATGTACAGACACAGGCATTGTACAGACACTGTCACACAGGCAATGCACAGACACAGGCACTCTGGCAATGTGCAGACACAGTCACACTGTCACACTGGCAATGTACAGACTCAGAAATAATCACACTGGCAATGTATAGACACAGGCACACGGTCCACACATGCAATGTACAGACATGGGCACACTGCCATGTAGGCAATGTACCGAAACAGGCACACTGTCACACCAGCAATGTACAGACACAGGCACACTGACACATGGGCAACGCACAGACACAGGCATACTGTCACATGGACAATGTACAGAAACAGGCAATGTACAGAACTGTCACACAGGCAATGCACAGACACAGGCACACTGTCACACAGGCAATGTACAGACTCAGACACACACACACACAGGCAATGTATAGACACAGGCACACTGTCACACAGTCAATGTACAGACACAGGCATACTGTCGCATAGGCAATGTACACACAGGCACATTTTCACACAGGCAATGTACAGACACAGGCACACTGTCATACTGGCAATGTACAGACACGGGAACACTCTCACACAGGCAAGGTACAGACACTGTCAAACAGGCAATGTACAGACACAGGCACACTGTCACACAGGCACACTGTCACACAGGCAGTGTACTGACACAGGCATACTGTCATACAGACACTGTACAGACACAGGCACACTTACACACTGACAATGTACAGACACAGGCTCATTGTCACACAGGCAATGTACGGACACATGCACACTATCCCACGGGCTATGCACAGACACAGGCATACTGTCACACAGGCAATGTACAGACACAGGCAATGTACAAACACAAGTAATGTACAGACACAGGCATATTGTCACACAGGCAATGTACAGACACAGGCATACTATCACATGGGCAATGCACATTCACAGGCATACTGTCACACGGACAATGTACAGAAACAGGCAATGTACAGACACAGGCAATGTAAGACACTGTCACACAGGCAATGTACAGACACAGGCACACTGGCAATGTGCAGACACAGGCACGCTGTCACACAGGCAATGTACAGACACAGGCACACTGTCACACTGGCAATGTACAGACTCAGACACACTCACACTGGCAATATATAGACACAGGCACACTGTCCACACAGGCAACGTACAGACACGGGCACACTGCCATGTTGGCAATGTACCGAAACAGGCACACTCTCACACAGGCAATGTACAGACACAGGCAAACTGTCACACAGGCAATGTACAGACACAGCCACACTGTCACACAGGCAATGTACAGACACAGGCACACTGTCAAACTGGCAATGTACAGACACCGGCACACTTTCACACTGGCAATGTAAAGCCACAGGCACACTGTCATACAGGCAATGTACAGAGACAGGCGCACTGGCAATGTACAGCCACAAACACACTGTCACAGGCAATGAACAGACACAGGCACACTGTCACACAGGCAATGTACAGGTACAGGTACAGGCACACTGTCACACAGTCAATGTACAGACACAGGCATACTGTCGCATAGGCAATGTACACACAGGCACACTTTCACACAGGCAATGTACAGACACAGGCACACTGTCATACTGGTAATTCACACACACAGGAACACTCTCACACAGGCAATGTACAGACACAGGCACACTGTCACATAGGCAATGCACAGGCACAGGCACACTGTCATACTGGCAATGCACAGACACAGGCACACAGTCACACTGGCACACTGTCACACAGGCAGTGTAGAGACACAGGCATACTGTCAAGCAGACACTGCACAGACACAGGCACACTTTCACACTGTCAATGTACAGACACAGGCTCATTGTCACACAGGCAATGTACGGACACATGCACACTATCCAACGGGCTATGTACAGACACAGGCATAATGTCACACAGGCAATGTACAGACACAGGCACACTGTCACACTGGCAATGTACAGACACAGGCACACTTTCACACTGGCAGTGTACAGACACTAGCACACTTTCACACAGGCAATGTACAGACACAGGCACACTGTAACACACTGACAATGTACAGACACAGGCACACTGTCATACTGGCAATGTACAGATACAGGCAATGTACAGACACTGCCACACAGGCAATGTACAGACACAGGCACCCTGTCGCACTGGCAATGTACAGAGACCGGCACACTGGCAATGTACAGCCACAAACACACTGTCACACAGGCAATGAACAGACACAGGCACACTGTCACACAGGCAATGTACAGGTACAGGAACACTGTCACACAGGCACACTGTCACACAGTCAATGTACAGATACAGGCATACTGTCGCATAGGCAATGTACACACAGGCACACTTTCACACAGGCAATGTACAGACACAGGCACACTGTCACATAGGCAATGTACAGGCACAGGCACACTGTCATACTGGCAATGCACAGACACAGGAACACAGTCACACTGGCAAAATACAGGCACAGGCAATGCACAGACACAGGCACACTGTCACACAGGCACACTGTCACACAGGCAGTGTACAGACACAGGCATACTGTCACAAAGACACTCTACAGACACAGGCACACATTCACACTGACAATGTACAGACACAGGCTCATTGTCACACAGGCAATGTACAGACACAGGCAATGTACAGACGCTGGCAATGTACAGACACAGGCATACTGTCACACAGACACTGTACAGACACAGGCACACTATCCCACGGGCTATGTACAGACACAGGCATAATGTCACACAGGCAATGTACAGACACAGGCAATGAACAGACGCATGCAATGTCCATGCACGGCCACACAGGCAATGTACAGACGCAGGCACACTGTCAAACTGGCAATGTACAGACACAGGCAATGTACAAGCACAGGCAATGTACAGACACAGGCACACTCTCACACTGACAATGTACAGACACAGGCACACTTTCACACTGTCAGTGTACAGACACTAGCACACTTTCACACAGGCAATGTACAGACACAGGCACACTGTCATACAGGTAATGTACAGAGACAGGCACACTGGCAATGTACAGCCACAAACACACTGTCGCATAGGCAATGAACAGATACAGGCACACTGCCATACAGGCAATGTACAGGTACAGGCACACTGTCACACAGGCACACTGTCACACAGTCAATGTACAGACACAGGCATACTGTCGCATAGGCAGTGTACACACAGGCACACTTTCACACAGGCAATGTACAGCACAGGCTGTACATACTGGCAATGTCCAGACATGGGAACACTCTCACACAGGCAATGTACAGACACAGGCACATTGTCTCATAGGCAATGTACAGACACAGGCACACTGTCATACTGGCAATGCACAGACACAGGCACACCGTCACACTAGCAAAGTACAGACACAGGCCATGTACAGACACTGCTACACAGGCAATGTACAGATAAAGGCACACTGTCACACTGGCAATGTACAGACACAGGCAATGTACAAACACAAGTAATGTACACACACAGGCACATTGTCACACAGGCCATGTACAGACACAGGCATACTGTCACACGGGCAATGCACATTCACAGGCATACTGTCCCACGGACAATGTACAGAAACAGGCAATGTACAGACACTGTCACACAGGCAATGCACAGACACAGACACACTGACACTGGCAATGTGCAGACACAGGCACACTGTCACACTGGCAATGTACAGACTCAGACACATGCACACTGGCAATGTATAGACACAGGCACACTGTCCACACAGGCAATGTACAGACACTGGCACACTGCCATGTAGGCAATGTACCAAAACAGGCACACTGTCACACCAGCAATGTACAGGCACAGGCACACCGTCACACGGGCAATGCACAGACACAGGCACACTATCACACTGGCAATATACAGACACAGGCAAACTGTCACAAGGCAATGTACAGACACAGGCACACTGGAAATGCACAGACACAGAAACGCTGTCACACGGTCAATGTACAGATACAGGCATACTGTCACACGGGCACACTGTCACACAGGCAATGTACAGACACAGACACACTGACACTGGCAATGTACAGACACATGCACACTGTGACACTGGCAATTTACAGACAGGGACACACTGGCAATGTACAGACACAGGCACACTGTCACACAGACAATGTACAGACACAGGCACACTGTCACACACTGGCAATGTACAGACACAGGCACACTGTCATACTGGCAATGTACAGACACAGGCAATGTACAGACACTGCCACACAGGCAATGTACAGACACAGGCAATGTACAAACACAGGCAATGTACAGACACAGGCACATTGTCACACTGGCAATGTACAAACACAGGCACACTGGAAATGCACAGACACAGACACGCTGTCACACGGTCAATGTACAGATACAGGCATACTGTCACACGGGCACACTGTCACACAGGCAATGTACAGACACAGACACACTCACACTGGCAATGTATAGACACTTGCACACTGTGACACTGGCAATTTACAGACAGGGATACACTGGCAATGTACAGACACAGGCACACTGTCACACAGACAATGTACAGACACAGGCACACTGTCACACATTGGCAATGTACAGACACAGGCACACTGTCATACTGGCAATGTACAGACACAGGCAATGTACAGACGCTGGCAGTGTACAGACACAGGCATACTGTCACACAGACACTGTACAGACACAGGCACACTATCCCACGGGCTATGTACAGACACAGGCATAATGTCACACAGGCAATGTACAGACACAGGCAATGTACAGACGCACGCAATGTCCAGGCACTGCCACACAGGCAATGTACAGACGCAGGCACACTGTCAAACTGGCAATGTACAGACACAGGCAATGTACAAGCACAGGCAATGTACAGACACAGGCACACTCTCACACTGACAATGTACAGACACAGGCACACTTTCACACTGTCAGTGTACAGACACTAGCACACTTTCACACAGGCAATGTACAGACACAGGCACACTGTCATACAGGTAATGTACAGAGACAGGCACACTGGCAATGTACAGCCACAAACACACTGTCGCATAGGCAATGAACAGATACAGGCACACTGCCATACAGGCAATGCACACGTACAGGCACACTGTCACACAGGCACACTGTCACACAGTCAATGTACAGACACAGGCATACTGTCGCGTAGGCAGTGTACACACAGGCACACTTTCACACAGGCAATGTACAGCACAGGCTGTACATACTGGCAATGTCCAGACATGGGAACACTCTCACACAGGCAATGTACAGACACAGGCACATTGTCACATCGGCAATATACAGACACAGGCACACTGTCATACTGGCAATGCACAGACACAGGCACACCGTCACACTAGCAAAGTACAGACACAGGCCATGTACAGACACTGCTACACAGGCAATGTACAGATAAAGGCACACTGTCGCACTGGCAATGTACAGACACAGGCAATGTACAAACACAAGTAATGTACACACACAGGCACATTGTCACACAGGCCATGTACAGACACAGGCATACTGTCACACGGGCAATGCACATTCACAGGCATACTGTCCCACGGACAATGTACAGAAACAGGCAATGTACAGACACTGTCACACAGGCAATGCACAGACACAGGCACACTGGCAATGTGCAGACACAGGCACACTGTCACACTGGCAATGTACAGACTCAGACACATGCACACTGGCAATGTATAGACACAAGCACACTGTCCACACAGGCAATGTACAGACACTGGCACACTGCCATGTAGGCAATGTACCAAAACAGGCACACTGTCACACCAGCAATGTACAGGCACAGGCACACCGTCACACGGGCAATGCACAGACACAGGCACACTATCACACTGGCAATATACAGACACAGGCAAACTGTCACAAGGCAATGTACAGACACAGGCACACTGGAAATGCACAGACACAGAAACGCTGTCACACGGTCAATGTACAGATACAGGCATACTGTCACACGGGCACACTGTCACACAGGCAATGCACAGACACAGGCACACTGGCAATGTGCAGACACAGGCACACTGTCACACTGGCAATGTACAGACTCAGACACATGCACACTGGCAATGTATAGACACAAGCACACTGTCCACACAGGCAATGTACAGACACTGGCACACTGCCATGTAGGCAATGTACCAAAACAGGCACACTGTCACACCAGCAATGTACAGGCACAGGCACACCGTCACACGGGCAATGCACAGACACAGGCACACTATCACACTGACAATATACAGACACAGGCAAACTGTCACAAGGCAATGTACAGACACAGGCACACTGGAAATGCACAGACACAGAAACGCTGTCACACGGTCAATGTACAGATACAGGCATACTGTCACACGGGCACACTGTCACACAGGCAATGTACAGACACAGACACACTCACACTGCCAATGCACAGACACATGCACACTGTGACACTGGCAATTTACAGACAGGGACACACTGGCAATGTACAGACACAGGCACACTGTCACACAGACAATGTACAGACACAGGCACACTGTCACACACTGGCAATGTACAGACACAGGCACACTGTCATACTGGCAATGTACAGACACAGGCAATGTACAGACACTGCCACACAGGCAATGTACAGACACAGGCAATGTACAAACACAGGCAATGTACAGACGCAGGCACATTGTCACACTGGCAATGTACAAACACAGGCACACTGGAAATGCACAGACACAGACACGCTGTCACATGGTCAATGTACAGATACAGGCATACTGTCACACGGGCACACTGTCACACAGGCAATGTACAGACACAGACACACTCACACTGGCAATGCACAGACACATGCACACTGTGACACTGGCAATTTACAGACAGGGACACACTGGCAATGTACAGACACAGGCACACTGTCACACAGACAATGTACAGACACAGGCACACTGTCACACACTGGCAATGTACAGACACAGGCACACTGTCATACTGGCAATGTACAGATAAAGGCACACTGTCGCACTGGCAATGTACAGACACAGGCACGTTGTCACACAGGCCATGTACAGACACAGGCATACTGTCACACGGGCAATGCACATTCACAGGCATACTGTCCCACAGACAATGTACAGAAACAGGCAATGTACAGACACAGGCATTGTACAGACACTGTCACACAGGCAATGCACAGACACAGGCACTCTGGCAATGTGCAGACACAGTCACACTGTCACACTGGCAATGTACAGACTCAGAAATAATCACACTGGCAATGTATAGACACAGGCACACTGTCCACACATGCAATTTACAGACATGGGCACACTGCCATGTAGGCAATGTACCGAAACAGGCACACTGTCACACCAGCAATGTACAGACACAGGCACACTGACACATGGGCAACGCACAGACACAGGCATACTGTCACATGGACAATGTACAGAAACAGGCAATGTACAGAACTGTCACACAGGCAATGCACAGACACAGGCACACTGTCACACAGGCAATGTACAGACTCAGACACACACACAGGCAATGTATAGACACAGGCACACTGTCACACAGTCAATGTACAGACACAGGCATACTGTCGCATAGGCAATGTACACACAGGCACATTTCACACAGGCAATGTACAGACACAGGCACACTGTCATACTGGCAATGTACAGACACGGGAACACTCTCACACAGGCAAGGTACAGACACTGTCAAACAGGCAATGTACAGACACAGGCACACTGTCACACAGGCACACTGTCACACAGGCAGTGTACTGACACAGGCATACTGTCATACAGACACTGTACAGACACAGGCACACTTACACACTGACAATGTACAGACACAGGCTCATTGTCACACAGGCAATGTACGGACACATGCACACTATCCCACGGGCTATGCACAGACACAGGCATACTGTCACACAGGCAATGTACAGACACAGGCAATGTACAAACACAAGTAATGTACAGACACAGGCACATTGTCACACAGGCAATGTACAGACACAGGCATACTATCACATGGGCAATGCACATTCACAGGCATACTGTCACACGGACAATGTACAGAAACAGGCAATGTACAGACACAGGCAATGTAAGACACTGTCACACAGGCAATGTACAGACACAGGCACACTGGCAATGTGCAGACACAGGCACGCTGTCACACAGGCAATGTACAGACACAGGCACACTGTCACACTGGCAATGTACAGACTCAGACACACTCACACTGGCAATGTACAGACACAGGCACACTGTCCACACAGGCAACGTACAGACACGGGCACACTGCCATGTTGGCAATGTACCGAAACAGGCACACTGTCACACAGGCAATGTACAGACACAGGCAAACTGTCACACAGGCAATGTACAGACACAGCCACACTGTCACACAGGCAATGTACAGACACAGGCACACTGTCAAACTGGCAATGTACAGACACGGCACACTTTCACACTGGCAATGTAAAGCCACAGGCACACTGTCATACAGGCAATGTACAGAGACAGGCGCACTGGCAATGTACAGCCACAAACACACTGTCACAGGCAATGAACAGACACAGGCACACTGTCACACAGGCAATGTACAGGTACAGGTACAGGCACACTGTCACACAGTCAATGTACAGACACAGGCATACTGTTGCATAGGCAATGTACACACAGGCACACTTTCACACAGGCAATGTACAGACACAGGCACACTGTCATACTGGCAATTCACACACACAGGAACACTCTCACACAGGCAATGTACAGACACAGGCACACTGTCACATAGGCAATGCACAGGCACAGGCACACTGTCATACTGGCAATGCACAGACACAGGCACACAGTCACACTGGCACACGGTCACACAGGCAGTGTACAGACACAGGCATACTGTCACACAGACACTGCACAGACACAGGCACACTTTCACACTGTCAATGTACAGACACAGGCTCATTGTCACACAGGCAATGTACGGACACATGCACACTATCCAACGGGCAATGTACAGACACAGGCACAATGTCACACAGGCAATGTACAGACACAGGCACACTGTCACACTGGCAATGTACAGACACAGGCACACTTTCACACTGGCAGTGTACAGACACTAGCACACTTTCACACAGGCAATGTACAGACACAGGCACACTGTCACACAGGCACACTGTCACACAGGCAGTGTAGAGACACAGGCATACTGTCAAGCAGACACTGCACAGACACAGGCACACTTTCACACTGTCAATGTACAGACACAGGCTCATTGTCACACAGGCAATGTACGGACACATGCACGCTATCCCACGGGCTTTGCACAGACACAGGCATAATGTCACACAGGCAATGTACAGACACAGGCACACTGTGACACTGTCAATTTACAGACAGGGACACACTGGCAATGTACAGACACAGGCACACTGTCACACAGACAATGTACAGACACAGGCACCCTGTCACACACTGGCAATGTACAGACACAGGCACACTGTCATACTGGCAATGTACAGATAAAGGCACACTGTCGCACTGGCAATGTACAGACACAGGCACGTTGTCACACAGGCCATGTACAGACACAGGCATACTGTCACACGGGCAATGCACATTCACAGGCATACTGTCCCACAGACAATGTACAGAAACAGGCAATGTACAGACACAGGCATTGTACAGACACTGTCACACAGGCAATGCACAGACACAGGCACTCTGGCAATGTGCAGACACAGTCACACTGTCACACTGGCAATGTACAGACTCAGAAATAATCACACTGGCAATGTATAGACACAGGCACACGGTCCACACATGCAATTTACAGACATGGGCACACTGCCATGTAGGCAATGTACCGAAACAGGCACACTGTCACACCAGCAATGTACAGACACAGGCACACTGACACATGGGCAACGCACAGACACAGGCATACTGTCACATGGACAATGTACAGAAACAGGCAATGTACAGAACTGTCACACAGGCAATGCACAGACACAGGCACACTGTCACACAGGCAATGTACAGACTCAGACACACACACAGGCAATGTATAGACACAGGCACACTGTCACACAGTCAATGTACAGACACAGGCATACTGTCGCATAGGCAATGTACACACAGGCACATTTTCACACAGGCAATGTACAGACACAGGCACACTGTCATACTGGCAATGTACAGACACGGGAACACTCTCACACAGGCAAGGTACAGACACTGTCAAACAGGCAATGTACAGACACAGGCACACTGTCACACAGGCACACTGTCACACAGGCAGTGTACTGACACAGGCATACTGTCATACAGACACTGTACAGACACAGGCACACTTACACACTGACAATGTACAGACACAGGCTCATTGTCACACAGGCAATGTACGGACACATGCACACTATCCCACGGGCTATGCACAGACACAGGCATACTGTCACACAGGCAATGTACAGACACAGGCAATGTACAAACACAAGTAATGTACAGACACAGGCATATTGTCACACAGGGAATGTACAGACACAGGCATACTATCACATGGGCAATGCACATTCACAGGCATACTGTCACACGGACAATGTACAGAAACAGGCAATGTACAGACACAGGCAATGTAAGACACTGTCACACAGGCAATGTACAGACACAGGCACACTGGCAATGTGCAGACACAGGCACGCTGTCACACAGGCAATGTACAGACACAGGCACACTGTCACACTGGCAATGTACAGACTCAGACACACTCACACTGGCAATATATAGACACAGGCACACTGTCCACACAGGCAACGTACAGACACGGGCACACTGCCATGTTGGCAATGTACCGAAACAGGCACACTCTCACACAGGCAATGTACAGACACAGGCAAACTGTCACACAGGCAATGTACAGACACAGCCACACTGTCACACAGGCAATGTACAGACACAGGCACACTGTCAAACTGGCAATGTACAGACACCGGCACACTTTCACACTGGCAATGTAAAGCCACAGGCACACTGTCATACAGGCAATGTACAGAGACAGGCGCACTGGCAATGTACAGCCACAAACACACTGTCACAGGCAATGAACAGACACAGGCACACTGTCACACAGGCAATGTACAGGTACAGGTACAGGCACACTGTCACACAGTCAATGTACAGACACAGGCATACTGTTGCATAGGCAATGTACACACAGGCACACTTTCACACAGGCAATGTACAGACACAGGCACACTGTCATACTGGTAATTCACACACACAGGAACACTCTCACACAGGCAATGTACAGACACAGGCACACTGTCACATAGGCAATGCACAGGCACAGGCACACTGTCATACTGGCAATGCACAGACACAGGCACACAGTCACACTGGCACACGGTCACACAGGCAGTGTAGAGACACAGGCATACTGTCACACAGACACTGCACAGACACAGGCACACTTTCACACTGTCAATGTACAGACACAGGCTCATTGTCACACAGGCAATGTACGGACACATGCACACTATCCAACGGGCTATGTACAGACACAGGCATAATGTCACACAGGCAATGTACAGACACAGGCACACTGTCACACTGGCAATGTACAGACACAGGCACACTTTCACACTGGCAGTGTACAGACACTAGCACACTTTCACACAGGCAATGTACAGACACAGGCACACTGTCACACAGGCACACTGTCACACAGGCAGTGTAGAGACAGAGGCATACTGTCAAGCAGACACTGCACAGACACAGGCACACTTTCACACTGTCAATGTACAGACACAGGCTCATTGTCACACAGGCAATGTACGGACACATGCACGCTATCCCACGGGCTTTGCACAGACACAGGCATAATGTCACACAGGCAATGTACAGACACAGGCACACTGTCACACTGGCAATGTACAGACACAGGCACACTTTCACACTGGCAGTGTACAGACACTAGCACACTTTCACACAGGCAATGTACAGACACAGGCACACTGTAACACACTGACAATGTACAGACACAGGCACACTGTCATACTGGCAATGTACAGATACAGGCAATGTACAGACACTGCCACACAGGCAATGTACAGACACAGGCACCCTGTCGCACTGGCAATGTACAGAGACCGGCACACTGGCAATGTACAGCCACAAACACACTGTCACACAGGCAATGAACAGACACAGGCACACTGTCACACAGGCAATGTACAGGTACAGGCACACTGTCACACAGGCACACTGTCACACAGTCAATGTACAGATACAGGCATACTGTCGCATAGGCAATGTACACACAGGCACACTTTCACACAGGCAATGTACAGACACAGGCACACTGTCACATAGGCAATGTACAGGCACAGGCACACTGTCATACTGGCAATGCACAGACACAGGAACACAGTCACACTGGCAAAATACAGGCACAGGCAATGCACAGATACAGGCACACTGTCACACAGGCACACTGTCACACAGGCAGTGTACAGACACAGGCATACTGTCACAAAGACACTCTACAGACACAGGCACACAGTCACACTGACAATGTACAGACACAGGCTCATTGTCACACAGGCAATGTACAGACACAGGCAATGTACAGACGCTGGCAATGTACAGACACAGGCATACTGTCACACAGACACTGTACAGACACAGGCACACTATCCCACGGGCTATGTACAGACACAGGCATAATGTCACACAGGCAATGTACAGACACAGGCAATGAACAGACGCACGCAATGTCCATGCACGGCCACGCAGGCAATGTACAGACGCAGGCACACTGTCAAACTGGCAATGTACAGACACAGGCAATGTACAAGCACAGGCAATGTACAGACACAGACACACTCTCACACTGACAATGTACAGACACAGGCACACTTTCACACTGTCAGTGTACAGACACTAGCACACTTTCACACAGGCAATGTACAGACACAGGCACACTGTCATACAGGTAATGTACAGAGACAGGCACACTGGCAATGTACAGCCACAAACACACTGTCGCATAGGCAATGAACAGATACAGGCACACTGCCATACAGGCAATGTACAGGTACAGGCACACTGTCACACAGGCACACTGTCACACAGTCAATGTACAGACACAGGCATACTGTCGCATAGGCAGTGTACACACAGGCACACTTTCACACAGGCAATGTACAGCACAGGCTGTACATACTGGCAATGTCCAGACATGGGAACACTCTCACACAGGCAATGTACAGACACAGGCACATTGTCTCATAGGCAATGTACAGACACAGGCACACTGTCATACTGGCAATGCACAGACACAGGCACACAGTCACACTAGCAAAGTACAGACACAGGCCATGTACAGACACTGCTACACAGGCAATGTACAGATAAAGGCACACTGTCACACTGGCAATGTACAGACACAGGCAATGTACAAACACAAGTAATGTACACACACAGGCACATTGTCACACAGGCCATGTACAGACACAGGCATACTGTCACACGGGCAATGCACATTCACAGGCATACTGTCCCACGGACAATGTACAGAAACAGGCAATGTACAGACACTGTCACACAGGCAATGCACAGACACAGGCACACAGGCAATGTACAGACGCAGGCACACTGTCAAACTGGCAATGTACAGACACAGGCAATGTACAAGCACAGGCAATGTACAGACACAGGCACACTCTCACACTGACAATGTACAGACACTAGCACACTTTCACACAGGCAATGTACAGACACAGGCACACTGTCATACAGGTAATGTACAGAGACAGGCACACTGGCAATGTACAGCCACAAACACACTGTCGCATAGGCAATGAACAGATACAGGCACACTGCCATACAGGCAATGTACAGGTACAGGCACACTGTCACACAGGCACACTGTCACACAGTCAATGTACAGACACAGGCACATTGTCTCATAGGCAATGTACAGACACAGGCACACTGTCATACTGGCAATGCACAGACACAGGCACACAGTCACACTAGCAAAGTACAGACACAGGCCATGTACAGACACTGCTACACAGGCATTGTACAGATAAAGGCACACTGTCGCACTGGCAATGTACAGACACAGGCAATGTACAAACACAAGTAATGTACACACACAGGCACATTGTCACACAGGCCATGTACAGACACAGGCATACTGTCACACGGGCAATGCACATTCACAGGCATACTGTCCCACGGACAATGTACAGAAACAGGCAATGTACAGACACTGTCACACAGGCAATGCACAGACACAGGCACACTGGCAATGTGCAGACACAGGCACACTGTCACACTGGCAATGTACAGACTCAGACACATGCACACTGGCAATGTATAGACACAGGCACACTGTCCACACAGGCAATGTACAGACACTGGCACACTGCCATGTAGGCAATGTACCAAAACAGGCACACTGTCACACCAGCAATGTACAGGCACAGGCACACCGTCACACGGGCAATGCACAGACACAGGCACACTATCACACTGGCAATATACAGACACAGGCAAACTGTCACAAGGCAATGTACAGACACAGGCACACTGGAAATGCACAGACACAGAAACGCTGTCACACGGTCAATGTACAGATACAGGCATACTGTCACACGGGCACACTGTCACACAGGCAATGTACAGACACAGACACACTCACACTGGCAATGTACAGACACATGCACAATGTGACACTGGCAATTTACACACAGGGACACACTGGCAATGTACAGACACAGGCACACTGTCACACAGACAATGTACAGACACAGGCACACTGTCACACACTGGCAATGTACAGACACAGGCACACTGTCATACTGGCAATGTACAGACACAGGCAATGTACAGACACTGCCACACAGGCAATGTACAGACACAGGCAATGTACAGACACAGGCAATGTACAGACACAGGCACATTGTCACACTGGCAATGTACAAACACAGGCACACTGGAAATGCACAGACACAGACACGCTGTCACACGGTCAATGTACAGATACAGGCATACTGTCACACGGGCACACTGTCACACAGGCAATGTACAGACACAGACACACTCACACTGGCAATGTACAGACACTTGCACACTGTGACACTGGCAATTTACAGACAGGGATACACTGGCAATGTACAGACACAGGCACACTGTCACACAGACAATGTACAGACACAGGCACACTGTCACACACTGGCAATGTACAGACACAGGCACACTGTCATACTGGCAATGTACAGACACAGGCAATGTACAGACGCTGGCAGTGTACAGACACAGGCATACTGTCACACAGACACTGTACAGACACAGGCACACTATCCCACGGGCTATGTACAGACACAGGCATAATGTCACACAGGCAATGTACAGACACAGGCAATGTACAGACGCACGCAATGTCCATGCACTGCCACACAGGCAATGTACAGACGCAGGCACACTGTCAAACTGGCAATGTACAGACACAGGCAATGTACAAGCACAGGCAATGTACAGACACAGGCACACTGTCACACTGACAATGTACAGACACAGGCACACTTTCACACTGTCAGTGTACAGACACTAGCACACTTTCACACAGGCAATGTACAGATACAGGAACACTGTCATACAGGTAATGTACAGAGACAGGCACACTGGCAATGTACAGCCACAAACACACTGTCGCATAGGCAATGTACAGATACAGGCACACTGCCATACAGGCAATGTACAGGTACAGGCACACTGTCACACAGGCACACTGTCACACAGTCAATGTACAGATACAGGCATACTGTCACACGGGCACACTGTCACACAGGCAATGTACAGACACAGACACACTCACACTGGCAATGTACAGACACTTGCACACTGTGACACTGGCAATTTACAGACAGGGATACACTGGCAATGTGCAGACACAGGCACACTGTCACACAGACAATGTACAGACACAGGCACACTGTCACACACTGGCAATGTACAGACACAGGCATGCTGTCACACGGGCAATGCACATTCACAGGCATACTGTCCCACAGACAATGTACAGGAACAGGCAATGTACAGACACAGGCAATGTACAGACACTGTCACACAGGCAATGCACAGACACAGGCAATGTGCAGACACAGTCACACTGTCACACTGGCAATGTACAGACTCAGACACAATCACACAGGCAATGTATAGACACAGGCACACTGTCATGTAGGCAATGTACCGAAACAGGCACACTGTCACACCAGCAATGTACAGACACAGGCACACTGTCACATGGGCAACGCACAGACACAGGCACACTATCACACTGGCAATATACAGGCACAGGCAAACTGTCAAAAGGCAATGTACAGATACAGGCACACTGTCACACTGGAAATGTACAGGCACATGCACACTGGAAATGCACAGACACAGACACGCTGTCACACAGGCAATGTACAGATACAGGCATACTGTCACACAGGCACACTGTCACACAGGCAATGTACAGACACAGGCACACTCACACTGGCAATGTACAGACACATGCACACTGTGACACTGGCAATTTACAGACAGGGACACACTGGCAATGTACAGACACAGGCACACTGTCATACTGGCAATGTGCAGACACAGGCAATGTACAGACACAGGCACCCTGTCGCACTGGCAATTTACAGAGACCGGCACACTGGCAATGTACAGCCACAAACACACTGTCAAACAGTCAATGTACAGATACAGGCATACTGTCGCATAGGCAATGTACACACAGGCACACTTTCACACAGGCAATGTACAGACACAGGCACACTGTCACATAGACAATGTACAGGCACAGGCACACTGTCATACTGGCAATGCACAGACACAGGAACACAGTCACACTGGCAAAATACAGGTACAGGCAATGCACAGACACAGGCACACTGTCACACAGGCACACTGTCACACAGGCAGTGTACAGACACAGGCATACTGTCACAAAGACACTCTACAGACACAGGCACACATTCAATTAGATTAGATTACTTACAGTGTGGAAACAGGCCCTTCGGCCCAACAAGTCCACACCGATCCGCCGAAGCGCAACCCACCCATACCCCTACATATACCCCTTACCTAACACTAGAGGCAATTTAGCATGGCCAATTCACCTGACCCACACATCTTTGTGACTGTGGGAGGAAACCGGAGCACCCGGAGGAAACCCACGCAGACACGGGGAGAACGTGCAAACTCCACACAGTCAGTCGCCTGAGGCGGGAATTGAACCCAGGTCCCTGGCGCTGTGAGGCAGCAGTGCTAACCACTGTGCCACCGTGCTGCCCTGCCACTGTGCCACCGTGCTGCCCTAACTGACAATGTACAGACACAGGCTCATTGTCACACAGGCAATGTACAGACGCTGGCAATGTACAGACACAGGCATACTGTCACACAGACACTGTACAGACACAGGCACACTATCCCACGGGCTATGTACAGACACAGGCATAATGTCACACAGGCAATGTACAGACACAGGCAATGTACAGACGCACGCAATGTCCATGCACTGTCACACAAGCAATGTACAGACGCAGGCACACTGTCAAACTGGCAATATACAGACACAGGCAATGTACAAGCACAGGCAATGTACAGACACAGGCACACTGTCACACTGACAATGTACAGACACAGGCACACTTTCACACTGTCAGTGTACAGACACTAGCACACTTTCACACAGGCAATGTACAGACACAGGCACATTGTCATACAGGTAATGTACAGAGACAGGCACACTGGCAATGTACAGCCACAAACACACTGTCGCATAGGCAATGAACAGATACAGGCACACTGCCATACAGGCAATGTACAGGTACAGGCACACTGGCAATGTGCAGACACAGGCACACTGTCACACTGGCAATGTACAGACTCAGACACATGCACACTGGCAATGTATAGACACAAGCACACTGTCCACACAGGCAATGTACAGACACTGGCACACTGCCATGTAGGCAATGTACCAAAACAGGCACACTGTCACACCAGCAATGTACAGGCACAGGCACACAGGCACACGGGCAATGCACAGACACAGGCACACTATCACACTGACAATATACAGACACAGGCAAACTGTCACAAGGCAATGTACAGACACAGGCACACTGGAAATGCACAGACACAGAAACGCTGTCACACGGTCAATGTACAGATACAGGCATACTGTCACACGGGCACACTGTCACACAGGCAATGTACAGACACAGACACACTCACACTGGCAATGCACAGACACATGCACACTGTGACACTGGCAATTTACAGACAGGGACACACTGGCAATGTACAGACACAGGCACACTGTCACACAGACAATGTACAGACACAGGCAATGTACAGACACAGGCAATGTGCAAACACAGGCAATGTACAGACACAGGCACATTGTCACACTGGCAATGTACAGACACAGACACACTGGCAATGTACAGACACAGGTACACTGTCACACAGACAATGTACAGACACAGGCACACTGTCACACACTGGCAATGTACAGACACAGGCACACTGTCACACGGGCAATGCACAGACACAGGCACACTATCACACTGGCAATATACAGACACAGGCAAACTGTCACAAGGCAATGTACAGACACAGGCACACTGTCACACGGTCAATGTACAGATACAGGCATACTGTCACACAGGCACACTGTCACACAGGCAATGTACAGACACAGACACACTCACACTGGCAATGCACAGACACATGCACACTGTGACACTGGCAATTTACAGACAGGGACACACTGGCAATGTACAGACACAGGCACACTGTCTCACAGACAATGTACAGACACAGGCACACTGTCACACACTGGCAATGTACAGACACAGGCACACTGTCATACTGGCAATGTACAGACACAGGCAATGTACAGACACTGCCACAAAGGCAATGTACAGACACAGGCAATGTACAAACGCAGGCAATGTACAGACGCAGGCACTTTGTCACACTGGCAATGTACAAACACAGGCACACTGGAAATGCAAAGACACAGACACGCTGTCACACGGTCAATGTACAGATACAGGCATACTGTCACACGGGCACACTGTCACACAGGCAATGTACAGACACAGACACACTCACACTGGCAATGTACAGACACATGCACACTGTGACACTGGCAATTTACAGACAGGGACACACTGGCAATGTACAGACACAGGCACACTGTCACACAGACAATGTACAGACACAGGCACACTGTCACACACTGGCAATGTACAGACACAGGCACACTGTCATACTGGCAATGTACAGATAAAGGCACACTGTCGCACTGGCAATGTACAGACACAGGCACGTTGTCACACAGGCCATGTACAGACACAGGCATACTGTCACACGGGCAATGCACATTCACAGGCACACTGTCCCACAGACAATGTACAGAAACAGGCAATGTACAGACACAGGCAATGTACAGACACTGTCACACAGGCAATGCACAGACACAGGCACTCTGGAAATGTGCAGACACAGTCACACTGTCACACTGGCAATGTACAGACTCAGACACAATCACACTGGCAATGTATAGACACAGGCACACTGTCCACACATGCAATGTACAGACACGGGCACACTGCCATGTAGGCAATGTACCGAAACAGGCACACTGTCACACCAGCAATGTACAGACACAGGCACACTGTCACATGGGCAACGCACAGACACAGGCACACTATCACACTGGCAATATACAGGCACAGGCAAACTGTCACAAGGCAATGTACAGACACAGGCACACTGTCACACTGGAAATGTACAGGCACAGGCACACTGGAAATGCACAGGCACAGACACGCTGTCACACAGGCAATGTACAGACACAGGCACCCTGTCGCACTGGCAATGTACAGAGACCGGCACACTGGCAATGTACAGCCACAAACACACTGTCACACAGGCAATGAACAGACACAGGCACACTGTCACACAGGCAATGTACAGGTACAGGCACACTGTCACACAGGCACACTGTCACACAGTCAATGTACAGATACAGGCATACTGTCGCATAGGCAATGTACACACAGGCACACTTCCACACAGGCAATGTACAGACACAGGCACACTGTCATACTGGCAATGTACAGACACAGGAACACTCTTACACAGGCAATGTACAGACACAGGCACACTGTCACATAGGCAACGTACAGGCACAGGCACACTGTCATACTGGCAATGCACAGACACAGGAACACAGTCACACTGGCAAAATACAGGCACAGGCAAGGTACAGACACTGGCACACAGGCAATGTACAGACACAGGCACACTGTTACACAGGCACACTGTCACACAGGCAGTGTACAGACACAGGCATACTGTCACAAAGACACTGTACAGACACAGGCACACATTCACACTGACAATGTACAGACACAGGCTCATTGTCACACAGGCAATATACAGACACAGGCAATGTACAGACGCTGGCAATGTACAGACACAGCATGCTGTCACACAGACACTGTACAGACACAGGCACACTATCCCACGGGCTATGTACAGACACAGGCATAATGTCACACAGGCAATGTACAGACACAGGCAATGTACAGACGCTGGCAATGTCCAGGCACTGTCACACAGGCAATGTACAGACACAGGCACACTGTCAAACTGGCAATGTACAGACACAGGCAATGTACAAGCACAGGCAATGTACAGACACAGGCACACTCTCACACTGACAATGTACAGACACAGGCACACTTTCACACTGTCAGTGTACAGACACTAGCACACTTTCACACAGGCAATGTACAGACACAGGCACATTGTCATACAGGTAATGTACAGAGACAGGCACCCTGGCAATGTACAGCCACAAACACACTGTCGCATAGGCAATGAACAGATACAGGCACACTGCCATACAGGCAATGTACAGGTACAGGCACACTGTCACACAGGCACACTGTCACACAGTCAATGTCCAGACACAGGCACACTGGCAATGTACAGACACAGGCACACTGTCACACTGGCAATGTACCGAAACAGGCACACTGTCACACCAGCAATGCACAGACACAGGTACACTGTCACATGGGCAATGCACAGACACAGGTGCACTATCACACTGGCAATGTACAGACACAGGCAAACTGTCACAAGGCAATGTACAGACACAGGCACACTGGAAATGCACAGACACAGACATGCTGTCACACAGGCAATGTACAGATACAGGCATACTGTCACACAGGCACACTGTCACACAGGCAATGTACAGACACAGGCAATGTACAAGCACAGGCAATGTACAGCCACAAACACACTGTCACACAGGCAATGAACAGACACAGGCACACTGTCGCACAGGCAATGTACAGGTACAGGCACACTGTCACACAGGCAATGAACAGACACAGGCACACTGTCACACAGGCAATGTACACACAGGTACACTTTCACACAGGCACACTGTCACACAGTCAATGTACAGACGCAGGCATACTGTCGCATAGGCAATGCACACACAGGCATACGTTCACACTGGCAATGTACAGACACAGGCACACTGTCACACAGGCAATGTACAGACACAGACACACTGTCACACACTGGCAATGTACAGACACAGGCAAACTGTCACACAGGCAATGTACAGACACAGGCACACTGTCACACAGGCAATGTACAGACACAGGCAATGTACAAGCACAGGCAATGTACAGCCACAAACACACTGTCACACAGGCAATGAACAGACACAGGCACACTGTCGCACAGGCAATGTACAGGTACAGGCACACTGTCACACAGGCAATGAACAGACACAGGCACACTGTCGCACAGGCAATGTACACACAGGTACACTTTCACACAGGCACACTGTCACACAGTCAATGTACAGACGCAGGCATACTGTCGCATAGGCAATGCACACACAGGCATACGTTCACACAGGCAATGTACAGACACAGGTACACTGTCATACTGGCAATGCACAGACATAGGCACACAGTCACACTGGCAAAATACAGGCACAGGCAAGGTACAGACACTGTCACACTGTACAGGCACAGGCACACTGTCACACAGGCACACTGTCACACAGGCAGTGTACAGACACAGGAATACTGTCACACAGACACTGTACAGACACAGGCACACTTTCACACTGTCAATGTACAGACACAGGCTCATTGTCACACAGGCAATGTACAGACACATACTCACTATCCCACGGGCTATGCACAGACACAGGCATAATGTCACAGGCAATGTACAGACACAGGAAATGTACAGACACAGGCAATGTCCAGGCACTGTCACACAGGCAATGTACAGACACAGGCACACTGTCGCACTGGCAATGTACAGACACAGGCAATGTACAATCACAGGCAATGTACAGACACAGGCACACTGTCACACTGGCAATGTACAGACACGGGCACACTTTCACACTGGCAATGTACAGACACAGGCATACTGTCACACGGGCAATGTACAGAAACACACAATGTACAGACACAGGCAATGTACAGACACTGTCACACAGGCAATGCACAGACACAGGCACACTGTCACACTGGCAATGTACAGACACGGGCACACTTTCACACTGGCAATGTACAGACACAGGCATACTGTCACACGGGCAATGTACAGAAACACACAATGTACAGACACAGGCAATGTACAGACACTGTCACACAGGCAATGCACAGACACAGGCACACTGGTAATGTGCAGACACAGGCACACAGTCACACAGGCAATGCACAGACACAGGCACACTGTCACACAGGCACACTGTCACACAGGCACACTGTCACACAGGCAGTGTACAGACACAGGCATACTGTCACAAAGACACTCTACAGACACAGGCACACATTCACACTGACAATGTACAGACACAGGCTCATTGTCACACAGGCAATGTACAGACACAGGCAATGTACAGACGCTGGCAATGTACAGACACAGGCATACTGTCACACAGACACTGTACAGACACAGGCACACTATCCCACGGGCTATGTACAGACACAGGCATAATGTCACACAGGCAATGTACAGACACAGGCAATGTACAGATGCACGCAATGTCCAAGCACTGTCACACAGGCAATGTACAGACGCAGGCACACCGTCAAACTGGCAATGTACAGACACAGGCAATGTACAAGCACAGGCAATGTACAGACACAGGCACACTGTCACACTGACAATGTACAGACACAGGCACACTTTCACACTGTCAGTGTACAGACACTAGCACACTTTCACACAGGCAATGTACAGACACAGGCACATTGTCATACAGGTAATGTACAGAGACAGGCACGCTGGCAATGTACAGCCACAAACACACTGTCGCATAGGCAATGAACAGATACAGGCACACTGCCATACAGGCAATGTACAGGTACAGGCACACTGTCACACAGGCACACTGTCACACAGTCAATGTACAGACACAGGCATACTGTCGCATAGGCAGTGTACACACAGGCACACTTTCACACAGGCAATGTACAGCACAGGCTGTACATACTGGCAATGTCCAGACACGGGAACACTCTCACACAGGCAATGTACAGACACAGGCACATTGTCACATAGGCAATGTACAGACACAGGCACACTGTCATACTGGCAATGCACAGACACAGGCACACAGTCACACTAGCAAAGTACAGACACAGGCCATGTACAGACACTGCTACACAGGCAATGTACAGATAAAGGCACACTGTCGCACTGGCAATGTACAGACACAGGCAATGTACAAACACAAGTAATGTACACACACAGGCACATTGTCACACAGGCCATGTACAGACACAGGCATACTGTCACACGGGCAATGCACATCCACAGGCATACTGTCCCACGGACAATGTACAGAAACAGGCAATGTACAGACACTTTCACACAGGCAATGCACAGACACAGGCACACTGGCAATGTGCAGACACAGGCACACTGTCACACTGGCAATGTACAGACTCAGACACATGCACACTGGCAATGTATAGACACAGGCACACTGTCCACACAGGCAATGTACAGACACTGGCACACTGCCATGTAGGCAATGTACCAAAACAGGCACACTGTCACACCAGCAATGTACAGGCACAGGCACACAGGCACACGGGCAATGCACAGACACAGGCACACTATCACACTGGCAATATACAGACACAGGCAAACTGTCACAAGGCAATGTACAGACACAGGCACACTGGAAATGCACAGACACAGAAACGCTGTCACACGGTCAATGTACAGATACAGGCATACTGTCACACGGGCACACTGTCACACATGCAATGTACAGACACAGACACACTCACACTGGCAATGTACAGACACATGCACACTGTGACACTGGCAATTTACAGACAGGGACACACTGGCAATGTACAGACACAGGCACACTGTCACACAGACAATGTACAGACACAGGCACACTGTCACACACTGGCAATGTACAGACACAGGCACACTGTCATACTGGCAATGTACAGACACAGGCAATGTACAGACACTGCCACACAGGCAATGTACAGACACAGGCACACTGCCACACTGGCAATGTACAGACACAGGCACATTGTCACACTGGCAATGTACAAACACAGGCACACTGGAAATGCACAGACACAGACACGCTGTCACACGGTCAATGTACAGATACAGGCATACTGTCACACGGGCACACTGTCACACAGGCAATGTACAGACACAGACACACTCACACTGGCAATGTACAGACACTTGCACACTGTGACACTGGCAATTTACAGACAGGGACACACTGGCAATGTGCAGACACAGGCACACTGTCACACAGACAATGTACAGACACAGGCACACTGTCACACACTGGCAATGTACAGACACAGGCACACTGTCATACTGGCAATGTACAGATAAAGGCACACTGTTGCACTGGCAATGTACAGACACAGGCACGTTGTCACACAGGCCATGTACAGACACAGGCATACTGTCACACGGGCAATGCACATTCACAGGCATACTGTCCCACAGACAATGTACAGAAACAGGCAATGTACATACACAGGCAATGTACAGACACTGTCACACAGGCAATGCACAGACACAGGCACTCTGGCAATGTGCAGACACAGTCACACTGTCACACTGGCAATGTACAGACTCAGACACAATCACACAGGCAATGTATAGACACAGGCACACTGTCATGTAGGCAATGTACCGAAACAGGCACACTGTCACACCAGCAATGTACAGACACAGGCACACTGTCACATGGGCAACGCACAGACACAGGCACACTATCACACTGGCAATATACAGGCACAGGCAAACTGTCAAAAGGCAATGTACAGATACAGGCACACTGTCACACTGGAAATGTACAGGCACAGGCACACTGGAAATGCACAGACATAGACACGCTGTCACACAGGCAATGTACAGATACAGGCATACTGTCACACAGGCACACTGTCACACAGTCAATGTACAGACACAGGCACATTGTCTCATAGGCAATGTACAGACACAGGCACACTGTCATACTGGCAATGCACAGACACAGGCACACAGTCACACTAGCAAAGTACAGACACAGGCAATGTACAGACACTGCCACACAGGCAATGTACAGACACAGGCAATGTACAGACACAGGCAATGTACAGACACAGGCACATTGTCACACTGGCAATGTACAAACACAGGCACACTGGAAATGCACAGACACAGACACGCTGTCACACGGTCAATGTACAGATACAGGCATACTGTCACACGGGCACACTGTCACACAGGCAATGTACAGACACAGACACACTCACACTGGCAATGTACAGACACTTGCACACTGTGACACTGGCAATTTACAGACAGGGATACACTGGCAATGTACAGACACAGGCACACTGTCACACAGACAATGTACAGACACAGGCACACTGTCACACACTGGCAATGTACAGACACAGGCACACTGTCATACTGGCAATGTACAGACACAGGCAATGTACAGACGCTGGCAGTGTACAGACACAGGCATACTGTCACACAGACACTGTACAGACACAGGCACACTATCCCACGGGCTATGTACAGACACAGGCATAATGTCACACAGGCAATGTACAGACACAGGCAATGTACAGACGCACGCAATGTCCATGCACTGCCACACAGGCAATGTACAGACGCAGGCACACTGTCAAACTGGCAATGTACAGACACAGGCAATGTACAAGCACAGGCAATGTACAGACACAGGCACACTGTCACACTGACAATGTACAGACACAGGCACACTTTCACACTGTCAGTGTACAGACACTAGCACACTTTCACACAGGCAATGTACAGATACAGGAACACTGTCATACAGGTAATGTACAGAGACAGGCACACTGGCAATGTACAGCCACAAACACACTGTCGCATAGGCAATGTACAGATACAGGCACACTGCCATACAGGCAATGTACAGGTACAGGCACACTGTCACACAGGCACACTGTCACACAGTCAATGTACAGATACAGGCATACTGTCACACGGGCACACTGTCACACAGGCAATGTACAGACACAGACACACTCACACTGGCAATGTACAGACACTTGCACACTGTGACACTGGCAATTTACAGACAGGGATACACTGGCAATGTGCAGACACAGGCACACTGTCACACAGACAATGTACAGACACAGGCACACTGTCACACACTGGCAATGTACAGACACAGGCATGCTGTCACACGGGCAATGCACATTCACAGGCATACTGTCCCACAGACAATGTACAGAAACAGGCAATGTACAGACACAGGCAATGTACAGACACTGTCACACAGGCAATGCACAGACACAGGCAATGTGCAGACACAGTCACACTGTCACACTGGCAATGTACAGACTCAGACACAATCACACAGGCAATGTATAGACACAGGCACACTGTCATGTAGGCAATGTACCGAAACAGGCACACTGTCACACCAGCAATGTACAGACACAGGCACACTGTCACATGGGCAACGCACAGACACAGGCACACTATCACACTGGCAATATACAGGCACAGGCAAACTGTCAAAAGGCAATGTACAGATACAGGCACACTGTCACACTGGAAATGTACAGGCACATGCACACTGGAAATGCACAGACACAGACACGCTGTCACACAGGCAATGTACAGATACAGGCATACTGTCACACAGGCACACTGTCACACAGGCAATGTACAGACACAGGCACACTCACACTGGCAATGTACAGACACATGCACACTGTGACACTGGCAATTTACAGACAGGGACACACTGGCAATGTACAGACACAGGCACACTGTCATACTGGCAATGTGCAGACACAGGCAATGTACAGACACAGGCACCCTGTCGCACTGGCAATTTACAGAGACCGGCACACTGGCAATGTACAGCCACAAACACACTGTCAAACAGTCAATGTACAGATACAGGCATACTGTCGCATAGGCAATGTACACACAGGCACACTTTCACACAGGCAATGTACAGACACAGGCACACTGTCACATAGACAATGTACAGGCACAGGCACACTGTCATACTGGCAATGCACAGACACAGGAACACAGTCACACTGGCAAAATACAGGTACAGGCAATGCACAGACACAGGCACACTGTCACACAGGCACACTGTCACACAGGCAGTGTACAGACACAGGCATACTGTCACAAAGACACTCTACAGACACAGGCACACATTCAATTAGATTAGATTACTTACAGTGTGGAAACAGGCCCTTCGGCCCAACAAGTCCACACCGATCCGCCGAAGCGCAACCCACCCATACCCCTACATATACCCCTTACCTAACACTAGAGGCAATTTAGCATGGCCAATTCACCTGACCCGCACATCTTTGTGACTGTGGGAGGAAACCGGAGCACCCGGAGGAAACCCACGCAGACACGGGGAGAACGTGCAAACTCCACACAGTCAGTCGCCTGAGGCGGGAATTGAACCCAGGTCCCTGGCGCTGTGAGGCAGCAGTGCTAACCACTGTGCCACCGTGCTGCCCTGCCACTGTGCCACCGTGCTGCCCTAACTGACAATGTACAGACACAGGCTCATTGTCACACAGGCAATGTACAGACGCTGGCAATGTACAGACACAGGCATACTGTCACACAGACACTGTACAGACACAGGCACACTATCCCACGGGCTATGTACAGACACAGGCATAATGTCACACAGGCAATGTACAGACACAGGCAATGTACAGACGCACGCAATGTCCATGCACTGTCACACAAGCAATGTACAGACGCAGGCACACTGTCAAACTGGCAATATACAGACACAGGCAATGTACAAGCACAGGCAATGTACAGACACAGGCACACTGTCACACTGACAATGTACAGACACAGGCACACTTTCACACTGTCAGTGTACAGACACTAGCACACTTTCACACAGGCAATGTACAGACACAGGCACATTGTCATACAGGTAATGTACAGAGACAGGCACACTGGCAATGTACAGCCACAAACACACTGTCGCATAGGCAATGAACAGATACAGGCACACTGCCATACAGGCAATGTACAGGTACAGGCACACTGGCAATGTGCAGACACAGGCACACTGTCACACTGGCAATGTACAGACTCAGACACATGCACACTGGCAATGTATAGACACAAGCACACTGTCCACACAGGCAATGTACAGACACTGGCACACTGCCATGTAGGCAATGTACCAAAACAGGCACACTGTCACACCAGCAATGTACAGGCACAGGCACACCGTCACACGGGCAATGCACAGACACAGGCACACTATCACACTGACAATATACAGACACAGGCAAACTGTCACAAGGCAATGTACAGACACAGGCACACTGGAAATGCACAGACACAGAAACGCTGTCACACGGTCAATGTACAGATACAGGCATACTGTCACACGGGCACACTGTCACACAGGCAATGTACAGACACAGACACACTCACACTGGCAATGCACAGACACATGCACACTGTGACACTGGCAATTTACAGACAGGGACACACTGGCAATGTACAGACACAGGCACACTGTCACACAGACAATGTACAGACACAGGCAATGTACAGACACAGGCAATGTGCAAACACAGGCAATGTACAGACACAGGCACATTGTCACACTGGCAATGTACAGACACAGACACACTGGCAATGTACAGACACAGGTACACTGTCACACAGACAATGTACAGACACAGGCACACTGTCACACACTGGCAATGTACAGACACAGGCACACTGTCACACGGGCAATGCACAGACACAGGCACACTATCACACTGGCAATATACAGACACAGGCAAACTGTCACAAGGCAATGTACAGACACAGGCACACTGTCACACGGTCAATGTACAGATACAGGCATACTGTCACACAGGCACACTGTCACACAGGCAATGTACAGACACAGACACACTCACACTGGCAATGCACAGACACATGCACACTGTGACACTGGCAATTTACAGACAGGGACACACTGGCAATGTACAGACACAGGCACACTGTCTCACAGACAATGTACAGACACAGGCACACTGTCACACACTGGCAATGTACAGACACAGGCACACTGTCATACTGGCAATGTACAGACACAGGCAATGTACAGACACTGCCACAAAGGCAATGTACAGACACAGGCAATGTACAAACACAGGCAATGTACAGACGCAGGCACTTTGTCACACTGGCAATGTACAAACACAGGCACACTGGAAATGCAAAGACACAGACACGCTGTCACACGGTCAATGTACAGATACAGGCATACTGTCACACGGGCACACTGTCACACAGGCAATGTACAGACACAGACACACTCACACTGGCAATGTACAGACACATGCACACTGTGACACTGGCAATTTACAGACAGGGACACACTGGCAATGTACAGACACAGGCACACTGTCACACAGACAATGTACAGACACAGGCACACTGTCACACACTGGCAATGTACAGACACAGGCACACTGTCATACTGGCAATGTACAGATAAAGGCACACTGTCGCACTGGCAATGTACAGACACAGGCACGTTGTCACACAGGCCATGTACAGACACAGGCATACTGTCACACGGGCAATGCACATTCACAGGCACACTGTCCCACAGACAATGTACAGAAACAGGCAATGTACAGACACAGGCAATGTACAGACACTGTCACACAGGCAATGCACAGACACAGGCACTCTGGAAATGTGCAGACACAGTCACACTGTCACACTGGCAATGTACAGACTCAGACACAATCACACTGGCAATGTATAGACACAGGCACACTGTCCACACATGCAATGTACAGACACGGGCACACTGCCATGTAGGCAATGTACCGAAACAGGCACACTGTCACACCAGCAATGTACAGACACAGGCACACTGTCACATGGGCAACGCACAGACACAGGCACACTATCACACTGGCAATATACAGGCACAGGCAAACTGTCACAAGGCAATGTACAGACACAGGCACACTGTCACACTGGAAATGTACAGGCACAGGCACACTGGAAATGCACAGGCACAGACACGCTGTCACACAGGCAATGTACAGACACAGGCACCCTGTCGCACTGGCAATGTACAGAGACCGGCACACTGGCAATGTACAGCCACAAACACACTGTCACACAGGCAATGAACAGACACAGGCACACTGTCACACAGGCAATGTACAGGTACAGGCACACTGTCACACAGGCACACTGTCACACAGTCAATGTACAGATACAGGCATACTGTCGCATAGGCAATGTACACACAGGCACACTTCCACACAGGCAATGTACAGACACAGGCACACTGTCATACTGGCAATGTACAGACACAGGAACACTCTTACACAGGCAATGTACAGACACAGGCACACTGTCACATAGGCAACGTACAGGCACAGGCACACTGTCATACTGGCAATGCACAGACACAGGAACACAGTCACACTGGCAAAATACAGGCACAGGCAAGGTACAGACACTGGCACACAGGCAATGTACAGACACAGGCACACTGTTACACAGGCACACTGTCACACAGGCAGTGTACAGACACAGGCATACTGTCACAAAGACACTGTACAGACACAGGCACACATTCACACTGACAATGTACAGACACAGGCTCATTGTCACACAGGCAATATACAGACACAGGCAATGTACAGACGCTGGCAATGTACAGACACAGCATGCTGTCACACAGACACTGTACAGACACAGGCACACTATCCCACGGGCTATGTACAGACACAGGCATAATGTCACACAGGCAATGTACAGACACAGGCAATGTACAGACGCTGGCAATGTCCAGGCACTGTCACACAGGCAATGTACAGACACAGGCACACTGTCAAACTGGCAATGTACAGACACAGGCAATGTACAAGCACAGGCAATGTACAGACACAGGCACACTCTCACACTGACAATGTACAGACACAGGCACACTTTCACACTGTCAGTGTACAGACACTAGCACACTTTCACACAGGCAATGTACAGACACAGGCACATTGTCATACAGGTAATGTACAGAGACAGGCACCCTGGCAATGTACAGCCACAAACACACTGTCGCATAGGCAATGAACAGATACAGGCACACTGCCATACAGGCAATGTACAGGTACAGGCACACTGTCACACAGGCACACTGTCACACAGTCAATGTCCAGACACAGGCACACTGGCAATGTACAGACACAGGCACACTGTCACACTGGCAATGTACCGAAACAGGCACACTGTCACACCAGCAATGCACAGACACAGGTACACTGTCACATGGGCAATGCACAGACACAGGTGCACTATCACACTGGCAATGTACAGACACAGGCAAACTGTCACAAGGCAATGTACAGACACAGGCACACTGGAAATGCACAGACACAGACATGCTGTCACACAGGCAATGTACAGATACAGGCATACTGTCACACAGGCACACTGTCACACAGGCAATGTACAGACACAGGCAATGTACAAGCACAGGCAATGTACAGCCACAAACACACTGTCACACAGGCAATGAACAGACACAGGCACACTGTCGCACAGGCAATGTACAGGTACAGGCACACTGTCACACAGGCAATGAACAGACACAGGCACACTGTCACACAGGCAATGTACACACAGGTACACTTTCACACAGGCACACTGTCACACAGTCAATGTACAGACGCAGGCATACTGTCGCATAGGCAATGCACACACAGGCATACGTTCACACTGGCAATGTACAGACACAGGCACACTGTCACACAGGCAATGTACAGACACAGACACACTGTCACACACTGGCAATGTACAGACACAGGCAAACTGTCACACAGGCAATGTACAGACACAGGCACACTGTCACACAGGCAATGTACAGACACAGGCAATGTACAAGCACAGGCAATGTACAGCCACAAACACACTGTCACACAGGCAATGAACAGACACAGGCACACTGTCGCACAGGCAATGTACAGGTACAGGCACACTGTCACACAGGCAATGAACAGACACAGGCACACTGTCACACAGGCAATGTACACACAGGTACACTTTCACACAGGCACACTGTCACACAGTCAATGTACAGACGCAGGCATACTGTCGCATAGGCAATGCACACACAGGCATACGTTCACACAGGCAATGTACAGACACAGGTACACTGTCATACTGGCAATGCACAGACATAGGCACACAGTCACACTGGCAAAATACAGGCACAGGCAAGGTACAGACACTGTCACACTGTACAGGCACAGGCACACTGTCACACAGGCACACTGTCACACAGGCAGTGTACAGACACAGGAATACTGTCACACAGACACTGTACAGACACAGGCACACTTTCACACTGTCAATGTACAGACACAGGCTCATTGTCACACAGGCAATGTACAGACACATACTCACTATCCCACGGGCTATGCACAGACACAGGCATAATGTCACAGGCAATGTACAGACACAGGAAATGTACAGACACAGGCAATGTCCAGGCACTGTCACACAGGCAATGTACAGACACAGGCACACTGTCGCACTGGCAATGTACAGACACAGGCAATGTACAATCACAGGCAATGTACAGACACAGGCACACTGTCACACTGGCAATGTACAGACACGGGCACACTTTCACACTGGCAATGTACAGACACAGGCATACTGTCACACGGGCAATGTACAGAAACACACAATGTACAGACACAGGCAATGTACAGACACTGTCACACAGGCAATGCACAGACACAGGCACACTGTCACACTGGCAATGTACAGACACGGGCACACTTTCACACTGGCAATGTACAGACACAGGCATACTGTCACACGGGCAATGTACAGAAACACACAATGTACAGACACAGGCAATGTACAGACACTGTCACACAGGCAATGCACAGACACAGGCACACTGGTAATGTGCAGACACAGGCACACAGTCACACAGGCAATGCACAGACACAGGCACACTGTCACACAGGCACACTGTCACACAGGCACACTGTCACACAGGCAGTGTACAGACACAGGCATACTGTCACAAAGACACTCTACAGACACAGGCACACATTCACACTGACAATGTACAGACACAGGCTCATTGTCACACAGGCAATGTACAGACACAGGCAATGTACAGACGCTGGCAATGTACAGACACAGGCATACTGTCACACAGACACTGTACAGACACAGGCACACTATCCCACGGGCTATGTACAGACACAGGCATAATGTCACACAGGCAATGTACAGACACAGGCAATGTACAGATGCACGCAATGTCCAAGCACTGTCACACAGGCAATGTACAGACGCAGGCACACCGTCAAACTGGCAATGTACAGACACAGGCAATGTACAAGCACAGGCAATGTACAGACACAGGCACACTGTCACACTGACAATGTACAGACACAGGCACACTTTCACACTGTCAGTGTACAGACACTAGCACACTTTCACACAGGCAATGTACAGACACAGGCACATTGTCATACAGGTAATGTACAGAGACAGGCACGCTGGCAATGTACAGCCACAAACACACTGTCGCATAGGCAATGAACAGATACAGGCACACTGCCATACAGGCAATGTACAGGTACAGGCACACTGTCACACAGGCACACTGTCACACAGTCAATGTACAGACACAGGCATACTGTCGCATAGGCAGTGTACACACAGGCACACTTTCACACAGGCAATGTACAGCACAGGCTGTACATACTGGCAATGTCCAGACACGGGAACACTCTCACACAGGCAATGTACAGACACAGGCACATTGTCACATAGGCAATGTACAGACACAGGCACACTGTCATACTGGCAATGCACAGACACAGGCACACAGTCACACTAGCAAAGTACAGACACAGGCCATGTACAGACACTGCTACACAGGCAATGTACAGATAAAGGCACACTGTCGCACTGGCAATGTACAGACACAGGCAATGTACAAACACAAGTAATGTACACACACAGGCACATTGTCACACAGGCCATGTACAGACACAGGCATACTGTCACACGGGCAATGCACATCCACAGGCATACTGTCCCACGGACAATGTACAGAAACAGGCAATGTACAGACACTTTCACACAGGCAATGCACAGACACAGGCACACTGGCAATGTGCAGACACAGGCACACTGTCACACTGGCAATGTACAGACTCAGACACATGCACACTGGCAATGTATAGACACAGGCACACTGTCCACACAGGCAATGTACAGACACTGGCACACTGCCATGTAGGCAATGTACCAAAACAGGCACACTGTCACACCAGCAATGTACAGGCACAGGCACACAGGCACACGGGCAATGCACAGACACAGGCACACTATCACACTGGCAATATACAGACACAGGCAAACTGTCACAAGGCAATGTACAGACACAGGCACACTGGAAATGCACAGACACAGAAACGCTGTCACACGGTCAATGTACAGATACAGGCATACTGTCACACGGGCACACTGTCACACATGCAATGTACAGACACAGACACACTCACACTGGCAATGTACAGACACATGCACACTGTGACACTGGCAATTTACAGACAGGGACACACTGGCAATGTACAGACACAGGCACACTGTCACACAGACAATGTACAGACACAGGCACACTGTCACACACTGGCAATGTACAGACACAGGCACACTGTCATACTGGCAATGTACAGACACAGGCAATGTACAGACACTGCCACACAGGCAATGTACAGACACAGGCACACTGCCACACTGGCAATGTACAGACACAGGCACATTGTCACACTGGCAATGTACAAACACAGGCACACTGGAAATGCACAGACACAGACACGCTGTCACACGGTCAATGTACAGATACAGGCATACTGTCACACGGGCACACTGTCACACAGGCAATGTACAGACACAGACACACTCACACTGGCAATGTACAGACACTTGCACACTGTGACACTGGCAATTTACAGACAGGGACACACTGGCAATGTGCAGACACAGGCACACTGTCACACAGACAATGTACAGACACAGGCACACTGTCACACACTGGCAATGTACAGACACAGGCACACTGTCATACTGGCAATGTACAGATAAAGGCACACTGTTGCACTGGCAATGTACAGACACAGGCACGTTGTCACACAGGCCATGTACAGACACAGGCATACTGTCACACGGGCAATGCACATTCACAGGCATACTGTCCCACAGACAATGTACAGAAACAGGCAATGTACATACACAGGCAATGTACAGACACTGTCACACAGGCAATGCACAGACACAGGCACTCTGGCAATGTGCAGACACAGTCACACTGTCACACTGGCAATGTACAGACTCAGACACAATCACACAGGCAATGTATAGACACAGGCACACTGTCATGTAGGCAATGTACCGAAACAGGCACACTGTCACACCAGCAATGTACAGACACAGGCACACTGTCACATGGGCAACGCACAGACACAGGCACACTATCACACTGGCAATATACAGGCACAGGCAAACTGTCAAAAGGCAATGTACAGATACAGGCACACTGTCACACTGGAAATGTACAGGCACAGGCACACTGGAAATGCACAGACATAGACACGCTGTCACACAGGCAATGTACAGATACAGGCATACTGTCACACAGGCACACTGTCACACAGTCAATGTACAGACACAGGCACATTGTCTCATAGGCAATGTACAGACACAGGCACACTGTCATACTGGCAATGCACAGACACAGGCACACAGTCACACTAGCAAAGTACAGACACAGGCAATGTACAGACACTGCCACACAGGCAATGTACAGACACAGGCAATGTACAGACACAGGCAATGTACAGACACAGGCACATTGTCACACTGGCAATGTACAAACACAGGCACACTGGAAATGCACAGACACAGACACGCTGTCACACGGTCAATGTACAGATACAGGCATACTGTCACACGGGCACACTGTCACACAGGCAATGTACAGACACAGACACACTCACACTGGCAATGTACAGACACTTGCACACTGTGACACTGGCAATTTACAGACAGGGATACACTGGCAATGTACAGACACAGGCACACTGTCACACAGACAATGTACAGACACAGGCACACTGTCACACACTGGCAATGTACAGACACAGGCACACTGTCATACTGGCAATGTACAGACACAGGCAATGTACAGACGCTGGCAGTGTACAGACACAGGCATACTGTCACACAGACACTGTACAGACACAGGCACACTATCCCACGGGCTATGTACAGACACAGGCATAATGTCACACAGGCAATGTACAGACACAGGCAATGTACAGACGCACGCAATGTCCATGCACTGCCACACAGGCAATGTACAGACGCAGGCACACTGTCAAACTGGCAATGTACAGACACAGGCAATGTACAAGCACAGGCAATGTACAGACACAGGCACACTGTCACACTGACAATGTACAGACACAGGCACACTTTCACACTGTCAGTGTACAGACACTAGCACACTTTCACACAGGCAATGTACAGATACAGGAACACTGTCATACAGGTAATGTACAGAGACAGGCACACTGGCAATGTACAGCCACAAACACACTGTCGCATAGGCAATGTACAGATACAGGCACACTGCCATACAGGCAATGTACAGGTACAGGCACACTGTCACACAGGCACACTGTCACACAGTCAATGTACAGATACAGGCATACTGTCACACGGGCACACTGTCACACAGGCAATGTACAGACACAGACACACTCACACTGGCAATGTACAGACACTTGCACACTGTGACACTGGCAATTTACAGACAGGGATACACTGGCAATGTGCAGACACAGGCACACTGTCACACAGACAATGTACAGACACAGGCACACTGTCACACACTGGCAATGTACAGACACAGGCATGCTGTCACACGGGCAATGCACATTCACAGGCATACTGTCCCACAGACAATGTACAGAAACAGGCAATGTACAGACACAGGCAATGTACAGACACTGTCACACAGGCAATGCACAGACACAGGCAATGTGCAGACACAGTCACACTGTCACACTGGCAATGTACAGACTCAGACACAATCACACAGGCAATGTATAGACACAGGCACACTGTCATGTAGGCAATGTACCGAAACAGGCACACTGTCACACCAGCAATGTACAGACACAGGCACACTGTCACATGGGCAACGCACAGACACAGGCACACTATCACACTGGCAATATACAGGCACAGGCAAACTGTCAAAAGGCAATGTACAGATACAGGCACACTGTCACACTGGAAATGTACAGGCACATGCACACTGGAAATGCACAGACACAGACACGCTGTCACACAGGCAATGTACAGATACAGGCATACTGTCACACAGGCACACTGTCACACAGGCAATGTACAGACACAGGCACACTCACACTGGCAATGTACAGACACATGCACACTGTGACACTGGCAATTTACAGACAGGGACACACTGGCAATGTACAGACACAGGCACACTGTCATACTGGCAATGTGCAGACACAGGCAATGTACAGACACAGGCACCCTGTCGCACTGGCAATTTACAGAGACCGGCACACTGGCAATGTACAGCCACAAACACACTGTCAAACAGTCAATGTACAGATACAGGCATACTGTCGCATAGGCAATGTACACACAGGCACACTTTCACACAGGCAATGTACAGACACAGGCACACTGTCACATAGACAATGTACAGGCACAGGCACACTGTCATACTGGCAATGCACAGACACAGGAACACAGTCACACTGGCAAAATACAGGTACAGGCAATGCACAGACACAGGCACACTGTCACACAGGCACACTGTCACACAGGCAGTGTACAGACACAGGCATACTGTCACAAAGACACTCTACAGACACAGGCACACATTCAATTAGATTAGATTACTTACAGTGTGGAAACAGGCCCTTCGGCCCAACAAGTCCACACCGATCCGCCGAAGCGCAACCCACCCATACCCCTACATATACCCCTTACCTAACACTAGAGGCAATTTAGCATGGCCAATTCACCTGACCCGCACATCTTTGTGACTGTGGGAGGAAACCGGAGCACCCGGAGGAAACCCACGCAGACACGGGGAGAACGTGCAAACTCCACACAGTCAGTCGCCTGAGGCGGGAATTGAACCCAGGTCCCTGGCGCTGTGAGGCAGCAGTGCTAACCACTGTGCCACCGTGCTGCCCTGCCACTGTGCCACCGTGCTGCCCTAACTGACAATGTACAGACACAGGCTCATTGTCACACAGGCAATGTACAGACGCTGGCAATGTACAGACACAGGCATACTGTCACACAGACACTGTACAGACACAGGCACACTATCCCACGGGCTATGTACAGACACAGGCATAATGTCACACAGGCAATGTACAGACACAGGCAATGTACAGACGCACGCAATGTCCATGCACTGTCACACAAGCAATGTACAGACGCAGGCACACTGTCAAACTGGCAATATACAGACACAGGCAATGTACAAGCACAGGCAATGTACAGACACAGGCACACTGTCACACTGACAATGTACAGACACAGGCACACTTTCACACTGTCAGTGTACAGACACTAGCACACTTTCACACAGGCAATGTACAGACACAGGCACATTGTCATACAGGTAATGTACAGAGACAGGCACACTGGCAATGTACAGCCACAAACACACTGTCGCATAGGCAATGAACAGATACAGGCACACTGCCATACAGGCAATGTACAGGTACAGGCACACTGGCAATGTGCAGACACAGGCACACTGTCACACTGGCAATGTACAGACTCAGACACATGCACACTGGCAATGTATAGACACAAGCACACTGTCCACACAGGCAATGTACAGACACTGGCACACTGCCATGTAGGCAATGTACCAAAACAGGCACACTGTCACACCAGCAATGTACAGGCACAGGCACACCGTCACACGGGCAATGCACAGACACAGGCACACTATCACACTGACAATATACAGACACAGGCAAACTGTCACAAGGCAATGTACAGACACAGGCACACTGGAAATGCACAGACACAGAAACGCTGTCACACGGTCAATGTACAGATACAGGCATACTGTCACACGGGCACACTGTCACACAGGCAATGTACAGACACAGACACACTCACACTGGCAATGCACAGACACATGCACACTGTGACACTGGCAATTTACAGACAGGGACACACTGGCAATGTACAGACACAGGCACACTGTCACACAGACAATGTACAGACACAGGCAATGTACAGACACAGGCAATGTGCAAACACAGGCAATGTACAGACACAGGCACATTGTCACACTGGCAATGTACAGACACAGACACACTGGCAATGTACAGACACAGGTACACTGTCACACAGACAATGTACAGACACAGGCACACTGTCACACACTGGCAATGTACAGACACAGGCACACTGTCACACGGGCAATGCACAGACACAGGCACACTATCACACTGGCAATATACAGACACAGGCAAACTGTCACAAGGCAATGTACAGACACAGGCACACTGTCACACGGTCAATGTACAGATACAGGCATACTGTCACACAGGCACACTGTCACACAGGCAATGTACAGACACAGACACACTCACACTGGCAATGCACAGACACATGCACACTGTGACACTGGCAATTTACAGACAGGGACACACTGGCAATGTACAGACACAGGCACACTGTCTCACAGACAATGTACAGACACAGGCACACTGTCACACACTGGCAATGTACAGACACAGGCACACTGTCATACTGGCAATGTACAGACACAGGCAATGTACAGACACTGCCACAAAGGCAATGTACAGACACAGGCAATGTACAAACACAGGCAATGTACAGACGCAGGCACTTTGTCACACTGGCAATGTACAAACACAGGCACACTGGAAATGCAAAGACACAGACACGCTGTCACACGGTCAATGTACAGATACAGGCATACTGTCACACGGGCACACTGTCACACAGGCAATGTACAGACACAGACACACTCACACTGGCAATGTACAGACACATGCACACTGTGACACTGGCAATTTACAGACAGGGACACACTGGCAATGTACAGACACAGGCACACTGTCACACAGACAATGTACAGACACAGGCACACTGTCACACACTGGCAATGTACAGACACAGGCACACTGTCATACTGGCAATGTACAGATAAAGGCACACTGTCGCACTGGCAATGTACAGACACAGGCACGTTGTCACACAGGCCATGTACAGACACAGGCATACTGTCACACGGGCAATGCACATTCACAGGCACACTGTCCCACAGACAATGTACAGAAACAGGCAATGTACAGACACAGGCAATGTACAGACACTGTCACACAGGCAATGCACAGACACAGGCACTCTGGAAATGTGCAGACACAGTCACACTGTCACACTGGCAATGTACAGACTCAGACACAATCACACTGGCAATGTATAGACACAGGCACACTGTCCACACATGCAATGTACAGACACGGGCACACTGCCATGTAGGCAATGTACCGAAACAGGCACACTGTCACACCAGCAATGTACAGACACAGGCACACTGTCACATGGGCAACGCACAGACACAGGCACACTATCACACTGGCAATATACAGGCACAGGCAAACTGTCACAAGGCAATGTACAGACACAGGCACACTGTCACACTGGAAATGTACAGGCACAGGCACACTGGAAATGCACAGGCACAGACACGCTGTCACACAGGCAATGTACAGACACAGGCACCCTGTCGCACTGGCAATGTACAGAGACCGGCACACTGGCAATGTACAGCCACAAACACACTGTCACACAGGCAATGAACAGACACAGGCACACTGTCACACAGGCAATGTACAGGTACAGGCACACTGTCACACAGGCACACTGTCACACAGTCAATGTACAGATACAGGCATACTGTCGCATAGGCAATGTACACACAGGCACACTTCCACACAGGCAATGTACAGACACAGGCACACTGTCATACTGGCAATGTACAGACACAGGAACACTCTTACACAGGCAATGTACAGACACAGGCACACTGTCACATAGGCAACGTACAGGCACAGGCACACTGTCATACTGGCAATGCACAGACACAGGAACACAGTCACACTGGCAAAATACAGGCACAGGCAAGGTACAGACACTGGCACACAGGCAATGTACAGACACAGGCACACTGTTACACAGGCACACTGTCACACAGGCAGTGTACAGACACAGGCATACTGTCACAAAGACACTGTACAGACACAGGCACACATTCACACTGACAATGTACAGACACAGGCTCATTGTCACACAGGCAATATACAGACACAGGCAATGTACAGACGCTGGCAATGTACAGACACAGCATGCTGTCACACAGACACTGTACAGACACAGGCACACTATCCCACGGGCTATGTACAGACACAGGCATAATGTCACACAGGCAATGTACAGACACAGGCAATGTACAGACGCTGGCAATGTCCAGGCACTGTCACACAGGCAATGTACAGACACAGGCACACTGTCAAACTGGCAATGTACAGACACAGGCAATGTACAAGCACAGGCAATGTACAGACACAGGCACACTCTCACACTGACAATGTACAGACACAGGCACACTTTCACACTGTCAGTGTACAGACACTAGCACACTTTCACACAGGCAATGTACAGACACAGGCACATTGTCATACAGGTAATGTACAGAGACAGGCACCCTGGCAATGTACAGCCACAAACACACTGTCGCATAGGCAATGAACAGATACAGGCACACTGCCATACAGGCAATGTACAGGTACAGGCACACTGTCACACAGGCACACTGTCACACAGTCAATGTCCAGACACAGGCACACTGGCAATGTACAGACACAGGCACACTGTCACACTGGCAATGTACCGAAACAGGCACACTGTCACACCAGCAATGCACAGACACAGGTACACTGTCACATGGGCAATGCACAGACACAGGTGCACTATCACACTGGCAATGTACAGACACAGGCAAACTGTCACAAGGCAATGTACAGACACAGGCACACTGGAAATGCACAGACACAGACATGCTGTCACACAGGCAATGTACAGATACAGGCATACTGTCACACAGGCACACTGTCACACAGGCAATGTACAGACACAGGCAATGTACAAGCACAGGCAATGTACAGCCACAAACACACTGTCACACAGGCAATGAACAGACACAGGCACACTGTCGCACAGGCAATGTACAGGTACAGGCACACTGTCACACAGGCAATGAACAGACACAGGCACACTGTCACACAGGCAATGTACACACAGGTACACTTTCACACAGGCACACTGTCACACAGTCAATGTACAGACGCAGGCATACTGTCGCATAGGCAATGCACACACAGGCATACGTTCACACTGGCAATGTACAGACACAGGCACACTGTCACACAGGCAATGTACAGACACAGACACACTGTCACACACTGGCAATGTACAGACACAGGCAAACTGTCACACAGGCAATGTACAGACACAGGCACACTGTCACACAGGCAATGTACAGACACAGGCAATGTTCAAGCACAGGCAATGTACAGCCACAACCACACTGTCACACAGGCAATGAACAGACACAGGCACACTGTCGCACAGGCAATGTACAGGTACAGGCACACTGTCACACAGGCAATGAACAGACACAGGCACACTGTCACACAGGCAATGTACACACAGGTACACTTTCACACAGGCACACTGTCACACAGTCAATGTACAGACGCAGGCATACTGTCGCATAGGCAATGCACACACAGGCATACGTTCACACAGGCAATGTACAGACACAGGTACACTGTCATACTGGCAATGCACAGACATAGGCACACAGTCACACTGGCAAAATACAGGCACAGGCAAGGTACAGACACTGTCACACTGTACAGGCACAGGCACACTGTCACACAGGCACACTGTCACACAGGCAGTGTACAGACACAGGAATACTGTCACACAGACACTGTACAGACACAGGCACACTTTCACACTGTCAATGTACAGACACAGGCTCATTGTCACACAGGCAATGTACAGACACATACTCACTATCCCACGGGCTATGCACAGACACAGGCATAATGTCACAGGCAATGTACAGACACAGGAAATGTACAGACACAGGCAATGTCCAGGCACTGTCACACAGGCAATGTACAGACACAGGCACACTGTCGCACTGGCAATGTACAGACACAGGCAATGTACAATCACAGGCAATGTACAGACACAGGCACACTGTCACACTGGCAATGTACAGACACGGGCACACTTTCACACTGGCAATGTACAGACACAGGCATACTGTCACACGGGCAATGTACAGAAACACACAATGTACAGACACAGGCAATGTACAGACACTGTCACACAGGCAATGCACAGACACAGGCACACTGTCACACTGGCAATGTACAGACACGGGCACACTTTCACACTGGCAATGTACAGACACAGGCATACTGTCACACGGGCAATGTACAGAAACACACAATGTACAGACACAGGCAATGTACAGACACTGTCACACAGGCAATGCACAGACACAGGCACACTGGTAATGTGCAGACACAGGCACACAGTCACACAGGCAATGCACAGACACAGGCACACTGTCACACAGGCACACTGTCACACAGGCACACTGTCACACAGGCAGTGTACAGACACAGGCATACTGTCACAAAGACACTCTACAGACACAGGCACACATTCACACTGACAATGTACAGACACAGGCTCATTGTCACACAGGCAATGTACAGACACAGGCAATGTACAGACGCTGGCAATGTACAGACACAGGCATACTGTCACACAGACACTGTACAGACACAGGCACACTATCCCACGGGCTATGTACAGACACAGGCATAATGTCACACAGGCAATGTACAGACACAGGCAATGTACAGATGCACGCAATGTCCAAGCACTGTCACACAGGCAATGTACAGACGCAGGCACACCGTCAAACTGGCAATGTACAGACACAGGCAATGTACAAGCACAGGCAATGTACAGACACAGGCACACTGTCACACTGACAATGTACAGACACAGGCACACTTTCACACTGTCAGTGTACAGACACTAGCACACTTTCACACAGGCAATGTACAGACACAGGCACATTGTCATACAGGTAATGTACAGAGACAGGCACGCTGGCAATGTACAGCCACAAACACACTGTCGCATAGGCAATGAACAGATACAGGCACACTGCCATACAGGCAATGTACAGGTACAGGCACACTGTCACACAGGCACACTGTCACACAGTCAATGTACAGACACAGGCATACTGTCGCATAGGCAGTGTACACACAGGCACACTTTCACACAGGCAATGTACAGCACAGGCTGTACATACTGGCAATGTCCAGACACGGGAACACTCTCACACAGGCAATGTACAGACACAGGCACATTGTCACATAGGCAATGTACAGACACAGGCACACTGTCATACTGGCAATGCACAGACACAGGCACACAGTCACACTAGCAAAGTACAGACACAGGCCATGTACAGACACTGCTACACAGGCAATGTACAGATAAAGGCACACTGTCGCACTGGCAATGTACAGACACAGGCAATGTACAAACACAAGTAATGTACACACACAGGCACATTGTCACACAGGCCATGTACAGACACAGGCATACTGTCACACGGGCAATGCACATCCACAGGCATACTGTCCCACGGACAATGTACAGAAACAGGCAATGTACAGACACTTTCACACAGGCAATGCACAGACACAGGCACACTGGCAATGTGCAGACACAGGCACACTGTCACACTGGCAATGTACAGACTCAGACACATGCACACTGGCAATGTATAGACACAGGCACACTGTCCACACAGGCAATGTACAGACACTGGCACACTGCCATGTAGGCAATGTACCAAAACAGGCACACTGTCACACCAGCAATGTACAGGCACAGGCACACAGGCACACGGGCAATGCACAGACACAGGCACACTATCACACTGGCAATATACAGACACAGGCAAACTGTCACAAGGCAATGTACAGACACAGGCACACTGGAAATGCACAGACACAGAAACGCTGTCACACGGTCAATGTACAGATACAGGCATACTGTCACACGGGCACACTGTCACACATGCAATGTACAGACACAGACACACTCACACTGGCAATGTACAGACACATGCACACTGTGACACTGGCAATTTACAGACAGGGACACACTGGCAATGTACAGACACAGGCACACTGTCACACAGACAATGTACAGACACAGGCACACTGTCACACACTGGCAATGTACAGACACAGGCACACTGTCATACTGGCAATGTACAGACACAGGCAATGTACAGACACTGCCACACAGGCAATGTACAGACACAGGCACACTGCCACACTGGCAATGTACAGACACAGGCACATTGTCACACTGGCAATGTACAAACACAGGCACACTGGAAATGCACAGACACAGACACGCTGTCACACGGTCAATGTACAGATACAGGCATACTGTCACACGGGCACACTGTCACACAGGCAATGTACAGACACAGACACACTCACACTGGCAATGTACAGACACTTGCACACTGTGACACTGGCAATTTACAGACAGGGACACACTGGCAATGTGCAGACACAGGCACACTGTCACACAGACAATGTACAGACACAGGCACACTGTCACACACTGGCAATGTACAGACACAGGCACACTGTCATACTGGCAATGTACAGATAAAGGCACACTGTTGCACTGGCAATGTACAGACACAGGCACGTTGTCACACAGGCCATGTACAGACACAGGCATACTGTCACACGGGCAATGCACATTCACAGGCATACTGTCCCACAGACAATGTACAGAAACAGGCAATGTACATACACAGGCAATGTACAGACACTGTCACACAGGCAATGCACAGACACAGGCACTCTGGCAATGTGCAGACACAGTCACACTGTCACACTGGCAATGTACAGACTCAGACACAATCACACAGGCAATGTATAGACACAGGCACACTGTCATGTAGGCAATGTACCGAAACAGGCACACTGTCACACCAGCAATGTACAGACACAGGCACACTGTCACATGGGCAACGCACAGACACAGGCACACTATCACACTGGCAATATACAGGCACAGGCAAACTGTCAAAAGGCAATGTACAGATACAGGCACACTGTCACACTGGAAATGTACAGGCACAGGCACACTGGAAATGCACAGACATAGACACGCTGTCACACAGGCAATGTACAGATACAGGCATACTGTCACACAGGCACACTGTCACACAGGCAATGTACAGACACAGACACACTCACACTGGCAATGTACAGACACATGCACACTGTGACACTGGCAATTTACAGACAGGGACACACTGGCAATGTACAGACACAGGCACACTGTCATACTGGCAATGTGCAGACACAGGCAATGTACAGACACAGGCACCCTGTCGCACTGGCAATGTACAGAGACCGGCACACTGGCAATGTACAGCCACAAACACACTGTCAAACAGTCAATGTACAGATACAGGCATACTGTCGCATAGGCAATGTACACACAGGCACACTTTCACACAGGCAATGTACAGACACAGGCACACTGTCACATAGGCAATGTACAGGCACAGGCACACTGTCATACTGGCAATGCACAGACACAGGAACACAGTCACACTGGCAAAATACAGGCACAGGCAATGCACAGACACAGGCACACTGTCACACAGGCACACTGTCACACAGGCACACTGTCACACAGGCAGTGTACAGACACAGGCATACTGTCACAAAGACACTCTACAGACACAGGCACACATTCACACTGACAATGTACAGACACAGGCTCATTGTCACACAGGCAATGTACAGACACAGGCAATGTACAGACGCTGGCAATGTACAGACACAGGCATACTGTCACACAGACACTGTACAGACACAGGCACACTATCCCACGGGCTATGTACAGACACAGGCATAATGTCACACAGGCAATGTACAGACACAGGCATTGTACAGACGCACGCAATGTCCATGCACTGTCACACAGGCAATGTACAGACGCAGGCACACTGTCAAACTGGCAATATACAGACACAGGCAATGTACAAGCACAGGCAATGTACAGACACAGGCACACTCTCACACTGACAATGTACAGACACAGGCACACTTTCACACTGTCAGTGTACAGACACTAGCACACTTTCACACAGGCAATGTACAGACACAGGCACATTGTCATACAGGTAATGTACAGAGACAGGCACACTAGCAATGTACAACCACAAACACACTGTCGCATAGGCAATGAACAGATACAGGCACACTACCATACAGGCAATGTACAGGTACAGGCACACTGTCACACAGGCACACTGTCACACAGTCAATGAACAGACACAGGCATACTGTCGCATAGGCAGTGTACACACAGGCACACTTTCACACAGGCAATGTACACCACAGGCTGTACATACTGGCAATGTCCAGACACGGGAACACTCTCACACAGGCAATGTACAGACACAGGCACATTGTCACATAGGCAATGTACAGACACAGGCACACTGTCATACTGGCAATGCACAGACACAGGCACACAGTCACACTAGCAAAGTACAGACACAGGCCATGTACAGACACTGCTACACAGGCAATGTACAGATAAAGGCACACTGTCGCACTGGCAATGTACAGACACAGGCACACTGTCATACTGGCAATGTGCAGACACAGGCAATGTACAGACACTGCCACACAGGCAATGTACAGACACAGGCACCCTGTCGCACTGGCAATGTACAGAGACCGGCACACTGGCAATGTACAGCCACAAACACACTGTCACACAGGCAATGAACAGACACAGGCACACTGTCACACAGGCAATGTACAGGTACAGGCACACTGTCACACAGGCACACTGTCACACAGTCAATGTACAGATACAGGCATACTGTCGCATAGGCAATGTACACACAGGCACACTTCCACACAGGCAATGTACAGACACAGGCACACTGTCATACTGGCAATGTACAGACACAGGAACACTCTTACACAGGCAATGTACAGACACAGGCACACTGTCACATAGGCAACGTACAGGCACAGGCACACTGTCATACTGGCAATGCACAGACACAGGAACACAGTCACACTGGCAAAATACAGGCACAGGCAAGGTACAGACACTGGCACACAGGCAATGTACAGACACAGGCACACTGTTACACAGGCACACTGTCACACAGGCAGTGTACAGACACAGGCATACTGTCACAAAGACACTGTACAGACACAGGCACACATTCACACTGACAATGTACAGACACAGGCTCATTGTCACACAGGCAATATACAGACACAGGCAATGTACAGACGCTGGCAATGTACAGACACAGGCATACTGTCACACAGACACTGTACAGACACAGGCACACTATCCCACGGGCTATGTACAGACACAGGCATAATGTCACACAGGCAATGTACAGACACAGGCAATGTACAGACGCTGGCAATGTCCAAGCACTGTCACACAGGCAATGTACAGACACAGGCACACTGTCAAACTGGCAATGTACAGACACAGGCAATGTACAAGCACAGGCAATGTACAGACACAGGCACACTCTCACACTGACAATGTACAGACACAGGCACACTTTCACACTGTCAGTGTACAGACACTAGCACACTTTCACACAGGCAATGTACAGACACAGGCACATTGTCATACAGGTAATGTACAGAGACAGGCACGCTGGCAATGTACAGCCACAAACACACTGTCGCATAGGCAATGAACAGATACAGGCACACTGCCATACAGGCAATGTACAGGTACAGGCACACTGTCACACAGGCACACTGTCACACAGTCAATGTCCAGACACAGGCACACTGGCAATGTACAGACACAGGCACACTGTCACACTGGCAATGTACCGAAACAGGCACACTGTCACACCAGCAATGCACAGACACAGGTACACTGTCACATGGGCAATGCACAGACACAGGTGCTCTATCACACTGGCAATGTACAGACACAGGCAAACTGTCACAAGGCAATGTACAGACACAGGCACACTGGAAATGCAAAGACACAGACATGCTGTCACACAGGCAATGTACAGATACAGGCATACTGTCACACAGGCACACTGTCACACAGGCAATGTACAGACACAGACACACTCACACTGGCAATGTACAGACACATGCACACTGTGACACTGGCAATTTACAGACAGGGGCACACTGGCAATGTACAGACACAGGCACACTGTCACACAGGCAATGTACAGACACAGACACACTGTCACACACTGGCAATGTACAGACACAGGCAAACTGTCACACAGGCAATGTACAGACACAGGCACACTGTCACACAGGCAATGTACAGACACAGGCAATGTACAAGCACAGGCAATGTACAGCCACAAACACACTGTCACACAGGCAATGAACAGACACAGGCACACTGTCGCACAGGCAATGTACACACAGGTACACTTTCACACAGGCACACTGTCACACAGTCAATGTACAGACGCAGGCATACTGTCGCATAGGCAATGCACACACAGGCATACGTTCACACAGGCAATGTACAGGTACAGGCACACTGTCACACAGGCAATGAACAGACACAGGCACACTGTCACACAGGCAATGTACACACAGGTACACTTTCACACAGGCACACTGTCACACAGTCAATGTACAGACGCAGGCATACTGTCGCATAGGCAATGCACACACAGGCATACGTTCACACAGGCAATGTACAGACACAGGTACACTGTCATACTGGCAATGCACAGAGATAGGCACACAGTCACACTGGCAAAATACAGGCACAGGCAAGGTACAGACACTGTCACACTGTACAGGCACAGGCACACTGTCACACAGGCACACTGTCACACAGGCAGTGTACAGACACAGGAATACTGTCACACAGACACTGTACAGACACAGGCACACTTTCACACTGTCAATGTACAGACACAGGCTCATTGTCACACAGGCAATGTACAGACACATGCACACTATCCCATGGGCTATGCACAGACACAGGCATAATGTCACAGGCAATGTACAGACACAGGAAATGTACAGACACAGGCAATGTCCAGGCACTGTCACACAGGCAATGTACAGACACAGGTACACTGTCGCACTGGCAATGTACAGACACAGGCAATGTACAATCACAGGCAATGTACAGACACAGGCACACTGTCACACTGGCAATGTACAGACACGGGCACACTTTCACACTGGCAATGTACAGACACAGGCATACTGTCACACGGGCAATGTACAAAAACACACAATGTACAGACACAGGCAATGTACAGATACTGTCACACAGGCAATGCACAGACACAGGCACACTGGTAATGTGCAGACACAGGCAAACAGTCACACAGGCAATGCACAGACACAGGCACACTGTCACACAGGCACACTGTCACACAGGCACACTGTCACACAGGCAGTGTACAGACACAGGCATACTGTCACAAAGACACTCTACAGACACAGGAACACATTCACACTGACAATGTACAGACACAGGCTCATTGTCACACAGGCAATGTACAGACACAGGCAATGTACAGACGCTGGCAATGTACAGACACAGGCATACTGTCACACAGACACTGTACAGACACAGGCACACTATCCCACGGGCTATGTACAGACACAGGCATAATGTCACACAGGCAATGTACAGACACAGGCAATGTACAGACGCACGCAATGTCCAAGCACTGTCACACAGGCAATGTACAGACGCAGGCACACTGTCAAACTGGCAATGTACAGACACAGGCAATGTACAAGCACAGGCAATGTACAGACACAGGCACACTGTCACACTGACAATGTACAGACACAGGCACACTTTCACACTGTCAGTGTACAGACACTAGCACACTTTCACACAGGCAATGTACAGACACAGGCACATTGTCATACAGGTAATGTACAGAGACAGGCACACTGGCAATGTACAGCCACAAACACACTGTCGCATAGGCAATGAACAGATACAGGCACACTGCCATACAGGCAATGTACAGGTACAGGCACACTGTCACACAGGCACACTGTCACACAGTCAATGTACAGATACAGGCATACTGTCGCATAGGCAGTGTACACACAGGCACACTTTCACACAGGCAATGTACAGCACAGGCTGTACATACTGGCAATGTCCAGACACGGGAACACTCTCACACAGGCAATGTACAGACACAGGCACATTGTCACATAGGCAATGTACAGACACAGGCACACTGTCATACTGGCAATGCACAGACACATGCACACAGTCACACTAGCAAAGTACAGACACAGGCCATGTACAGACACTGCTACACAGGCAATGTACAGATAAAGGCACACTGTCGCACTGGCAATGTACAGACACAGGCAATGTACAAACACAAGTAATGTACACACACAGGCACATTGTCACACAGGCCATGTACAGACACAGGCATACTGTCACACGGGCAATGCACATTCACAGGCATACTGTCCCACGGACAATGTACAGAAACAGGCAATGTACAGACACTGTCACACAGGCAATGCACAGACACAGGCACACTGGCAATGTGCAGACACAGGCACACTGTCACACTGGCAATGTACAGACTCAGACACATGCACACTGGCAATGTATAGACACAGGCACACTGTCCACACAGGCAATGTACAGACACTGGCACACTGCCATGTAGGCAATGTACCAAAACAGGCACACTGTCACACCAGCAATGTACAGGCACAGGCACACCGTCACACGGGCAATGTACAGACACAGGCACACTATCACACTGACAATATACAGACACAGGCAAACTGTCACAAGGCAATGTACAGACACAGGCACACTGGAAATGCACAGACACAGACACGCTGTCACACAGGCAATGTACAGATACAGGCATACTGTCACACGGGCACACTGTCACACAGGCAATGTACAGACACAGACACACTCACACTGGCAATGCACAGACACATGCACATTGTGACACTGGCAATTTACAGACAGGGACACACTGGCAATGTACAGACACAGGCACACTGTCACACAGACAATGTACAGACACAGGCACACTGTCACACACTGGCAATGTACAGACACAGGCACACTGTCATACTGGCAATGTACAGACACAGGCAATGTACAGACACTGCCACACAGGCAATGTACAGACACAGGCAATGTACAAACACAGGCAATGTACAGACACAGGCACATTGTCACACTGGCAATGTACAAACACAGGCACACTGGAAATGCACAGACACAGACACGCTGTCACACGGTCAATGTACAGATACAGGCATACTGTCACACGGGCACACTGTCACACAGGCAATGTACAGACACAGACACACTCACACTGGCAATGTACAGACACTTGCACACTGTGACACTGGCAATTTACAGACAGGGACACACTGGCAATGTACAGACACAGGCACACTGTCACACAGACAATGTACAGACACAGGCACCCTGTCACACACTGGCAATGTACAGACACAGGCACACTGTCATACTGGCAATGTACAGATAAAGGCACACTGTCGCACTGGCAATGTACAGACACAGGCACATTGTCACACAGGCCATGTACAGACACAGGCATACTGTCACACGGGCAATGCACATTCACAGGCATACTGTCCCACAGACAATGTACAGAAACAGGCAATGTACAGACACAGGCATTGTACAGACACTGTCACACAGGCAATGCACAGACACAGGCACTCTGGCAATGTGCAGACACAGTCACACTGTCACACTGACAATGTACAGACTCAGACACAATCACACTGGCAATGTATAGACACAGGCACACTGTCTACACATGCAATGTACAGACACGGGCACACTGCCATGTAGGCAATGTACCGAAACAGGCACACTGTCACACCAGCAATGTACAGACACAGGCACACTGTCACATGGGCAACGCACAGACACAGGCACACTATCACACTGGCAATATACAGGCACAGGCAAACTGTCACAAGGCAATGTACAGACACAGGCACACTGTCACACTGGAAATGTACAGGCACAGGCACACTGGAAATGCACAGACACAGACACGCTGTCACACAGGCAATGTACAGATACAGGCATACTGTCACACAGGCACACTGTCACACAGGCAATGTACAGACACAGGCACACTCACACTGGCAATGTACAGACACATGCACACTGTGACACTGGCAATTTACAGACAGGGACACACTGGCAATGTACAGACACAGGCACACTGTCATACTGGCAATGTGCAGACACAGGCAATGTACAGACACTGCCACACAGGCAATGTACAGACACAGGCACCCTGTCGCACTGGCAATGTACAGAGACCGGCACACTGGCAATGTACAGCCACAAACACACTGTCACACAGGCAATGAACAGACACAGGCACACTGTCACACAGGCAATGTACAGGTACAGGCACATCGTCACACAGGCACACTGTCACACAGTCAATGTACAGATACAGGCATACTGTCGCATAGGCAATGTACACACAGGCACACTTCCACACAGACAATGTACAGACACAGGCACACTGTCATACTGGCAATGTACAGACACAGGAACACTCTTACACAGGCAATGTACAGACACAGGCACACGGTCACATAGGCAATGTACAGGCACAGGCACACTGTCATACTGGCAATGCACAGACACAGGAACACAGTCACACTGGCAAAATACAGGCACAGGCAAGGTACAGACACTGGCACACAGGCAATGTACAGACACAGGCACACTGTTACACAGGCACACTGTCACACAGGCAGTGTACAGACACAGGCATACTGTCACAAAGACACTGTACAGACACAGGCACACATTCACACTGACAATGTACAGACACAGGCTCATTGTCACACAGGCAATATACAGACACAGGCAATGTACAGACGCTGGCAATGTACAGACACAGGCATACTGTCACACAGACACTGTACAGACACAGGCACACTATCCCACGGGCTATGTACAGACACAGGCATAATGTCACACAGGCAATGTACAGACACAGGCAATGTACAGACGCACGCAATGTCCAGGCACTGTCACACAGGCAATGTACAGACACAGGCACACTGTCAAACTGGCAATGTACAGACACAGGCAATGTACAAGCACAGGCAATGTACAGACACAGGCACACTCTCACACTGACAATGTACAGACACAGGCACACTTTCACACTGTCAGTGTACAGACACTAGCACACTTTCACACAGGCAATGTACAGACACAGGCACATTGTCATACAGGTAATGTACAGAGACAGGCACGCTGGCAATGTACAGCCACAAACACACTGTCGCATAGGCAATGAACAGATACAGGCACACTGCCATACAGGCAATGTACAGGTACAGGCACACTGTCACACAGGCACACTGTCACACAGTCAATGTCCAGACACACTCACACTGGCAATGTACAGAAACAGGCACACTGTCACACCGGCAATGCACAGACACAGGTACACTGTCACATGGGCAATGTACAGACACAGGTGCACTATCACACTGGCAATGTACAGACACAGGCAAACTGTCACAAGGCAATGTACAGACACAGGCACACTGGAAATGCACAGACACAGACACGCTGTCACACAGGCAATGTACAGATACAGGCATACTGTCACACAGGCACACTGTCACACAGGCAATGTACAGACACAGACACACTGTCACACACTGGCAATGTACAGAGACCGGCAAACTGTCACACAGGCACACTGTCACACAGGCAATGTACAGACACAGGCAATGTACAAGCACAGGCAATGTACAGCCACAAACACACTGTCACACAGGCAATGAACAGACACAGGCACACTGTCGCACAGGCAATGTACAGGTACAGGCACACTGTCACACAGGCAATGAACAGACACAGGCACACTGTCGCACAGGCAATGTACACACAGGTACACTTTCACACAGGCACACTGTCACACAGTCAATGTACAGATGCAGGCATACTGTCGCATAGGCAATGCACACACAGGCATACGTTCACACAGGCAATGTACAGACACAGGTACACTGCCATACTGGCAATGCACAGACATAGGAACACAGTCACACTGGCAAAATACAGGCACAGGCAAGGTACAGACACTGTCACACTGTACAGGCACAGGCACACTGTCACGCAGGCAATGTGCAGACACAGGCACCCTGTCACACAGGCAATGTACAGACAGAGGCATGCAGTCGCACAGGCAATATACAGACACAGGCACACTGTCACGCAGGCAATGTATACATACTGGCACACTGTCACACCAGCAATGTACTGACACAGGCACACTGTCTCAGGCGCAATGTGCAGACACAGGCATACAGTCACACAGACAATATACAGACACAGGCACACTGTCACGCAGGCAATGTGCAGACACAGGCACCCTGTCACACAGGCAATGTACAGACAGAGACATACTGTCACACTGGCAAATTACAGACAGGGGAACACCGGCAATGTACAGACAGAGGCACACTGCCACACAGGCTAGGTACAGACATAGGCACATTGTCACACAGGCAATGTGCAGACACAGGCACACTGTCACACAGGCAATGTACAGACACAGGCACACTGTCTTACTGGCATTTTATAGACAGGGGCACACCGGAAATGTACAGACACTGGCACACTGTCACGCAGGCAATGCGTATACACAGGCAGAATGTCACACTGGCAATTTACAGACGCAGACACACTCACACTGGCAATGTACAGACACATGCACACGGTCACACTGGCAATGTACAGACAGGGGCACACTGGCAATGTACGGGCACAGGCACACTGTCACACAGGTCATGTACAGACACACACAGTCACACACTGGCAATGCACAGACACAGGCATGCTGTCACACAGGTAATGTACAGACACATGCATGGTACAAACACAGGCAATGTACAGACACAGGCACACTGTCACACAGGCAATGTACAGACACTAGCACACTGTCACACCAGCAATGTACTGACACAGGCACACTGTCTCAGGCGCAATGCACAGACACAGACATACAGTCACACAGACAATATACAGACACAGGCACACTGTCACGCAGGCAATGTGCAGACACAGGCACCCTGTCACACAGGCAATGTACAGACAGAGGCATGCAGTCGCACAGGCAATATACAGACACAGGCACACTGTCACGCAGGCAATGTACAGATACTGGCACACTGTCACACCAGCAATGTACTGACACAGGCACACTGTCTCAGGCGCAATGCGCAGACACAGGCATACAGTCACACAGACAATATACAGACACAGGCACACTGTCACGCAGGCAATGTGCAGACACAGGCACCCTGTCACACAGGCAATGTACAGACAGAGACATACTGTCACACTGGCAAATTACAGACAGGGGAACACCGGCAATGTACAGACACAGGCACACTGCCACACAGGCTAGGTACAGACATAGGCACATTGTCACACAGGCAATGTGCAGACACAGGCACACTGTCTTACTGGCATTTTATAGACAGGGGCACACCGGAAATGTACAGACACTGGCACACTGTCACGCAGGCAATGCCTATACACAGGCAGAATGTCACACTGGCAATTTACAGACGCAGACACACTCACACTGGCAATGTACAGACACATGCACACGGTCACACTGGCAATGTACAGACAGGGGCACACTGGCAATGTACGGGCACAGGCACACTGTCACACAGGTCATGTACAGACACACACAGTCACACACTGGCAATGTACAGACACAGGCATGCTGTCACACAGGTAATGTACAGACACATGCATGGTACAAACACAGGCAATGTACAGACACAGGCACACTGTCACACAGGCAATGTACAGACACTAGCACACTGTCACACCAGCAATGTACTGACACAGGCACACTGTCTCAGGCGCAATGCACAGACACAGACATACAGTCACACAGACAATATACAGACACAGGCACACTGTCACGCAGGCAATGTGCAGACACAGGCACCCTGTCACACAGGCAATGTACAGACAGAGGCATGCAGTCGCACAGGCAATATACAGACACAGGCACACTGTCACGCAGGCAATGTACAGATACTGGCACACTGTCACACCAGCAATGTACTGACACAGGCACACTGTCTCAGGCGCAATGCGCAGACACAGGCATACAGTCACACAGACAATATACAGACACAGGCACACTGTCACGCAGGCAATGTGCAGACACAGGCACCCTGTCACACAGGCAATGTACAGACAGAGACATACTGTCACACTGGCAAATTACAGACAGGGGAACACCGGCAATGTACAGACACAGGCACACTGCCACACAGGCTAGGTACAGACATAGGCACATTGTCACACAGGCAATGTGCAGACACAGGCACACTGTCTTACTGGCATTTTATAGACAGGGGCACACCGGAAATGTACAGACACTGGCACACTGTCACGCAGGCAATGCCTATACACAGGCAGAATGTCACACTGGCAATTTACAGACGCAGACACACTCACACTGGCAATGTACAGACACATGCACACAGTCACACTGGCAATGTACAGACAGGGGCACACTGGCAATGTACGGGCACAGGCACACTGTCACACAGGTCATGTACAGACACACACAGTCACACACTGGCAATGTACAGACACAGGCATGCTGTCACACAGGTAATGTACAGACACATGCATGGTACAAACACAGGCAATGTACAGACACAGGCACACTGTCACACAGGCAATGTACAGACACTAGCACACTGTCACACCAGCAATGTACTGACACAGGCACACTGTCTCAGGCGCAATGCACAGACACAGACATACAGTCACACAGACAATATACAGACACAGGCACACTGTCACGCAGGCAATGTGCAGACACAGGCACCCTGTCACACAGGCAATGTACAGACAGAGGCATGCAGTCGCACAGGCAATATACAGACACAGGCACACTGTCACGCAGGCAATGTACAGATACTGGCACACTGTCACACCAGCAATGTACTGACACAGGCACACTGTCTCAGGCGCAATGCGCAGACACAGGCATACAGTCACACAGACAATATACAGACACAGGCACACTGTCACGCAGGCAATGTGCAGACACAGGCACCCTGTCACACAGGCAATGTACAGACAGAGGCATACTGTCACACTGGCAAATTACAGACAGGGGAACACCGGCAATGTACAGACACAGGCACACTGCCACACAGGCTAGGTACAGACATAGGCACATTGTCACACAGGCAATGTACAGACACAGGCACACTGTCTTACTGGCATTTTATAGACAGGGGCACACCGGAAATGTACAGACACTGGCACACTGTCACGCAGGCAATGCGTATACACAGGCAGAATGTCACACTGGCAATTTACAGACGCAGACACACTCACACTGGCAATGTACAGACACATGCACACGGTCACACTGGCAATGTACAGACAGGGGCACACTGGCAATGTACGGGCACAGGCACACTGTCACACAGGTCATGTACAGACACATACAGTCACACACTGGCAATGTACAGACACAGGAAAACTGTCACACAGGCAATGCACAGACACAGGCATGCAGTCACACAGGCAATATACAGACACAGGCACACTGTCACGCAGGCAATGTGCAGACACAGGCACCCTGTCACACAGACAATGAACAGACAGAGGCATACTGTCACACTGGCAAATTACAGACAGGGGAACACTGGCAATGTACCAACACAGGCACACTGCCACACAGGCTAGGTACAGACATAGGCACATTGTCACACAGGCAATGTGCAGACACAGGCACACTGTCACACAGGCAATGTACAGACACAGGCACACTGTCATACTGGCATTTTATAGACAGGGACACACCGGAAATGTACAGACACTGGCACACTGTCACGCAGGCAATGTGTATACACAGGCAGAATGTCACACTGCAAATTTACAGATGCAGACACACTCACACTGGCAATGTACAGACACAGGCACACTGTCACACAGGCAATGTACCGACACAGGCACACTGTCACACAGGCAATGTACCAACACAGGCACACTGCCACACAGGCTAGGTACAGACATAGGCACATTGTCACACAGGCAATGTGCAGACACAGGCACACTGTCACACAGGCAATGTACAGACACAGGCACACTGTCATACTGGCATTTTATAGACAGGGGCACACCGGCAATGTACAGACACTGGCACACTGTCACACAGGCAATGTACAGACATGGGCACACTGTCATGTAGGCAATGTACAGACACAGGCTGACTGTCACACCAGCAATGTACAGACACAGGCACACTGTCACATGGGCAATGCACAGACACAGGCACACTGTCACACAGGCAATGTACAGACACGGGCACACTGCCATGTAGGCAATGTACAGACACAGGCACACTGTCACACAGGCAATGCACAGATACAGGCACACTATCACACTGGCAATGTACAGACACAGGCAAAGTGTCACACAGGCAATGTGCAGACACAGGCACACTGTCACACAGGCAATGTACAGACACAGGCACACTGTCATACTGGCATTTTATAGACAGGGGCACACCGGAAATGTACAGACACTGGCACACTGTCACGCAGGCAATGTGTATACACAGGCAGAATGTCACACTGCAAATTTACAGACGCAGACACACTCACACTGGCAATGTACAGACACAGGCACACTGTCACACAGGCAATGTACCGACACAGGCACACTGTCACACAGGCAATGTACCAACACAGGCACACTGCCACACAGGCTAGGTACAGACATAGGCACATTGTCACACAGGCAATGTGCAGACACAGGCACACTGTCACACAGGCAATGTACAGACACAGGCACACTGTCATACTGGCATTTTATAGACAGGGGCACACCGGCAATGTACAGACACTGGCACACTGTCACACAGGCAATGTACAGACATGGGCACACTGCCATGTAGGCAATGTACAAACACAGGCTGACTGTCACACCAGCAATGTACAGACACAGGCACACTGTCACATGGGCAATGCACAGACACAGGTGCACTGTCACACAGGCAATGTACAGACACGGGCACACTGCCATGTAGGCAATGTACAGACACAGGCACACTGTCACACAGGCAATGCACAGATACAGGCACACTATCACACTGGCAATGGACAGACACAGGCAAAGTGTCACACTGGCAATGTACAGACACAGGCACACTGGAAATGCACAGACACAGACATGCTGTCACACAGGCAATGTACATATAGAGGCACACTGTCACACAGGCAGTGTACAGACACAGACATACTGTCACACAGACAATGTACAGACACAGGCACACATTCATACTGGCAATATACAGACACAGGCACACTATCACACGGGCAATTAACAGACACATGCACACTGTCACACTGGCAATGTACAGACACAGGCAAAGTACAAAAACAGGCAATGTACAGACACAGGCACACTGTCACACTGGTAATATACAGACACAGGCACACTGTCACTCTGGCAATGTACAGATACTGGCACATTGGAAATACACAGACACAGGCATGCTGTCACACAGGTAATGTACAGACACATGCATGGTACAAACACAGGCAATGTACAGACACAGGCACACTGTCACACAGGCAATGTACAGACACAGACACACTTTCACACTGGCAATGTACAGACACTAGCACACTTCCACACTCTCAATGTACAGACACAGGCAATATACAAACACAGGCACAATGTCACGCTGGCAATGTACAGATACTAGCACACTGGAAATGCACAAACACAGGCACGCTGTCACACAGGTAATGTACAGACACAGGCAATGTACAGACACAGGCACACTGTCACACAGGCAATGTACAGACACAGAAACACTGTCACACAGGCAATGTACAGACACAGGCACACTGTCACACCAGCAATGTACTGACACAGGCACACTGTCACACAGGCAATGCACAGACACAGGCATACAGTCACACAGGCAATATACAGACACAGGCATACTGTCATGCAGGCAATGTGCAGACAGAGGCATACTGTCCCACTGGCAAATTACAGACAGGGGAACACCGGCAAAGTACAGACACAGGCACACTGTCACACAGGCAATGTACCGACACAGGCACACTGTCACACAGGCAATGTACCAACACAGGCACACTGCCACACAGGCTAGGTACAGACACAGGCACATTGTCACACAGGCAATGTGCAGACACAGGCACACTGTCACACAGGCAATGTACAGACACAGGCACACTGTCATACTGGCATTTTATAGACAGGGGCACACCGGCAATGTACAGACACTGGCACACTGTCACACAGGCAATGTGTATACACAGGCAGAATATCACACTGGCAATGTACAGACGCAGACACACTCACACTGGCAATGTACAGACACATGCACACTGTCACACTGGCAATTTACAGACAGGGGCACACTGGCAATGTACAGACACAGGCACACTGTCACACTGGCAATGTACAGACACTAGCACACTTCCACACTCTCAATGTACAGACACAGGCAATATGCAAACACAGGCACAATGTCACGCTGGCAATGTACAGATACTAGCACACTGGAAATGCACAAACACAGGCATGCTTTCACACAGGTAATGTACAGACACAGGCACACTGTCACACAGGCAATGTACAGACACAGAAACACTGTCACGCAGGCAATGTACAGACACACGCACACTGTCACACCAGCAATGTACTGACACAGGCACACTGTCACACAGGCAATGCACAGACACAGGCATACAGTCACACAGGCAATATACAGACACAGGCACACTGTCACGCAGGCATTGTGCAGACAGAGGCATACTGTCCCACTGGCAAATTACAGACAGGGGAACACCGGCAAAGTACAGACACAGGCACACTGTCACAGAGGCAATGTACCGACACAGGCACACTGTCACACAGGCAATGTACCAACACAGGCACACTGCCACACAGGCTAGGTACAGACATAGGCACATTGTCACACAGGCAATGTGCAGACACAGACACACTGTCACACAGGCAATGTACAGACACAGGCACACTGTCATACTGGCATTTCATACACAGGGGCACACCGGCAATGTACAGACACTGGCACACTGTCACACAGGCAATGTGTATACACAGGCAGAATGTCACACTGGCAATGTACAGACGCAGACACACTCACACTGGCAATGTACAGACACGTGCACACTGTCACACTGGCAATTTACAGACAGGGGCACACTGGCAATGTACAGACACAGGCACACTGTCACACAGGACATGTACAGACACAGACACACAGTCACACACTGGCAATGTACAGACACAGGCAAACTGTCACACAGGCAATGTACAGACACAGGCACATTGTCATACAGGTAATGTACAGAGACAGGCACACTGGCAATGTACAGCCACAAACACACTGTCACATAGGCAATGAACAGATACAGGCACACTGTCACACAGGCAATGTACAGGTACAGGCACACAGTCACACAGGCACACTGTCACACAGGCAATGTACAGACACAGGCATACTGTCGCATAGGCAATGTACACACAGGCACACTTTCACACAGCAATGTACAGACACAGGCACACTGTCATACTGGCAATGTCTAGACACGGGAACACTCTCACACAGGCAATGTGCAGACACAGGCACGCTGCCATGTAGGCAATGTACTGAAACTGGCACACTGTCACTCCAGCAATGTACAGACACAGGCACACTGTCACATGGGCAATGCACAGACACAGACACACTGTCACACTGGTAATGTACAGACACAGGCACACTGGAAATGCACAGACACAGGCACACTATCACACTGGCAATGTACAGACACAGGCACACTGTCACACAGGCATTGTACAGACACAGGCACACTGTCACACTGGTAATGTACAGACACAGGCACACTATCACACTGGCAATGTACAGACACAGGCAAACTGTCACACAGGCATTGTACAGACACAGGCACACTGTCACACTGGTAATGTACAGACACAGGCACACTGAAAATGCACAGACACAGACACACTGTCACACAGGCAATGTACAGGTACAGGCATACTGTCACACAGGCACACTGTCACACAGGCAATGTACAGACACAGACACACTCACACTGGCAATGTACAGACAATGCACACTGTGACACTGGCAATTTACAGACAGGGGCACACTGGCAATGTACAGACACAGGCACACTGTCACACACTGGCAATGTACAAACACAGGCACACTGGCAATGTACAGACACAGGCACACTGAAAATGCACAGACACAGACACACTGTCACACAGGCAATGTACAGGTACAGGCATACTGTCACACAGGCACACTGTCACACAGGCAATGTACAGACACAGACACACTCACACTGGCAATGTACAGACAATGCACACTGTGACACTGGCAATTTACAGACAGGGGCACACTGGCAATGTACAGACACAGGCACACTGTCACACACTGGCAATGTACAAACACAGGCACACTGGCAATGTACAGACACAGGCACACTGTCACACACTGGCAATGTACAAACACAGGCACACTGGAAATGTACAGACACAGACACGCTGTCACACAGGCAATGTACAGATACAGGCATACTGTCACACAGGTACACTGTCACACAGGCAATGTACAGACACAGACACACTCACACTGGCAATGTACAGACACATGCACACTGTGACACTGGCAATTTACAGACAGGGGCACACTGGCAATGTACAGACACAGGCACACTGTCACACACTGGCAATGTACAGACACAGGCACACTGCCACACAGGCAATGTACAGGTTCAGGCACACCATCACACAGGCACACTGTCACACAATCAATGTACAGACACAGGCAATGTACAAACACAGGCAATGTACAGACACAGGCACATTGTCACACTGGCAATGTACATATACAGGCACACTTTCACACTGGCAATGTACAGACACAGGCACACTGTCATACAGGTAATCTACAGAGACACAGACACACTGGCAATGTACAGCCACAAACACACTGTCACACAGGCAATGAACAGACACAGGCACACTGTCACACTGGCAATGTACAGACAATGCACACTGTGACACTGGCAATTTACAGACAGGGGCACACTGGCAATGTACAGACACAGGCACACTGTCACACACTGGCAATGTACAGACACAGGCACACTGGAAATGTACAGACACAGACACGCTGTCACACAGGCAATGTACAGATAGAGGCATACTGTCACACAGGTACACTGTCACACAGGCAATGTACAGACACAAACACACTCACACTGGCAATGTACAGACACATGCACACTGTGACACTGGCAATGTACAGACACAGGCACACTGTCACACAGTGGCAATGTACAGACACAGGCACACTGTCACACACTGGCAATGTACAGACACAGGCACACTGTCACACAGGCAATGTACAGGTTCAGGCACACCATCACACAGGCACACTGTCACACAATCAATGTACAGACACGGGCATAATCTCACATAGGCAATGTATACACAGGCACACTTTCACACAGGCAATGTACAGACACAGGCACACTGTCATACTGGCAATGACCACACAGGGGAACACTCTCACACAGGCAATGTACAGACACAGGCACACTGTCACATAGGCAATGTACAGACACAGGCACACTGTCACACTGGTAATGTACAGACACAGGCACACTATCACACTGGCAATGTACAGACACAGGCAAACTGTCACACAGGCATTGTACAGACACAGGCACACTGTCACACTGGTAATGTACAGACACAGGCACACTGAAAATGCACAGACACAGACACACTGTCACACAGGCAATGTACAGGTACAGGCATACTGTCACACAGGCACACTGTCACACAGGCAATGTACAGACACAGACACACTCACACTGGCAATGTACAGACAATGCACACTGTGACACTGGCAATTTACAGACAGGGGCACACTGGCAATGTACAGACACAGGCACACTGTCACACACTCGCAATGTACAAACACAGGCACACTGGCAATGTACAGACACAGGCACACTGAAAATGCACAGACACAGACACACTGTCACACAGGCAATGTACAGGTACAGGCATACTGTCACACAGGCACACTGTCACACAGGCAATGTACAGACACAGACACACTCACACTGGCAATGTACAGACAATGCACACTGTGACACTGGCAATTTACAGACAGGGGCACACTGGCAATGTACAGACACAGGCACACTGTCACACACTGGCAATGTACAAACACAGGCACACTGGCAATGTACAGACACAGGCACACTGTCACACACTGGCAATGTACAAACACAGGCACACTGGAAATGTACAGACACAGACACGCTGTCACACAGGCAATGTACAGATACAGGCATACTGTCACACAGGTACACTGTCACACAGGCAATGTACAGACACAGACACACTCACACTGGCAATGTACAGACACATGCACACTGTGACACTGGCAATTTACAGACAGGGGCACACTGGCAATGTACAGACACAGGCACACTGTCACACACTGGCAATGTACAGACACAGGCACACTGCCACACAGGCAATGTACAGGTTCAGGCACACCATCACACAGGCACACTGTCACACAATCAATGTACAGACACAGGCAATGTACAAACACAGGCAATGTACAGACACAGGCACATTGTCACACTGGCAATGTACATATACAGGCACACTTTCACACTGGCAATGTACAGACACAGGCACACTGTCATACAGGTAATCTACAGAGACACAGACACACTGGCAATGTACAGCCACAAACACACTGTCACACAGGCAATGAACAGACACAGGCACACTGTCACACTGGCAATGTACAGACAATGCACACTGTGACACTGGCAATTTACAGACAGGGGCACACTGGCAATGTACAGACACAGGCACACTGTCACACACTCGCAATGTACAGACACAGGCACACTGGAAATGTACAGACACAGACACGCTGTCACACAGGCAATGTACAGATAGAGGCATACTGTCACACAGGTACACTGTCACACAGGCAATGTACAGACACAAACACACTCACACTGGCAATGTACAGACACATGCACACTGTGACACTGGCAATGTACAGACACAGGCACACTGTCACACAGTGGCAATGTACAGACACAGGCACACTGTCACACACTGGCAATGTACAGACACAGGCACACTGTCACACAGGCAATGTACAGGTTCAGGCACACCATCACACAGGCACACTGTCACACAATCAATGTACAGACACGGGCATAATCTCACATAGGCAATGTATACACAGGCACACTTTCACACAGGCAATGTACAGACACAGGCACACTGTCATACTGGCAATGACCACACAGGGGAACACTCTCACACAGGCAATGTACAGACACAGGCACACTGTCACATAGGCAATGTACAGGCACAGGCACACTGTCATACTGGCAATGTACAGACACAGGCAATGTACAGACACAGCCACACAGGCAATGTACAGACACAGGCACCCTGTCGCACTGGCAATGTACAGAGACCGGCACACGGGCAATGTACAGCCACAAACACACTGTCACACAGGCAATGAACAGACACAGGCACACTGTCACACAGTCAATGTACAGGTACAGGCACACTGTCACACAGGCACACTGTCACACAGTCAATGTACAGATACAGGCATACTGTCGCATAGGCAATGTACACACAGGCACACTTCCACACAGGCAATGTACAGACACAGGCACACTGTCATACTAGCAATGTACAGACACGGGAACACTGTCACACAGGCAATGTACAGACACAGGCAAGGTACAGACACTGTCACACAGGCAATGTACAGACACAGGCATACTGTCACAAAGTCACTGTACAGACACAGGCACACATTCACACTGACAATGTACAAACACAGGCTCATTGTCACACAGGCAATGTACAGACACAGGCAATGTACAGACGCTGGCAATGTACAGACACAGGCATACTGTCACACAGACACTGTACAGACACAGGCACACTATCCCACGGGCTATGTACAGACACAGGCATAATGTCACACAGGCAATGTACAGACACAGGCAATGTACAGACGCACGCAATGTCCATGCACTGTCACACAGGCAATGTACAGACGCAGGCACACTGTCAAACTGGCAATATACAGACACAGGCAATGTACAAGCACAGGCAATGTACAGACACAGGCACACTCTCACACTGACAATGTACAGACACAGGCACACTTTCACACTGTCAGTGTACAGACACTAGCACACTTTCACACAGGCAATGTACAGACACAGGCACATTGTCATACAGGTAATGTACAGAGACAGGCACACTGGCAATGTACAGCCACAAACACACTGTCGCATAGGCAATGAACAGATACAGGCACACTGCCATACAGGCAATGTACAGGTACAGGCACACTGTCACACAGGCACACTGTCACACAGTCAATGAACAGACACAGGCATACTGTCGCATAGGCAGTGTACACACAGGCACACTTTCACACAGGCAATGTACACCACAGGCTGTACATACTGGCAATGTCCAGACACGGGAACACTCTCACACAGGCAATGTACAGACACAGGCACATTGTCACATAGGCAATGTACAGACACAGGCACACTGTCATACTGGCAATGCACAGACACAGGCACACAGTCACACTAGCAAAGTACAGACACAGGCCATGTACAGACACTGCTACACAGGCAATGTACAGATAAAGGCACACTGTCGCACTGGCAATGTACAGACACAGGCAATGTACAAACACAAGTAATGTACACACACAGGCACATTGTCACACAGGCCATGTACAGACACAGGCATACTGTCACACGGGCAATGCACATTCACAGGCATACTGTCCCACGGACAATGTACAGAAACAGGCAATGTACAGACACTGTCACACAGGCAATGCACAGACACAGGCACACTGTCATACTGGCATTTTATAGACAGGGGCACACCGGCAATGTACAGACACTGGCACACTGTCACACAGGCAATGTGTATACACAGGCAGAATGTCACACTGGCAATGTACAGACGCAGACACACACACTGGTAATGTACAGACACATGCACACTGTCACACAGGCAATTTACAGACAGGGGCACACTGGCAATATACAGACATAGGCACACTGTCACACAGGCAATGTACAGACACGGGCACACTGCCATGTAGGCAATGTACAGACACAGGCTGACTCTCACACCAGCAATGTACAGACACAGGCACACTGTCACATGGGCAATGCACAGACACAGGCAATTTACAGACACAGGCATATTGTCAAAACTAGCAATGTACAGACACAGGCACGCTTTCACACTGGCAATGTACAGACACAGGCACACTGTCACACAGGCAATGTACAGGTACAGGCACACTGTCACACAGGCAATGTACAGTTACAGGCCCACTGTCACACAGGCACACTGTCACACAGTCAATGTCCAGACACAGGCACACTGGCAATGTACAGACACAGGCACACTGTCACACTGGCAATGTACAGACTCAGACACACTCACACTGGCAATGTACAGAAACAGGCACACTGTCACACCAGCAATGCACAGACACAGGTACACTGTCACATGGGCAATGCACAGACACAGGCACACTATCACACTGGCAATGTACAGACACAGGCAAACTGTCACACAGGCAATGTACAGATACTGGCATACTGTCACACAGGCACACTGTCACACAGGCAATGTACAGACACAGACACACTCACACTGGCAATGTACAGACACATGCACACTGTGACACTGGCAATTTACAGACAGGGGCACACTGGCAATGTACAGACACAGGCACACTGTCACACAGGCAATGTACAGACACAGACACACTGTCACACACTGGCAATGTACAGACACAGGCAAACTGTCACACAGGCAATGTACAGACACAGGCACACTGTCACACAGGCAATGTACAGACACAGGCAATGTACAAGCACAGGCAATGTACAGCCACAAACACACTGTCGCACAGGCAATGTACAGGTACAGACACACTGTCACACAGGCAATGAACAGACACAGGCACACTGTCACACAGGCAATGTACACACAGGTACACTTTCACACAGGCACACTGTCACACAGTCAATGTACAGACGCAGAAATACTGTTGCATAGGCAATGCACACACAGGCATACGTTCACACAGGCAATGTACAGACACAGGCACACGGTCATACTGGCAATGCACAGACATAGGCACACAGTCACACTGGCAAAATACAGGCACAGGCAAGGTACAGACACTGTCACACTGTACAGGCACAGGCACACTGTCACACAGGCAGTGTACAGACACAGGAATACTGTCACACAGACACTGTACAGACACAGGCACACTTTCACACTGTCAATGTACAGACACAGGCTCATTGTCACACAGGCAATGTACAGACACATACTCACTATCCCACGGGCTATGCACAGACACAGGCATAATGTCACAGGCAATGTACAGACACAGGAAATGTACAGACACAGGCAATGTCCAGGCAATGTACAGACACAGGCACACTGTCGCACTGGCAATGTACAGACACAGGCAATGTACAATCACAGGCAATGTACAGACACAGGCACACTGTCACACTGGCAATGTACAGACACGGGCACACTTTCACACTGGCAATGTACAGACACAGGCATACTGTCACACGGGCAATGTACAGAAACACACAATGTACAGACACAGGCAATGTACAGACACTGTCACACAGGCAATGCACAGACACAGGCACACTGGTAATGTGCAGACACAGTCACACAGTCACACAGGCAATGTACAGACACAGGCAATGTACAGACGCACGCAATGTCCATGCACTGTCACACAGGCAATGTACAGACGCAGGCACACTGTCAAACTGGCAATATACAGACACAGGCAATGTACAAGCACAGGCAATGTACAGACACAGGCACACTGTCACACTGACAATGTACAGACACAGGCACACTTTCACACTGTCAGTGTACAGACACTAGCACACTTTCACACAGGCAATGTACAGACACAGGCACATTGTCATACAGGTAATGTACAGAAACAGGCACACTGGCAATGTACAGCCACAAACACACTGTCGCATAGGCAATGAACAGATACAGGCACACTGCCATACAGGCAATGTACAGGTACAGGCACACTGTCACACAGGCACACTGTCACACAGTCAATGAACAGACACAGGCATACTGTCGCATAGGCAGTGTACACACAGGCACACTTTCACACAGGCAATGTACACCACAGGCTGTACATACTGGCAATGTCCAGACACGGGAACACTCTCACACAGGCAATGTACAGACACAGGCACATTGTCACATAGGCAATGTACAGACACAGGCACACTGTCATACTGGCAATGCACAGACACAGGCACACAGTCACACTAGCAAAGTACAGACACAGGCCATGTACAGACACTGCTACACAGGCAATGTACAGATAAAGGCACACTGTCGCACTGGCAATGTACAGACACAGGCAATGTACAAACACAAGTAATGTACACACACAGGCACATTGTCACACAGGCCATGTACAGACACAGGCATACTGTCACACGGGCAATGCACATTCACAGGCATACTGTCCCACGGACAATGTACAGAAACAGGCAATGTACAGACACTGTCACACAGGCAATGCACAGACACAGGCACACTGTCATACTGGCATTTTATAGACAGGGGCACACCGGCAATGTACAGACACTGGCACACTGTCACACAGGCAATGTGTATACACAGGCAGAATGTCACACTGGCAATGTACAGACGCAGACACACACACTGGTAATGTACAGACACATGCACACTGTCACACAGGCAATTTACAGACAGGGGCACACTGGCAATATACAGACATAGGCACACTGTCACACAGGCAATGTACAGACACGGGCACACTGCCATGTAGGCAATGTACAGACACAGGCTGACTCTCACACCAGCAATGTACAGACACAGGCACACTGTCACATGGGCAATGCACAGACACAGGCAATTTACAGACACAGGCATATTGTCAAAACTAGCAATGTACAGACACAGGCACGCTTTCACACTGGCAATGTACAGGTACAGGCACACTGTCACACAGGCAATGTACAGTTACAGGCCCACTGTCACACAGGCACACTGTCACACAGTCAATGTCCAGACACAGGCACACTGGCAATGTACAGACACAGGCACACTGTCACACTGGCAATGTACAGACTCAGACACACTCACACTGGCAATGTACAGAAACAGGCACACTGTCACACCAGCAATGCACAGACACAGGTACACTGTCACATGGGCAATGCACAGACACAGGCACACTATCACACTGGCAATGTACAGACACAGGCAAACTGTCACACAGGCAATGTACAGATACTGGCATACTGTCACACAGGCACACTGTCACACAGGCAATGTACAGACACAGACACACTCACACTGGCAATGTACAGACACATGCACACTGTGACACTGGCAATTTACAGACAGGGGCACACTGGCAATGTACAGACACAGGCACACTGTCACACAGGCAATGTACAGACACAGACACACTGTCACACACTGGCAATGTACAGACACAGGCAAACTGTCACACAGGCAATGTACAGACACAGGCACACTGTCACACAGGCAATGTACAGACACAGGCAATGTACAAGCACAGGCAATGTACAGCCACAAACACACTGTCGCACAGGCAATGTACAGGTACAGACACACTGTCACACAGGCAATGAACAGACACAGGCACACTGTCACACAGGCAATGTACACACAGATACACTTTCACACAGGCACACTGTCACACAGTCAATGTACAGACGCAGAAATACTGTTGCATAGGCAATGCACACACAGGCATACGTTCACACAGGCAATGTACAGACACAGGCACACGGTCATACTGGCAATGCACAGACATAGGCACACAGTCACACTGGCAAAATACAGGCACAGGCAAGGTACAGACACTGTCACACTGTACAGGCACAGGCACACTGTCACACAGGCAGTGTACAGACACAGGAATACTGTCACACAGACACTGTACAGACACAGGCACACTTTCACACTGTCAATGTACAGACACAGGCTCATTGTCACACAGGCAATGTACAGACACATACTCACTATCCCACGGGCTATGCACAGACACAGGCATAATGTCACAGGCAATGTACAGACACAGGAAATGTACAGACACAGGCAATGTCCAGGCAATGTACAGACACAGGCACACTGTCGCACTGGCAATGTACAGACACAGGCAATGTACAATCACAGGCAATGTACAGACACAGGCACACTGTCACACTGGCAATGTACAGACACGGGCACACTTTCACACTGGCAATGTACAGACACAGGCATACTGTCACACGGGCAATGTACAGAAACACACAATGTACAGACACAGGCAATGTACAGACACTGTCACACAGGCAATGCACAGACACAGGCACACTGGTAATGTGCAGACACAGGCACACAGTCACACAGGCAATGTACAGGCACAGGCAAACTGTCACACTGGCAATGTACAGACTCAGACACACTCACACTGGCAATGTATAGACACAGACACACTGTCACACAGGCAATGTACAGACACGGGCACACTGCCATGTAGGCAATGTACAGACACAGGCTGACTGTCACACCAGCAATGTACAGACGCACACTGTCACATGGGCAATGCACAGACACCGGCACACTGTCACACAGGCAATGTACAGACACGGGCACACTGCCATGTAGACAATGTACAGACACAGGCACACTGTCACACAGGCAATGCACAGATACAGGCACACTATCACACTGGCAATGTACAGACACAGGCAAAGTGTCACACAGGCAATGTACAGACACAGGCACACTGTCACACTGGCAATGTACAGACACAGGCACACTGGAAATGCACAGACACAGACATGCTGTCACACAGGCTAGGTACAGACACAGACATACTGTCACACAATGTACAGACACAGGCACACATTCATACTGGCAATGTACAGACACAGGCTCACTGTCACACAGGCAATGTACAGACACAGGCACACTATCACACGGGCAATTAACAGACACAGGCACACTGTCACACTGGCAATGTACAGACACAGGCAAAGTACAAACACAGGTAATGTACAGAGACAGGCACACTGTCACACTGGTAATGTACAGACACAGGCAATATATAGACACAGGCACACTGTCACTCTGGCAATGTACATATACTGGCCCACTGGAAATGCACAGACACAGGCATGCTGTCACACAGGTAATGTACAGACACATGCATGGTACAAACACAGGCAATGTACAGACACAGGCACACTGTCACACAGGCAATGTACAGACACAGACACACTTTCACAGTGGCAATGTACAGACACTAGCACACTTCCACACTCTCAATGTAGACACAGACAATATACAAACACAGACACAATGTCACACTGGCAATGTACAGATACTGGCACACTGTCACACCAGCAATGTACTGACACAGGCACACTGTCTCAGGCGCAATGCACAAACACAGGCATACAGTCACACAGACAATATACAGACACAGGCACACTGTCACGCAGGCAATGTGCAGACACAGGCATACTGTCACGCAGGCAATGTACAGACAGAGGCATACTGTCACACTGGCAAATTACAGACAGGGGAACACCGGCAATGTACAGTCACAGGCACACTGTCACACAGGCAATGTACCAACACAGGCACACTGCCACACAGGCTAGGTACAGACATAGGCACATTGTCACACAGGCAATGTGCAGACACAGGCACACTGTCACGCAGGCAATGTACAGACACAGGCACACTGTCATACTGGCATTTTATAGACAGGGGCACACCGGAAATGTACAGACACTGGCACACTGTCACGCAGGCAATGCGTATACACAGGCAGAATGTCACACTGGCAATTTACAGACGCAGACACACTCACACTGGCAATGTATAGACACATGCACACGGTCACACTGGCAATGTACAGACAGGGGCACACTGGCAATGTACGTGCACAGGCACACTGTCACACAGGTCATGTACAGACACACACAGTCACACACTGGCAATGTACAGACACAGGCAAACTGTCACACAGGCAATGTACAGACACAGGCACACTGTCACACAGGCAATATACAGACACAGGCACACTGTCACGCAGGCAATGTACAGACACAGGCACACTGTCACACAGGCAATGTGCAGACAGAGGCATACTGTCACACTGGCAAATTACAGACAGGGGCACACCAGCAATGTGCAGACGCAGGCACACTGTCACACAGGCAATGTACCGACACAGGCACACTGTCACACAGGCAATGTACCAACACAGGCACACTGCCACACAGGCTAGGTACAGACATAGGCACATTGTCACACAGGCAATGTGCAGACACAGGCACACTGTCACACAGGCAATGTACAGACACAGGCACACTGTCATACTGGCATTTTATAGACGGGGCACACCGGCAATGTACAGACACTGGCACACTGTCACACAGGCAATGTACATACATGGGCACACTGCCATGTAGGCAATGTACAGACACAGGCTGACTGTCACACCAGCAATGTACAGACACAGGCACACTGTCACATGGGCAATGCACAGACACAGGCACACTGTCACACAGGCAATGTACAGACACGGGCACACTGCCATGTAGACAATGTACAGACACAAGCACACTGTCACACAGGCAATGCACAGATACAGGCACACTATCACACTGGCAATGTACAGACACAGGCAAAGTGTCACACAGGCAATGTACAGACACAGGCACACTGTCACACTGGCAATGTACAGGCAGGCACACTGGAAATGCACAGACACAGACATACTGTCACACAGGCAATGTACATATAGAGGCACACTGTCACACAGACAATGTACAGACACAGGCACACATTCATACTGGCAATATACAGACACAGGCTCACTGTCACACAGGCAATGGACAGACACAGGCACACTATCACACGGGCAATTAACAGACACATGCACACTGTCACACTGGCAATGTACAGACACAGGCAAAGTACAAAAACAGGCAATGTACAGACACAGGCACACTGTCACACTGGCAATATACAGACACAGGCAATATATAGACACAGGCACACTGTCACTCTGGCAATGTACAGATACTGGCACATTGGAAATGCACAGACACAGGCATGCTGTCACACAGGTAATGTACAGACACATGCATGGTACAAACACAGGCAATGTACAGACACAGGCACACTGTCACACTGGCAATGTACAGACACTAGCACACTTCCACACTCTCAATGTACAGACACAGGCAATATACAAACACAGGCACAATGTCACGCTGGCAATGTACAGATACTAGCACACTGGAAATGCACAAACACAGGCACGCTGTCACACAGGTAATGTACAGACACAGGCAATGTACAGACACAGGCACACTGTCACACAGGCAATGTACAGACACAGAAACACTGTCACGCAGGCAATGTACAGACACAGGCACACTGTCACACCAGCAATGTACTGACACAGGCACACTGTCACACAGGCAATGCACAGACACAGGCATACAGTCACACAGGCAATATACAAACACAGGCACAATGTCACGCTGGCAATGTACAGATACTAGCACACTGGAAATGCACAAACACAGGCACGCTGTCACACAGGTAATGTTCAGACACAGGCAATGTACAGACACAGGCACACTGTCACACAGGCAATGTACAGACACAGAAACACTGTCACGCAGGCAATGTACAGACACAGGCACACTGTCACACCAGCAATGTACTGACACAGGCACACTGTCACACAGGCAATGCACAGACACAGGCATACAGTCACACAGGCAATATACAGACACAGGCACACTGTCACGCAGGCAATGTGCAGACAGAGGCATACTGTCCCACTGGCAAATTACAGACAGGGGAACACCGGCAAAGTACAGACACAGGCACACTGTCACACAGGCAATGTACCGACACAGGCACACTGTCACACAGGCAATGTACCAACACAGGCACACTGCCACACAGGCTAGGTACAGACATAGGGACATTGTCACACAGGCAATGTGCAGACACAGACACACTGTCACACAGGCAATGTACAGACGCAGGCACACTGTCATACTGGAATTTTATAGACAGGGGCACACCGGCAATGTACAGACACAGGCACACTGTCACACAGGCAATGTGTATACACAGGCAGAATGTCACACTGGCAATGTACAGACGCAGACACACTCACACTGGCAATGTACAGACACATGCACACTGTCACACTGGCAATTTACAGACGGGGCACACTGGCAATGTACAGACACAGGCACACTGTCACACAGGACATGTACAGACACAGACACACAGTCACCCACTGGCAATGTACAGACACAGGCAAACTGTCACACAGGCAATGTACAAACACAGGCAATGTACAGACACAGGCACATTGTCACACTGGCAATGTACAGACACAGGCACACTGTCATACAGGTAATCTACAGAGACAGGCACACAGGCAATGTACAGCCACAAACACACTGTCACACAGGCAATGAACAGACACAGGCACACTGTCACATAGGCAATGTACAGGTACAGGTACACTGTCACACAGGCACACTGTCACACAGTCAATGTACAGACACAGGCACACTTTCACGCTGTCAATGTACAGACACTAGCACACTTTCACACGGACAATGTACAGACACAGGCACATTGTCATACAGGTAATGTACAGAAACAGGCACACTGGCAATGTACAGCCACAAAAACACTGTCACATAGGCAAATAACAGATACAGGCACACTGTCACACAGGCAATGTACAGGTACAGGCACACTGTCACACAGGCACACTGTCACACAGTCAATGTACAGATACTGGAATACTGTCGCATTGGCTATGTACACACAGGCACACTTTCACACAGGCAATGTACAGACACAGGCACACTGTTATACTGGCAATGTCCAGACACGGGAACACTCTCACACAGGCAATGTACAGACACAGGCACCTTGTCACATTGGCAATGTATAGACACAGGCACACTGTCATACTGGCAATGCACAGACACAGGCACACAGTCACACTGGCAAAGCACAGACACAGGCAATGTACAGACACTGCCACACAGGCAATGTACAGATACAGGCACACTGTCGCATTGGCAATGTACAGACACAGGCAATGTACAAACACAAGTAATGTACAGACACAGGCACACTGTCACACAGGCAACGTACAGACACAGGCATCCTGTCACACGGGCAATGCACATTCAGAGGCATTCTGTCACACGGACAATGTACAGAAACAGGCAATGTACAGACACAGGCAATGTACAGACACTGTCACACAGGCAATGCACAGACACAGGCACACTGGCAAGAGGCAGACACAGGCACGCTGTCACACTGGCAATGTACAGACTCAGACACACTCACACTGGCTATGCACAGACACAGGCACACTATCACACTGGCAATGTACAGACACAGGCAAACTGTCACACACGCAATGTACAGACACAGACACACTTTCACACTGGCAATGTACAGACACAGGCCCACTGGAAATGCACAGACACAGACACGCTGTCACACAGGCAATGTACAGATACAGGCATACTGTCACACAGGCACACTGTCACACTGGCAATGTACAGACACAGACACATTCACACTGGCAATGTACAGACACATGCACACTGTCATACTGGTAATTCAGACACACGGGATCACTCTCACACAGGCAATGTACAGATACAGGCACACTGTCATACTGGCAATGCACAGACATAGGCACACAGTCACACTGGCAAAATACAGGCACAGGTAAGGTACAGACTCTGTCACACAGGCAATGTACAGACACAGGCACACTGTCACACAGGCAGTGTACAGACACAGGAATACTGTCACACAGACACTGTACAGACACAGACACACTTTCACACTGTCAATGTACAGACACAGGCTCATTTTCACACAGGCAATGTACAGACACATACTCACTATCCCACGGGCTATGCACAGACACAGGCATAATGTCACAGGCAATGTACAGACACAGGCAATGTACAGACACAGGCAATGTCCAGGCACTGTCACACTGGCAATGTACGGACACAGGCAATGTACAAGCACAGGCAATGTACAGACACAGGCACACTGTCACACTGGCAATGTACAGCCACAGGCACACTTTCACACTGGCAGTGTACAGACTCTAGCACACTTTCACACAGACAATGTACAGACACAGGCACACTGTCATACTGGCAATGCACAGACACAGGCACACAGTCACACAGGCAAAGTACAGACACAGGCAACATACAGACACTGTCACACAGGCGGACGGGGAGAATGTGGGGCAGATGTGGGGGCAAGGTTGGGTTGGGGGAGGGCATGAGGGCAGGGCGGAGTGTGCAATGTGCTGCTGCCTAGTCTCCTGAACGGGGGGAGCAGACTTAGCAAGTGCTCGCTCTGTCAGTCCCATTGAACTGATGGTGGGGGGCCGGGGAGGCTTCAGCAATGCTGCATGGTCCCTTACACACAAGTGTGTGTGTCTCTGCTCAGAAACAAACCCTGAGACAGAGAGAGGGAGTAAGGCAGGCAGCGCGAGGGAAAAGGAAACTTCAGACAACTCCCAGCCCCAGAGAAGGGGTATTGGATCAATTAACCGAATAATGCATTATCCGAACGAAAGAGTGCCCGCCCATCTCATTTGGATAATCGAGGTTCCTCTGCATACAGTTACACAGAGACACGGACACTCAGGAACATACAGTCACACACAAAGACACTGACACACAGGAACGTACAGTCAAACACAGAGACAAACAGGAATTTGCATTCACACATGGGCACAGGGACAGAGAAATATACAGTCACACACAGACACTCACACAAATACACCACCACACACTAACATAGACACAAAGGAACATACAGTCAGATACCGAGAGACTGACACACTGGAATACACAGTTACACAGAAACACTGACATACAGGACTGTACTGTCACACAGGAAAATACAGCCACACACAGAAAGAAACTGACACACAGGAATGTACAGTTGCATATAGAGACACTGACACAGGAATATAGAGTCACATGCACAAACACATGGGAATATACAGTCACACAGAAACACCAACACAGAGGAATATATAGCCATACACACAGATACTGACATATAGGAATATACAGTCACACACACAGACACTGACACAGTAACGTACAGTCACACACAGAGAGACACTGACACACATTAATATACAGTCACACACAGGAAATGTAGTCACACACAGACACTGACACACAGGAAAATACAGTCACACACAGAGAGAAACCGACACACACGATCATATAGTCACAACAGAGACACTGACATGCAGGTATATACAGTCTCACACACAGGCACAGGCACAAGAATATACAGTCACACACAAAGACACTGATACACAGGAATATACAGTCACACACAGACACAGAAATGCATGAATATACTGTCACAGACAGTGGTACTGACACACAGGAATATACAGATATACAGACACATACAGGAACAAACAGACACACACTCACAGAGTGGGAATGACTGCAGGACGTAGGATATTTTTGGCAGTACAGACTCAGTGTGCCAAAGGGCCTTTTCTGAACTGTCTGCTTCTACGCACAACATAGAGCACCCATTCTCTCCAGACCACAGCATTCCACAGTCTTTCACCATTTAAACAATACTCTGCTTCCCAACTGGTGAGGGGTGGGGGGATGGGTGAACTTGCAGTCCGGGTAACATTCCCGGGAACCTCCCGGTGATAGGAGCTATCTGCTTGGCATGAGCTACAATAGTCAACAGTCACCATATTGGGGGGCTGCCCCTGCTTTTCTGACTGGAGCAAGCGACATTCAAAAGATCATGGAGATGATGGCCGAGTGGTATTATCACTGGACTATTAACCCAGAGGCCCAGGTAATGTTCTGGGCACCTGGGTTCAAATCCCCACCATGGCAAATGGTGGAATTTGAATTGAATAAAAGTCTGGAATTAAGAGTCTAATGATGACCATGAATACATTGCCAAATGTTGGGGAAAACCCATCTGGGTCACTAACATCCTTTAAGGAAGGAAACTGCCATCCTTACCTGGTCTGGCCTATGTGTGATTCCTGACCCAAAGCAATGCAGTTGACTCACAACTGAGGAAGGGCGTATGCCCGAAACGTTGACTCTTGTGCCCCTCGGATGCTGCCTGACCTGCTGTGCTTTTCCAGCATCGCTCTCTCTCAGCTCTGATCTGCAGTTCTCACTTCCTCTTTTGTCAACTCTCCTTTAAAACACGTTTCCTTTTATTCTGAATTTTGTATCTCTGTATTTTTCTAATTTATTACTACGATTTTTATACCGTTGAAGGTCTGTAATGCTGGACCTTTTATTTCCTTATTTTCTAATTCTTTCCTTGAGGATTTTTACTCCAGAATCTGTACCGAATTATCTTTGAACCTAAGATGGTGCCACAAGTGGTGACCTGTGAACGTTTCACTCTACTCATGTGACAATAATTCTAATTCTAATCCTTTTACTCAGTAACTAATACAGTGGCTGTGTACTAGACTGTTCGGAAAATTCCATTCTGCGCTGCACAGGCCCCATAGAGTTCCATAAAGAACTTCAAGGGTGGAAAGCAAATCCGATTTCCAGTTCTCCCTTCTGACCAATCCTCTGAACATAGTATACCATACCCAATGGGAGTGCGATTTCCAAAACAGCAGATTCTAATCTCGTGGCCCTCTAAAAGCCACCCTCTGAGTTGCCCTTACGCCTTACACTCCCACCAATCTTTGTTTCATCAGCCAACTTGGCTTCGGTACAGGAATTCTGAGGCAGGGTCACTCGGCTCGAAACACTAACTCTGATTTCTCTCCACAGTTGCGGGCCAGACCTGCTGAGCTTTTCCAGCAGTTTCTGTTTTTTTGTCTCTTTAATACGTTCAGTTCCTTGACAAAGTCATTGATATAGATTGTAAGTAGTTACAGTTTGCCAATACGAAAATGATAATTTCATCACAGCCCTCTGTTCCCTGTTCTTTGGACCACCCTTGACCCATGCTAACATCCTCAACGACAAGAGCTTTCATGTTGCTGTATGGCCCGTTGTCTTGCACCTCACTGAATGTTTTTTGGAACTCCAAATACATCTCATCTGCAGATTCACCTTTATCCCCCCCCCGGCTTTTTACACCCTCAACATGCTCTCAAAGCATTCCCAAAGATTAGGGCAACATGGTGGCTCAGTGGTTAGCACTGCTGCCTCACAGCCCCAGGGACCTGGGTTCGATTCCAGCCTCGGGTGACCGTCTGTGTGGAGTTTGCACGTTCTCCTTGTGCCTGTGTGGGTGTGCTCTGGCTTCCACCCACAGTCCAAAGATGCGCAGGTTAGGGTGGATTGGACAAGGAAAATGGTGGGGCTGGGTAAGATGCTCTTCTGGTGTGAACTCAATGGGCTGAATGGCCTACTTCCACACAGAAGAGATTTTATGATTAATTACTTTTCAAAACTCTGCTTGACTGTATTACAAATTTCTAAATATTCTACCAGCACTTCATTAATAATTGATTCCAGCATTTATCCCCACCCCTCCAACAATAGATATTAAGACTACCTGACCCATAGTTTTGTGCCTCTCAGTTTTTGAATAGAGGTGCTACACTTGTGACTAAGTAAACTGGTGGATGTACTGAATTTATGATTTACAGAGAGCATTCCAGAAGGTGCCAGATCAATTGTTGAAAATAAAAGCCCGTGGGATAGCGGTTGCATGTTGGCATGGATAGCAGATTGGCAGGCTGGCAGGTGACAGAGGGATGGCATAAGTGTATAATTTTCAAGTTGGCGAGGTGATCTGCCACAGGAATCACGTCTGATTTTTGCAATTTTTACAAATGAGTTGAATAAAGGAGTCAAAGGTCTAATTGCTAGACTTGCTGATGACACAAACGTTAGGTAGGGAAGTGAGGTGGGGAGAGAACATAAAGAAGTCACAAAGAATCATAGCATGGAAGCAGGCCATTCAGCCCATCAAGTCCACACCGACTCTCCAAACAGCATTCCGCCCACACCCACCCAATCCCTGTAACACTGCATTTCCCACGGTTAATCCGCTCAGCCTGCTCATCCCTGGACACCATGGGTAATTTAGCACGGCCAATCCACCAGCCTGCATATCCCTGGACACCATGGGTGATTTAGCATGGCCAATCCACTCAGCCTGCTCATCCATGGGCACCATGGGTACTTTAGCATGGCCAATCCACTCAGCCTGCTCATCCATGGGTACCATGGGTAATTTAGCATGGCCAATCCACTCAGCCTGCTCATCACTGGGCACCATGGGTACTTTAGCATGGCCAATCCACTCAGCCTGCTCATCCATGGGTACCATGGGTAATTTAGCATGGCCAATCCACTCAGCCTGCTCATCACTGGGCACCATGGGTACTTTAGCATGGCCAATCCACTCAGCCTGCTCATCCATGGGTACCATGGGTAATTTAGCATGGCCAATCCACTTAGCCTGCTCATCTCTGGACACCATGGTTAATTTAGCATGGCCAATCCACTCAGGTTGCTCATCCCTGGGTACCATGGGTAGTTTAGCATAGCCAATCCACCCACCCTGCTCATCCCTGGGCACCATGGGTAATTTAGCACGGTCAATCCACCCAGCCTGCTCATCCCTGGGCACCATGGGTAATTTAGTATGGCTAAGCTACCTAACCTGTACATCTTGAGACCAGAGGAGGAAACCTGTGCAGACACGGGGAAAATGTGCAAACGCTCCACACAGATGGTCACCCGAGGTTGGAATCAAACCCAGACCCCTGGTGCTGTGAGGCAGCAGTGCTGTCCACTGAGCCAACCTGGGCAAGGTGGAGACAGATTCAGTGATTGGGCAAAGAGGCGGCAAATGGAACAGAATGTAGGAAAACGTGAAATTGTCCACGTCGGCAGGAAGGATAAAAAAACTGCATTATCCAATGGCGAGACGTTGAGTAGCTCTGAGATGCAGAAGGGCTCGTGTGACCCCAGGCACGAATCACAGCCAGTTAGTACACAGGTACAGGAAATTAGGGGCATAGCTTTAAAGAGAAAGGCAGAAGATTTGAGGGGATTTGAAGGAAAAACATCTCACCCAGATGGTGATGGGAGTTTGGAATGCACTGCCTATGGCAGGGAGGGTTAGTTGAGGGAGGAAACCTTTCAGCCTTTAAAAATGGACCATTTAAGGGTAAGGTGGGAAAGTGGGACTAGTGTAGATTGTGATATATCTTTGGTGGTTCAGCAATGTTCTGCACTGGAAGGTTCTACGATTATTTTCATTTTGCATTTAATGCAAAAGGTCTTGAATATACAAGCAGGAATGTTAACAGAGCGAATGTTAACTCGTCTGGAGTACAACATATTGATCACCGTATGTAAGAAAGGATGTACATGGATAGGAAGCATTTCGAATGCAGATAACTAGGCTAAAACCTGGTGTCATGATTTGGAGGTGCCGGTGTTGGACTGGGGTGGATAAAGTTAAAAATCCAACAACACCAGGTTATAGTCCAACAGGTTTATTTGGAAGCACTAGCTTTCGGAGCGACGCTCCTTCATCAGGTGGTTGTGGAACAGAATCATACGACACAGAATTGATATCTGTGTCATGGAGTGCGATATTAAAGAAATTTAGCTTGAGTCTTTCATCTTTTAGAGGGATCATGTTATTTTCAGTTGCTTTATATTTAAATCCCAGAACTTTTTTAAAGTCCTGAGGGCTCCTGACAAGTTTGCACATGGAAAGGATGTCTCCTCTTGTGAGAGAATCGAGAGCTTGGCGACACTGTTTTAAAGGGACGGTGCGCTCAAGACAGAGATCAGGAGAAGTCTTTCTGACCAGAAGATCGTGAGATTTCAGAACTCTCTTCCTCAAAAGACAGTGGAAGCACAGTCTTCATATTCTTAAGACGGAGATGACGAGATTCTTGAAAAGCCAAGGTTATCGAAGGTAGGCAATAATGTGGTCAAATCCACCAGAATCTTATTGAATGGCCTACTCTTGCTGGCACAGGGCTGATGGGCAGAGTCAGCCCACTGCCCTCTGGGAATGGTTAATGGGATGCATTGTTTGTTACAATCCACCAGTCATTGAGACAAATGGCCGACATACCCAGCATCACGGCAGCACTGAAACCCAGATCCCACTGCTTACCTTTTTTGATGGCATTAACCTGTTAGTGTAGAAAACCATTTATTTACTGCATAGTAGCAGTGTGAGGCAACTGGATCATCTGTTGTTTGAATGTTTGAGCCATTTCCTCCTTCCACAGTCATGAGAGGCAGTTTGGGTACCACTCAGAGCGACAGGGTAGCCAGGGTTCTTTGCACAATACACAGTGAGTGATTATTACACAGGATGGTTTTGGTGTACTCTATTTCAGTATCACACTTACACAGTGAGCAGATGACTGTTACCTATTCATGAAGTTGCCAATAAGATCGATCTTGTAGTGAGTAGGAATCCCAATGCATATATTGACCAGTGAATGTAGATTTTTGGGACATATTGGCAGAAAACCCAATGGCAGATTCCTCAATTAATACACCAAGGCAAGGTAGCATATTTGATTGCTCCCATCTCAATGGTAGATTTGAGCACAGGATGGCGTTCATTATTAATAAAAGCAGAAAGTGCTGGAGAAACTCAGCTGGTCTGACAGAATCTGTGAGGGCAGAAACCGTGGTAACATTTTGTGTTCAATTTCTCGTGTTTATCAAGTTTTGTAAACAAATTCCTTGATATAACTGCAGATTTGAAAACTGCAATACATACATATTGGATGTTCGCAAGGGTAGAAGGTTAGTGGGTATTCTATCAAAACTGTGTTTTCCATGGTAATTAGATTAGATTACTTACAGTGTGGAAACAGGCCCTTCAGCCCAACAAGTCCACACTGACCCACCGAAGCATGACCGACCCAGACCCATTCTCCTACATTTACCCCCTCACCTAACACTACGGGCAATTTAGCATGGCCAGTTCACCTAACCTGCACGTTGTTGGACTGTGGGAGGAAACCAGAGCACCCAGAGGAAACCCACGCAGACACGGGGAGAATGTGCAAACTCCACACAGTCAGTTGCCTGAGGTGGGAATTGAACCCGGGTTTCTGGCGCTGTGAGGCAGCAGTGCTAACCACTGTGCCACCCATGGTTCAAATGTCAATGCTTCCTTGGATGGCACATTGTTGATGCCATTGCCAGAAGAGCACAGGGATGTGCTATCACTCGCAACATGTAGCTCTTGTACAGTCTTCATGGAAGTGAGGGAATCCTGCACATTTAATGTGGGAAAACCATTTAAAACTAGTTGCAAGGAGCTCACTCATCCATTTGAGTCTCTTCATGTTGCACATAGTGTCAGAGATGAAACAGGGTGTACAGGACCATTGCTTTTGTAAGTTGGGTGACCCTCACTATCGATGCACTGAGCCATAAGGACAAAGTGAGGCAGGTCACATGCACATCCTTGTGCCAGTCTAATAGATGCCTCTGCAATGTGAGTGTTGCCATGTGGTCATGGGCAGTGGTAGGTGGTATAGATATTACCCTGGAACCTTCATTGAGCAGCATGTACGTTTTGCTGTGTGACCATACGAGGTCCTTTGTTGAGTTTACGGTTGTATATATCAAGTTTGTCTTGTGACAATGCAATGTTACCAAACTGGGTGGCATGGGCAGACTGGGCCGAAGGGCCTGTTTCCATGCTGTCAACCCCATGGCTCTATTCACGTTGCAGATATCATTCGGTATTCCTCAACGTACATCTGTCAGATCTGCTTAGTGTGTTTTCAGGACCGAAGCATCCTTGTTAGATATTGCTTCAGGGTGGGATAACTGGTAAGGAAGGAGTTTGAATTTAGCCAATTCCTGTTTCATACAGGATAAGAGTATTCCAAACTTAAGACCATGAGCGAGAATAGGGTTCATGTTTCATCCCTGTTCAAACAGATTTATCACATATTTAGTAGGGCCTGAACTGTGATACTAAGCTGCTTACAATCATATATAGTGTGGGCATTATTTATGGTGCAGTTATCTATTGAGTCAAGAGAGTGGCATTAAATGGTTCAGGAGTTGGCAACAGTGTGATGATGGCACTGGACTGGGTACAGTCCCAAAATGTAAAAGACATTCGGATAAGTAGATGTATATTAATGGTTTGGAGGGACAGGGATCAGCAGCAGACATCTGGTACTAGTTTAGTTTGGGATTATGGGTGGCATGGACTGGTTGGACTGAAGGGTCTGTTTCTGTGCTGTATGATTGGTAATCCAGAGTCTCAGACTTGATGCACAGGTTCAAATCCCACCATGGTAGATGGTTAAAACGGAATTAAGTAAAAATGCAGAATTTAAAAGTAAAGCTGGTCCTATTCCTGATGAAGGGCTTTTGCCTGAAACATTGATTCTCCTGCTCCTTGGATGCTGCCTGACCTGTTTTGCTTTCCCAGCAACACACTCTCGACTCTAAGCCAATCATTGTTGAGTTTTCTAAAATCCCACCTGGTTCACTAATATCCTTGAGGGAAGGGTGTAATCTACGGAAATCTGGGGTTCTTAGCTGGTGTGGCCTACTTGTGACTCTGGACCCACAGCAATGTGGTTCACTCATAACTGCTCTCTGAAATGGCCTAGCAAGCCTCTCACTTTAAGGGACGTTCGGGATGGTCAGTAAATGCTGCCCTTGTTAGTGATGCCCACATCCCACAACTGATGGAAACTGTCACAAACATGGAAGGAAGCTGCACAGTCAGACCAAGTGTGGTGTACAACACGGTGCTGATTAGTAACCCTGTGAACAACCATGTCTGACGATGGGACTCCGTCTTAATTTAGCTCTCTCGCTGCACTTGAAAACAAACACTATAATACCTTGGGGGCAACACATTGCTGGCGAACTCAGGAGGCAGATCTACCCCGATGACCAATCACTGCAGGAAGTGGAATGATCATACTCAACCAGCCCAGGCTTGCAAGCCTCAGAACACCATGTGCAACACGAAAAAAAATCCTGCCATTGACCAGCATTTCTTGAACAATCCAGACGGTGCTGGAAACTACAATGAAATCCAATCTCCGATTATCAGTCAGGCTCAAAGTTAGATGTTAACACACAGGACTATGTTTTGTACAGGCAGAAAGATGTACACCACAACTTCTTAATTGTGGAAATAGGAGCTAATCTCTGTTGCATTTCGATGGCAACACCCTGACCAGGGTTTATCTCACTGGCCTAGGAATGAAGATTAACAGTTAACCGTTCTTGCCAATGATAGTCCGATTCATCAGCATCTCCTTCTCAGGCTTATAAACTGATGATTCCTACTCCCCCCCACTCCACATTCAAACTGTGGCTACCTTCATCCTAGTCCCTGATGACCGCAAGACAAAAATAAAACCTCACCTTTCTGTCTCCTTTTTGCAGCATCTATCTATCTGTATATAGACCACTCTTTTGGACCTCAGGGGTGAATCTTCCTTGCATATCTATTATAGTTTGTCTGTATTGGTTATTCTGTATTCGTTCTGGCTGTGTTTATACAGCTCAGTTCTTGAGACCTCTCTAATCAAGTGAGACTTCTATACATCTGGTGTCTCTTTCTTTCATGTGAACTGCAGATTGGCGTGGTTAGAGTGGAATTGAATTAGGAGAAGTTTCATTTTAAAATAGCCTCAAGCTCAGTGCGTGAGTGCGTGAGACTAAGCTACAAGGAAGTGGGGCCAGTCTTGCTTCTTGTTCCCAGGAACTGAAAACAACTAAATTTAGTGTAAGAGTTTTCTGGAAATGCTTTACTTTTTAAAAGAAAAATGGACATGTTGGTGAGACACGACAAGAGGGTGTGTGTGAGAATGAAATTGTCAAAGTCAATTGGTTCAAGGTTCTTTATCAAGTGAATAGTTGTCTTGTATTTCTTGACCAGATTGTTTTGTTGGTATATATTCAATTGTACCCTCACTTCTCCTCACACAGGAACATGGGCATCAGCCTTCAGTGCCTATCCCTTGCTCTGAATGGCATGTAAGGGTGGCAAACTCCCTCCCCTCAAGGCTACTACTGAACCACTGTGAGTTTATATGACGATTGATGGTTGTCACGGTCACCGTCATCGAGACTAAGTTAATAGTCCAGATATGATTGAATTGAAATTACCCCAGCTGCCACTGTCAGGTTTGAGCTAACATCCGCAGAGCATTAGCCAGGGCCCCCACATCCATAGTCCATACATCTATCTCCTGCTAACATATAATGGATTGATTTATCTGTTAATTTGTACAGAAAGCCAGACCTGTATTCTAGCAGTTTTCACACGTCATGCCCCAAGGGGTGTCCAAGCCAGTGAATTATGCTTGAACTGTAATCAATCTTTAAATGAAAAACACAGTAAACATCAGCATGGGAGGTGTTATGGACTAAACCAGACCACTCAAAACATTCTCAAGCAGGAAGCTCAGACCATAACTTTGCAATCTGTTTCGGTAAGTGTACGGTGAAAATTGCCCAGAGTAAGCTAGCTAGGTTGACTAATAGATTTTAAAACAGACAAGAATTTATTCACAAAATTACACAGTGAAGAACAGAATACAGAACTCAATCTATCCAACTAGACTTAATTGTGCTGTTCCGAATATACACAACAATCCCAATAAGCAAACTCCCTTTAAAACCCAGTATAAATGGAACACACGCTTACAGGTTGAAGTTAGATTAGATTAGATTAGATTAGATTACTTACAGTGTGGGAACAGGCCCTTCGGCCCAACAAGTCCACACCGACCCGCCGAAGCGCAACCCACCCATAACCCAACATATACCCCTTACCTAACACTATGGGCAATTTAGTATGGCCAATTCACCTGACCCACACATCTTTGGACTGTGGGAGGAAACCAGAGCACCCGGAGGAAACCCACGCAGACACGGGGAGAACGTGCAAACTCCACACAGTCAGTCGCCTGAGTCGGGAATTGAACCCGGGTCTCAGGCGCTGTGAGGCAGCAGTGCTAACCACTGTGCCACCGTGCCGCCCATTGAGGGGCAGAAAAGAGAAGAGTTCCCACACAGTTCCCTGTTGAACTTCCCAGTTCAAGAGTGAACTAAACAGCTCAGCTAGAAAGCTGACCACTTCCCTTTCTATATATAGGTCACTTTTAAAACATGACCTCTTTGACCTGAAGTCTTATCTGTATAGATATAAACAGTAGGCCTCTCAAAATCCTTTTCATCTCTGCACCAAACCAGACTGATTGGCGCCCAGCCTGGTTTATTACCCCTCTGAACAAAATCAAGGACAGAATCTCCTTGAGCCAAGGAACAGCTTTTAGGGACAAAAAAGGGATTAACTCTGTGACAGAAGGGCCAGGTTACTTGTTAGGAGCTGGCTGCTTGAGGGATAAATGCAGACCAGGACACCACAGAGAATTAGGCGAACGTGAGGACTGCAGATGCTGGAGATCACAGTCAAGATCAGAGCGGTGCTGGAAAAGCACAGCAGGTCAGGCAGCATCCGAGGGGCAGGAAAATCGACATTCGGGAAAAAACCCTTCATCAGGAAAGGGCTCGCTGCTTCGCAGAGAATTACCCCACTCTGCTTTTGATTGGTGCAGTGGGTTCAACACCGAGTTGACATCAGAGGTCGACGAACTTTCATCAGAATTGGGAAAAAAAACCCAGAGTTGAAGTAAGGGATGGGTGAGAGGAGGAGAATTTGGTCTGTGATAAGATGGACAACAGGATGGGAAATAATGTCAAACATGTCTGTTGCAGCCTTTTAATAATGTAATTCTTAGGATAGGAGATAGGATGTCGCCCGAATGGATTCTCAAAAGGTATTCACTAAGGTCCCACAAAGTAGGTGAGTAAGCAGACTGAGGGCATGGAATTGGTCAGGACCGCAACTCATGAATAGGGGGCAAACCAGAGAGAAAGGGCAGTGCTCGAGTCCCAAATGGGCACCATCTACATCAGTGGTGTGAACATGTGCACCAAATACAATAGCTCCAAGTTTGCTGATGACAATAAGGTGAAGTGGGAAGGAGAGTTGAAGAGGCTTCAATGGGATTTAGACGCACTGACTGAGTGAGTGGGTAAGAACACACCAGGCGGGATATAATGTGGAAAACATGTCAAGTTATCTAGTTTGGAACAGGAAACAAATGCCCAGCATTTCTTAGATAGTGGGAGATTATGAAGTGTACAGAAAGATCATCACAGACCTCCTTCCACCCACCCCATACTTGAAACCTATTTTATCTCTTGAGTTTTCCCAATTCTGATGAAAAGGTTGTCAACCTGCAATGTTAACGCGGACTCTCTCTCCACAGATGCTGCCAGACCTGTTGGGTTCCTCCAGGAATGTCTGTGTTTGTTTCTAACAGTACCGTTCACAGCCAGAGAGAGAGAGGTCGTGAGGTGAGGTTGTGATTATTCAGGATTGCGATGCGTTTGTGGTTGAATATCACCATAATGGCCACCGTCTGAACCTGCACAAATGGGGCGGCCTGTTACTTTGGGAACACTCGAGGCTTCGACCAGTAGGGCGAGTGAGAGGGCAAATCAGCAAGGAAGTGAAAAAAGTTTTTAGTGAACATTGAAACTGGTCAACATTTTGTAGGAAGGTCAAGGTCTTGAAAGATTAATTGTGAGGATATCATTTATGGATTTGTCCAGTTGGTAAGTTTTTGTGATTCAGGAGATGAGAGTCAGCAGGGAGGGTGCAATTCATAGCTTGTCCACATAGTGGTGCTGTGTTCAATACCCATCTCCCCTGAACCATGTCGATTCCCCCACCCCCAGCTCAGTGTGGAGTATTCTCCTAATTCAGGAGCAGCGTCCATCCTGAGGAGACCAGGAACCAAGAGACATGGCCTAAACCATCACTCATCATTAAATATAAAGTTCATGATGAAAGCACATTTGTTATCATTGTTTTACAAGAAATTATATCAATGGGTCCCAGGTTTGACTCCAGCCTCGGGTGACTGACTGTGTGGAGTTTGCACATTCTCCCCGTGTCTGCGTGGGTTTCCTCTGGGTGCTCCGGTTTCCTCCCACAGTCCAAAGATGTGCAGGTTAGGTGAATTGGCCATGCTAAATTGCTTGTAGTGTTAGGTGTAGGGGAATGGGTCTGGGTGGGTTACTCTTTGGAGGGCCACTTTTTGGATGGTCAGTGTGGACTGGTTGGGCTGAAGGGCCTGTTTCCACACTGTAGGGAATCTAATCTGATCTAATGTAACTTTAATGAAATGTATTCTCTGTTGTAATATGGAAAAACTCAGCCAATTTGTACTCCGGCAGCTTCCAGGTACAGAGATCGGTAATAATTAGTTTAATTGGTTTTTATTGATGTTGCTTGTAGGATAAATATTGGCCAGAACAAAACTGTGCTCCCATGGGTGAAGTTAAAAGTTGCCATTGCATTATTTTTGAGAGAAAGCAGTTATCTCTCTGCTCTTTTTCAAAAATAGTGCTATGGCAACTTTTAGATTCACCCATGGGAACACAGTTTGCCCCTCTTCTTAACACTTTATCTGATCGACACCTATGACACTGCAGCACTCCCCATGTAGCAAATTGTACGGGTGGCACGGTGGCTCAGTAGTTAGCGCTGCTGCTTCACAGGGCCAAGCACCAGAGTTTGGTTCCAGCCTCAGGTGACTGTGTGGAGTTTGCACATTCTCCCCGTGTTTGTGTGGGTTTCCTCCCGCAACCTAAGGATGTGCAGGTTAGGTGAATTGGCCATGCTAAATTGCCCATAGTGTTCAGTGCATTAGTCAGAGGGAAATGGGTCGGGGTGGGTTACCCTTTGGAGGGTTGGTGTGGACTTGTTGGGCTGAAGGGCCTGTTTCCACACCGTAGGGATTCTATGACAATGTATACAAAAACAGAAATTGCTGGAAAAGCTCAGCAGGTGTGGCAGCATCTGTGGAGAGAAATCAGGATTAACATTTTGGATCGAGTGACTTCCTCAGAACAAATTGTACGTTGGCCTTTACTGTAACATGGTAGTCATGATTTGGAGATGCTGGGGTGTCCTTCATCAGGTGGTTGTGGAGATGAAGGGGCAGCGCTCCAAAAGCTAGTGCTTCAAATAAACCTGTTGGACTTTCACCTGGTGTTATGTGATTTTTAACTTTACTGTAACAAGATGAGTATAGGAGTAAAGATTTCTTAATTCTATTCTACAGAACCTTAGCGAGACCACACCTGGAGTACTGTGAGGATATATATGGAGAGTGTATGATGGAGGTTCATCAGAATGAGCTGCTAGAATAAAAACAGAAAATGCTAATGAATCTTAGTAGCTTTATCAACTTCTATTGCTAGAGAAATAGAGTCAATGTTTTTTGTCTAATATATCTCTTCTTGAGGACAATGGAACCTGGTATTACTGTGGTTGTCCTATGAAGAGAAAAGTTTTGAAGATTGACTCGCATTGAAACCTCAAATTCTTACAGGGCTCGACAGGGGAGATGCAGGAAGTATCTCTTTCTTTCGTCTCAGAGAATCTAGCACAAGGCATGGAATCGCACAATAAGGATTAGGTTATTTACGACTGAGATGAGGAGGAACTGCTTCAAGGAAGGTGGCGAATCTTTGAAATGCTGTACCCCAAGAGGCTTAGTCATTGATTGTGCTGAGATTACAAGATTTCTGCATGCTAAAAACGCAAAGGGATGAGATAGCGACCAATTAGTTTTGATATCAAAGGAAATTCCCCAGCCGAGCCTGAAAACTTTTCTGGCGATCTTTCTTCAGAATAAGGGTCACTGGACTCGAGCTCTGTCTCTCGCTCCACAGATGCTGCCAGATCTACCGAGTTTATTCAGCTAATTTCTGCTTTGGTTTCAGATCTCCAGCATCGCAGTTCTTGGTTTCATTAAACTGGAAATAGTTCCCCTTCATTCCTTGGAACTTGGCCCCAGGCCATGCGAGCCTAATCAGGTAAGCATGGCAGATTTACCTGCCTAAAGAACATTAGTGAAGCAAATGGTTTCTGACTGTATGGTGCAAGATAAGTAGACCATTCAGTGCACTGAGCCAACTCCACAGAACAGAGCACTTTGGGTTACCATGTGCAAAATTCACCAAGTTCCTCTGTACTGTACCTTTCTGCAGTTTAAATGCAAATAGAAATAATATTCAACTTAAATAAATTTCAAATAAAGTTCAACTTAAGTAAATAAATTCAATTAAAATAATATTCAACTCCTCTAGTCCTGCCAAGGTGCACAACCTCACATTATCTAGGGTGGCAAGGTGGCTCACAGTACCAGAGACCCGGGTTCGATTCCCGCCTCGGGTAACTGACTGTGTGGAGTTTGCACATTCTCCCCGTGTCTGTGTGGGTTTCCTCCGGGTGCTCCGGTTTCCGCCCACAGTCCAAAGATGCTAAATTGCCCGTTGTGTTCGGTAAAGGGGTAAATGTAGGGGTAGGGGTGGGTTGCACTTCGGCGGGTGGGTGTGGACTTGTTGGGCTGAAGGGCCTGTTTCCACACTGTAGGGAATCTAATCTAATCTAATTTTATTGGAAGATGGAGCTGACTCAATGGGCTGAATGGTCTACTAAGTAATAGGTAAGACAAATGGAGTTTTGGCCTTTATTTTAAAGAGAGCGGAGTATAAAACTAGGGAGGACTTGCCATAACCATACAAATCATGGCCAGTTTGCACCCCTTATCCTAAAGGAGGATATACCGGCATTGGAGGCAGTCCAGTCAAGGTTCACTAGTTCAATACCAGATAGGGAGCGACTGCCTAATGAGGACAGGTTGAATAGATTGGGCCTGTACTCCGTGGCGGTTTGAAGGATGAGGTGACCTTACTGAAGCACACAGCATTCTTAGGGGGCTTAACAGGAAAGATGTGGGGAGGCTGATGTGGGAGAGCATAGGACCAGAGGGCATTACCTCAGAATAAAGAGGTACCCCATTCACGACAAAGATGGGGAGGAACTTCTTCTCCCCGAGGGCAGTGAATTTGTGAAATTCTTTGCTGCAGAAGGTTTTTGACACTGGGTCAATACATATAGTCAAGGCTGAGATATTTAAATCATCAAGGGAGTCGAGTGGAGTTCAGAATCAGATCAGCCATGATCTCAATGAGTGGCAGAGCACACTCAACGGGCTGAATGGTCTACTTTTACCTCTATGTCTACGGGACAGTGCAGAAAATGGTGCTGATGTCGAAGATCGGCCATATCTCAACGAATGGCAGAGAGAACCTGATGGGTCAAACAATCTACTTTCACTCCCATTTTCCATCTCATCATCTAATAACCCAGGACCAGGTCAGCACGGCTATCAGTCAGGGCTCCATTTCTGAGATTACCAACAGTTTGGAAATGTCTGTCTTTTACTCAGCCCTGGGATGTTATCGTACAGGTGGGAGGGACGGGGAGGGACAACAGGGATTAATGACCCTGTTCCAAAGAGTGAGCAGGAGCAGAGGAGCTCATGGCTTGTTTGCACTGACCTTTCAAAGTAGCCGGTCACACAGCAAATTGTTAACAAAGCCAATGGGTTTCAAAACCAGAAGCATCAAGCACAAAACCCAGGCAAGTTATACTCAACCTTTCCATAGCTCAAACAAATGCCCAGCTGCAACACGGCATCCAATTTTGGTCAGCACTCATTAGGAAGGATGCACATGTTGTTGAGAAAGTGCAGAGATTTACCAAAATGGCTCCAGGGATGAGGTAATTGAGTTGCAATGTTGCAAAGTCAGGAGGCAAAGGGGATTGAGGGGAGATTTGACTGGGGTACACGACGACAACGTGGGCATAAGCCCTAACGCCCAAAACATCGACTCTCCTGCTCCTGGGATGCTGCCTGACTGGCTGTGCTTTTGCAGCACCACACTCTTTGACTCTGATTGCCAGTCCTCCCTTTCTCTCATGGCTGGTTTCCATCTCGTAGTTAAAGAAGGGCTGTTCTCAGTGGCTGATGGCACCAATGGTCAGGTCGCAGATGTGTTTGCTTTTGGGCACAAGGTGCCAGGACGTTTTAGGAAATAATTATGTGACAAGTGGTGATGATCTCTATGACTCCGTGACCTGGAGATGAACGTCTGCAAAAAAAAAATGTGATGGTGCAAGCCAAGATCTGAATGAAAAGGCACGAGGGAACCAAAGCTCCAGGACAACGAGATTGGAATGAATAGGACGGATGAGATTGCTGTTAGGGAGCTGGCATAGAGTCCACGGCCTCCTCCTGTGCCGAAAGTCTTCATGCATAGCATCTGCTTAGATTACCATCCCACGACCTAACTCATCTGCCAATGTCACCAATCAGGCGCTGAACTACATAATGGTATCCCTGCTCGGGTGGTGAATACATCACTCTCAGCACACTCCCCACTGGAAACTTAGTTTGCACCAATTCCCATTGACTGGAATGTCCCTCACCAAAGCAAACCTGCAGCTCACTTACGGTAAAGTCCATACCTTGAATTAGTTGCACCGAGCTTCAGGAAGGCCATATATTTGCAGGGGCTACAGGCCAATTGCTGAGGGAGCCTGGACCAGGTTCCTGCTCAATGTGAAGGCCTCGCTCCCCAGCGACTGATGATTTTACCCACTGTGCTGACAGGAATCCGAGCACGGTGCGGCACGGTGGCACAGTGGTTAGCACTGCTGCCTCACAGCGCCAGGGACCTGGGTTCAATTCCCGCCTCAGGTGACTGACTGTGTGGAGTTTGCATGTTCTCCCAGTGTCTGCGTGGGTTTCCTCCGGGTGCTCCGGTTTCCTCCCACAGTCCAAAGATGTGCGGGTTAGGTGAATTGGCCATGCTAAATTGCCCGTAGTGTTAGGTAAGGGGTAAATGTAGGGGTATGGGTGGGTTGCGCTTCAGCGGGTCGGTGTGGACTTGTTGGGCCGAAGGGCCTGTTTCCACACTGTAAGTAATCTAATCTAATGTAATCACTGGGAAGGAGCTGCTGCCTACAGCCAATACTTAGCCCCGAGCCGACAGCTCCAAAACACAACAGACAAAGCAAGTCTTGGAAATAATCAGTAGGCCACACAGTAGGTGCAGACAGAAATCAGAGCCGGCATTTCAGGTTGACAAGTACATCAAATCACAGGAAATGTAAATGTTTCTATCAAACTGCAGAAAGCATCACTTCACTCAAACAAGAGTCCGGTTTATATATTTGAACTGAATGAATTAGCCCTTCCACTCCAGCTTCTGTACGGAGCTGAAACAAGTTGGGTTGTACACAGGCAGTGAAGTTGGTTTCTGCACTGTCGAGGCACCTTCTGACCCCTATTCCCCCGTGAAGGGAATGGGCCCACCATCACCTGATCGCACCCAATCAACCGAGAAATAGAAAAGGGTGAGGTGATGGCCTAGGGACATTAATCCAGAGGCCAGACAATGCTCTGGGGACCCAGCTTGACATCCCGTCATGGCGGGGGGGGGGGGGGGGGGGGTGGAATTTTGAGTTCAATCTTCAATTAAGAGTCTAATGATGATCACGAATCCATTGTCGATTGTTGGTGAAAAACTCATCTGGTTCACCCAAATCCTTTAGGGAAAGGAACTGCCATCCTTGTGTGTTCTGGCCTGTACGTGACTCCAGACCCACAGCAATATGGTTGGCTCTTAACTACTGGGCAATTAGGGATGAGAAATAAATGCTTCCTAGGCAGTGATGCCCACATCCTGTAAATGAATAAAAAAATGCAAAGGAAGGGTTTGGAGGGATATGGGCCGGGTGCTGGCAGGTGGGACTACGTTAGGTTGGGATATCTGGTCAGCATGGACGGGCTGGACTGAAGGGTCTGTTTCCATGCTGTACATCTCTAAGACTCTAAATCTGACATGCCCAGAGTCACCAATAGCTGACTAACAAAAAAGCCTTGAGGATCATGTTAGAGCCAGGTTCCTATTTTGAAAACCACAGGCTTCAGTTTGAAAGTAAAGAGCTGGAAGATAATGAATAGGGTGAGAGTGACAGAGCCCAGGAGAAAGCATGGGCTGTTGGTCTAACATTCAGTGCGATGACAAGCAAAAGAATCGGTCATTGGAAATGTTTGTTGTATGCGCACCAATCTGTTTCTGAAATTTAAGGCGGTCCTGATGTTGTATCATTTGGTGCCACATTGTGGGATCTGTATACTTACAAGGAACCCAATTTGTCTGCAGCAGGATACAGTTCGGCACCATCCACCTCTTTTCCGAAAAGTGCAGCTATCAATACTAGCTGGAGGCAGGAGAGAGTCTGTGCAATCGCAAGGACAAATCCCACTCACTCAAAACGCAGGGGAAGCCAGTCTTAATTCACACACTGAACAAAATGGCCACTCCTGCTCTGGGCCCTGGGATTATTAATCACCAGAGATCAAAAAGCTACATGTACTGATGGGAAGCAATTAATTCAAAAAACAGGATTTTTTTTATTAAGACACTGTACAATTCCCAAATGCATTGCAGTTAACACGACAACAGTACAAGGAAGAGCTGCCAAAGGTGGGGCACTAATAAGGATACACATGCATTTATCACCTGGCATAAAACAGCCAAACATGGTACATTGCTCAATCAATAAAATAAAGCTCATAAAAACAAAAATTATTAAGGGGGGGGGGGAAGCACAATACAATTTCTTAAGCTGAGGAAACATTGTATGCAAACATGTGACAATAAAGTTGTAGTATTTCAAAATGATTTTCCTCAACTGACTCAGATACTATTAAAATACAAGAAGAAAAATAATATATAAATTCTTCCTTTGCAAAGCTACTGTCTACAATGGAATGACCATCTGTTGTCTTATGATACAATATAAACATCTGATTTCTCTAAAGTGCTATATTGAGATGAATATCAATTTACGAAAGACCGTATTATAAATTCTACAATAACTGGCATGTGTTGATTTCAAATGTCCCCCTCACAAAAGTACAAAAATAATTTTTTTCTTCTTAAGAACCAAATAAAAAGTGTTATCTTACATTCTTATCATGAAACGCCACCCATAAATCCCTAACTAGACAAAGCAAAACGATAAAACAATCCAAAAGGAAAATATCAAAGACACTGGAAAATACTCAGCAAGTCTGGTCGCATTTGTAGAGAGAGAAACAGAGTTAACAATTTAGGCCAAAATATTTTCCAGAAGTAATGAAAAGTCATTGCCCTGAAACACAAACTCTGACTTTCCCTCACCACAGATGCTTCCCGAGCTGCTGCACATGCCCAGCACTCTTTTGTTACTGTTAAAACAATCCAACTGTCTTTAGCTTAAAAGAAATGGGAGGGGTCACTAGCTTTTACAAGGACTCAAACAGTCAGGCAGTAGATTTAAAATGTGAGACGTTGGCACCAGGCAAAACTGAAACTTTGTTTATTGAGAAAGGGGATGGAAAGCCAAAGGATCTCCTACCCCGCGGGACTGTAACTCCGATAGCCAGCAGTGACAATCATACGTTCACCCCCTCATTTTCAGTAAAATGTCCTCTACTGCCTAGTAACTAGCCTCATTCTATATATAGCTGAAAATGTGTTGCTGGAAAAGCGCAGCAGGTCAGGCAGCATCCAAGGAGCAGGAGAATCGACGTTTTGGGCAGAACAGGAGAATTCTCCTGTTCCTTGGATGCTGCCTGACCTGCTGTGCTTTTCCAGCAACACATTTTCAGCTCTGATCTCCAGCATCTGCAGTCCTCACTTTCTCCTCATTCTATATATACACAAACACACACACAAATACACACATATACACACAGACAGACAAACACACACACACATCTGATCTTTTAGCTCAAACAATGGACAAGGGACTTATGACAAGCTAAGGAGTCCAGGAGATGAAAGTAAGCCTGAAATTAGGGCCACTTTAGATACATCTCTTGTCTTCAGTATTTTTAAGAGTCTTCATCCTTTTAGGTTAGTCTTTCAGGGTGGAAGGCTTGGGTTTTACATCACGTAAAGCCTTTTACATTCAAGTGAAATTCAACTATCTATTAAATCAAAATTTCTTTAGACAACTAAACTGTCAAGCCCCAGAAATCCAAACGTTCATACAAAGAATGTAGGGGACATGTTTAAAAACTCCCTTTTAAAATACCTTCAAATTGAAACCGAAACAAAAATCGAGGAAGTCATTAACCTCATTATTCTCTTTTGTCCAAGGATTATGGGTGGATGGGAGAGAGAGGCCCAAAGCTCCAAACCAAATCCAACATTGCGCATGGGTTCATTAAAATTTCAAATACAAACAGGCCTTCCTTTCACTTGGATTTGAGGCAGGATCCTCAGCCAGGTTCCATGGTGTGGTTTTTCTGCTATACTTTCAGAGTGTCAGGTTTTAAAACAACAGAGCTTCAGGCAAGGCCAATGCTGGGCCTGTGGTGTTGGAAACTAGAACGTTCCGACAGCAGCGAGCCGGCGATCGATGAGCAATGTGTACAGACGGTTGGAGCCTTGCGCTCTGCATGTTTACGGCAAAAAGATGCAACGGTGGGGAGCCTTTAAACCTCTCAGGAATCGTCAAGGTCTATTTTACCCAATTCCTCCTGTTAACTTAAACCAAAATGGTTTAATTGGGGTTTTTGATTTAATGGCCCTCCTGTGTGCTAGGTAACACAAATTTGACTGCAATATCTCGACAATTTAGACGCGAAGGGAGGGTCCAAGCCCCCATGAGCAGGAAAGCAGTAAAATTCAAAAGACTGCAAGAGAAGAGGTAGGTGAAGACAGTGAACAGTTAGGGGATTTCTTACACAGAACAGCACGCTGCTCCGATATTGAGAAAGTTTGAACTGGAACAGGAGAAGGCTGCACCAGAGAGGACAGAAGAAGAAAATGCATCAAGTTGTGACAAGGAGGAAAGAGAGATTAATGTCTCCCACCCAGGTATGCGAGGGAGTCTCTCCACATCAAGGTAGTGTTCATGTCTTGGGAGGACATTAGCTCCAAGGAGAGTTTAATCTGATCAGGAGCTCAAGTGGAAGTGTTGAAGATTCAGGAAAGGGGAGGGGGACAAAGGATATCCAAATCGAGCAAAAGGAGGTACTGTAAAGCTTTTACAAACAGTTGCTTTGCCTCAGGCTTCAAATTGGAGCACAGCGTCCAATGTGATATCTTCATATCTTCAAACAGCAGCTGAAGACGTTGGATACCATGGACGGTGGGCCCTGACAACATTCCAATCACAACTGAAGTCCTGTGCTCCTCTAAACAAGCTGTTCCAGTTCAGTCATAACACTGACATCAACCTGACAACATTGGATAACGTGAGAGTATGTCCTGTCTCCAGAGTCAGGGACAAATCTGGTCAATTGCCTTCCTACAACTCTACGCTCAATCATCAGCAAAACAATGGAACACTATCAACTGCAACGTGGAAAGGAATAATCTGCTGTCCCTCAATTTGAATTTCACCATGTCCCCAGTAGCTCTTGACCTCATTACAGAATCTCGCATCAAACAGGATGAAAAGTGTGGAAATCCTGAGATGCCGCGAGTGCCACTTCCATTGACTGCAATGCACTTGTGGCATCAAGGAGCCCAAATGAAATGAAGTCAATGGGACTCGCTTTTGGTTGGAGTCATACCGAGCATAAAGGAAGATGGTTGTGGCTGCCCATCTGAGCTCCACAACATCTCTGCAGGAGCTCGTCAAAACAGGCCCAACTGTCTTCAGCTGCTTTGATGATCTTCCAGCCAGAACTGCAGGAAGTATGGATGTGTTATCGTCAGTGAAAAATAATCAGTACTATTCCTAACTTCTCAGAGACTGAAGAGGCCTGTGTCCAAACGAAGCAGCCCATGTTCACATGTGATAAGACCTGGACAATATCCAGGCCTGGACTGATTTTTGGCAGCTAACATTCCTCTCACACAAGTACCAGGCAATAACCAATGTCCAACAAGAGAGAATCTAATCATCACACCTTCACATTCAGTGGCATTTCTATCACCGGAACAGCCCTTATCAAATGCTGGGGATTACCTTTGACTAGAAAGTGAACTGGACTAGCCACATTAACACTGCAGCTCTAAGCACAGGTCAGAGGTTGAGTAGAAACTCACCTATTGTCTCCCCAAAGTCTGTCCACAATCCACAATGGGAATATGGTGGTATATTCCCCACTTGCCTGGATGAGTGCAGTTCCACCAACACTCTAGAAGCTTGACAGCGTCCATGTCAGAGCAGCCTGCTTGTTTTAGCACTTGACCCATCAATTTCAACATTCACTCCCTCCCACACTGATGCAGTGTGTACCCTATACAAGATGCACTGCAGAACTCACCCAGGCTCCTTAGACAGCACTTTCCAAATCAATAATCGCTTTTGCCTTGAAGGGCAAGGGCAGCAGATACATGGAAACACCACTACCACCAGCAAGTGCTCTCCTAAGCCACTCAGCACCCCGATTTGGGAACTCTATCGCCATTCCTCCACTGTCACTGGGTCAAAGTCCTGAAACTCCTTCCTAACACTATGGTGGTTTCTCTACAACCCAAGGCCTGCAGCAGTTTAAGAAGACAGCTCAGCACCATCTTCTTGCGAGCAATGAGGGCTGAGCTACCAATGCTGGCCTAGCCAGTGATACACACAGTTGATGAATAAAACAAAAACTCTGGGCAGTACCCTTCAGGAAGCATGTCAACGCCTCAAGAGAGGGTGCAGAAACACTTTATGAGAATGGTAGCAGAGATGAGACACCTTATTGTGTGGAAACAGTACCAGCTTGCAGAGTAGACAAAGTCAATGGAGGTTTCAACAAAGCATTACAATCACGAGAGGCTTCGATACAATATATACCAATATAAAACAATGTTGGTAAGCCAAGGTCCGAGACCCGAGCAAGACAGCGAGGGGTGAAATTTCTAATCTCTCTTCTAAAGCAAATTGTTATCACTGCAATGTTCTGCCCAAAAGGATGGTCAAAGTAGATTAAATGGGCACTCAAAAGGAAAGTGGATAAACGTGGGGAAACAATTGAAGAGCTAAAGGGCACCGGGACTAATTTCATAGATCTTTCACAGAGCTTGCAAAGGCACCTGGGCATAAAGGGCCTCCTTCTGAAAAAAGGAAAGGCAGTTGGAGGGGAACATCTGAAGTGAACTGTAAAGCCAAAGTGGTGGTTCCCATCAGTACTGTATCTGTGCAACATCCTAGCCGGTGGATATAGCACCAGCTAAGCGCATGAATGTGTTGATAACACAGGAATGGGGAATGTTACATAGGAACACATTGTGCTCACCTTGAAGTAAAACATAAAACCGAAGGGCTTCACTGAAGAAGCTATACCTTGATGGCTAGTAACAGGACAAGTGAGGGAGAGAGTCAAAGACACTGATACATACAAATGAGAGAGACAGGGAGAGACAAGAAAGATGTGTGTAAAAGAGAGAGAGAACACAGGCAATCTGGAGTGATCGGTCCAGATTGGGCCATCCTTCAGAGACACCAACTCTCTCAGTCAAACATCACAATGAATGCTGAATCTCTTTAATGCCACGTCTGGGTAAACAAGGCGATTGCTATGAACGGGTCAGGTCCAGAGGAGATTCACCACGATGCTGCTGGAATGGAGCACTTCAGCAAAGGAGAGAGGCTGAATAAGCTCAGGTTGCTTTCTCTGGAGCAGAGAAGGTGGAGGGGGAAACGACCTGACAGAGAGGTGTAACATTATGAGGGCAGGAACAGGATGAATAGAAAACAGCTGTTCACCTTACTCAAAGGTCAATAGCTAGGAGGCACAACCTTAAAGTGAAAGGCAGGAAGTTTGACAGGATTTGAGGAAAAGGTTTTTCACCCAGAAGGTGGTGGGGGTCTGGAATGCGTTGCCTGAGAGAGTGAAGCAGATGAGTACTTGGATGAGCACTTGAAATGTCACAGTACTCAAGGCGATGGGCCTAATGCAGGCCAGTGGGACCAATGTAAGTACTCATGTACTTTTAGCAGTACAGTGTCAATTGGCCAGAGAGCATCTTCAGTACTGCATGGTTCTATAAATAATGGGGGTAACTGAACGGAGAGCGTAAGAAGCTGGCCCCTGTGAAACCACAACAAACCTCAGTTGTGAACACTGCACGCTAAGAGACGTGACTAGTCCCTGAGTGAGCCATGAGACATGGCCCAGGAACTCACCAAAGGTCAGCGGATAAAGACAGCTCTCCTGGAAGACTATTAGTGCTCACTGTGGTCTGTGTCAGGACATACAAGGGGCATTCGGTCAAACTTGACAGGAAGAGAGAGTGGTCACGTGTAGGGGTGGAGTTCAAACAATGGACCCAGCACACCACAGGAAGATAGCTCTGTACTATATAAGGCTAGTCTGATGTGTGGGAACATTCGAACCAGAAGCACCTGATATCACAGCTACAAGCTTTGAAATAAAGGACATTCTCCTTCACCTTTAACAGTGGCTCCCTGGCCTGAAACGTCAGCTCTAGTCAACACTTATTCAGCTGATTGTAGAGTGAGCGAGCCCACGAACTACTCTCAGTTCCTCCCTGTCAGGTATACCACTACACGCATCTCCGACACAAACTGGATTCCACCCACAATTACCTCCAGTTTCTGACTGTCTGTTTCCCTTTAAGGCAACACTTTAACTTCTTAGTGCAACATAAGCAAAGCATTCAATTGAAACATTCACTCCCTCCACCACTGACCCACTAGCAGCAGCGTGTACAGTCAAGATGCACTGTAACAAGGCTCCTTATACAACACAGTTTAAACTCACAACCTCTACTACTTAGGAGAGCAGCAGACAATACATGGGAACACCACAACTCACAGTTCCCCATCAAGCCATAAATCATCCTGACTTGGAAACGTATCGTCATTCCCTCAATGTCACTGGGTCAAACTCCTGGCCCACCCTTCCCAACAGCATTGTGGTTGTCCCTACACCAGATGCAGTGGTGCAAGGCAGCTGCTCGCCATTCCCCCCTCCAAACAGAGCAACTAGGGATAGGCAAGAAATGCTGGCCCAGCCACTGACATTCACATCTCATGTACGGACAGAAAAAAAAACAAACATTGTTTTGCAGCGTGATCAACGTTTCACTGAACTCTCATCTCGGGCATAGAGGAGGGAAAGGCATGCAGAGATAGAAAATCATCTAGAACTGGGGCACCACGTAGCACTGTTGCCATGTTCAGTCTGTCAGGCTAGATAGCAACAGGAAGTGAAACAACTCAATCAGTTCCCCAATTCCATCAGCTCACTCTTCTCCTCTAGATATGAAGCAATGAGGATGTTAGACCCTCTCTTGTTAGTGTGCTACCTTTGTAGTGAGACACATTGTAAAACAGTGACACCCAGCTGGGTTCTAAGCATCCAGATTTCCCTGAGCCCCACTGTGAGGCAAGCCCCAGTAAAACTCTCAATCACTATCCCACCGCCAACTTGTCTTCAAATCCCCCCAGGAGTTAACAGAATCCACCGTGAGTCAGGCCAAGTGGCTGAGCCATTTAAGATCCATATTATGTTTAACAAAGGAATGGAGTTTGAACTTTAGCACGACGTGTATGTGCAATGTCGGGTACAAGTATGTTTTGCTTAAGGTGAGCCATTCTGACTTCACTTGCCCCATAAACAATGCCACAGGTCACCACAGTGACAATCACCAGGAAGCAGCCTCGGCACCACCTTCACCCATAAGCAAATTGGAAGACATCAACTAGGGAAAGCAGATTGTCATGACAACTGGTGGCAGTGTGACCTCTGACTGTACAACTGATTGTGCTTCTCACGGGTAACATCAGCAGCCTGACAGTGGTCCATGAGGGGAGCTCCTCAAGGAGTCAAGAAAATGGGAGAAACAGGTCAGGGGACGGGGGGGGGGGGGGGGGGGGGTTAAAAATACTTAAAATAGTGCCACAGGTTCACATCCACGTTGACAAGGTCACTCGAGAGTGACCGTCCTTTGCAATGCACCATGAGAAAAGCAACTTGCACGTCACTCTTCAGTGGCGATGACATTTCAAGAACCACCCTTTGGAATCACAACCTTTGGAACTACCCAAATAGGCTTTCCAATCCCTTTCAATGGAAGGTCAATTCTTAAAAAGCGACAGAGGAGTCACCAAATGATCACAGCACAGAAGAAAGCCATTCGGGCCATTCACTGGGCAAGATTTGACAGCGTACTTGTCCATTTGCACCAATCTTATAATCCATTTAGCCTGGATGAGCAGGATTGCATACATTGGATGAGTAGCAACAGTGGGAATCAGACTGGAAACAGTGTCCAAAAAACCGACATTAAAAAGAGGCAACACACCCGCAGTTGTGGAAGATTACAAAGGTGGATACTCAGGAGGAAATCAGCTTTTAAAGTAACCTGATTGAGAACAAGTGTTGGATTAAAAATAAAATTAAGCACAAAAACAAAACATCCTCATCTGAACTTCTAAACTGACCAAGGTTTATAATGCCCACCTGCCACGGAAGAGACTATTGGATCTGGCGAGGTCGTACGTTGAACAGTTAGTGGAAGGAGATAGGGCTAGTACTGAAGAGGCCAGTGGCACGATCCATTGAAAGCAGATGGGGGGAGAAGGGAAAAATGTCTCGACGATAAACAGAAGGCAGTCTTGGCACTGTAAAGCGTGAGAGGATGGCTTTTCACATGAAGCGTCAATCCAGAGCAGCTGACTCCAATCCAGGTACCCGGAAGACCAACGTGATTCCCAGCCACCACCTCCAGGGGTACCACACAACGGGATCAATGATAGAGTTAGAGCCAGACGTCTGCTTGGCCACTAAAGGAACGATCAATATATCTGAGGATGTGGAGACAATTTTAAAACAAAGGAAAGAAAACCAATCGCAATTTGGAAACCATCCATCTGTTGACAACCTTTGCCTCTTCCATTATTTCTTCACCATATTCAGATGCAGTTACGTCAAAAGTTCATCTCACTCCAGGGAGACTGACTTAGAATTTGCAAAAGACGTCTGTTTTTTTTAAAAGAAGTTTTTTTTGTTTAAAAAAAAATGTTTTTTTTTAAAAAGTTCAATACACAGCTGACCGACTGCAAAGTTTGTTGATAGGTCAAAGGTTAAGTATTGGCACATCAAATAGATCACAGACGCCTTCGCTGTCGTCGAGGTTGAAGTAATAGTCGTGGTCTCCTGGTGGCGGAGACAGCCTCAGCAGAGGAGCAAACACTGTAAGGGAGACAGGACAGGTGACACAGTTAAACAACGGAGCACACAACAGGAGGCACTCAACGGGAGGCCTGCCTGCCAATGATGCAGGAGGGAGGAATCACGTAGACAAGTCTGCCCAGCTTCCTCTCAGTGGTCACAGGGAAACCCTCCCACCCCCTCCAAAGCCGAATGAACCGTATGTCCCTGAAAGGGCTCCCATTCCTCCGAAATGGTCCAATCCAGCCATCTCTTAGAGCTCAGACACCAGAGAAGAATCTCTCCACCCTACCCTTCCCCCACTTCTTGGGACTCCCATGTTTGAAATGCTCACCTTCTGAAGACATCAGCTCGTCTATGAGGTCGGAATCCATACATTCTGCAAAACAGAAACAAGGAATCTGCAGCAGTGTTGCAAGGTGACCAAGTGATGTGTTACATTTGGGCCAGCGAGCACCGAAGCAGCTCTATCTGGTCTCCAGAACACCTCCCCACTCCCAGCCAATCCCTCAATCTGCTACAGTGGGAATCATAAATGCCCAATCATTTCCAAATCTAAATCAACAAAGCTATAGCCACACTCCCCAGCCACTTATGTTCTTCCCCTAGGCTACTTTATAATGAAGCTTCCAATTATTCCCCTAACCCACTTCTAAAGGGCACTGTTCTTTCTTGGAGTCCATTCTGGTCATTAGTCATTTACCATGACATTTTAAACAAAATCATCTCACACAATATGGATGTTGCTAGTTGGATCAGCATCAATTGCTCACTCCTAAGCATCCTTAACAAGGTGATGAGCTGCCTTGTTGAACTGTGCAGGGGTGCCCAGTATTGTAGAGGAGATCCAGGGTGTTAACCCAACAACAGTGAAGGAATGACTATCACGAGCCAAGTCAGGACACTGTGTGATATGAAGGGCAACTTGCACGTTGTGATGCTCCCACACAAATGCAGCCCCTTGACTGAATGACCCTTGGTGAGTTGCTGCAAAGCACCTTGGGAATGATACGGACAGCTGTCACAATACATCACCATACCCTGGGGTGCTAGCCCTGCCTCATTGGATAGCACTCTCACTGCGGAACAAGGTGTTGCAAGTCCTACTCCAGAAACACATTGACATGTTCAAGATGTACACTGCCTTGCAGTAGCAACAGAACATTGCACTTGCAGATGGGACATTAAAACGTGGGTCGCTGCCTGTCCTGATGTGGAGACAGGAGATTCACAGGAGGAGCAGGGAATCTTCCACGACTCTCTGGCCAAGTATCCATCCCACAACCCGCTAAAACAGAACACCTGATCGTTGACATCATCACACGGCTGTTTCTGGGAGTATGCTTTGCACAAACTGGGTTTCACATTTCCTCTGTTATAACAATGGTCACACGCCAAAAGTTGTTCAGTAGCTGTAAAGCAAAGTTACCATTCCTTGCTGTAACACTGCACACCTCAGAAGGTGGAAGGAACCAGGAAAACCTGAGGGAGATCTGGGGGAAACCAGAGACAGCCAGTGCTGAAAGCAGGCCTCCCTCGCGGTAGGGAGTGGGTCCAACTGGAAATGGAGTTCCAGAGACTGAACAACAGCACGTTGATGCGGACAAGACAGAAAAACAGACACGCACACACATGTGCAAACTCAGCCTCAGTTTAGCAGTGGGGACTTTCCAGGTTAGACTTGACGAAGCCAGCGCATGCAAAGACAAGTCAGATGGAGGAAGAAAACAAAGCAAAAACCACCAGGCGAAACAGAACTGTTGGAGAGGAGTCTTCGTCGAAAACAACAGGTGGACAAACAGTGAGGGATCTTCTGGCTGGGGGTGGGACTAGCTGGCCTGGTGAGTTTTCACCCCAGCTCACAGCAGCTCCGACATGCTTGATGAAGGACCCTCTCTCCTTACTCCTTGCGGGTGGAAAGGGCAGAGACTGGATCTGGTTCTAATGACCCCAGGCCACACATGATCCAAACCTGGTCTGTCTTCAGTCAAGAGGCAGTAGGAGTGGCTGGTTTGAGACTGGAGGGTCACAGTGATGTGGAGGCTTGACTTTGCTTTTTCCCCCAGTCTAAATCTGAGATTGCATCACTACGCTCAACGACAACTTGGGATCCACTTAACTGACTACACCTGTAAGCTAAGGATGTGTTACAAAGTTCCCTAATTGTGTGGTGAACCTTAAAAAACCCCAATTTTAAAACAGATAATGTCCTATACTGTCTCGCCCCCACTGCCTCGAAATGGATTATTTTACTTCAGGTCATTTGGTGAATAACCAATGGAAGGAGATACAGATACAACTGATGAAGTCATTGGTCCAATCCACTGAAAGTAGTGAAGTAAGATTAAAAGTCTTGACAATAAACAAACATTTGGGTTTTTAAAATTAGTGAGCACGGCTTCTCGGAAGGCTTCCTGAAACAGCAATTTGGCATTTTATGTCCCACAGTCATTAAGTCACCAGGGTAGTGAAAGGCTTTGCATTTATACAGCACCTCAGGTCCTCCCATCACACAAAAGCTGATGAAAGGACTTTGGGAACATAGCGGGGGCTGCTTTGAATTTGGAAACGTGAGAACCACCGCATGCACAGCAAGATCTCTCAAGCAAAGTAACCTGGCAACCACAAACAAGAGGATGCTGAAGGAACAAACAACAAAATCCACACAGAACCAGATGTGTTCTGGTATTGATTCTGTATCTCAACACTGGGGAGTCCCAGCACACCAAGTTTTAACATGGCTTGGTACATCAAGGGTGAACTGCTCCCAGCAGAGACAATACTTCCACTCTTCATGTTTAGGGGATACTTCAACTGGAGTAAGGTAACATGTTGACTGGGCCCAATATTGATTTGGTCTCACCGTATCACATCATGACTGGGACTGGTCACATTATTGCAAAAAAAGCGTTCCAAAATAATGCACCAGCTTATAAAGCAGTAATTACTGCTCCAAACATTCGAGGAGATCAGCTCCAATATCAAAAATACCTCAAAAAAAGGAGCAGCTTTCACATCACAACTTTTCCCCATCCTCCATCTTGGATTACCTGGGCTGTTTTCTCTGGCTCATCGGAGGCTGAGGGCTGACCTTATAGAGGTTTATAAAATCATGAGGGGCACGGGTAGGGTGAGCAGCCAAGGTCTTTTCCCACTGTAGGGGAGTCCAAAACTAGAGGTTTAGAGTGAGAGGGGAAAGATTTAAAAGGGACCTAATGGGCTTACCTTTTCACACAGAGGGTGGTGCGTGTATGGAATGTGCTGCCAGAGGAAATGGTGGAAGCTGGTACAATTACACCATTTAAAAATGTTGGATGGATGGGGACATGAATAGGAAGGGTTTAGAGGGATGGGGGCCACTGGGAGTAGATTAATTTAGGATTTCTGGTCAGTATGGATGAGTTGGACCAAAGGATCTGTTTGCACCTTGTACAACTTTTTGACTCTCTCTCTTCCTTGTCACTGAACACAATTCTTACAGCCACATTCAGATGCCTCACGTTAAAATGGCAACACTGAATGAGATAGAATTCAGTGCAGAACCAGGCAAGGTTGCGTGTCAAGAGGTGGAGAGTGCCAGGTCAGGTCTGAACTGGGTGAACTCAGATCAGTGGCTTGGGTATATTGTGACACAGCAGGGAGTCCTGGTTGAAGTTAGGTCAGACTGCTCAGGGGAAGGGAGATGGTGGGGCTGATATTCAGAACTGAACATCACAAAAGGCCTCCTCACTGATCAGAGCCACGAGTACGGGTAGGTTGGTCAAGCTGTATTTGGGCAACTCAGCAGCAGAGGGCGACAACTCACTGAAATTAGGAGCTCAGACTAGGAGAAGACAGGGAGGTGAAACACAAGGGATCTTACACATGGGCAACACAGAGCAGAACAAACACAGAGTGATGGTGCTCAGTCAGAACATCGATCAATTATGGTCAGGACAGAGCCATCAATCAGTCTCAGCCCCGGGAGCAAATGTAGCGAATTACTGCACCAACAATTATATCAGAGTGAACAGAAAACAAGCCAGCCCGTTGTGCTCAGGAGCAGTGTTTCGGCCAGGGATAATTCCCTTCAGACGAGCACAAGAGGAGGGATTCAGGGAGACCAGTGGCCACAGCTCATGGGCTCAGAATCACGCAAGATGAACGTGGAAAAGGTTGGAGGCACAGGACACAGTCCCCCAGTCAGAGTGAAAGCTCATCCAGTCACGCCTACCTTTAATGGGGTCAAACATCTCTGTCAACTCTTTCGGAAATTCCAAGTCTGTGAACAAGAAAGCAGAACAGTGTGTTAGGGCACCTGGACCCAATGAGGCTGGGGGGGGGGGGGGGGGGGGGGGGGGGAAAGAGGGAGGCACAAGTCAGGACAGGCGTAAGTGAGGACTTCAGATGCGACAGATTAGAGTCAGGATTGGAGTGGTGCTGGAAATGCCCAGCAGGTCAGGCAGCATCCGAGGAGCAGGAAAACCGACGTTTCGGGCCGGAGTCCTTCCCGATGAAGGGATGCTGCCTGACCTGCTGGGCATTTCCAGCACCCCTCTAATCTTGACACAAATAAAGACAAGTTGGGCCTGGAGAGCCGAGGTGGCCAGATGAGGGAAGGGGGTGAGAGTAGGCAGGGAATTCCCCAAGTGGAAGGGGGAAAAGGATAGAAAGCATTCATCACCCCCCCAAAAAAAAGTTTCTTCCACAGCCAGCCACCACTTCCGCCTCCCGGTAGGGACACTATTCAGAACAGGATTCAGTGCGTGAGCCTAAAGACTTTGTTTCTCCAAGGCCCTGCAAGATGAGGAGTGGGCAGGAACATCTCGATTTGGGGCAAGTCAGAACAGGTCAGCAGAAACTTGACCTGGTTCTGGTCAAGGCAACTCAGAAAGTCAGCTATCCAGTAACTGCCTCTAACCTGCACATAAAAGAGACCAAGACTGCATACAAGATTCAACATGTGTGTTTGAAAGGATTACAGCAAGATTTCCTGACTCATGTATTCAAATCCTCTTGTCATTAAGGCCAGCATCTCATTTGCCTTCCAAATGGATTGCTGCATTTGTACATGGGGTTCCAGTGACTTGTGGACAAGGATGCCCAGATCCCTGTGCACATCCCCAATCCCCAAACTCTCAGCATGATGTTGCGTTAAGACCCAAACTAATAGAGGAGCAGTAGCAGAAAAGACACTGACTGTTGAACTAGGCATGGTGACTGGTGGGGACAAACAAGGAGGGGACAGTGATACCAGTGAACTGCAGTAGGCACGTCAGGGCCCTAGAAGGAAAGCAAAACCAATACCTCAGCTAAAACCAAAAGCCCCATCCTGTCCAAACAGTTTGATCAGTGTCCTGCAGTACAATCCTGGTATGGTTAGACAAGCCTGCCTTTATTACACATCACCAAATCCAGAACTGCCTGTCCCCTTGTGGGCTCTGCCCCAGTCTGCTCCAAACAAAAGCCATCTTGCAGACATTGCACAAATTTCTTGAATCCGTTACCAAACTGATTTCCCCAGTCCACCTGCATACTGAGGTCCCCCCAGGATTATTGTAATGGCCTTTTACTTATCTGCCGTTTCTATCTCCTGATTTACTTTCTGCCCCACATCCTGACTCGGGAGGCCTGTACCCAACCTCTGTCAGGGACTTCGTCCCTTTGCCGTTACTCAAATTAAGCCAAGAGGATTCGAGGCCTTCTGACTCTATATCACTGCTTGCTGTCAATTTAATTTCATTTACTAACAAGGTAACGCCACCTCCTCTGCCCATCTGCCTGTTCTTTCAGAAGGCCATAATCCTTGGATACTTAGTTCCTAGCCCTGATCCCCTTGCAGCAGCAGCTGTGATACACACATCATATCCACCAACTTCAATCCATGCTACAAGCTCATTTACCTTGTTTCATGTTTTGTGTGCATTTAAGCACAACACCCAGAGTCTGTGCATTGAGAAGGGGAGCCCAGTCATTGTTCGCCCCTGCCTGAAGTTAGTTACATTCCTGACCTTTTCCATACTCTCTGTCCTATTGCTTGTTCTGGAAACTTTAACTGTGCAGAGCCCTACCCCATTTTCACTTCTTCCATAACTTTCCATGCAACTAAAACCGGCTCCCAGCCCCCCTCAACAATTTAGTTCAAAGCCTTACCCACAGCCCTCGTTGTGTGATTGGCCAGGACTCAGGTGCCGGCCTGATTCAGTTGGAACATATTCCATCAGAACAGCTCCCTCCTTCCCCAGTACTGGTGCTGAACCCAAACTTTTTCTCCCTATCTTTAAGCCATGTGTTGACCTCTTTAATCATGTTGACCCCACGCCAATTTGCTTGCAGCGGATGTACTTAATCCAGAGCTTACCACCTTTTTGGTTCTGCTTTTTAGATTTAGCCCTAAGTACCCATATTCCCTCAGCAAAACCTCTTGGCTCTTTTCGTCCATTTTGTTGGCATCTACATGGACCACAACAATTGAATCTTTCCCCTCCCATTCCAAGTTGCTCTACAGACAAGATGAGATATCCTGAACCTGGGTACCAGGCAGGGAAACAGCCTTCAGGACTCTTGATCTTGGCCACAGAGAACAGGGTCTATTCCCCTGACTGTACTATACAATTACAGTTCCATTTCCGCCTGCTCTTGAAAGTTGCACATTTGCACAGTGAACCAGTCAGTTTGAACAACATCTACCGTCAACCCCCCACACAGGGAGTAAGGATTTCAAACCCCGTAAGGCGAGCTCAAGGGCAGAGGCTCCTTCAGCACAACCTCTGGGATCCCCCGACCTGCCTCTCTCGTAGTCACACCCTCCTGTGCCTGACCACTGACTCAACTAGAGGTAGTTAATCTAAGGGGACTGACTGCCTCCTGAAACACAGCGTCCAGGTAACTCTCCCCCTTTCTGATGTGTGGCAATGTTCAAAGCTCATCAATTCTGAGATGGTGTTCCTCAAGCAACCAATTCCTGCTACAGATGTGGGCAATATGAACCACAATAAAGTCCACCAGCTCCTACAGCATGCAGTTCCAACACCTCGCCCAGCCCAACACCTCTACTTTAATTACTTGGTTCTTAATTTGATTTTTAAAAATGTCCTACTGGTCTTTCAGTTTGTAGCCTATAAACCTTTCCACTGTTTATCTCTGAGGGATGTCAAGACAGACTGGACTACGATCTTGTGCCTAATGACACCTTGCAACATCAAGCCATACACTGTATCCCGAACTGCAGACACATTGTGTTCATCCTTTTACACATAATAAACAGTCAGTTTGAACAGTGCTAGAGTTTGCTAAGGGGAATGAATGTTCTCTTGTGTACCAGTGGGCTAAGATAACATGTACGAGCCTGGGTTTGAGAATTAGTAAACTGCAAAGGTCACAGTCATGGAACTATCCCCTTGTCACCTGTGTTGCAGGTAAAGGGATTCTCTCACTCAATGCTAGAAACCAGCTAGCTAGCCAGACAGGAGGAAACAGGCCGACAGAAAATACTCTCCTCTCACCCTTGTGCTAGAATTCAGTAACCTCAAAAGGAATCAGAACAATGGAATCTCAACCAAACTACAAAACTGAGCAGCTTGAAATTGACTGTTAAAGAACCAGTGTCAATATTACGGGTACCTCCAATGGCTGCAATGCTCAACAATCCACTCTTCATGAATAATTCACACATCCATATATCTTTTTTGAAACTTTTTCATTTGTTCGGACTCACCTCTTACTCCTAATCTTTACCCCTGTTGCCCTACTAATTCTTTCCTTTCAGTAACTAATAAGCTCTCTTTATTAATTTAAGAAAGTCTGGTTAAAACATCACTTCATCTGCATCTGGGAGAAATGGACCCTCACTGGAAGGCCTTCATTCTTAAACTAACCTTGATGCGACCAGCCGAGGGAGGGGAAGAAAGAGAGGAGGGGACAAGAATAAGGAAATGTCTCCCGCATCAATCAGCTTAACAATTTGTGGTATCCTGCCTGGAATCATAACGAATTGGGAAATGCACCAAGGGCCTGACTGGAACGATGCAGCAATACTCAGGATTATACACTAATCACAGCCAACCCCAAATAATTATTCTCAATCAGAGCTAGATATAAAGGGAGAAAATCCCAGGGGCTGAGAAACCATAAACCATGCACATGCCTACATTTATCACATCACATCTCAAAGCACTCAGAAATACAGCATCTCAGGGATACAAACTGAATAAGTCATTATATTTGAATGAATCAATAAATTCGGGTTTCCACTTTCTCTCCAAAGGGTCTGTATCATAACCACTCACTCATTGAAATACTCCCACTGATTTGATTGGAACATACTATAGAGCAGGCTATATTCTACTCTGGGGCCTACTACTCAGGACAACGCGAGAGCTCTTATCATGGTCTACATGATTCAGTCCCCTTAGAATCTAAAATAAGTAGACATTTCAATTCTTTTTCAGTGAGAAGACAATCCATTCACAGAAATTCACTTTGTTTCAGCACATTGTTGACTTTCACATACATCCCAATTTCTGCTTTGCTTCAGTCACTCTCACTGACAATGGTGAAGATGGCCTTAAGTTACTGTCAATTACAAAGTCCCATAAATCTTTCACAAGATTATCTTCCCTTCGCCCAGATTTCATTTGTCCCCACGTTAAGCAATTTCACCTGCCACATGTCTGCCCATTCAACAGTATCATCCTACATTTGTAGGTAATACCTTTAACACGGAGAAAGGTCCCAATGGCTTTCTGCAAAAGCAACATCAGGAAAAAGACTTTTATACCAACCTGCGAAAGGGGTTGTGTCAAATGATGAGGGGGATGGACAAACAGGCTATGTTTGATGAAGGGCTCATGCGTGAAACGTCGATTCTCTTGCTCCTTGGATCCTCCTGACCTGCTGTGCTTTTCCAGCACCACACTCTCGAGGTGACTTTTGAGGGTGTATCTTGAAGGAGGACAGCAGGGCAGAGGAGTGACAAGGTTCCCAAGGTATTTCAGAGATTAGGGCCCAAAGCAGCCAAAGGCCAGAGACACCAATAGCAAAGCAATTGAAACCAGCCATGTCCAAGCGTGCATATATCCTGGAAGGTTGGGAAGCTGATAAGACATCACAGAGATAATCGGGCCAAACCATGGGAAAAGATGAAAATCATAGGATCCCTACAGTATGGGAACAGGCCATTTGGCCCAACAAGTCCACACCAACCCTCCAAAGAGTAACCCACCCAGACCCATTCCCTTATTACTGTACATTTACCCCGACTCATGCACCTAACTCACACATCCCTGAATAATATGGGGCAAATTAGCATGGCCAATTCACCTGAACTGCACATCTTTGGATTGTGGGAGGAAACCAGAGCACCCGGAGAAAACCCACGCAGACACGGGGAGAATGTGCAAACTCCACACAGAGTCGCCTGAGGCGGGAATAAGGAAGAGAATTTCAAAACTGAGGCATTGTCTGATTGGGAGTCAGCATAGGTAAGTGAGCAGAGGGGTGGTAGGGAATAGGACTTGGTGCATGGTAGAAAATGGGCAGCAGTGTGTTTGGACGAGCTGAAGATTTTTACGAAAGCTGGAAGATGAAACACAGCCAGGAGAGAATTGGAATCACTGAGGCCACAGCTTGATAATGCGATGAGTATTTCACCAAATGAGCGGCGACAGAGTCAGACAACGTGACAGAGGACAGGCAGAGACCATTTCTGGAAATATGAGATTCATATTGCAAACGGTCAGGTTAAGCCTGAGACAGTTGCTAGGAAAAGGGACGGATTCATTAGCCAAAGGAGGATTTGTGGCAAACACTGAAGAGAATGGCTTTGGTCTTCCCAATATTTAGATGGTTTGATGTTTCAGGTTATCTGGTACTGGATATTGGAGAAGGGGTCTGATCATTTCAAGGTAGTGGAAGAGTTGAAAGTGATGGCAGGGAGGTTGAACTGGATGTGATGATGACAAACAGGAGATGGCATCATGGATAGAACTGTGGGGACCCCAGAAGCAGGAAAAGAAGCCATTGCCAGTGATTGTCTGGCTATGAGAGTACTGATAGATAAGAATGGAACCAGGTGAGAACACCCTCACCCAGTCAGATGGGAGTAGAGATGGATCGGGTGAGATGGTGCAATCAACAGTGACAAAACTGGTTGGCATGGACCAGTTTGGGCCAAAGGGTCTGTCTGTGCGCTGTAAATACAGACAGCTTGAGAAGGATGAAGAACAGAAGTTTAACTTTTACTGCAGCTGGATAGGATGTCATGTGACTTAAGCGAGAGCTGCCTCTTTATAATGGTGGGACAAAAATCTCTGAGCCTTGGATTCAAACACGGCATTCTGAGAACGGATTTTGAAGACGACGACATGTTGAACAAATTTGGAGAGGAGAGGGAGGTTGGGGATGAGAAGGAACGGGCTTTGTTCTCAGCCGATGATAGCAGATTTTTTGGTGGTGGTGGTGGTGGTGGTGGTGGGGGGGGGGGATGGGAGATGAGAAAACAGAACTGCTAGCAACATCAGCTAACAAAAGCTCTGTGTAGCTCACATTTTTCAATTTTGCAATGTGCCACTTCATTAGCCTTGTAATTTTTGGTAATTAGCTTCTACCTCCAAGCTGTAGGCCTAAAGACCTCAAAGCACATGCCGCCCAGAAAGCGGGAAACGTAACTCACCCACAGAAGGTTCAGTTTTGATCGGTACAAAGGAGGTAGTGGGGTTGGATAAAGACGTGCTGCTGTCCAGTGAGGCTGAGGATTCCAGCGGCTGTGTTTCCATGGTTACGGACTGACTGGTGGGTGTTGGCAGCAAGTTGAGAGGCTCCAGGCTTAAGACGTTGCTGGTGTTGCTGGGGGACTCTTGCGCTGATGCACTTGGCACTAAATAAGAGGGAAGGGCAGAGATGAACAGCATTAGAAGTCAAGGCAAAATAAATCTCTCCCAGTCCAAAGGGAGAGTTGGCAGCTCACATCCAACGTTCAATGCCTTGCGATAAAGCCTGCTGTAAAAGTGACATACCAAGAGAGCCAACACCAGCCAATCAGAGGTCAAAGGGCACCTTTGCTCACATTCAACACATACCAAAAACGCCACTTGCTGATTGTTTCACATTTCAATTAATTTCTCAAAACTTTCCCCAGTCACAATAGCAGTTAAGAGGCTGAGTGCAGCACATCACCATGGTGATATGGACAAGACAGTATACAACAGTGACAACTCTTTTCTCGACAGAGCAGTGAAAACTGGGTCGCTGAATACATCTGAGGGCATAATTGGACCAATTTCTAATTGACAATGGTTATTTTTTTCTTTGGGGGGGGGGGGGTCAGCGGAGTGGTGGGGGGAGGATAGAACAAAGAAACAAAGTGGAGTTAAGCTCATGATCATATCAGCCATAATACAAATTCAAGGGAAATGAAACATCAGAGGAATTAAACATTTAACGTTACTGGTAAGGGAGGCGGAGCAATAGAAACAGTAGGTCAGGTCAATGGCTGCAAATTCTGCAGGAACTCATTTCCTCTCTCCCGAGTGCCAGCTCACTAATTACAAGGCATCACTCTGGAGTGTGATGGAATAGTCTCCGCTTGCTTGGATGAGTACAATTTCAAGAACACGCGATGACATCAACATCATCCGGGACAGGCAACGTCACTTCATTGAATTCACCGGGTTCTCCGACGAAAGGTCGTCAAACTGCAAGCATTCTGTTTCAGATGCTGCCTGACCTCTGCAATTCACTGACACTTATTTTTCACCCCCAGGGTTCCAGCGTCTGCAATACTTTGCTCACATTCACTCGTGAGATGTGAGGTTTGCTTTAATTCAGTAAAAAAAATTTAAATAATCTACTGCTCCAACATCGATCTGTGTTCCTGAGCAGCGAGTCAATGATGTGCACTTAGCAAGCTCAGTGAGCCATGTCCTAAGTGGGAACCCATGTTGGCGACACACACAAACTGACTAAAGCTGGCCATTTCCATTCCCCTGCTGTTTGACCCCCCCCCCCCGACTGTGATGCTGAAAGCTGACTGTAGCGCGGTGGGCAGTGCTCACCTGTGGGTGTTGTTGCTGTGGGCTGAGGCTGGGTTACCTCTGGGGCAGTGGACGGAGAGGCAGACCGGGCTGGTAACGTCGGCTCAGCTTCCTGGTTACTGGCCAGAGCTGGCCTCTGTGGGGTGGTGGGCGTACACTGGATCATGTCTTCAGGTGGGGGCACGGGTACCATCACTGGGGAGGATGACGAAGTGTCCTTGTTCACCAACAAGACGTTGATAGGACCGGTCGTGCTCTTCAGGTGGATCTGGTATTTCTTTTGTCCATTCAAACTCTAGAACACAAATAACATGCAAGCAAGCTGCTCGACAAAGGCTGGGGTGGGGGGAAGCATTACAGGGGAAAGGGAAGGAGGAGGATGAGGGGAGGAGCAGGAGGAGAGAAGAGGAGGTGTGAGAATATCAGATTAAATACTCACGCCTTCTGGAATGGGGACCTCTAGTTGGGTGCCCGAGGGTGCCTGGATGGCTAACAATGTATCACCTGATCAAAGAGACAGAAGACATTATGAGAGGGAGAGTGCGCTGTGAAAGCCACTCAGTGAACCACCACTGTCCTCAACGGCACTGACGACGGTCCCAAGGCGACGAGGCCTTGTGACACCAAGTAGGATAAATGCACAGTTCAGCACTAGCCCCTCTAACGCCCAGCACAGAAACTCCCAGCTGCTATTCTGCTCCGGGTAACCAAGAGTTCGGTGCATTTCCTGCATTCATTCACCCCCCCCAAATCTTGCATAGGTCTTGCGTCCAATCACCTTCCTTGCAGGATCATCTCCCACCCCACCAAACAGATCTCAGGAACTCCATATGGAAACAGAAGCACAATTTCTTACCTTTAAAACATCGGCACATATCCTCATGTGTCACATATGCTAGTGTAAAGAACAGTTAAGGAGAGGCAACGCCAAGAGCTTGCTCATTCCCGGCTGGTGAAACTGCACTCTGCCTCGACGCAGACACCAGGAGAAAGGCAACCGACTGTCAAACCTCCCACTGTGTTCAGGAAGGACCGACATACAGATGACGCGTGTGTGTATGTACAGCAGGCACATGGATGGCAGCATGCTACAGAGAGCGCTGAAGACCACAGGATATCAGACAGAGGAGGTCCAGACAGTCCAATAGATCACCCACAACCGATGCAACACTAAGCTCCTGTACCTGATTATTCACAAACAATGCGTGTATGGGCAAGGTATCCAAGGCATGTCATTGTGTTCTAGGGCTTGAATGGACAGAAGAAATATCCGATCCAACCGAGGAGCATGACCGGTCCCACCAACGTTCTGTCGGTGAACAAGGACACTTTTTGTCCTTTGCCCCAATGGTGGTACCTGTGCCCCCACCTGAACCAGTGGGAAATAACGGAAATGGGTGGGAAAGATTAAACCACAGTAGGTGTTGCCTATTCACACGGGGAGGAGGGCTGTGCAGTAATTGAGTGCGGGCAGCAGGGGTGGAGGAGGGTGTCCAAGTGTTTCTTCTGTGGGAAAGCCAGTCTCTCAGAGAGCAGTTGACGAAGTGGGCAAACTTGTGTTGGTATTAGTGAGCACAGGTCAGTGCGTTTGGGGGAAGTCTGAGTACACAGCTGAAGTGGATAGCGCCAGTGTAGTGTTTTCACTGACTGAATGCTACACCAATCGAAGGATGCTGGGGGAGGGGGGGTCACAGATTTTAAAAAAGGAGCAGTTGGAGAGACCAAGGTCTGTGCCAAAGGATATCTGCTGTTCTCGATGTCGTCCGTCACATTCTGAATGCTCTGTTGGACCCAGACTCGCTGCTGGTCGAGCTCCTGCTCTCGTCTGTCCAAGTCCTCGATCTCTGCCTTTAGGTCTATCAGCTTATCCGCAATCTCTCGGGTGTTGCATCCAGGACCCACTCCTCTGTGACCGAGTACAAAGATAAAAAAAACGGTGTAAATCCCTGCTTGGACAAACATATTCAGGAAATAGAATCAGGCCAATAGAGGGAGTCTCTCAGCTTAGTTCAATGGAAGAGTCAAGTGCTGGAAGATAGCTGTGACCATTCACCCTCCCCGCATTAGTCACCATTTCCACACCTGACCATGCCATTGGAATAGTTGGATAGAATCCAGTTTGGCGGTGATGCGTGCTGTCAGGAAACAACCAGCTCGTACTTCTTGGGCTCACACACACAGTGTGCGTGCTTATGGTCAAACTGTCGGCATGTTCATAACTGACAGACAAATCCAGCCAGCCCTACACCAGCTGAGAACAGGCAAAGATGGAGTAAAACTCCCGGATAGCCACCCCCCCCCCCCCCCCCCCCCCAGATACTTCTCGATCCACCATTCCACCCCAGAATAAACGACCCACACCCACCAAACATCAATCTCCCCGAAAAGGATTAGTCAAACACACTTCCTCAGGAAGGAAGCAGACATGGCAATTTGCCTTGGCACCCTCTGGAAGAGAAATTAAATGGACAAAATATCCTGAGTAAACAAAATACTATCAATTCTCGAATGCCCATCTGGTGTTAAGACAGCACAGGAAGGTAAAACAGTATTGGAAGAAAGAAAAATGAAAGTTACCCCTAATTAAAATAGTATTAATGTCACAGTGACCTTGTTCCAATTTCCATCCTCACCAAGCCTCCCTCTGTGGGGCTCGAGATTTTACTTTTTCACTGGGATAGGGGGAGGAGAAAGAGAGAGAATGAACACTGAGAAACAACTCAGCAAGAGTGTCTACCAACAAGGTAGGATTGTTGGAGATGTTTCAGACTGATAATTGAATTAAACCAAGAGGAGAGATTACAAAGTAGAGTTATGTTCCTGCAATTTAAAGGGCGGACTGCTGAAAGTTTTCAAGATATTGAGGACAGCAGATAGTGTAGGCAGTTGAAAACTATGCCCACTGGCTGAGGAGCCTGCGACTAAGGGGTAGAATCAAAAAAACCTTTCAGAAGTAAAATTAGGAAACAATTCCACCACCGAGCATGTGTGTGTGAAGGATGACGTTTGGAATTCTCTTCTGCAAATCGTAATGATACTTGATTAATTGTTCATTTCAAAGTCAAAGATTACAGACTGTCCTTCACCCAAGATATGGAGGGGAATGGGGTCAGGATGGGTAGATGGTTCTAGGTCATGGAGTCAGAGGTTAGGTATGCCGCCACCAAATGGGAGAGAATGCTCTCCAGGGGTTGAATACTCACCCCCTATCAATATAGTCATAGAGTCAGAGATGTACAGCATGGAAACAGACCCTTCGGTCCAACCCGTCTATGCTGACCAGATATCCCAACCCAATCTAGTCCCACCTGCCAGCACCTGGCCCATATCCCTCCAAACCCTTCCTATTCGTATACCCATCCAAATGCCTCTTAAATGTTGCAATTGTACCAGCCTTCACCACTTCCTCTGGCAACTCATTCCATACCCTCACCACCCTCTGTGTGAAAACATTACCCCTTAGGTCTCTTTTATATCTTTTCCCTGTCACCCTAAACCTGTGCCCTCTAGTTCTGGACTCCCCACCCCAGGGAAAGGACTTTGTCTATTTATCCTATCCATCTTTACAAAAACTTAACAGCTTGACCACAGTGTGGCACAGAGAGATTCAACAGTGGCTTTCAAGAGGGAACTGGTAACTAGGTGCAGAGAAAATAAAACTTGTAAAGGGACAGGAAAAGGGCAGAAGAGTGGAACTAATCACAGTGCTCTTGTACAGTCAGCAAGGACACGATGGCTTGGATGGTCTCCTTCTGTGCTGTAAGCATGCTTAATTCTTCAATAGGAGTATTCTCCAAATTGGGATGTGGTTTCGAGAGAAATGGGCAATAATCATGGCTGAAAGACAACAACAGAAAATGGAGAGGGAAATATGCGCACTTCTGTCTGGTCGTTGCATCACGCTCTCTTTCACCGAATGCAAAAAGGTGAAAGGATTGAATATTCCCCACTGAAATACTCTAGCCCTAAGAAAGGCAGATGTTCTGAACCAAGCGGTATTCAGTGATGGACACTGGCCCTGACCGAGTGTACAGCTGAAGCAGCCAGCCTCTTGTGGTTAGACGCAACCTTCGCTCCTTCACAACTGGAGCCAGTCACACTACATGTCGAAGGACAGAGCCAGTGCGTGGAAAAAGACAGGTCTCCATACCAAACAGAGGTAGACACGAGACAGCAAAGATACTGAGGTTCAAAGGAAGGTTATGGAGCCAATAGCTGACCTGTAAAACAGCATTTCAGAACCGAGCCCCAAAACATTCACACTGCGCTTTTAAATTATCTTGAAGATCAGATGTTGGCCGGAATCTCTATTCTGACAGCCACAGATTCCATCCCGGTGAGGGAAATGGTCAATTACTGATGCATACGCAAGAGACAAGGATAATGAACATTAAACAGAGGTAATGTCCTTTAGGGAAGGAAACTGTTGTCCTTATGCAGCCTGTCCTACAGACTCCAGATCCACAGGCACATGGTAGACTCTTAGTTGCCCCCAATGGAGGTGGTCGTGGTGAATCTGGCATCACTGTACTGGGAACACGTACTTACAGCTACCAAACTCAAGGCAAGTCAGAGAGATAGAGCAAGAGAGTTGTGGCCACAGTTAACACGGAAATCTCAACTCAACCTGCAACTTTTCTGCTACTTATTGCCCTAATAACAGCTCAGATGTGAACAGCCAGAGGGTAACTCTACCCCAGCTTCACCTGGCATGGACAACAACATAATGGAATTAGTGAACTCCACAACCCATTGAAACCAAATCCTTTCAAACTGAAACATCTCCTAACCAACCACCAACTACAAGGAACAAGGCAGGTGTTTGCCTGAATGGGTGTAGCTCTGACAACACAAGATCAACACCATCCTGGACAAACAGTCTGCTTGACTGGAACCCATTCATCACGCTCAACATTCACCACTAACACTCAGTAGAAGCTGTGGGCATGATCTACAGGATGCATGGTGGTGACAGACAAAGGCTCTTTCAAACCTGCAGATTCTGCCACTTAAAAGAGCAAGGGCAGCAGATGCATGACAATACCACCACCTGCAAGTTCCCCTCCATATCACTCAACATCTTATTTGGAAATACATTACCATTCATACATCACCATTGGGTCAAAATCCTGAAAGTCCTACCTAACAGCACAGAGGGAAGTCCTACATGCCTTGGATCAGCTTGCACCAATTTACACAGTCAGCCTACAGCAGCTGTTAATGTTCAGGATATTCCCTACCGAACCTGTTTAACTGGTTCGGAGAAAACTCTTGAAGCTCAACATTTGTGTCAGAGTTTTGCCTTTGCGAAAGGGAAACTGTGTTTATCCAATTTGTTAAAGCTTTTTAAAAGTGATAATAAGCAACATGGGTACAGGGTGTATGTGGTGTACTTGGATTTCTGAAGGACATCAGGCTAAATGTCACATCAAAGGTTACCATACAGAAGAACTCGTGGTATAGGAGCTAACCGATTTACATGGACAGACTATTTATTCAGCTAAGAGAAGGAAAGATAAGGGCTAAGGGGGTCATTTTGGGCTTGGCAAGCTGTAATTAATAAACGGGCACAGTAATCAGTACTTTGTCCTCAACTATTAACCATTTATATCAATGGCATGGACAAAGCGCCCAATCATGTTTGCTCTCTTTGCTGATGACACAGGTAGGCGAGAGAGTAGCTTGTGAAAAGGACACAAGGAGTCTGCAAAGGAGACAGGTTTACTGAGCAGACAGAATATAACGTGGAAAAGTGTGAGCTTAACTACTTTGACAGAAGCTTCAAAAAGCAGTACATTATTTCAATGAAAAGTGACGACCGAGCTCGGAGGTCCACGAGAATTGGGGTGCCCTGTAAATCACAACAGGTTAATCTGCAGCCACAAATGTGTTGGAGAAGCTCAAAGGTTCTGAAGAGGAGTTAACCAGGACAGGAAACATTAACTCAATTTATCCATCCACAGATGCTGTCAGAACACAGCGAATGCTGGGGAAACCCAGCAGGTCTGGCAACATCTACGGTGAGAGCAGAATTAGCGTTTGAGTTCAGTAACCTTCTTCACAAGCTTCTCTAGCATGTTCACTGCTTATTTCAGATTTACAGTATCAGTAGTATTTTATTTCAGAATGCAGATACAAATGATTGGGAAAACATTTGGAATGTTGTCTTTTATTGCAAGAGGAAGCAACCACATCTGGTGTACACTTTTGGGCTCCTCATTTAAGAAAATTACCTCAGAAGCAGTTCAGAGAACATTGATGTGACTGATTCCGGGGATAAGAAAAACGAGGAAAGGTTGAGTAGATTGAGTCCGTATCCATTGGAATTTAGAAGAATGGGAAATTGGATGTTTGCCCTGGAGAAAGGTTAGAACTACAAACAGAGTTTAAAAATGAGGCATTTTCCATTTAAGAGAAATGCTTCCTTTCAAGAGGGTCATATGCCTGTGTCATCTTCTTCCTCAGGACAATGAGGCAGGATATTTCAAAAGCTAAGTTTGAGAAAGAGACAATAATAGAAGTTGCTGGAAAAGCTCAGCAGGTCTGCCAGCATCTGTGGAGAGAAATCAAAATTAACCTTCTTCAGAAATCCTGACTGACAAGGGAGTCAAAAGGTTATTGGGTGGACAGGAAAGTGAAATTAAGGCCATAATCAGATCAGCCATGATCGTACTGAACAATGGAACAGACTCAAGGAGCTTCTAATTCATATTTAGAAATGTTTCACCACTTTAGTTCTACTAACTTGATCCCAGTGATCCAGCATGGGCAGCCATTTTGACAGCTCCTATCAAAGGGTAAGTGCAGAATGTAAATGTAAGATTTGGGTGTCAGCGGGCCCTCTTCACTTTATTAACCAAACTGACGATTAGGAAAGAAATGCTGGCCCTTTAATACACCTGCAGTTTTTTAAAAAAATCACTCCCGTCTGATTGGAGAACAGTGGAGTAACCCGAGATGCCAGAGAGTGGTCATGTCTGCCTCTTTCTCAGCCTCTCTGGGCATAATAGGGGTCCCAGGGGCGCCGTAATGAGCCACGGTCAACACCAAAACTAGTCACCACTGGCAGAGATGAAGGAAGAGCTAAGCAACAGAAAATCACCAAGCCCTCTTTTCCCTGGTCATATGGTTCAGATGAAGTTGAAAATCGTGGCGAGGAGGCAGTTATCCTACTAAGTGGAAAACGTTAAACCATGAAACTCAGAAATGAGCAGAGGATTTACCCTTCGTCACATCACTGCTGTTACCTACTCAACAAATCTCAGAGTTCCAGACAGAACAACGTTTCACAAAAGACTGTCTGAGAGCTCGGAGGTTTGATATCCCAAAACAAGTGGGAGAACCCTAGATGAGCCTGCAGAGGAAATCAATACTTTAGACTAACACAGTGGCAAGACAAGAGGGAAGAGGAAGGGACAGTATGGTGCAAGAAGATTAGGGATGAAGATGTCGACACAGAAATGTGGTATTATTAAATGTTTGCTCTGTTCCTGGGATTTTCAGACACACTCACTTCCACTGAATGCTGTTTTTTGATTTCTTCTCGATGAGCCCGATGCCCTCTAAGACGTTGGTGATGTCATATATCCGACGCTTCTGTCGCACTGCCAGGGTATCTGCTGCCTGAACAGAAAACACAACTTACATTGATTACACAGCACAATAACGCGCCTTTCAGCCTAATTCATTGAGGCTAGTGTTAAAATTCCACACACTGCCCACCCTTATCTAACTCAGTTAACAGATCCTTCTCCATCTCCCTCCATATATATCTAACTTCCCCTTGTATATTTCTGTGCTATTTGCTTCAACTACACCTGTGGTAGCGATTACCTACATTCTTTATGTAAAGAGGTTTCTTCTGAATTCATGACTGGAACGTTTTTTGTCTTTATTCTTTGCTGGAATATAGGTGTTACTGACAAAGCCAGCATTTTCTGCATATACCCAATTGCTCTTGAAAGGAGTGGCTTGCTAGGTCATTTTACAAGGCAGTTAACAGCCAACCATGTCTCGTGGGTCTGGATAGACCTGGATGGAGCGGATTTCCTTCCCTAAAAGCCATTAGTACCTGGCAGGTCTCTACAACAATCGCCGCATAGGGGCCACTCGGACAAGGAAGTCTGGGCTCAGGACCCATCTTGGCCCTTGAAGGAGATAAAGGAAGCAGGAAAGAACATAAATAATGAATTAGGACGGCTAAAAAGGAGAGTCCTTCAAAAGTAGGATTAAGAAGAACCCCAAAGCATATATTATGAGCAAGATGATAGCTAGGGAAACGTTAAGTCTACCCAAGGATAAAGAAAGGAGTGGCGCCAGAGGAAGTAGGTGAGATTCTTAATTAATATTTCACACTGGTGATTTACTAAGGAAGGGGACATGGATGATGGTAGGATTACAGAGGGGTATGTTGATATTCAGGACATATCATTACCAAGATGGTGGTGGTGTCATGTGTCTTGAAAAACAATAAGGTAGCACGACAGCTCAGTGGTTAGCACTACTGCTTCACAGCACCAGGGACCTGTTTTTGATTCCAGCCTGGCTGTGTGGAGTTTGCACATTCTCCATACATCTGCGTGGGTTTTCTCTAGGTACTCCAGTTTCCTCCAACTGTTCAAAGCTGTGCAGGTTAGGTGGGCTGATCACGCAAAATTATCCCATAGGGTCCAGGGATGTGCAGGCTAAACGGGGGAGTTAGCCATTGGGTAGGGTAGTGTTTCAGGGATAGGGTAGGGGAGGGTTGGTCTGGGTGGGATGCTCTTTGAAGCATCAGTGTGGACTTTATGAGCCGAATGGCTTGTTTCCCACTGTAGAGATTCTATGAAACGCCATCACTGCTCACTGGGATCTATTTCAGGATACAGAGGAAGGAGCTTGCTGGGACTTTGACAGAGATCTGTACATCCTCTTTAGCCACAGGCGAGGACCCACAAGACTGGAGAATAGATAACGTTGTTCCTGTGTTTAAGGGCAACAGGGAAAGTCCGGGAAATTAAAGGTCAGTGAGCCTTATATCAGTGGGAGAGAAACTATTGTAGAAAATTCTGAGGGACAAGACTTCTCACATTTGGAAAAGAATGGGCTTGTTAGGGATAGTTAGCATGGCTTTGTGCGGGGGAGAGGTTTTATCTCACTGATCGGATTGAGCTTATTGAGGAAGTGATGCAATTGATTGATATAGACTGGGAGGCAGATGTGGTCTACATGGACTTTACTGAAGCATTTGCCAAAGTCCCTCATGGTAGGCTGATGCAGAAGATGAAGTCACGTGGGATCTATGAGTTGGTAAGTTGGATACAAATTGTCTTAGTCATAGAGGGTAGTTGGGGAAGAGTGTTTTTCTGACTGGAGGTCTGTGACCACTGGAGTTCCGCAAGGATCAGTGCTGGAATCCCTGTTGTTTAATATATAAATTAATGATTTGAATGAAAATGCAGTTGGTCTTCTTAATTTAACATTGACATGAAAAAGGGTAGAGTTGTGGATTGAGAGAAAGATTGTCAAAGGATACAGCAGGACATAGTGGGAAAGTTGAGCAGAGAAATGACAGATGGAGTTTAAACCTGACAAATGTGAGTTAATGGATTTTGGGAGGTCAAAGGCAGGAAGTCCATAGTCCCTGAAAGCAGCAATATTAGTGGTAAAGAAAGTTTGCCTTCATCAGTGGGGGCACGGAGTATAAGAGTTGGCAAGTCATTTTGCTGCTGAATAAAACTTTAGTTAGACCACATTTGGAGTACTGTATACAGGTCTGATTGCCACACTATAGGAAGGATGCGGAGGTTTTGGAGAGAGTGAAAAAGAGGTTTACCAGGATGGTGCCTGTATTGGTTGTAAGGAGAGGTTGGACAAACTTGGCTGGTTTTTGTTAGAGCATCAGAGGATGAGGAACGATCTAATAGAATTATAAGAGGCATGGATAGGGCGGATAGACAGAGTCTTTTTCCCAGGGTGGGAATGTCAAATAATTGGGAACATAGGTTTAAGGTCAGATGGAAAAGCTTAAAGATGTTGTTCTTTTTTTTTAAAACACTCAGGGTGGTAGGTATCTGGAACACTGTCAGAGGAGCTAGGAGAAGTGGATACGATAGCAACATTTAAGAGACATTTACACAGGCACATGAACAGGCAGGGAATAGAGGTGTACAGACCATGTGCAGGCAGATGGGATAGTTTAGAATGGTATCATGGCCAGCACAGACATAATGGGCCGAAGGGCCTGTTCCTGCACTATGCTGTTCTATGTAACGCTCTATGTAATACCTAGCAGGAACTTAAAACATCTTTGAACTGGTTGATTAGAAAATAGCTTACACAGTAGCCATCACTGAAACTAGCTTTAGAGTTCCAGATATTTTAACTGAACTTAAAGTTGAGCAGCTACCATGGTGAGATCTGAGCCCAGTATCTTATAATACCCCCCTGGATTACAAACAGTCATATTACCACCACTATTTCCTCACGGTTATTAATTATTTGTGACTATCTTAAAATTATCATTAGTTCTGATCTTCTCCAAAAAGTAGAAATGCCTCCCAACACGCGCCCCCCTCCCCCAACAAAAATCCTTCATAATCATGAAGAATTCTATTATCATTTCAGCCCTCAGACTTCTTCCGAGGACAAACAATCCTAGCCTGATCAATCTTTCCTGCTCAGTACGGATCCCTTAGCTCTGGTATTAATCCAGTAAAGCTTTCTTTTCATTATTTCTCCAGCCCCTTTTTACCTCAAAATGCAAGTCCAAGGAAGCACTGGCCGAACCAAAGTTTCATACAGGTTTAAAGCGACTTTTCTGCTTTTCAATTCGACCCCAATAAATGCTTCATGTTGTTGCCTAACTAAGCTGCATTGTTTTACGTGATGTGTGCAGACATACTCCCCAGCTTGCCTTCCTTTCTCCATTACATTTTTCAAGAAATGTGGCTTCCCATTGCTTCAACCAAGAATATAACCTCTGACTAGTTACTCTTGAAATTCATTTGTCAATTTCTCCCAGCAAGTTGTTGACCATCAGATCACAGTCATAGAGATGTACAGCATGGAAAGAGACCCTTCGGTTCAACCCGTCCATGCCGACCAGATATCCCAAACCAATCTAGTCCCACCTGCCAGCACCCGGCCCATATCCCTCCAAACCCTTCCTATTCATATACCCATCCAAATGCCTCTTAAATGTTGCAATTGTCCCAGCCCCCACCACTTCCCCTGGCAGCTCATTCCGTACACGCACCACCCTGTGTGTGAAAAAGTTGCCCCTTAGGTCTCTTTCCCCTCTCATCCTAAACCTATGCCCTCTAGCTCTGGACTCCCTGACCCCAGGGAAGACTTTGCCTATTTACCCACCACCCAAACATTTGGCGCATCTACAAACTTTGGTGCTGCTCTGTCGATTCCGGAGTCTCAGACACGTTGTGAAAGTGGCAAAGAACCGCAATGTTGGTGGTGGTCTGTGTGGGGCACTTTCTGCCACTCTGAGTGATCACAATGTCCCTGTCAGCTTGTTAGCCATTCTGCGACTTGTTCCCTTTACTCCACGTTCTCTGAACCTCCTTCAGCTTCACAAACACTAAGTTTTAGAAAAATTGGACTCTTCTCAGTTCCACCTTAAGACCATAAGACATAGGAGTGGAAGTAAGGCCATTCGGCCCATCGAGTCCACTCTGCCATTCAATCATGGCTCTTGGGCATTTCAACTCCACTTACCCGCATTCTCCCCGTAGCCCTTAATTCCTCGTGACATCAAGAATCTATCAATCTCTGCCTTGAAGGCATTTAGCGTCCCGGCCTCCACCGCACTCTGTGGCAATGAATTCCACAGGCCCACCACTCTCTGGCTGAAGAAATGTCTCCGCATTTCTGTTCTGAATTGACCCCCTCTAATTCTAAGGCTGTGTCCACGGATCCTAGTCTCCTCGCCTAATGGAAACAAGTTCCTAGCATCCACCCTTTCCAAGCCATGTAGTATCTTGTAAGTTTCTATTAAGTCTCCCCTCAATCTTCTAAACTCCAATGAACACAATCCCAGGATCCTCAGCCTTCCGTCCTACCTTCTGCACAGCCCACTCAGGGCCACCAAGAGAAGCCTGGTCTGTCTGGAACCAACAATCGATTGCCTCAGTCCCAGCCTTAAAGGCAAATTAATGGTCTGCCCACCACAGCCACCAGACACAGTGGTGTCAAGGCCAATCACACGTCTGGGCAGAGTTAACTGATCTCAGCCTGGGGAGGGTAGCAGTTGACTTCAGTGCTGGTCATCTGTATTCAGGGATCCATTAACATGTGGGCCATGGGGTTTGCAAACAGCCTGGGTGGATGAGTAGACTGTCAATCTGAAATCAAGCCGAGAATGATCGCTGGGCTGAGGTCTGAGAGGACAGCAAGTGCCCATATGTAAGCCAACCCAGCTGATAGGGCCTAGACAAAAAAAAAAGGGCAGAGCCACACCTGACCCCATCAGGCATAATTACACGTGGCTTTGTTCAAACCGGGCCTGAGATTCAAGATTCTCTACACATCTCCTTCCTCCCACCAGCCCAACCAGAAGAGGTTGAGAAGTCGTGAGTGATATCATTGGGTAACTTTTTGACCTTTGAGTGAAAAGGTTGTGAGCTCAAGTCCCAGTCTCCCTGTCGCCTAGCCAACATTTATTGATCAACGACCATCAGATTGGTGGGAAGATCATGAACCAAATGGCCCAGTTTCAAAGGGAATTAGCAAATCAGACAAGGGGGACATGAAGAAAATCTTTCTGCTCAGTCAGTGGTTAGGGTCCGGATGGAATGTCTGAGGCTGTGGTGGAGGCAGGTTCAAATCAAGGCACTTAAAGGGGAACTGGATCATTATCAGGAAAGAATAAATATGCAGGGATATTGTGAATAAGCAGCAAAGTAGGATGAAGTGAATTTAAAGTGTCAGTACGAATATGATGGGCAGAGTGGCCTTGCTTTAGGTAGAAGTGTAGGGAAATTCAATAACAGAACAAACTGAAAGGCTCTGTATATTAATGAATGAAGCATTTGAAATAAGATAGATGGACTGATAGTGCAAATTGAGGTAAATGGATATGATCTCATAGCCATTAGGGAAACATGGTTACAAGGAACTTAACATTCAGGGAAAAGGTGATGATAAGAAATGAAATGAGGACCGTTGTGAGCGATGACCTAGGCTCAGAAGATAGAGGCAAAAACAGCAGGGGAAAGAATATTGGTAGCAGCAGTGTACAGACCCAAGCAGTAGCCACTCTGTGGGAAAGCCTATACATCAACGAATAACATCAGCATGTAGAAAGAACAGAGTTACGATTATGGCAGACTTTAATCTTCATGTTGATTGAGTTAATCAAATTGGAAAGGGCAACCATAACAACAAATTCATAGACTGCAACAGGGGTAGTTTCCAAGAGCAATATGTCATGGAGCCAACCAGGGAGCAGGCTATCTTGGATCCGATAATGGGTAATGTGGTAAGTTTAATAAACGACCTCAGAATAAAAGATACCACAGGATGCAGTGATCATAACACGATGGAAATTAATATTCAGTTTGAAAGTGAGAAACTTGGTTTGTAAACAACTGTTGAACTTAAATGAGGTGAATTACAATAAAATAATAATGGAGTTGGCTGAAGTAAAATGGGTGGATAGAATAGCAGGATTAACAGCAGGCAACCAGTAGCAGATATTTAAGACGGTGTTTCCTGACGCTTGGCAAAAATACATCCCAGTGAGGAGGAAAGGTTCTCAGAGAGGGTTAAACCAACAATGGCTAATCAGAGAAGTTAAAAGTTGAAAGGGAAAGCATCCAAGGAGGTCAACGTCAGTGACAGCCCTGAATACTTAGGTAAAGTGAGAATACAGCAATTGAGGATTAAAATGATAACAGAAACAGAACATAAACGATGAAAGCAAACTAGCAAAGAATATAAAAACTGACAATAAGCACTTATTTGAATATAAAAACGAAGAGAGGGGTCAAAGTGAACTTAGGCTCCTTAGGAAATGAATCTGGACAGGCAGCTTCGGGGAACTAGGAAATGGCAGGAATTAATGCATCAGTTATTATGTTGGAAGATACTTTGAATATTCTATTAATACTAAAGAATATGGGGAGGTATCAAGTACCATCACCATCACGAGAGAAGTAGCATTAAACAAACTAATGGGGCCTAAAGGCAGATAAGCCTCCTGCCCTGTTGGGTTGTATCTGAGGATCCTTAATAAGGTAGCTAGAGAGGTAGTGGATGCACTGACTGTAACTTTCCAAAAAATCCTTGGATCCTGGAGAATTATCGGAGGATTAGAAAACTGCTAATGTGACACTCCTATTCAAAAAAGTGGGTGGGGGAAGATTAAGAAAATGCAGATAACTACAGACTGATTGACCTAAGATCTATTGTTGGAAAGGTAGTGGAATCAATTATCAAGGAAGTAATAGCAGAACATTTGGAAAATCCTATTTTAATCTAGCAGAGTCAGCATGGCTTCATGAAAGGGGGATTCTGACTAATTCACCAGAGTTTTTTTTAAAGACGTCTCAACCAGAGTGGATTATGGGGAACCAGCAGATGTGTTGTATTTGGACTTCCAGAAAGCAATCAATAAAAGGTACCACACAAAAGGTTAGGTCGTAAGAGCCCGCGGTGTTGGAGATAAAATATTGGCATGGATACAGAATTGGCTCATGAGCAGGAAATGGCTAGTGGGGATACGGGGCTCCATTTCCAGTTGGCAACGTGTGCAGTAAGGTTCCACAGGGATCACTGTTGGGACGGTAACTGTTTACCTACATTAATGAGAAAGGAAGCAAATACTCTTGAAGCCAAATTTGCAGATGACACAAAAACAAGTGGACAGGCAGGATTGAGATGGGGGGAATCAAACTGTTTACAAAGAGATATCGATAGGTTAAGTGAGTGAGCAAAAAGTTGGCAAATGGAATATAATGTGGAAAAATGCAAAGGCATTTTGGAAGAGAGAACAAAAGAACAGTGTATGATTTAAACAGCGAAAAACTGCAAAAAAGCTGCAACACAATGGACTTGTACATAAAGCACAGAAAGCTAGCACACAGGTGCAGCAGGTAATCTGGAAGGCAGATGGACTGTTGACCCTTATTTCAAAGGGTTTGGAATATAAGAGGAGGGAGGTTGTACTGTTGGTGAGACCACATCTGGAGTACTGAGCAGTTTTGGTCCTTTTAAAAGCTACCATTTCATTGGTGACAGTTCAGGGAAGGTTCACTAAAATGACTGCAGGTCCGGAGGGATTGTCTAACGATCAAAGACTAAACAGACTGAGACTCTACGCACTGTAGTTTAGAAGATGACAACCTCACTGAAACCTCTAGGATTCTTAAGGGGCTTGACAGGGTCAATGCTGAGAGGGTGTTTCCCTCTCATGGGAGAGTCTAGGACCCAAAAGCACAGTCTCAGAATAAAGGGGCACCAATTTAAGATTCATCAGGAGGAATTTCTTCCCTCAGAGGATTGAGTGTCTTTGGAACTGCTTGCCGTGGGGGGGCAGAGCCTTGTGTATATTTGACGCTGAGATAGATATGTTCTTGAGTCGGGGAATCAAGGGTTATGGGGAAAAAGTAGGAAAGTGGACATGAGAAATGTTGGATCGGCCATGACCCTGGTTAAAGGCAGGGCAGGGTCAAGGGGCTGAATGGCCTACTCGTGCTCACATTTCTTATGTACCTGGTGGATAGCATATTGTTTGCTGTGTGTAAGTAGTTCTGAACTAAACAAAGAGCTGGGAGGTTGACAAGGAGCCAGTTTGCCACGAACTCAGATTGAATAGAGCCACTCTGGTGAGCTGGGGGTTCTTGGCATAACTGTATTTGCTCCAAATGGAAAACACCTGCTGTAAATCCCCACCCACCTGCCAAAACAGAAGCTCAAATAAGCATCAGAAACTGACAAGAAACAAAACAGCAAAGAAAGCAGAAAGTGACTTGACTCCACTGCTTGGGGAAAATCCCAGGCACCATCTGGGTCAAAAAAGGAGTGAAATGAGTGTAAGCCTCTTTCACTGCTCCTGCTGCAATATTCACAGGCTTCATCAGAGTTATCAGAAGGCTGCTGCAGACTGACAGGCTGGTGCGACAGGAGATCAGGCGCTAAATGGCAGATGGAGGTCTCAAAATGGCAGCCAGAAGGAGAAACACACCAGCTCCATCAGCCTCTAGGATGGGTCGGACCTCTACCAATCCACCCGTTCCTCTAGTATGTTGACAAGATTGTTGACTGAGAAAGCTTGCTGGACATCAACTAGTCGCCAAGTTTCCTAAATTACAACAGTAACCACACTTCTGAAGCACTTGACAGGTTGATAGTGTTTTGGGATATCCTGAGACCATGTAAAAGGTGGTACATAAATGCAAGCTCATTTTTCTTTTGCACATCTCAGCGTGACATCACATGGTGCAGTCACTGACTGCTCTATCAAGGAAACATTCACCTCCTTTAATTCCAGGAGTGCAAGTTATCTGGAGCCTTCTCCCCAGGAATCTCCCCTACCCTGGGGCACCACATTTTCCATAACATGCTCGCCCTCAAAAGCTGACCACATGACTCTACTGAAATAAGCAGGGAATCACTGTGCTCTTCATGTTTATTCTCTATTTCACATTCAGACCAAGCTGCAGAATCAAACTGAAGCACTTAAGAAGCCATTCAGCCAATTGTATCTCTGTCAGCTCTACCAAGGAGCCATTCCACAAGTCACATTCTACTGGCCTTTCCCCATGGACATAGAAAATTTCCTTTGAGTAATTATCCAATTCTCTTTCGAAAGCAATGATTGAATCTGCCCTCAATTATTTCAGATAGCCCCCAGTCACAACATACTGGGGGCTGCAAAAATATTTCCCTCTTACAACACAAACAGAAATTGCTGGAAAAGCTCAGCAGGTCTGGCCGCATCTGTGTGGAAAAATCAGAGTTAGCGTTTCGGGATCGAGTGACCCTTCTTCAGAACTGTTATTAGGAAGGTTCACTTGACCGGAAACGTTAACTCTGATTTCTCTGCGCAGATGCTGCCAGACCTGCTGAGCTGTCCCAGAAATTTCTGTTTGTGTTTCCAATTTACAGTATCTGCTATTCTTTTAGTTTCTATCTCCCTCTAGTTTTTTTTAAAACTATACCTTAAATCTGTATCCCCTCTGACTATCAACCCTCCTGTCATTAGAGACAGTTGCTTCTCATTTATTATCAAAACCCCTCAGAATTTTAGGCATCTCTATGAAATCTCCCTTTAACCTTTTCTGCTTTAAGATTAATCTCATGTTCTACAGTCTTCCCACATTACCAGAATTATACCACAGATGCGGGAAAACAATTGCTCTCCTCTGCAGCATTTCCGAGGGCTTGAAATTCTCCCCAACATGTGGTGCCCAGAATTAGCCAGAATACTTCAACTGGTGCCAAACCAGTCAGTTTAACTTCCTTCTTTTTGAACTCTACTAATAAAGCCATGTGCTTTGCAAAGCTCGTAACAGTGAAACAGTTCGGGAGCTTTAAGATTTCTGAGATGGAGACTCAATGTGTTTAATTGGACAAGCAACACCACACTGCGCCTCTATAGTTTTGTCTGACTGAGGAAGCAGTTGTTGCTAAAGGTTGAGGTGAAAAGTCCATTGAGCAGCTTCAGCTAGTGCAGTTGAGAATGGTCGTAACCTCACTAGGATTGTATCTCTCAGGACAGGAGTTGTGTACGGGCGATGGGTCACATCTACACTGGGTCCAAGCGTCAAATGGTTGAGGGTGACTCAGAGTTTGAATAGGAAGTTCAAAACCTGGGACTTCACTGATCTGATCAGATACCAGGGTGCAACTGATGACATAGAACATAGAAAAATACAGCGCAGTACAGGCCCTTCGGCCCTCGATGTTGCGCCGATCCAAGCCCACCTAACCTACACTAGCCCACTTTCCTCCATATGCCTATCCAATGCCCGTTTAAATGCCCATAAAGAGGGAGAGTCCACCACTGTTACTGACAGGGCATTCCATGAACTCTCAACTCGCTGAGTAAAGAAAATTTATAGTCATTTATAACATTTATAGTCAATCAGAAGATGTAGGTTGTATCAGTTTGTAGGGTGCAGAGTGTGATCCAGCTTGTGTTACAGGGCGTGCAGTTTTCTTTGCACTGTCCTGTATCAGTGGGAATGCTTCTTTAGCTGTCAGCCAGTGGTTTTCATTGAGGGGGATGCTGGGTGATTTAATGTTTGCTGGCAGAGAAAGCCACTCAAAATGGGTTGATCTTGGAAGATAGCTAGCTGTTTGCAACTTAGAGGAAACATCAGGGGGAGCTAAAGTCGACCTCAATGTCAGCTGCTCTGCCTCAGGCAGAATCTCAATGTAACTGGCAGCAATGCTTACTGAATGCATGTGGCCACCAGACAGACAAAGGGGCCTTTCGTGCTTTTATGTTCACAAATACAGACCTCTCACTGGCATCATCTGTCCACACATACACACAACCACAGAGATTGGTCACTGCTTCCAAATGTCAGTGAAAAGGACTGCAGAATACAAAAGAATCCGCTCTAACCAGGAGGACTGGCTCACAAAACAATGTCGGTTCTAAAAAGGTTCACACCTCCTTTCCAAATATTAATGTCAACTGGACTGGTCTGGATAGTTACAACAGTTGATGATAGTTTCATTATCAGCATGATAAAGACTACTTTTTCAATTCTAGAGTAAAAGCTGCTGTGCTTTTACCAGGTGACCAGCTTCAGCCTCATACCTGATAGCCCAATGCCATGTTCGGGCCACCATCTCCTTCCTCCAGTACCCCTTCCTTCTCAGCGGACCTTGTCCAGATAAATCCCTCACCTGATACCCTATACTCCTAGCCCCCCAACATTGGTCCAGGCCCCTCCAGCAACAATCCCATCCCCAGGGCCCAGTCGTTCCAATGTTATCTTCCCTGGGGCTCCAGCGCCTCTTCCTCAGAATCCAGCACGTCATGCTGCAACTTTGAGGGATGTCGGGGTTTGTCTTGTATCATAGTCAGTATAGCTTTGTCCACTTGACAGTAAGTACATCACCTGCTCCTTGAGTGTAAGGCACTGCTGTAACATGGTGCAATGCAGACCTTTGTATCACAGGCCCATTTTTGACCCTAAATCCTCCCGTCTGCAAAGATTACAAACACAGTCATGCACTTTAAAAGCAACATTAAAAAATCAGCTATTTAATTCTTTGGCTGATTTTAAAAAGTACTTACTTTATTTAATTATTTTGGAAGCTGTGGCCTGGAAACAGTTGGGAGGTACACACATTATTGATTCTGATGGAATCATAGCTGGATCAAGCATCAGCTTTGAAAATGTGGTCTCGCCTATAACACAGCCCAGATATGCATGTCTGGGAGCTATACAACAGGGGCTCCAGTGTACTGTGAAATTAACATTCAAAAATACAAACTATTCCCAATGAACTGTGTTAGTTCGCTGGTCAAAAGACAGCGTTTTATATTTAGACCCGGTGTCGGATTTTCCACACTGCCTCCACACAAAGTAATGGCTTTTTCTTTCTGCAGAATAGGAGGCATTTTTAAAGCGGTGCCTGCCCTGCACCATACAAATTAAAAGTTGGAGAAGACCACTTGGCCCAGAGCCTGGTGTGCGATTCAATAAGATCGTGGCTGATCTGATTACTCCACATTTCCCACAGGTTTCTGATAACATTTCACCCCTCCCCCTCACCCCACCCACTGCTTATCAATATTTTGGACACAAAAATATTCAAGGGTTCGGCTTCCACTGTACTTTAAGGAAGAGAACTCCAAAGACTCACCTCAGGAAAAAGAACTCATCTGTCTTAAATGGGAGACCCCTTATATTGAAACAGTGAGCCTTGGTTCTAGATTCTGCTGCTCCAAGAGGAAACATCCTCTCCATGTTCATCCTGTCAAGATCCCGCAGGATGGTCTAAGTTTCAATCAATTCACCCCGATACTTCTAAACTCCGGTGGATATAATAAACCTCATCTGTCCAACCTTTCCTCAGGAAGCAACCTTCACATTCTTGGGATTGGTCTGGTAGATCTTTCTTGAACAGCTGCCAGCAGCTTTCCATCCCTCCTTCAATAAGTGAACAGTTTTACTGATATTGTCTTTCAGGGGAAGAGGCTGGCAGAGTAGGATTTCAACTCAGTGATTCCTCACATTGGGAATGACACTTCTACTGAAGTCTTCCTAGCCAGCACTAAAACAGGATAGAGACCTTTTTTTTTACAAATAGCAGCCTGTCACTACACAGAAAGAATCACCTTCCCAGCAAATGGCTGGGTTTGAACTCTGCTCCCAAAGCAGGTGAAAAGTCACTTTAATTTCAGCTTTTGCAATTTGAATGTTCCTTTCTTTTCTTAAAAATACTTTGTAGGTTAAAACTCACATCACCAGGTTAAAGTCCAACAGGTTTATTGGGAAGTAATAGCTTTTGGAGTGCTGAGCCTTCATCAGGTAGCTGATGAAGGCTCAGCGCTCCGAAAGCTTGCGCTTCCCAATAAACATGCTGGACTATAACCTGGTGTTGTGAGAGTTTGAACTTTGTCCACCCCAATCTAACACCGGCTCCTCCACATCATGGCTACCTTTAAAAATATGGCACTGCCAACAGTGAGGTTTATGCCACTGGATTATTTATCCAGAGGCTCTGCAGACTTGTCCTCAAAAATTCAATTGATAAATCTGGAGTTGAAAGCCTTCTCGGACACGGTGATGATGAAACTATTATCCACTGACACAAAAAAAATCACGCTTTTTTTTTAAAAAGGGGGACGAAATCTGCTGTCTTCATCTTTTCTGGCCTAGATGCAAAATATAGTTGACTCTTAACCACACCCTTAAATGGCCAGTGATGTCCACCTCTCATGCAAGGCTAAAATTACTAGGACTGGGCACATTGCTGGAGTATCCCAATGGAAAATTCTTCTTATACAAGAACCACAATATCCTTAGTTTTCTGCCTTGTCCCCCACTACCTTCTGAAGCAAAAGAACAACCTATCCTAGCTCAGATATTACAGCAGTCGGCAACAGGGCCAGATCGCTGGCTATTTATTTCCACAGCCAAACGGAACAGGTTGACAACAATCTCTTTAGCATGGACTGAATCACTACCACAGCAGACCTTCATCCAGTAACCATACGCATTAAAACCTAATGAAAGCACATCAGAAGAGAAATGAGACTCTATGCCGAAACACTGGTCTCTATGTCATAACAAATTACTGTTTTGAATAGAATCTCTCTCTTTTAGAATATCGTACTTATATATAAGAGATGATTTTTGGAGTGGAGTGACTTATGTAGTGATCATTTTGCAAGCAGAGAAAAGACAGCCAGCGAGTGGTTAGTCAGTTTGCTAGTATAGGGAGGAATTCCAAACGATTGATCTTGGTATACTAACCAAGAGTCTCACACATCCGCTCAAATGACTGACAAAGATAGGCAAGGTTTTGGGTCCAAAACCTACCTAAGGGATGGCAACCTCTGGCAGTATTGCACAAGAGCACCTATAGCGCAGGCCTCTGGGACAGAGCTTCATCAAAAGCTAAAAGGTAGTTACAATACCAGCAACTAGCCAACAATATAGAAAATTGCTAGGTATGACTTGCTTAGAAAAAAAAAGCAGGATAAATTCAACCTGGCCGATCATTGTTATATCAATCTACTATTGATTATCAGAGTGAAGGAAGGAGTCAAAGGTGTTATTAAATAGCACTTACAAAGAAATAACCTGCTCACTGATGCTCAGTTCGAGTTCCACCAAGTCATTCAGCTCCTGACCTCACATTAGCAAACACGAGCCAAGGGGTGAAAGAGCTAAACTCGAGGGGAGGAGAGAGTAATCATAATCATATAGAATCCCTACAGAGTGGAAACAGGCCCTTCAGCCCATCAAGTCCACACTGATCGTCCAAAGAGTAACCCACCCTGACCTGTTCCATTACCTTATTATCCTACATTTACCCCTGATTAATGCAGCTAACCTACACATCCCTGAACACGAAGGACAATTTAGCATGGCCAATTTACCTAACCTGCACATCTTTGAATTGTGGGAGGAAACCCATGCAGACACGAGGAGAATGTGGAAACTCCACACGATCGCCTGACGCTGGAATCGAACCCAAGTCCCTGGCGCTGTGAGGCAACAGTGCTAACCACTGAGTACCGCTCCACTTTTGAAATCACTTTTGACATCGAGGCAGCATTTGATAGAGTGTGGTATCAAGGGGGTCTAGTAAGACTGGAGACAATGGGAATCAAAAGGAATCTCACTGGTTGGAGACACACCTTGCACAAAGCAAGATAGCTATGGTTGACTTAGCCAAAGGACATCACTGCAGGAGTTGCTTAGGTAGTGTCCCTGGTCTAACCATATTCAGTGGTTTCAATGACATCAATTCTGACCTCCATGATGAAGGAATGTTCAAAAATGACAGCACAATGTTCACTGCCTCTCTCTTTTAGAATATCATACTTACATATAAGGTTTGTGACACTTCAGATACTGAAGCAATCTGTATCCACATGCTTCTCAAACCTGGACAACGTTCAGGCCTGGGCTGATAAGTGGCAAGTAACAGTCATGCCAGTCAAGCAATGACCATTTCCTATAAAGAAAAACGGATTGCTGCCCCTTGATATTCAATGGCATTACCATCATTGAATCCATTATTCCCACTGGCCCTAATCCTGGGTGTTTCTACTGATCAGAAATTGAACTGAAGCAGCCAGATAAACACAATGCAGGTTAGTGCTCAGCAACTAACTCACCTAAGTGAATATTCCCCCCAGTGCCTGTCCATCATTTACAAAACACTAGTCAGGACTGTGATAATACTCTTCATTTTTCTTAGATGATTGCAGCTCCAACAAAACTCAAGGAGTCAGACACCATTCAAGAGAATAATATATCCACTTGTCTGACACCCAAACCACCATCTTCAAAATTCAACCCCTTCACTAACAATGTGTAGTCCCAGCAGGGTCTACCATTCACAAGATGCACTGCAGTAACTCACCAAGCCTCCTCTAACTGCACTTTTCAAACCTGTGATCTCTTACACTTAGAAAAGAGAGAGCAGCTGACACAAAGGAACACTACAATCTTCAAGCTTCCCTCAACATGTACGCTATCCTGTCTTGGAAAATCATTGTTCCTTCGTCATCGTTGGGCGAAAATCCTGGAACTCCCTTTCTAACGTGATTGCGGGTGCCCTGATGGTAGCAGTTGAAGGTGGCAGCTCACCATCACCTTCTCTAGGACAATAATCACTGGCAGAGCCAGTGACACCCACATCCCATCAACAAATATGATAAAACAAATTACCCCAAATGAGTCTGCGTGGACAACAGAAGGAAATGGGGTTCTGAGTTTGTGCAACCAGTAGTTTTATGAAACAGATGTTATTGGGCACAATAAGTAAAACTTGAAAGATTCAGACAGCACAGATCATCAAATGGTCTTTGTGCTCCCCTCTGATTCAGGTAGCCAATCCTCATGCTTGACAGTGTCAGCAGCATTATGATCAAGGGAAAAGCTCACAGCACAAAACTGCACATGGAGGGCAGAACAATGCTGGCCTGGAACTGCAAGTGCCAAGATTTTCAACATCGCTCCAGAATGGAGCAGCCTGCTCAAGCAAAATCCACCAACCAGGATTATCAATGGAAGATTTTTAAGGTATCCCATCTGCACTCCTATAAGATACAACATTATCAGAGCTGTGCTGGTTGTGGGGAGGAACTGGAGTAAAAGTACTGGAAAACGATGAGGACTAAGGCAGCTGACAGCTCCGACACTGCTCACCCACTTCCATATTGCACACGCCTTGTCCACGCAGGGAGTGGTCTGCTCTCCCTCAAGGACATTAATGAAACAATTAGGATTTTAGCGTCAATCACAGATTTGCAGGTACTTTGATCAGAAAACTGCCACAGTTGTAAGCTGCATCTTGGGCTAGAAAGAGAAGACAATTGTCTTAATGATAAAGTCCTGGGAAGTGTTGCCAAACACAGAGAGCTTGGGGTGCAGGTTCATAGTTCCTTGAAAGTAGTCAAAGGTAGACAGGGCGGTGAAGACGACATTTGGTTTGCTTGCCTTTATTCGCCAGTGCAGTGAATATAGGGGTTGGGAGGTCATATTGCAGCTGTACAGGACAGTTGTTAGGACACTTTTGGAATACTGTGTTTCAATTCTGGTCTCCCTCCTATAGGAAAGATGTTGTGAAACTTGAAAGGGTTCAGAAAAGATTTACAAGGATGTTGCCGGGTTGGAGGATTTGAGCTATAGGGAGAGGCTGAACAGGCTGGTGCTGGTTTCCCTGAAGCATTGGATGATCTTTTAGAAGTTTATAAAATCATGAGGGACATAGATAAGGCGAATAGCCACGGTCTTTTCCTTAGGATAGGGGAGCTCACAACTAAACTGGATAGTTTAATGTGAGAAAGGAAAGATTTAAAAGGGACCTAAGGGGCAACCTCTTCACACAGAGAGTGGTGCATGTATGGAATGAAGTGTCAGAGGAAGTGATGGAGGCTGGTACAATTACAACACTTAAAAGGCATCTGGATGGGTATATGAACAGGAAGGGTTTAAGAGGGACATCAGCCAAATGGGATGAGATTAATTTGGACAGAAGGGTCTGTCTTCATGCTGTACAACTCTGTGATCAAATAGGCATCTGGATAGGTACATGAATAGGAAAGGTTTAGAAGGATGTGGGCCAAATGCTAGCAAATGGGACGAAGGCAGATTGGGATGTCTGGTCAGCATGGACGAGTTGGACTGAAGGGTCTATTTCTGTGTCTTATGACTCTGACTCCAAATCACCCAAGATTCCTGCCTACATTCAGCCACGTACTAGTTCACTCTCATGTGTGCCCAAAACTTCAGCCCTTGTTCTTGAATACGTAAGAATCTTATGGCAAGTCAGAGGGAGGAGAGAGCGTCCTTCTACATACCCTCACACAATCAACATGTATTGTGCTGCAAAATCATGATGGATAGGTGGATACCCACTGAGCCTTAACTCGATCGTCAATCAGAAAACGATATCAGGAAATATAAACTGCTGAACAAACTGCCATACTGTCCTGTTGAGCAAAAGGCTGCGAGCAGGCAAGAATTTTCCGCTACCTCATTCAGGGGTTGCGCCAGCCACAGAGGGCCACACGGGAGGGAACAGGAAGTAAACATAGCAGGGAGATCGGACATCAATAAGCAGCTTACTCAAAGAAATTCCACCTCTGCAAAGAAAAAAATGCCGTGCTGAAGCAATTACAGAAATCCTACACTGCAGATAATTCACCTTTAATTAAGGGGTTCAGGATGTTAACAGGAGTTACAATGGATTCTAAGGGTCAAAGGTGAAGGAATGCTCAGGATATCATGAATGGATTGAGCTATTCTGCGTCCTGTGAACCCATGACACCCCTTAATACTCCTTCACCTTTGACCCCACAAGGCCATTTTCACTTCCTGTTGGGACATTATGAATGGAACAAAGCTTCCTCGCTGGAGGGAAGACTGCAACAGGCCACGAGTTACATCTGTAATGTTCCACTGCTCAGTAGAGAGGACATGGAGATATAGCTGCTTCCTTTAGTATTCCAGAGGGGGCCAACCTACCTACATTTAACAGCTGAAATCTCAACAAATATGTCTTACTGAGGATGACACAGAGAGGCTGTCAGTAACAAGAGCTTTGTGACACCAGTGAGACACCCAGGAAGATAGAGGAGGGGGTGGGACCTGGGGCTTTATATTGACAGATTTTCCAAACTGACAACCAAAACTCAACAAAGTCTCCATCCACCCCAGCCTCCAGGAATGACTGACAGGGGAAATCAACAATCAGCTACAGTCTGTCCACGAGCAATGTTCTCCCTCGATGTGGTCATGCCATTTTGTAACTCCATCACCTTCAGCAAAGAATCCTTCCACATACCCCACTGACCTGTTTCCCTACTTCTAAAAACAGAATGTCATTCACCCCAATGGGATGGTGCGAGATGGGTTATTGAACTGAGGGGAATCAGAGCACAATTAGATGCTGACAGGGTTAGTAACAGAGCCTGGGAATCGGAGGATCACAGCACCACACTGGCAGCCTCACAGCAGCAACTGAAGCTCTGACCAACCACTGACTGGCCAAAACCACAAACCCACAACCAAAATCCAGGCCCAAGAAGAGGACAAGAGGTCACAGGTGGCACTGGACTGGCCCAGTCACAATGTCTTTAACTAAGTGACCCGGGACAGTCGAACAGCAGTCGAAATCAAGAAGGCCTTGACAGATTCATATCTTCTCCAAGATAACAGTTATAGGAACATTCTACTGACAATGGGGTTCTCCTCCCACCATTTTCCTGAGCTGTCCCCAAGATCTGTCTTTTGCCGCAGCCACCCTATGCAAAGTTAGCACAAGATAGCAATTGTTATCTGTCAGTCCAGACTTTCAGCAAGCTGGTTGAGGGGGTGAGCAGCGTTTTAGACATGAATGTCTAAATGAGATCTCTTCCACGTGTCCTCTCTCACAGGACACCCTGGTCAGTGATAGAAGCAGCTACTTCACCACTGTCCTAACAGAGGTGCAGTGCCTCAGCACAGATCAAGGACTGAACCCCTGACCTCTGGTAAACTGTGTGTGGCACTGAACAATGCAACTAGCAACTGAACCAGAGTAAGCACGTGCGTGTGCGTGTGTGTGCTGTTGAACAGACTCCAACATTGCTTTTTAGCAAACTCCAAGACAAAGGAAAATGAAGGTCTACCTGGGTGACCTGAGGAACAGTTATTACCCAGAACGTTTCAGCAGTGACTCAGTGTGAATGATCCCAGTAGCCACAGTAATGAGTTCAGCAACAGGACATCCCCACGCTGGATAGGGCTCCTCTCTCTCTTTCAGTACAATGTTATGTACTGTAAAAGATAACATTCACCCTTACTGCCAATAATGAGAGTGAGATAGACACTGCCAGTAGGGGAGGCACAGCAGGGTTGGCAAGAGGACAGACGGAGTAGTGGGGCGTTGGGGATGAGGGAGAAAGTGGGGGGTGGGGATGGGAGGGGGGAAGTTGGGGGGGGATGAGGGGGAAGTGGGGATGAGGGTGGGGTTGGGGGGGAAGTGAGGTTGGGGGTTGGGGGGATGGGGATGAGGGTGGGGTTGGGGGTGAAGTGGGGGAGTGAGGTTGGGGATTGGGGGGATGGGGATGAGGGTGGGGTTGGGGGTTGGGGGTGAGGTTGGGTTTGGGGGGAAGTGGGGGGTGAGGTTGGGGGGATGGGGATGAGGGTGGGTTTGGGGGGGGAAGTCGGGGGTGGGGATGAGGGTGGGTTTGGAGGGGGAAGTCGGGGGTGAGGTTGGGGGTGAAGAGGGGGCGGGGGGCTGGGGGCTGGAATGCACAGCTGAACAGGGCGATACCAATGAGGGTGATGGGGGGGGGGGGTGTGTGTGTGTGGGAGAGCAGACCCTCCAGCGGACGCGGGCTACACCGGCAGCTTGAGCACGTGCTGTCCCCCTCCCCCCGGGGATGGGGGCGCGCGGCCTGCTCTGCGTCTCGCGCATCCTGGAGGGCTCCAACCGACATCCACGCGACCCCCCCCATCCCCCCCACCCCTCTCCATCTCCAAGGCCACGCGGGATGGGGGGGGCAGGGCAGTGTCCCGGCCTCCGGGTATCAAACCTAACCCCCTGTGACCCCCCCCGCTCTCTCACCACTTTCAGGTCGAGCACCCCGTCCTTGGCCTCCTGCAGCAGGGTCACGAACTTGGTGGTGAGGAGTCCCAGGCTCTTCTCGTGCCTGCTCGGAGTCTGCGGTAAGGCCTCGGCCATCTTCACCAACACTCTCCCTCGCTAGTTCCTCTCTCCCTGTATCTCTCTCTCTCTCCCTGTATCTCTGTGGACGGTGTTTTATTCTCTCTCTCTCTCGGTGGGTCGGTAGCCGTTAGCAGCGCGCAGCACGCCGGGACTGATTTGAACTCGGAGCAAACAGCAGCCTCCCCGGGCCCCGGCCAGGGAGCGTCCTCCAACCGCCTCACTCCCCGAAAAACGCAAACCTTCCCCCGGCCAGGGAGCGTCCTCCAACCGCCTCACTCCCCAAAAAACGCAAACCTTCCCCCGGCCAGGGAGCGTCCTCCAACCGCCTCACTCCCCGAAAAACGCAAACCTTCCCCCGGCCAGGGAGCGTCCTCCAACCGCCTCACTCCCCGAAAAACGCAAACCTTCCCCCGGCCAGGGAGCGTCCTCCAACCGCCTCACTCCCCAAAAAACGCAAACCTTCCCCCGGCCAGGGAGCGTCCTCCAACCGCCTCACTCCCCAAAAAACGCAAACCTGGCCCCGGCCAGGGAGCGTCCTCCAACCGCCTCACTCCCCGAAAAACGCAAACCTTCCCCCCCCGGGCCCCGGCCAGGGAGCGTCCTCCAACCGCCTCACTCCCCGAAAAACGCAAACCTTCCCCCCTCCCCGGCCAGGGAGCGTCCTCCAACCGCCTCACTCCCCGAAAAACGCAAACCTTCCCCCGGGCCCCGGCCAGGGAGCGTCCTCCAACCGCCTCACTCCCCGAGAAACGCAAACCTTCCCCCGGCCAGGGAGCGTCCTCCAACCGCCTCACTCCCCGAAAAACGCAAACCTTCCCCCCCCCCCGGCCAGGGAGCGTCCTCCAACCGCCTCACTCCCCAAAAAACGCAAACCTTCCCCCGGCCAGGGAGCGTCCTCCAACCGCCTCACTCCCCAAAAAACGCAAACCTTCCCCCGGCCAGGGAGCGTCCTCCAACCGCCTCACTCCCCGAAAAACGCAAAACCTTCCCCCGGGCCCCGGCCAGGGAGCGTCCTCCAACCGCCTCACTCCCCGAAAAACGCAAAACCTTCCCCCAGGGCCCCGGGCAGGGAGCATCCTCAAACTGCCTCACTACCCGCAAAACGTAAAGCCTCCCCCGGACCCCAGCCAGGGAACGTTCTCAAACCGCCTCACTACCTGCAAAACGCAAAGCTTCCTCCGGACCCCAGCCAGAGAATGTCCTCAAACCGCCTCACTCCCCACAAATCGCAAAGCCTCCCCCAGGCCCTGGCCAGGGAACGTCCTCAAACCACCTCACTCCCTGGAAAGCCTCCCCTGGGCCCCCTCAAAGATGCGTCTTCAAACTGCCTCACTCCCCACTAAGTGCAAAGCCTCCCCGGATCCCCACCCAGGGAATGTCCTCAAATCACTTCACTCCCTGCAATGCATAAAGCCTCCGGGTGCAGTCAGGGAGCATTTTTAAACTGCCTCACTCCCTGCAAAGCCCCCAGGTGCAGTCAGGAAGTGACCTCCAATTCCCCCCACTCCCCTACCTGCAGAGCGCAAACCCCTGCCCCGGGTCCTCGGCAGCATCTGTAAACTGTTGCTTTCCCCACATATTATAAAATCTCCAAGATCTGTTCAGGGAGCATCTGCAAATCACCAAACTATCAACAAATGCAATACTTCCTGTTGCCTACATCGGGGCATGTGTACTAGAAACATGCTCCCCAGAACCACAGAACTGCCTACCTTAGGAAGTCTCTTTAAATCACCATTCCTTCTGCAAAGTGCAGAATCTACCAACCCTGTCGTAATCTCCACAAAGGGCAGAATATTTGGGTGGGTTTAGGAACGCAATAAAAGTTAGCCTTTATCATCCATCTTTAACATCCCAAGTTTGAAGGCTGTGATGTGTTGGTTTGAAATAGGAATTGAGGCCTGGGGTTTGATTAGCACTGATCTCATTGAATGGCAGGGTAAGCTTGAGGGGCCAAATGGCCTCCCCTTGTTCCTTTTCCTTATGTTCTTACAGCTTTTCAACTAAAAGAAGATTTCAGCTCAACTGCCCAAACCCCTCCACTGACCTCCCTCCAAGATCTTCTGCCAACCACCTTCATTACTCATTCATCATGTTTTGGGGAGATGGTAGCATCGTGCTATTATCACTGGACTGGTAATCCATGTAAAAACATGTGGGGGACATGGGTTCAAATCCCATATGACAGATGGTGAACTTAGTTCTCTGACTAAATCAACAACTAGTTTAATGGTAATCATGAAACTACTAGCAATTGTCATCAAAATCCATCAGGCCCAAAAATGGCCTTTAAGAAAGGATAATCTGCTGCTGGGGTCTGTCATTCCAGACCCACAGTGCTGTGATTGTACCCTTGGCATGCCTCTCAGTGGTATCAAACTGCTCCAAAGTCTTAAAAAAGGAATAAAATCAGTTGCATCAACCAAGTATTAGAAATAATAATAGTACCCACAGTCCTTTTGACCCTACAAAGTGTTGCTGATCCTAATAGATCTAGCACATGATGTGTTGTCAATCATCAGCTACAATACCAGGTGATCAAACCTGGTTCAGTGAGGAGTACAGGTGGACATGCTAGGGGCAGTACCAGCCATACCTCAAAATGAGGTGTCATCCTGGCCAAACTACAACAGGGGACTTCCTGCGTGCCAAGCAACAATAGACAGAGCTAAGGGTTCCACAACAGATGGATCAGATCGAAACTCTGCAGGCTTGCCACACACAGCCATGAATGGCGTGGACGATTAAACAACTAGCAAGAGAAGGGGCTCCAGAAATCGTCCATAATGGAGGAACCTACCACATCAATGCAAATGACAAGGTTGAAGTACTCTCAACCATGTTCAGCCAGAAGTGCTAATTGAATGATCCATCTCAGCCTCCTCCTGAAGTCCTGAATGTCTCAGATTCCAGGCTTCAGTCAATGTACTCCAAATGGTACCAAGGAACAGTTGGAGGTGCTGGACACTAAAAAACATTGGATCCTGACAGCATTCCAGCGATAGTACTAAAGGCTTGTGCTGCCAATACAGTTACAACACCTGCATCTTCCCAATAATGTGGAACATTGGCCAGGTATGTCCTGTTTACAAAAAAGCAAAACAAATCCTACCCAGCCAATTACCATCTCAGCAGGATGATGGAAGGTGTCATCTGTTGTGTTATTAAGCAACACCTAACTCAACAGAAACCTACCACTATCAACATCCTTGTGGTTACCACTGATGATAAGCTGAACGGGACATGAGAAGCCACAGCAATGTTTCTACAAGAGCTGGTCAGAGACTAGGAATTCTGTAACCACTAACTCGGCTCCCATAGACTGCCTTCATCCTCAAGATACAAGTCAGGAGTGTAATGGAATACTCCCCACTTTCCTGGATGGGGACAGTTCCAGAAACACTCAAGAAACAAATGCTGGCAAATGGAACTAGATTAGGTTAGGACATCTGGTTGGTATGGATGAGTTGGAGCTAAGCGTCTGTTTCTTTGCTTACATCTCTATGACTCTAAGCAGGATAAAGTGACCCACTTGATTGGCATCCCATCTAACACTTCGAATATTCATTCCTTCCATCATCAATGCACAGTGGCAGCAGTGCACAAGATACTGGAAGAATTCACCAAGGCTCCATTCATAGCACTTTACCAATCTATCACTTCTTCCACCTCAGAGGACTAGGGCAGCAAAAGCCCCAGGCCATAAAATGACTTTCTCTCACAAATGTGGCTGTTATCTGTTTGGTGCACAATGATCAATTCCATTCGCAACTCCCTGGACATGAAGTAGTCTATGCCTGCCTGCAGCAAAATATGCTTATCAAATGGCAAATAGACAACTGCAATTAGAGAAGGCTTTTTTTTCAGTTTCAAAGAATAGATTGAGCTTTTGTCTGTATCTAACACCGTGCTGTGCCTGTCCTGGGAGCATTTGATAAAGACAGTACTCAGAGATATTTACTTTCTGTTTAAAAGACTAGAGGGAGTTATACTCTGTATTGAACAGAGTGCTGTACTTGTCCTGGGACTGTTTGATGGGGACAGTGTAAAGGGAGCTTTACTCTGCAGCTAGCCCTTATGCTGTCCTTGTCTTGGGAGAATTTAATGGAGACAGTGTAGAAGGATCTTTACTTTCAATTTTCTTTCGGTTTTAAGAAGTAGAAAGCTTAAATTTCAGTTTAAAAGATTTGAAGGAACTTTGCTCAGTATTAAACTCTGTGCTGTCCTTACCCTGTGAGGTTTTGAAAGGGATGGTGTAGAGAGATCAATACTTCCATAAGTCATACAGCAGAGAAATAGACCCTTTGGTCCAACCAGTCCATGCCAACCGTAATCCCAAATTAAACCAGTCCTACCTGCCTGCTCCTGTCCCATATTCCTCCCAATCTTATCTAAGTGTCTTTTAAGCATGGTAATAGTGTCACATCCATCACTTGCTCAGGAAGTTCATTCCACACACAGACCACCTTCTGTGTAAAACATTTGTTCCTCGTCTTTTTTAACTCTTCCTGCTCTCCCTTAGAAATATGCCCCCTAGTTTTGAAATCCTCCATCCTAGGGCAAGGACACCTACCATTAATCTGATCTCTCCCCCTCATGATTTTATAAACCTCTCTAAATTATCTCTCAATCTCCTTCACTTCAGTAAAATAAGTCCCAGTCTATCCAGTCTTTCTTTATAACTCCATACCCGGCATCATCCTTGTAAACCTCTTCTGAATCCTCTCTAGCTTAATAATAGTCTTCCTATAACTAGGTGACCAGAACTGGACACAGTATTCCAGAAGATGTCCTGTACAACGTCAACATGACGTCTCAACTCCTATACTCGAAGGTCTGAACATTGAAGGCAAGTCTGTTAAGTGTCTTTTTAACCACCCTGTCTACTTGAAGGCAAGTCTGTTAAGTGTCTTTTAACCACCCTGTTTACTGATGTAAACTTGAAAAAATTATGCACCTGAACCTCTTGGTCCCTCTGTGCTACAACACTACCGAAGGCCTTACCATTAATTGGATAAGTCAAAAATACTCTGTCCAGATTGAACTTCATCTGCCATTTTTCAGCCCGTTGATGTGCTTTACAGCCCATTGATGTCATAGGAGTGTGTGATGGTAGTGACCATTTCCAGCGAGTGAGTCCAACCACCTCCCCTCCTCATGATCACTGGATTATCCACTATTGACATTAGTGGTGATGGAGATGGTTGGTGGATATTGACCAGAAACTGAGCTGGACCAGCCTTGTGAACACAATGGCTATAAGAGCAGGTCAGAGGCTAGAAATACTGCAGTGTTTCACTCATCTCCTGACTCTCCAAACCCATCAAGGCACAAGTCAGAAATGCGATGAAATGCTCCCCATTTGTCTGGATGAGTGCAGCTCCAAAAACATTCTAGAGGCTCAAGACCATCCAGGACAAAGGACCTCAACTACCAGTAGTACAATGGCTCACTAGTGAGCACTGCTGCCTCACAGTGCCAAGGACCCAGGTTTGATTCCAACTTTGAGTAACTGTCTGTGTGGAGTCTGCACATTCTCCCCATGTCTTCATAGGTTTCCCCTGGGTGCTCCAGTTTCCATCCACAGTGCAGGGATGTGCAGATTAGGTGGATTGGCTGTGGGAAATGCAGGGTAACAGGGATAGGGCATGGGGGTTGATCTGGGTGGGGTGCTCTTCAGAGATAAGTGTGGACTTGATAGGCTGAATGATTCTCTTCCACACTGTAGGGATTCTATGGTTTTATGATACCACTTTCAATATTCACCCCTTCCACCACTGACACACAGTCAGTGTACCATCAGTAACATGTACCACCTACAAGTTGCACTTCACTAACTCATCAAGGCATCTTTGACATAACCTCCTGAGCCCTAGAAGGACAAGTGCAGCAGATACAAGGGGACAATGCGACCTGCAAGGTCCCATCTAAGTTGCACACTAACTTGTGTTCTAAAGCGCTGCCTAATTTGCAATGTTGCTATTGAACTTGAAGCATGAAACCAACGTAGAAAACTTGTGCAACTTTGCGTACAATGTGCATCTCGATATGCCACTTTACATCCAGACCGAAAATCCTCTTCTGTTTTTTATTGTTTTAGGAGTTCACTTTCAACAAGGCATGAATACTTTGGGAATCATTCAAAAAACAGAGCATCAAGGAATTGATTGTGGTCTCATCTTATAGAACATATTCAAGAATAAAGGTTCAGAAAGGACTTAGTGCAGCCTCTTTGAATGCCCACAGAATTGCATGATCTATTGATTAGATTACTTACAGTGTGGAAACAGGCCCTTCGGCCCAACAAGTCCACACCGACCCGCCGAAGCGCAATCCACCCATACCCCTACATATACCCCTTACCTAACACTACGGGCAATTTTAGCATGGCCAATTCACCTGACCCGCACGTCTTTGGACTGTGGGAGGAAACCGGAGCACCCGGAGGAAACCCACGCAGACACGGGGAGAACGTGCAAACTCCACACAGTCAGTTGCCTGAGTCGGGAATTGAACCCAGGTCCCTGGCGCTGTGAGGCAGCAGTGCTAACCACAATGCCACCGTGCCACCATATTGCTTGAATGCATGACTAAAAGCCATGAATGTAAGTCAATAAGTCTCCCAAGAAGAAGCAGATAAAGTGGAATTTTCCATACAAAGTAAGAACTGCATTTATATAGCAATTGAAACAGCCTCAACGTGTCAGTTAAGTACTTTTATTGCAGAAAATGCAGCAGTCGATTTGTGTGCAACAAGCTCCCACACACTCACCAATGAAACAAATGAAAATGCTCAAAAGTGCCTTGAGGTTGTTTATACGCATTGGGAATGGCAGAGAGGAACTTGGTTTAACATCTCAGATGAAAGTTGGCACCACTATAGCCCTCTTCCAGTACATCATTGAAGCATTGGGCTATGTTGTAAACTCATGCCTCTAAAATGGGGCTTTGTAGCCATGAGGCTTTGATTGCAACACCAGAGTCAAGCATGGCCACACAAATCCAAGGAACAGGATCTTGGAAATTCACAACTAAAAATGTGGTGGCAAACAGGTTGAGAAAAAGCTGGACAAATTTCGAATGAGAACTTCAAGAGAATTGGAATGCAGAGGTGTGTGTAGTGGCCATCGCTAAGGAGAAGGTGCTGGGGAAGCTGAAAGGTCCGCAGTTGGATAAATCACCTAGACCAGATGGATTACACCTCAGAGTTCTTAAGGAGATTGTGAAGACATTGGTAGTGATCTTTCAGGAATCACAAGTCAGGGAGGGTCTCAGAAGATTGGAAATGGCTAATTTAAGACCCCTGTTTAAGAAGGGAGGAAGGAAGAAGAAGACAGGAAACTATAGGCTGGTTAGCCTGACTTGGGTCGTTAGTAAGATCTTACAGTCCATAATTAAGGATGGGATTGCAGAGTAGTTGGAAATGCATGGTAAAATACAGCTGAATCAGCATGGTTTCATCAAGGGGAGGTCATGCCTCACAAATCTGTTAGAATTATTTGAGGAGGTAATGAGCAAGTTAGATAAAGGAGAGCCAGTGGACGTGATCTATTTGGATTTCAAGAAGGCCTTTGAAATGGTGCTGTTTCAGAGGCTGTGAAATAAGAGCTCAGGGTGTGAGGAGCAAGCTACTGGCATGGATAGAGGATTAGCTGACTGGCAGAAGACAGAGAGTGGGGATAAACTGGTCTTTTTCAGGACGGCAGTCAGTAATTTGGGGTTGCACATGTGTCCATATTGGGACCGCAAACAATTGACGTTATATATTAATGCTCTGGACAAAGGAATTGAGGGCATTGTTGCTACGTTTGCAGATGGCACAAAGATAGGTGGAGGGACAGGTAGTGTTGAGGGAGCAGGGAGGGTACAGAAGGACTAGGGACAAGCTAGGAGAGTGGGCAAAGAAGTGGCAGATGGAATACGATATGGGAAAGTTTGAGGTCGTGCATCTTGGTAGGAAGAATAGAGGCATAGACTATTTTCTAAGCGACAAAAGGCTTTGAAAATCTGAAGCACAAAACGACTTCGGAGTTCTAGTTCAGGATCCTCTTAAGGTTAACATGCAGATTCACTTGGCAGTTGGGAAGGCAAATGTGTTCATTTCAAGAAGCCTAGAGTACAAGAGCAGAGATATACAGCCTCAGCAGTACAAACTCTGGTCAGACCACATTTCAAATATTGTGAACAGTTTTGGGTCCTGTATCTAAGGAAGGATGTTCTGGCATTGGAGGGATCCAGAGGAGGTTTACAAGAATGATCCCAGGGATGAAGGGCTTGTCATATGAAGACGCACGGTCTGTCATTGATAGAGTTTAGAAGGATGAGGAAGGATTTGATTGAAACTTATAGCAAACTGAGGAGTCTGGATAGAGTGGACAAGGAGAAGATGTTTCCACTAGAAGGAGAGCTGAGGGCCTGGAGGCATATCCTCAGAGTGAAGGAATGACCCTTTGGAACTGTGATAGGTGAAACTTCTTCAGCCAGAGAGTGGTTAATCTGTGGAATTCATTGTCTCAGAAGGCTGTGGGGGCCAAGTCATTGCGTGTATTTAAGACAGAGACAGGTAGGTTCTTGATGAGTAAAAAGATCAAGGGTTATGGGTAGAAGGCAGGAGAATGGGGTTGAGAACCAGGTCAGCCATAATCCAATGATGGAGGAGATTTGTTAGGCTGCATAGCCTAATTCTGCTCCTGTATCTTACGATTGCCAGGAAAATGCAGTATTTAGTGTAAAAATCCCTGACTCTGGAAGTATTATGAACAGAAAAGCAAATGTTGAATAATATAGGCTGAATAATACGGGGTCAAATGTTAGATCTAGTTTCTGGACTGTAGCTTTAATTAAAAGCAAAACACTGCCCATGTTCTGCAGAAGACGCATGCTGGATTTGAAGCATTAATTCTGCTTCTCTCTCCCACAGATGCTCCCAGACCTGCTGAATTTCTCCAGTACTTTTCTGCTTTGACATAGGTTCATTTATCTTTGAGGGCATGATGCAGATGAGGGTGTGATATGGGTGGTGAATTCATTCTCTACTGATAAAATAGGAAATTAGGATAATGTCCTTGACAGGGTATGAGGTACCTAATGTGCAAAATTGAGCTGTGGGCTTGAAAACCTTGCTTCAATTCATATTTTGTCATACTAATGAAACAGAGACTAAGTCAATCATTAAAAAATAGAAGTTGAACAAAGATTACCATCCCTGTTTCAGTGGAGAATAAACCAGCATGGAAAGGTTGGGCAAAATGACTTGTTTCCATTGTTGAAAATGATATGCAATTCATTCCTATAGAAATCGATATAATATTCCAAAAGAATCACAGCTATACTGACTGGCCAGGGCTGTTTCTTCCGTATAAATGGGTCTGAATAGAAGATAATTGCTATCTCGCTCAATATCTCATATAGCTGCCTGTTGGCCCTCCCAAAGCTAGGGAGAGAATGAAAAGATGGTGACCCCAACTTGTAAAGTATAAATTGTCGCATACTAGGTCAAAGACTAGGAATACTACGGCGAGTAATTCATCTCCTGACTCCCCTAAACTTGTCCACCATCTACAAGGCACCAGTCAGGAGTGTGATGGAATACTCCCCACTGGCCTGGATGAGTGCAGTTTCCAACAACACTCAAGAAACTTGATACCATCCAGGACAATCCACTCTCTCCATCACTGACACTCAGTTGCAGCAGTGTGTGCTATCTCCAAGTTGTACGACAGAAATTCACCAAAGATCCTCAGACAGCACCTATGAAACCCCCGACCAGTTACATCTAGAAGGACAAGGGCAGCAGACAGATAGAAACACCACTATTGTCTGACTGGAAGGCCCTCACCATCCTAACTTGGAACTATATTGCCATCCTTTACTGTTGCTGGGTCAAAATCCTGGAATTCCCTCCCTAATTGCATTGAAGGTCAACCTAAGCATGTGCACTGCAGTGGCTCAAGAAGACAGCTCACCACCATCTTCTCATAGGCAACTAGGGACAGGCAATAAATGCTGGCCCAACCACCAACACCCTCGTCCCACAAATGAAGGAAACAAAAACAGTGTGACCACTGGTGGATGCTGGGTGAGGACAGGATTAGGTAGGGCCTATCTGCCTGGAGTTACATGCAGAAAAACTGACATAACACTGACTGCAATTAATATATATTAGAGTGGTGCTGGAAAAGCACAGCAGGTCAGGCAGCATCCGAGGAGCAAGAAAATCAATATTTCAGGCAAAGGCCCTTCATCAGGAATAGAGGCAGGGTGCCTGCAGAGTGGAACCCCTCTCATTTATCTCTCCACTCTGCAGGCACCCTGTCTCTATTCCTGATAAAGGGCTTTTGCCCAAAACGTCGATTTTCCTGCTCCTCGAATGCTTTTCCAGGACCACTCTATCCTGGTTAGTAAGTTTGCCGATGACAGAAAGGTTGATGGAGTTGTGGATAGCGTAGAGGACTGTTGTAGGTTGCAACAGGACATTGACAGGCGGCAGAGCTGGGCTGATAAGTGGCAGATAGAGTTCAACCTTAAGTGTGAAACGATTTATTTTGGAAGGTTGCGTTTGCATACAGAATACAGGTTTAAAGGCAGAAAACTTGGCAATGGGGAGGAACAGAGGGATCTTGAGGTCCATGTCAATAGATCGCTCAAATTTGCCAATCAAGTTGATAGGGTTGTTAAGAAGGTGTATGATGTGTTGGCCTTCATTATCAGGGGGATTGAATTTAAGAGCGGCGAGGTTAATGCTTAGCTCTATAAAGCTGCGGTTCAACCATACATGGAATATTGTGTACAGTTCTGGTTGCCTCATTATAGGAAACATGTGGAAGGCTCAGAGAGTGTGCAAAGGAGATTTACCAGGATGCTGCCAGGACCGGAGGACATGTCTTAGGAAGAAAATTTGAGAGAGCTAAGGCTTTTCTCCCTGGAGCGAAGAAAAATGACAGCTGACTTGATAGAGGAGTTGAGAGACAACGATTAGATAGGCAGAGTCTTTTCCCAGGGAGGAAATGGCTATCATCAAGGGACATAATTTTAAGATAATTGGAGGAAGGTTTAGGGGTGATGTCAGAGGTATGTTCTTTACACAGAGAGTAGTGGGGGCGGAATGCACTGCCAGCGGTGGTAGTAGAGTCAGATACATAAAGGATATTTAAGAAGACTCTTGGGTAGACACATGAAAGTAAGTGCATTGAAGATAATGTGTGTTAGTCTGATCTTAGAGTAGGATAAAAGGCCAGAAAAACATTGAGAGCTGAAGGGCTCTTACTGGGCTGTATTGTTCTATGTTCCAAGTTTCTCTCAGCTTGTGGATTCTCATCAATTGGTGAATGTGTGCAGAAGTGAGGTGTGTGAGGTCAGGAAGCTGGGAGGGGCGTTAGGCCAAGACTTCCAGATATGGTGTGCATGGTTACAGTTACCTGAGTGCCAGCACAATATGTGTGCTTACCTAAACCAGACAAAATCCACTAATTTTTGGCTTGCCATTAGCTCCTGGTTTCTTCAGATACATTCTGTTGGTTGACCAATGTATTAATATCTGACCATCCACAGACATGTACAATTATATTTTGATACTGATGAAAGTGAAGTTACATTTATTGGATATAATTTCAAAGGATTCACTGTGAGACACAAGATGCTGCAGAAGACTGTCAATTGTGAACATTTTCACCCAGCGTCTGGTCCAGGGGACGGATGTATGGAGTCTTGGGGGGGGGCATGCCAAATGTCAGCACCATAAACAACACCATGTGGTTCTGACATTTCATGTCCATACAACTGCTTTCTGGTTCAGGCTCTGACTGAAGATGAATTTGTAAGATCTGGTCCCTGGTCAATCATTGGTATCTAATTTAGACAGCTGAAAATGTGTTGCTGGTTAAAGCACGGCAGGTTAGGCAGCATCCAAGGAATAGGAAATTCGACGTTTCGGGCATAAGCCCTTCATCAGGAATGAAGGGCTAATTTAGACAGTATTTGTAACTACACTGAGAACAGTGACAGCCTGTTGGCTAGTTTCTGCCTACCCAAGGTGGAATCCAAATGATATACTTTGAAGAAATGTTTGAATGATTGTCCTGACCCAGATCGAGAACTCTCTGGACAGATTCAGGAGCAGGCCAGTGTCTCACTGAGTGCCACAGGCAACTGTGAGGTCCAGTAACACGGTGCCTGAATTCAGGCCTTTTGGAATCCATTTTTAATGTCGGTCATGATTGCAACATGGTGGGTTTACTGACCTGACCACTAATCGGGTGTTTGCCATGTTTGTGAATTGGGCAATGATGATATAAGAACTACAATTATTCAACTGAATAATAATTACATCATCTCTGAAAACAACTAAATTGATTCTATATTGATGGAACAAAAATATAAACACCTAACAACATTTTATTATACAAAAGTAAATAATGCACGTTTTGTTTTGTAACGAAAAAGAATATGCTGTCTGACTATTCTGGTGATCACAATTACACAGTGAATGGCAGTATTCAAATGCATACATTGTCGCTCTATCGTTTGCAAAGTGGTTGACCTCTAACTGATTACATATTTAGAGTGAGCAAACGATTGACAATCAAATAGAATTATCATTTTGACACATTTCAATATAATCAATCGATTTAATTCCTCACTGAAATGTGCGAGCTTCAGCTATATGCCAACAATTCTAATAGTTTTAAAATAGTGATGGAAAAGGGTAGACCAGATCTAAAAGTTGAAGTTCTAAATTGGAGAAAGGCCAATTTTGATGATATTAGGCAAGAACTTTCAAAAGCTGACTGGGGGCAGATGGTCGCAGGTAAAGGGATGGCTGGAAAGTGAGAAGCATTCAGAAATTAGGTAACAAGAGCCCAGAGACAGTATATTCCTGATAAAGTGATTCCTGATGAAGGGCTCTGGCCCGAAACGTCGAATTTCCTGTTCTTTGGATGCTGCCTGACCTGCTGTGCTTTAACCAGCGACACATTTTCAGAGTGAAAGGAAAGGCTGGAAGATATAGGGAATGTTGGATGACGATAGAAATTGAGGGTCTGATTAAGAAAAAGAAGGGAGAATATGTCAGGTATAAACAATCTAGATCACGTGAATCCTTAGAAGAGTACAAAACAGTATGAGTATACTTAAGAGGGAAATCAGGAGGGCAAAAAGGGGACAGATAGCATTGACAAATAGAATTAAGGAGAATGCAAAGGATTTTACAAAGACATAAATGACAAAGGGTAAATAGGGAGAGAATAGGGCCCCTCAAAGATCAGCAAGGAGGTCCTTGTGTGGAGCTGCAGGAGGTGGGGGAGATACTAAATGAGTATTTTGCATCATTGTTTACTGTGGAAAAGGACATGGAAGATATAAAATGTCGGGAAATTAATGGTGGCAACTTCAAAAAAGTTCATATTGCAGAGGAGGACGTGCTGGATATAATGAAATGCATAAAAGTGGATAAATCCCCAGGACCTGATCAGGTGTACCCGAGAACTCTGTGGGAACCCAAGGAAATGATTGCTGGGCCTGTTACTGAGATATTTATATAATCAATAGTCTCAGGTGAGGTGCCAGTGGACTGGAGGTTGGCAAATTTGGTGCCACCGTTTAAGAAAGTTGGTAAGGACAAGCCAGGGAACTATAGACCGGTGAGACTGACAGTGGTGATGGGCAAGTTGTTGGAGGGAACCCTGAGGGAAAGGATATACATGTATTTGGAAAGGCAAGGACTGATTATGGATAGTCAACATGGCTTTGGGAGTGGAAAATCATGTCTCACAAACTTTACTGAGTTTTTTTGCAGACGTAACAATGATGATTGATTAGGGCAGAGTGGTGGACGTGATTTACTTGATCTTCAGTAAGGCGTTCGGCGAGGTTCCTCATGGGAGACTGGTTAGCAAGGTTGGATTTCGTGGAATACAGGGAGAACTGGGTCAAAGTTAGAAGACAGAGGGTGGTGGTGCAGGGTTGTTATTCAGACTGGAGGCCTGTGACCAGTGGAGTGCCACAAGAATCGGTGTTGGGTCCTCTACTTTTCGGCATTTATAGAAATGATTTGAATGTGATCATAAGCGATACAGTTAGCAAGTTTGCAGATGTCACCAAAATTGGAGGTGTAATGGACTGCGAAGAAGGTTACCTTGGATTGCAACAGGATCTTAATCAGATGGGCCAATGGGCTTAGGAGTGGCAGATGGAGTTAATGTACATAAATGTGAGGTGCTGCATTTTGGGAAAGCAAATCTTAGCAAGAGTTATACTCTTAATGGTGAGGATCTAGAATGTGTTGCTGAACAAAGACACCTTTGAGTTTTATTGTTCCTTGAAAGTAGAGTTGCCGTTAGATAGATAATGAAGAAGGCATTTGGTATGCTCTCCTTTATTGATCATAGTATTGAGTACAGGAGTTTTAAGGTCATATTGTGGCTGTACAGGACATGGTTAGGCCACTTTTGGAATTTTCGTGCAATTCTGTTCTCCTTCCTATCGAAAGAAGTTGTGGAACTTGTAAGGGTTCAGAAAAGATTTACAAGGATGTTGCCAGGGCTGGAACATTTGAGCTGTAGGGAGAGCCTGAATAGGCTAGGGCTGTTTTCCTTGGAGCATCGGAGGCTGAGGGGTGACCTTATCGAGGTTTACAAAATCATGAGGGACATGGATAGGGTAAATAAACAAGGTGTTCTTGCGGTGTGGGGGCGTCCTGAACTGGAGGGCATTTGTTTAGGGTGAGAGGGGAAAGATATAAAAGAGAACTAAGGGACAACGTTTTTCAGGCAGAGGGTGGTATGTGTATGGAATGAGCAAGTGGTGGAGGCTAGTACTATCATAAACATTTGACAGTCATCTGGATGGGGTATATGATTGGAGGGATTTGGCCCGGGTGCGAGCAGGTGGGACTCAATTGGGTTGGGATATCCGGTCGGCATGGATGGGTTGGACCAAAGGGTCTGTTTTCATGCCTGTACTTCTCTATGCCTCTATGGTTTCCAGCATCTGCAGTCCTTGTTTTTATCTGCAATCAAGATAGTCAGTATTTCAGCAGAGGGCTGCTCAGTAAAATAGATGAATGGGGAAAGAAGGAGTTATATAGAATTATGACAGTTTGGAAACAAACCATTCCCCAATGGGCTGTTCTGGCATTTATGCACCACACATGCTTCCTCCTGTGCTGAAATACCTTGGTAAGCCAGCATAACCTTCCATTCCCAGGGCATTGTTTTTGGTTGGAGGAGGATTGTGGGGCAAGAATTTACGTACAGGTCTGCAGCATGTCACGTTTCAATACTGAACCATTACTCATCCCAGTGATATTCCAGTCCTTTGAACTGCACAGCCTTATTTTTAAAACAAAATTACCCAACTCAAGGTTCAGAATGAGCAAAATGGAAGCACAAAGCTTCAACAGAGAGAGGCGGAAATGTAACAGCTCAGATTGATAAAATACGAGAATGCTGCAATAGAAATGTTGGTTTCAAAATGAGTGATTTTACACTTATTCAGAAAGGCCAATTATAGAGGCAGCATTATTTACACAGGATTAGCTGTGCTTAGCAGTGAGGTTATGGTGATCTTACAGTGGTAAAATTATGTCAACCTGATTGATGTTAGCGGCTAGCTGTATATCAGTTGTTTTATTATTGTTACTGAATGTAAAGTAACTGATAAGTGGGATTAAAAAAGACTCTGTGGGATTGAGCAGTACTGACCGGACAAAGACACAGTGTGGGACTGAGAGATACTGATCGGATACAGACACAGTGTGGGAATGAGAGATACTGAAGGCATATAGACACAGTGTGGGACTGAGAGATATTGACCGGATATAAACACAGTGTGGGTCTGAGAGATACTGACCAGATACAGACACAGTGTGGCACTGAGAGATACTGACCGGATACAGATACAGTTTGGGATTGAGAGATACTGAGCAGATACAGTCACAATGTGGAACTCGGAGATACTGATCAGGTACGAACGCAATGTGGGACAGGAGAGACACTGACCTGCAAACGGACATAGTGTGGGTCTGAGAGATACTGACCGGATACAGACACCATGTGGGATTGAGAGGTACTGACCGGATACAGACACAGTGTGGGACTGAGAGATACTGAGCGGATAAGGATGCAACATGGGACTGAGAGAAACTGACCGGACACACACACGCTGTGGAACTGAGAGATACTGACCGGACACATTAATAGTGTGGGACTGAGAGATACTGACCGCATACAAACACAGCGTAGGACTGAGAGATACTGACCGGATACAAATACAACATGGGACTGAGAGATACTAACCAGATAAGGACACAATGTGGGACTGAGAGATACAGATGGGATACAGACACAGTGTGGAACTGAGAGATACTGACCGGCCACAGTAACAGTATGGGACTGAGAGATAATGACCGAATACGGACACACTGTGGGACTGAGATATGGACCGGATACAGACACAGTTTGGGACTGAGAGATACTGACCGGATAAGGACACAGTGTGGGACTGAGAGATACTGACAGGATACAGACACAGTGTGGGACGGAGAGATACTGACCAGATAAGGACACAGTGTGGGACTGAGAGATATGAGCCAGATGCTGACCAAATGTGGGACTGAGAGATACTGAACGGACACAGCTTTAGTGTGGGACTGAGAGATACTGACCGGATTCGTTCACAATGTGGAACTGAGAGATACTGACTGGCCACAGCAACAGTGTGGGACTGAGAGATAATGACCGGATATGGACACAGTGTGCGTCTGAGAGGTACTGACTGGATACAGGCACATTGTGGGACTGAGAGATACTAATCGGATACAGACATAGTGTGGGATTGTGAAATAATGACCGGATACAGACACAGTGTGGGACTGAGAGATGCCGACAGGATACAGACAGAGTGTGGGACTGAGAGATAATGACCGGATACAAATACAACATGGGACTGAGAGATAATGACCGGATATAGACACAGTGTGGGACTGAGAGGTACTGACCGGATACAGACACAGTGTGGGACTGAGAGATAACGACCGGATACAAACACAGTGTGGTACTGAGAGATACTGACCGGATACAGACACAGCGTGGGACTGAGAGATACAGACCGGATACAGACACAGTGTCGGACTGAGAGATACTGACCGGATACAGACACAGTGTGGAACTGAGAGATACTGACAGTATACAGATACAGTGTGGGACTGAGAGATACAGACAGAGTGTGGGACTGAGAGATACTGACCGGATACAGACACAGCGTGGGACTGAGAGATACAGACCGGATACAGACACAGTGTGGGACTGAGAGATACTGACCGGATACAGACACAGTGTGGGACTGAGAGATACAGACAGAGTGTGGGACTGAGAGATACTGACCGGATACAGACACAGTGTGGGACTGAGAGATAATGACCGAATACAGACACAGTGTGGGACTGAGAGATACTGACTGGCCACAGCAACAGTGTGGAACTGAGAGATACTGACCAGATATAGACACAGTGGGGGACTGAGAGATACTGACCCGATACAGACACAATGTGGGATTGAGATGTACTGACCGGATATAGACACACTGTGGGACTGAGAGAAACTGACCGGATATAGACACAGTGTGGCATTGAGAGATAATGTCTGGATACGGACACAGTGTGGGTCTGAGAGATACTGACCAGATACAGACACAGTGTAGGACTGAGGGATACTGACCGGATACAGACACAGTGTGGGACTGAGAGATACTGACCAGATACAGAAACAGTTTGGGACTGGGAGATACTGATCAGTTACAGACAGACACAGTGTGGGACGGAGAGATACTGACAGGATACAGACACAGTGTGGGACGGAGAGATACTGACCAGATAAGGACACAGTGTGGGACTGAGAGATACGAGCCAGGTGCTGACCAAATGTGGGACTGAGAGATACTGAACGGACACAGATTCAGTGTGGGACTGAGAGATACTGAACGGATACAGACACAGTGTGGGACTGAGAGATACTGAACGGATACAGACACAGTGTGGGACTGAGAGATAATGACAGGCCGCAGCAACAGTGTGGGACTGAGAGATACTGAACGGACACAGATTCAGTGTGGGACTGAGAGATACTGAACGGATACAGACACAGTGTGGGACTGAGAGATACTGAACGGATACAGACACAGTGTGGGACTGAGAGATAATGACAGGCCGCAGCAACAGTGTGGGACTGAGAGATAATGACTGGATATGGACACAGTGTGCGTCTGAGAGATACTGACTGGATACAGGCACATTGTGGGACTGAGAGATACTATTCGGATACAGACATTGTGTGGGATTGTGAGATACTGACCGGATACAGACACAGTGTCGGACTGAGAGATACTGACAGGATACAGACACAGTGTGGGACTGAGAGATAATGACCGATACAAATACAACATGGGACTGAGAGATAATGACCGGATATAGACACAGTGTGGGACTGAGAGGTACTGACTGGATACAGACACAGTGTGGGACCTAGAGATACTGACCGGATTCGGACACATTGTGGAACTGAGAGATACTGACCGGATACAGACACAGTGTGGGACTGAGAGATACTGACCGGATACAGACACAATGTGGGACTGAGAGATACTGACCGGATTCGGACACAGTGTGAGACTGAGAGATACGAGCCAGATGCTGACCAAATGTGGGACTGAGAGATACTGAACGGATACAGACACAGTGTGGGACTGAGGGATACTAACCGGATACAGATGCAGTGAGGGACTGAGAGATACTGACCAGATACAGACACAGTTTGGGACTGAGAGATACTGATCAGTTACAGACACAGTGTGGGACTGAGAGATACTGACAGGATACAGACACAGTGTGGGACTGAGAGATACTGAACGGATACAGACACATTGTGGGACTGAGAGATAATGACCAGATTCAGACACAGTGTGGAAGTGGGAGATACTGACTGGCCACAGCAATAGTGTGGGACTGAGAGATACTAATCGGATACAGACATAGTGTGGGATTGTGAGATAATGACCGGTTACAGACACAGTGTGGGACTGAGAGATACTGACAGGATACAGACATAGTGTGGGACTGAGAGATACTGACAGGATACAGACATAGTGTGGGACTGAGAGATACTGACAGGATACAGACACAGTGTGGGACTGAGAGATACTGACCGATACAAATACAACATGGGACTGAGGGATAATGACCGGATATAGACACAGTGTGGGACTGAGAGATACTGACCGGATACAGACACAGTGTAGGACTGAGAGATACTGACCGCATGCAGACACAGTGTGTAACTGAGAGATAATCTCCGGATACAGACACAGTGTGGAACTGAGAGATACTGACCGGATACAAACACAGTATGGGACTGAGAGATACTGACCGGATACAGACACAGTGTGGAACTGAGAGATACTGATCAGATACAGACACAGTGTGGAACTGTGAGATACTGACCAGATACAGACACAATGTGGGATTGAGGGATACTGACCCGATACAGACACAGTGTGGGACTGAGAGGTACTGACCGATACAAATACAACATGGGACTGAGAGATACTGACTGGATATAGACACAGTGTGGGACTGAGAGGTACTGACCGGATACAGACACAGTGTGGAACTGAGAGATACTGACCAGATACAGACACAGTGTGGGATTGAGGGATACTGACCGGATACAGACACAGTGTGGGACTGAGAGGTACTGACCGATACAAATACAACATGGGACTGAGAGATAATGACTGGATATAGACACAGTGTGGGACTGAGAGGTACTGACCGGATACAGACACAGTGTGGGACTGAGAGATACTGACCGGATACAGACACATTGTGGGACTGAGAAATCCTGACCGGATACAGATACAGTGTGGGACTGAGAGATACTGACCGGATACAGACACAGTGTGGGACTGAGATATACTGACCGGACACAGACACTGTGTGGGACTGAGAGATACCGACCGGATAAGGACTCCACGTGGGACTGAGGGATACTGACCGGATACAGACACAGTGTGGAACTGAGAGGTACTGACCGGATACAGTCGCAGTGTGGGACTGAGAGGTGCTGACCAGATACAGAACCAGTGTGGGACTGAGTGATACTGACCGGATACAGACAAAGTGTGGGACTGAGAGAAAATGACCGGATACAGACACAGTGTGGGACTGAGAGATACCGACTGGATACAGACACAGTGTGGGACTGAGAGATACTGACTGGATACAAACACAGTGTAGGACTGAGCGATAATGACTGGATAAGGACGCAACATGGGACTGAGAGATACTGACCGGATACGGACACAGTATGGGACTGAGAGATACTGACCGGATAAGGACATGGTGTGGGACTGAGAGATACTGACCAGACACAGTAACAGTGTGGGACTGAGAGATACTGACCGGATAAGGACATTGTGTGGGACTGAGAGATACTGACCGGATGCAGACACATTGTGAGTCAGAGTGATACTAACCAGATACAGACACAACATGGGACTGAGAGATACTGACCAGATACAGACACAGTTTGGGATTGAGAGATACTGATTGGATACAGACACGGTACTGACCGGTCACAGCACATGATTATCTTCATTTATCCAAATACAGGACCTAAAACAGCTCCCTGATTATTGTGAAGGTAATGAAGGGAACCAGTTTCCCCACAGTCTGCAATGTCGTTTGATTATAATGGGCTCGGGTTGGCAGCAGTCTCGTAGATGCAGTGCCCATGTGAGAGCCCTCTTTAGAGTTGTATATCACTGCAGAGAGTGGTGGAACTCTAATGCCTGCTGTGACCTGGGCTTTCATTCTGCTTCATGGACGATGAGATGTCCTAGATTTGGAGAAAAGCAAGAAGTTCCCCATTTCCATTCTTATGCTATCAATTGGGCATCACATGGGAGATCGGTGTTACAGTAGTGATCAGCCATGATCTGATGGACTGAATGGCCTCCTCCTGTTCATTTTTTCCTGTCTATACTGAGATCGATTAAGTGTCTGAAAAGTGAATTGAATCATGATTGTTGAGCCTCTGCTTTTGAGGATTACTCGGCTGATTTGAACAACTCTCAATCCTCATTGATAGAGAATCTTTGTCAGGGGCAGGATTGCATGAGCTGCACTGCTCAGTGTGAGCAGTTCCTACGTAGTGCCAAGCCACATGGACCATCTCGATTCTGAGTTCAATTCCTCTGTCTTGGCTGCAGTGGTCAACAGAGGTGAGGAGTTTTGGATAGGGTACATGGTCTTGAGGATCGATGTGTGCCAAGTGAACCAGGTCTCCGGGTCAAGTTACCAAAGAAAAGGCAGCTGGGCTAAGGCTGTAGGAGTCCACATTACTTCAATCAGCAAGTGTTCATGAAAATGGAAAGGGGGCAGTATGATTCTCCTCAGAGGTCCTGACTTTGTCCTTGCTGCCTCTCAGAAAGAACCCAAGGACACTCTGTGACTGATGTGGGACCGAACAGGAACTGTAATCTACTGTTGTGCAATGGAAGGTGATAAGCAGATGGAAATCAAAGCAGGGCAGGAGTCAGGAAGGGAGAGAACAGGAGGCGGTGTATTCAAAGGCAGCACAAGCCTTCCACCTGATAAAAAAACCTTATGTTCAAGCTCTGCCCGGCCTCTTTGATGTGTCTGCCAATTTTCATACTATACTTGTCCGCAATGATCTGGAAACTCTTATAAACCTGGGTGGAGGGATGCAACAATGGCTGGTACTGTTATAACTGTTTTAATATGGTAAAGCACCCCAATGTTTCACAGGACCGTTATGCGGCCCCCAGGCGTTGGGAGATTGCAGAGGGAGCCTCCTGACTGATGGGTTAACTTTCCAGAAGGGGAATTGGAGCATTGCGGCATACGTTCACTCCCGCCAGGTGGCTGAGCTGATCGACATTGATATAACCCTGCTCAGGATTCAAATAAAGCTCATGGTTTTCTCCTGCCTGACAGATGCTGACTTGTGCTAGGATATGGGGCCACTGGCGCTGGCTTCAATCCACTCTACATCATGGAGCCAAGACTTTGAGCGTGAGCAAAGTCAGTCAACTGTTGTGGGCCAGAGTTGTTTTGTTTCTGTAGGTTGCTTAGGAGCTTAGTCTGGTGCCTCAGGGGGAAACCACACACGCAGTATCCAACCAGTTGCATACATCTCCAGACGTCAGAAATGACAGATCCTGGTGTTCACTTGGATTCACCACCAATGTGATGACAGCCCTTTCCAAACCTCCAGACTCACTCAATGCAAACAACAGCAGCAATAAAAAGCACAGGCAGGGCTAAATCGCCTCAGATTTGTGACTGACAATGACCGGGAGGTATATACAGCCATTATTTTCTTTATAACAATCTCCTGCAAGTTCTCCCTCCATTTCGAGTCTGATGTTCACAGATACTCTCTCGATCTTTCAATGTTGTCATCTCACTGCTCTCTTTTAAACAGCACAAATACAGATAAAGTTTAATTCTGATCTCTTCCTTTGCCCTATATCATCTCAATTCCATTTTTACCAACTAATGGAATGTTCTATCCTAACTTACACAGGTTGGCACTTTCAAATGACCAACTCTTTCACCTTCAATCCGCCAGTTGACATGAGTGTTCTACAGCTCACTATCTGCTAAACCACCCTCTGCCTCCATATTTGATTTCCTTGTTGAGGGATAGACAATAAATGTTGGCCTAGTCTTCATACTTTATTGCTTTCATACGCTGAGCCTACCTAATACCGTATTATTTCTTACTCCGGTGCTGATGTCTCTCTCAACTCTCTGTACTGAAGCATTCCTCTCTGCCATTACATTATGGTTCACATCTCTGTCAAAGTAAACCTGCCTCAATGGCATAAGCAAATCACTCCAGAAGGAAGCTGTTTGAAGATCTGTTCAGCTAGTGGACTATTATAGACTGTTCAGGAACTAGTTTGGCCTGCATAGGTCCTTTCTCCCCACAACTGATCTCAATCTCCCTCCTGTATCACCTTTTCAGCCACTTACACCCTTATCCCCATCTTCAGTCTTTCGAGTCTAGCAGGTAAAGATTGCAGCATTTCTGACTTATCATATATATATCCAAGTTATACCAAGAATAATCAGGCCCTGTTCTGATTCCATACACTCCAGTCATAGCCAGTGTATCTCCTGCAATGACTTAACTGTCCTACCTGATATTATTTCCTCCTTCCTTCCCCTGACCTTGAATCTATCAGCTTACCATTTGGTGTCATTACCCAAATCCTGACTAGTACAGCCATCAATATAGCATCATCTGCACCTGCAGCCCCAGTAATGACCACTACCTCTGGTAACATTCCTGAACTGCAGCCCTCTGATTGACCTTCCAGTTCTTGCGGAGAGTGGAGGATGGATTACTCTCTTTAATGGAGGTGGAAACCCTGGCAACAGTCACTCATTGGCTGCCAAACCCTCTGTCATTCCAAACCCTCTGTCATTTCAACCACTTGCTGCGTCCATCAAAAGACGTGAGCCATTCACATTCACCATTCAGCAGTTTGCAGGTCCCTAACCCATTCAGTCCTTGTTTGTGATTTATGTAGCTGTTGAACATATTAACCTGCTCCTCCCTGTTCTCCTTTAGCCTTTGTAAACACAATACTGCCTGAAGCAGTGTGTAGTTGCCGGATGATTCCCAACATAGAACCATACTGGCGATTGACTAGTGTACTGAAGAGTACGCACTATTTCAGCATCAGGTCAAACAGGCCAGTAATCTGCTATGCTGGTGACGAGGTTTGGGAAAACTGATGGGCACAGGCGAGTTGGACTGCAGGGTCTGTTTCCAAGCTATGTGACTCTATGACTAATTGCCAGGGGTATCAGAATCACTAGGGGCCCCTTGTACTCAAACAGGTCCAATGTACACTTGGGCGGCTCACAGCACCAGGGACCCAGATTCAATTCTGACCTCAGGTGACTGTGTGAAGTTTGCATGTTCTCCCCATGTCTGCATAGATTTCCTCCAGATGCACCAGTTTTCTCCCATCTAAGTCCAAAGCTTAGGTGGTATTGGACAGGCTAAATTTCTCTGTAGTGTCCGGGGATGTGCAGGCTGGGTGAATTAGCCACAGGAAATGTAGGGTTATGAGGATAGGGAGGTGTTGGGCTGTGTGGGATGCTCTTATGGATTATAGATTCATAGAGTCATACCGCACTGAAACAGACCCTTTGGTCCAACACGTCCATGCCAATCCAAACTAAACTAGTCTCATTTGACTGTGTTTGTCCCATATCCCTCTAAACCTTTCCTATTCATGTATTTGCTCCAATGTCTTTTAAATGTTGTAATTGTACCCATCTCTATCACTTCCTCTGACAGTTCATTCCATAAACGCACCACCCTCTGTGTGAAAAGGTTGCCTCTCACAGCTCTTTTAAATCTTTTCCTCTCACCTTCTATTTGCGCCCTCTAGTTTTGAACTCCTCTACCCTCTGCTAAAGACCTTTGCTATTCACTTTATCTATTCCTCTTATGATTTTATACACGTCTATAAGGTCACCCCTCAACTCCCTACACTCCAGGGTGAAATGGCCCAGCCTATCTAGCCTCTCCCTATGTCAAATCCTCCAGTCCTGGCAACGTCTTTGTAAATCTTTTCTGCTCTTTGGAAGATTGATGCAGCCTCGATGTTCTGAATGTCTCTATCTACAATGTAGGGATTATGCTGAGGTGACGAGAGGACTGGGGAACTGCCATTCAACAACTGCCAGGGGTAAGAGAAAGGGTGAAAGAGGAAAGGGTATAGTCATTCCTCCACAGGAGCAAGCAAACCCCTCAGATGGATATCCACCGTGTTCCATTGGCAGTGCTGGCCCCTTGTGAGGATGGCTTTACTGTTACAGGCATCTTGCTGTTTTTGCTGGTACGCTCGAAGGCTGTGACAAATGATGGCTGAACTGATTGAAATAACACTGTTGAGGTGTCAGATTTGACAGTGCTGAATCCAGCCAACACTTAAAGGCATATCAAGGTAGCTGCCAACTGTAGAGGGCATTGCCATGGAGATAAAGAAGGAACAATGAACGCTGGAAGTCTGAGATAACACCTCATTCTATCAATGTGACCCACCCAGTTAATTGATTAGTATTCACTCTCATTGGATGCTGAAATACTGAATTTTACATTTCCATTTTGTTGACAAAGTACTGCAAAGTCTGGAGCAGCTGTTGCAGTCCCCTCTGTGAAGGGATTTTTCCAAACTTTGAGCATTATTGCTAAGGCTAGCATTTGTTGCCATATATGAGAAAGTGACGGGAGGTGACCGTTTTCAACTGCTGCAGTCAAACTACTTAGTACCATCAAGAAATGAGTTCCTGAATTTCGACCCAGCAACACTGAAGGAACAGTGATATGTTTCCAACTCAGGACAATGTCTTAGAGGGGAACTAACTGGTGGTGGTGTTTCCATGGATCAGCCATGGGTCTGGAAGGTATTTTCACTGCGGTGTATCTTGCAGATGGCACACACTGCTGCTATTATGTGTCAGTGGTGAAGGAGGTGAACATTGAAGGTGCTGATTGAGGTGTCAGGGCTGCTTTGTCCTGGATGGTGTCAAGCTTCTTGAATGTTGCTAGAGCTTCACCAATCCAGGCAAGTGAGTAGTATTCCATCACACTCCTGACTAGTGCCTTGTAGATAGAGTCATAGAGTTATAGAGACAGTAGAGCATGGAAACAGGCCCTTCAGCCCAACGTTTCCATGCTGAACAGGTTTCCTAAACTGAACTGGACCCATTTCTCTGCTTTTGGCAAAGTCTCTCTAAACCGTTCCTATCCATGCACCTGTCCAAATATCTCTTAATTGTTGTAATTGTACCCACCAACCCTACCACTTCATCTGGCAGCTCATTCCATATACACACCACCATCTGTGAAAATATTGCCCCTCAGGACTCTTTTAAATCTTTCCCCTCTCACCTTAAACCTATGTCCTCCTATATCCTGATGAAAAGACCTTGGCTATTCATCCTGTTCATACCTCTAATGATTTTATAAACTTCTACAAGGTCACCCCGCAGCCTCCTACACTTCAGGGGGGAAAAAAGTCCCAGCATATGCAGCCTCTCCCCGTAGCTCAAACACTCCAATCCTAGAAACATCCTTGAACCTTTTTTGAACCCTTTCAAGTTTCAGAACATCCTTCTGAGAGCAGGGAGACCAGAATTGAATGCAATATTCCAAACTTGACCTATCCAATGTCCTGTATAGCTGCAACATGACTTCCCAACTCCTATACTCAATGCCCTGACCAATAAAGGCAAGTATACCAAATGCCTTCTTCACTATCCTATTTACCTGTTACACTACTTCCAAGAAACTATGAACCAGCACTCCAAGGACTCTTGGTTCAGCAACACTCCACAGGACCTTACCATAAGGGTGTTAGTCTGCCTTGATTTGCCTTTCCAAAATGCAGCACCTCACATTTATCTAAATTAGACTCCATTTGCCACTCCTTGGCTGATTAGCCCATCTGATCAAGATCCCATTGTAGGGTGAGGTAACCTTCTTCGCTGTCCACTACACCTCCAATTTTGGTGTCATCTGCAAACTTACTAACCACACCTCCTATGTTCACATCCAAATCATTTATATAAGTGATGAAAAGAAGTGGATGCAGCACCATGATGGAGGGAAGGTCTTGACGAAGGAGCTGACCATGGTTGGAGCTAGGATACTAGTCTGTGGAACTTTTCATGGGGCCAGGAATACTGGCCTCTGTCAAAATCAGCCATTTTCTTCTATTCTCGATATGACTCAAGCCATGGGAAAATTCTCCTTGCCATACCCATTAAATTACTGAAGTCTTTTGGTGCTCCACTCATTCGATGTAGTCTCAATGTCAAGGGTGGTCACTTTCCACTCAGCTCTGCAACGCAGCTCTTTTGTCCATGTTTGGACAAAGTCTGTGTGGAGCTGACTGGCCCTGGAGAAATTTAAACTCAACTTCAGCGAGCAGGTCATTGCTGAAAAACTTTACTGATGATTGGGATGAGGAAAGGTGGGCTGATGATTGCTTGGGACATAACTGGGCAATTTTCCACATTGATGGGAAGATGCTAGTGCTGTAACAGCACCAGAACAGCTTGGCTAGGGGAGTGGCAGGTTTTGGAGCACAAGCCTTCAGTGCCATTGCTGGGATATTGTCAGGGCCCGTGGCCTTTTCAGTATTCAATGCCTTCAGCCACTTTTGATATCACATGGAATGAATTGAATTGGCTGAAGACTGGCTTCCAAGATGCTGGAAACTTAAGGAGGAGGCCAAATGAATCATCCATTTAGCTCTTGCATTGATGTATTGGCCTCATCCATCACTGAAGATGGGAGTATTTGTGGAGCCTCCTCCTGCAGTGGGATGTTTCATTGTCCACTATCTTTGTGGCAGGACTGCCAAGCTCTGATCTGATCAGTTGTTTGTGGGATCGCTTAGCTCTGTCTAATGCACACTGGTTTCCGCTATTTGGCGTGCAAGTAGTCCTGTATTAAACCATATCCACTGCCCTTAGACTCTCAGTTTGACTCATATCAACTGTAACATATTCAGAATGCTGAGGTTTCAGCAACAAATGGCTCCATCTTGATGCTCACTGTGCTCATTCTCCCTCTCTCACTGTGCTCTACCCTCCCCCAAACCAATCTGTCAATGTGTTTAACAGTTTGTAAACCCATATTCAAGGGTTTTGTGAGAATATTGACCATAAAATATATGACAGTTCTGTAAGTAGGATGCTGTGTCATGACCTTCGACCAATCATGTGGAAGACAGTGTATAGAAACATTGAAAACAGGTGCAGGAGGAGGCCATTCAGCCCTTTGAGCCAGCACCACCATTCAATATGATAGTGGCTGATCATGCAAGCTCAGTATCCCATTCCCACTTTCTCTCCATACCCCTTGATCCCTTCTAGCTCCCTCTTGAATATATCTCATGAACTGGGCCCAGCAACTTCCTTGGGAGTGAATTCCACAGATTCACAACTGTCTGAGTGAAGAAATTCTTCCTCCTCTCAGTCCTGAATGGCTCACCCTTTATCATTTGACTGTGAACCCTCGTTCTGGACTTCCCCAACATCAGGAACATTGTTCCCACATCCAGCCTGTCCAGTTGCAGCATAATTTTAGATGTTTCTATGAGACCTCCCCATTCGACATTGTTCTAAATTCCTGTACCAGACCAGTCAATCCAATCCTTCCTCATATGTCAGTCTGCTATCCACGGCGTCAGTCTGGTGAACCTTCGCTGAGCTCCCCCATTTGTGTGTGTGAGTATGAATGTGTGTGTGTGTGTGCGCCATTGTGTGTGAGTGTGAGTATGAATTTGTGTATGTGTGTGTTGGTATGAATATGAGTGTGTGTGGTTGTGTGTGCGTATGTAGTCTTTTAGCACCAATATCTTGCTGTCTCGCAAAATTCCTGAGCAGTAATTAGGAAGTGACCTCTGTGGTAGTGAAGATCTTCTTGACAGTGGGAGCGAGACACTGGGGTTTAGGGATGCCGTTCCAATGTGTTTTTAGTGCATTGTTGCAGGAAATCTGATTACTCAGCAGGGGCGGGGGTGGGGCTGGTATTGTGGAGGATGGCAGAGGCAGATGGAAGTACAGAGCTGAAAAAGGGAGCTGAGGTGGGCAGAGGCTGTGCAGAAATAAGAACCTTTTTTGCACCAAGGGCATCAGCAAAGTGACAGTGACAGGAAGGCTAGGGGCTGAGAGGGGAATGGGACATAACATAGGACATGTTGCTGGGCAGAAGCTTTTCTGATCAGTTGAAGATCATGTTGGTCGGTTGGGTCGCAGAAGAAATGGTATGGGGTGGAGATTACTGGAGAGATGGGAATATACATTGTGTCCGAGGGTTAGGAATATGAAACTTAACCTTCTGCTTAGTCTTAGCTGTAGTCCTGTGACCTCAAACATGGGGCAAATGCAGGCATCCACCCTGTAGCCAGGTCAATAAAGACACTAACTTATCATTGCTAAGGTGTGGAATTCCTTCGGCCCAGGTCTTAGCTACCCACAGTTGTTGAGAGAATCAGCTTGTATATTTGTACTAATTAATTTCATTAAAATTATATTCCAATGACCTCTGCCACTTGCAATTACATAGCTATCCCTGAATGAATTGCCCATACTGCTGCCTACTACTTAGGCTGTTTCTCTGGTCAAGTAGTAGAAATGCCACAGTTCTAAAGGGTTATTAGTTGCTATGGAAACAGACTCCGGTAAGAGCTCAGAACACCAGCAGAGGATGAGGAAGAAAACTAGAAAATAATTTCAATGACCTTGTTTTCCTCTGGACATGTCATGAAATTAGATTACTTACAGTGTGGAAACAGGCCCTTCGGCCCAACAAGTCCACACCGACCCGCCACTCACCCATACCCCTACATTTACCCCTTACCTAACACTATGGGCAATTTGGAATGGCCAATTCACCTGGCCTGCACATCTTTGGACTGTGGGAGAAAACCGGAGCACCCGGAGGAAACCCGAGAATGTGCAAACTCCACACAGTCAGTCGCCCGAGTCGGGAATTGAACCCGGGTCTCAGGCACTGTGAGGCAGCAGTGCTAACCACTGTGCCACCGTGCCGCCCCATAATGGATGGTGTTGAGTTTGTCAAACTTACATTGAAGAACAACTGGATTATTGGGAATGGGCGCAGTGAGGAGGTCAGGTGGTCAGGGAGAGAACCTGCCATCGGACTCAGGCTTGTACTGTCTAAGGGAAGGTATTGCCCTGCCCGAGTCAGAAGATGGGGGCTCCAGTCTCACTTCAGAGACTCAGGCACAATTCTAAGCTGGCACCTCAGCATCAAACTGAAGGAAGGCTTGCTGCATTGTTGGAAATGCCAGCTTCTGGTGAGATATTGAACCCAGGTCTCATTAGCTCTGTCAGGCACCTCAAAGATTCCAATGAAAAGGAGCAGGGTAGTTATCCCCAGCATCCTGGCCAATGCTTATCGATTGGTACTTCTAACTGCTAAAATTCAAAACTCCTTTACTGATGATGATGTGCTTGGGGAGATTGGTGTTATAATACAGGCAACTCTTTCTTTCTGTTGCTGTTAGTACCATTTAGCACTCTATCCATTTCTCTTATATGAGTGGAGATATTGAATATCACCGGGCAGGTGTATCCCTTTATATATGTCTCTACTCTTGTGCAAGTCTGTGTCTATGTGTGTGTGTTCGTATGTGTGCATCTGTGTGTACATGTATGTGCCTGTCTGATTAAATGTTTGTCTTTGTGTACGTGTGTGTCTATTTGTGTGTGTGTTTTTGTGTTTCTGTGTGTATCTGCATCTTTCTTTGTGTGTGTATTTGTGTGTGTGCACGCACACATGCATGTGTAAGTATGCCTGTGACTCCTTAATGAGGGTACTTTCAGCTTTGGGTTTGAGTTCAGCCCTGAAACTTTGCCTGCTCTCAATCAGACTGCCTTGCATTCACTGTTTCCAGTGAAAAATACTTGGAGCTGGGCAGAAATGCTGGTGAGTGACTCGTGAGGGCAGACTAGTCCTCAGTGCAAGCTAGTGGTGTCAGGGGCCAAGGGGTGGGGGGATGGTTTGAGGGGGGAGGTGGTAGAGAGAGAAAAGGAAGCTTTGGTACTGAGAGTGCCAAGGAGGCACTGAGATAGGAATTGAATTTACCCCTTTGAAGGATAAGCGCTGGCTGCGGCTACAAGGGATCCAAAGGGAGGGAATTAGTCACAGTGCCTGCATCTGAATCAATTATGCAAATTATGCAACCAAGCAGCAGAAAACCTTCAGCAGCTTGTGCCCCACACATGGAATATTCTGGGAGATCACCAGATGCTAGATAATCTGTGCTAACTACCCCGACCCATCGGCTCTGCCCTCCCCAGTCCTAAGGTGCAAGGTCATCCTGCGGACCCAATACATTGACCTTCACCTTGAGATCTGGTACTGGGAAGGGGCTGTGGGCCCGGAGTTGTGTCGGATGGAGAACTCGTACAAGGAAGGGGCTGTGGGCCTGGAGTGGTGTCCAATGGAGGAGTGGTACAGGGAGGGTCCATGAGCCCAGAGTGTTATTGGATGGTGGAGTGGTACGGGGAAGGAGCTGTGGGCCCGGAGCGGTGTTGGATGGAGGAGTGGTACAAGGAAGGGTCTGTGAGCCCAGAGAGGTGTCAGATGGAGGAGTGGTACAAGGAAGGGTCTGTGAGCCCAGAGAGGTGTTGGATGGAGGAGTGGTACAGGGAAGGGTCTGTGAGCCCAGAGAGGTGTCGGATGGAGGAGTGGTACAAGGAAGGGTCTGTGAGCCCAGAGAGGTGTCGGATGGAGGAGTGGTACAGGGAAGGGTCTGTGAGCCCAGAGAGGTGTTGGATGGAGGAGTGGTACAGGGAAGGGTCTGTGAGCCCAGAGAGGTGTCGGATGGAGGAGTGGTACAAGGAAGGGTCTGTGAGCCCAGAGAGGTGTCGGATGGAGGAGTGGTACAAGGAAGGGGCTGTGGGTCCTGAGCGGTGTTGGGTGGCAGTCTGTTACAGTGAATGGTCTGTGGGCCCGGAATGGTGTCCGATGGAGGAGTGGTACAGGGAAGGGGCTGTGGGCCAAGAGCAGTGTCCGATGGAGGAGTGGTACAGGGAAGGATCAGTGGGCCCAGAGCAGTGTCCGATGGAGGAGTGGTACAGGGAAGGGTCAGTGGGCCCAGAGCAGTGTCCGATGGAGGAGTGGTACAGGGAAGGGTCAGTGGGCCCAGAGCAGTGTCTGAAGGAGGACTGGTACAGGGAAGGGTCTGTGGGCCCTGAGCGGTGTGGGATAGAGGAGTGGTACAGGGATGGGTCTGTGGGCCCAGAGCAGTGTCTGAAGGAGGACTGGTACAGGGATGGGTCTGTGGGCCCAGAACGTTCTCCGTTGGAGGAGGTTACAGGGAAGGGCCTGTGGGCCTGGAGCGGTGTCCAATGGAGGAGTGATGGAGGTAAGGGTCTGTGGGCCCAGGGTGGTGTCCGACGGAGGAGTGGTACAGGGAATGGTCTGTGGGCCCGGGGTGGTGTCGGATGGAGGAGTGGTACAGGGAAGGGGCTGTGGGCCCGGGGTGGTGTCGGATGGAGGAGTGGTACAGGGAAGGGGCTGTGGGCCCGGGGTGGTGTCCAATGGAGGACTGGTACAGGGAAGGGTCTGTGGGCCCTGAGCGGTGTGGGATAGAGGAGTGGTACAGGGATGGGTCTGTGGGCCCAGAGCAGTGTCTGAAGGAGGACTGGTACAGGGATGGGTCTGTGGGCCCAGAGCAGTGTCTGAAGGAGGACTGGTACAGGGATGGGTCTGTGGGCCCAGAACGTTCTCCGTTGGAGGAGGTTACAGGGAAGGGCCTGTGGGCCTGGAGCGGTGTCCAATGGAGGAGTGATGGAGGTAAGGGTCTGTGGGCCCAGGGTGGTGTCCGACGGAGGAGTGGTACAGGGAATGGTCTGTGGGCCCGGGGTGGTGTCGGATGGAGGAGTGGTACAGGGAAGGGGCTGTGGGTCCGGGGTGGTGTCCAATGGAGGAGTGGTACAGGGAAGGGTCTGTGGGTTCGGGGTGGTGTCGGATGGAGGAGTGGTACAGGGAAGGGTCTGTGGGTTCGGAGCGGTGTCCAATGGAGGAGTGATGGAGGTAAGGGTCTGTGGGCCCGGGGTGGTGTCCGATGGAGGAGTGGTACAGGGAATGGTCTGTGGGCCCGGGGTGGTGTCCGATGGAGGAGTGTTACCAGGAAGGGGCTGTGGTCCCTGAGTGGTGTTGAGTGGCAGTCTGTTACAGGGAATTGTCTGTGGACCTAGAGTGGTGTTGGATGGAGGAATGGTCCAGGGAAGGGTCTGTGGGCCCTGAGCAGTGTTGGATGGAGGAGTGGTACAAGGTAGGGACAGTGGGCCTGGAGCCCAGTGTGGTCAGAGTGAGCCCAATTTGTCGGTGAGGGTGCTCCCCCTGCATCTGCAGTGTGGAGACCAGGAAGCCAGGGGTTTATCAGAAAGCTGGTGAAGGTGGAGGAGACTGAATCCTTCCACTTTAGATTAGATTCCCTACAGTGTGGAAACAGGCCCTGCAGCCCAACAAGTTCACACCAACCCTCCAAAGAGCAACCCACCCAGACCCATTCCCCTACATTCACCCAACACTAAGGGCAATTTAGTATGGCCAATTCACCTGACCTGCACATCTTTGGACTGTGGGAGAAAACTGGAGCACCCGGAGAAATCCCACGCAGACACGGGGAGAATGTGCAAACTCCACACAGACAGTTGTCCAATGGGAGAATTGAACCCTGATCCCTGGCGCTGTGAGGCAGCAGGGCTAACCACTGTGCCACTGAGCTGCCTAAGAAAGAGGGCCTATTACCTTTTTTCCTTTATTTTTCCACTTGATACTAGAAAGGACTGTAATGTTAACTTTTCACTATATTTCTTTATTTTCCTAATTATACTCAGAACAATAGTAATGTTTTACTTTTAACTTTGTTTGTCCAGGTGACATCTTGTAACTACATTTTGTACCCAGGTACCTTTGTACCTAATATGACGCCCCAATGCAGCGACATTCTTCACTTTTCAATGTTCTCCTGTACTTGAGTACGTGTGGTAATGCAGCTTAAATCACATCAAATGCAGTGTACCAGTGAGCCCTCTTTTAAAGAAACTGGTGTTCATTGCTGACAGATTAAAGAGCTTTGATGAACTGCTCTCCTTTTGGGTCAACTCCTATCCATCCCAACTAATCAAGCCCAGAATCAGCTGCTCTGGACAAAGTTTTGTAACTTCAGGAGTCTCAAAGCTCTTCACAGTCAATGCAGTGTGACTGAACAGTCATTGATGCAAGGCTGCAATAGACAAAATGTGGCAGCCCCTTTTCAACCTGCCAGCTACCACAAACAAGCAACGTAATGAGCAGTCACCTTGTTGGGTTTTCAGGACATTTTTTTGCCCAGGACAGAGGCGAGAGCTCGCCTGCTGTTCCTCAAAATAGGCCCTGGGCATCTTGCTTATCCCTAATTGCGACTCTGAGAAAGTGAAGACTGCAGATGCTGGGGATCAGATTCGAAAGGTGTGGTACTGGAAAAAGCCCAGCAGGTCAGGCAGCATCCGAGGAGCAGGAGAGTCGATGTTTCGGGCATAAGCCCTTCATCAGGAATATAGGAGGAAGGGGTCAAGGGGGCTGTGGGATAAATAGGAGGGTGGGGTGCAGGTGGGAGTGAGGTTGCTGGGAAGTCGATGGTGGTAGGGGATGATGGCAATAGGTTGAAGGGGAGAGTGGAGTGGATAGGTGTGAAGGAAGATGGACATGTAGGACAGGTCAAGAGAACGGGGCCGAGTTGGAAGGTTGGATCTGGGATGAGGTGGGGGGAGGGGAAATGAGGAAATTGGTGAAGTCGACATTGATGCCATGTGGTTGGAGGCTCCCAAGGTGGAAGATGAGGAGTTCTTCCTCCAGACTTCGGGGGGCTTGGATTTGGTGCTGGAGGAGGCCCAGGACCTGCATGTCCTTGAGGGAGTGGGAGGGGGAGTTGAGGTGGTCGGCCACAGTGGGGTTGTTTGATGTGTGAATCCCAGAGATGTTTCCTGAAACGAAGAGTCAACCACATTGCCACGGGGCTGGAGTCACGTGTAGACCAGACCAGTCAAGGACAGCATTTTTCTCCCCTTAAGGACGTTAGTGAACCAGATGGGGTTATCTGACAATACTTACATGGTCACCCCATGAATAGTCTTTTTTTATTCAGTCCAATCTTTTCAAAATTGAAAGTTCACCCTCTTTCGTGAAGGGATTCAAACTCGTGTCCCCAGACCATTACCCAGGGGCTCTGGAATATTAGTCCAGTGATATTACTGTTGTGCCAATTCCCTGCTCAACTTGTCCTGTTACCATAACACTTTGGCCTTGCATCATCAATCCGTTAATCCCATCTAACCTCCTGTGTGGTCCATCCTTATAACAGCCCCTCTCTTTCCCCATCCTCCTTTTCCCTGCCTCTGCACTCACTTAAAACCAATTACATTTCTAATATTCTTCTGAAATATCACAGATGGCACGCTGTATTTCATCCTCCACATGATCTTCAGCATTTCCTGTTTACATTTCTGGTTTCCAGAAAAGCTAATGGTATAAATGGATTTTGCCAAGTAAAAAAAAACTTGGTGAAGGAGAGATGTACAGTAAATGGTTAACTTGTGATAGCTACTGAATATGTGCATGAGGAGCTTTTGTATAATGTACGGTCACATGGGGCAGAGATCTGATGGAAGAAGTTACTAGCAATGCCTTGCAGTCCATTTTATGTCAATAAATATGTTTAAAGGTTAATAACCATTACGAGATCATGCTCATATGATGTTGACTTGTCCCTAGTTCTCTGATGTTGCATGATGCCAGGGTGTGTGGTATTATGTCTTGTTTAAAAGATTTGATTGTTGGGCAAGGTTTTTTATTATTTGTTTTTGTACCAGTCAAGCCTCCATTAGCCTTCCCTAATTGCCCAGAGGGCAGTTAAGAATCAACCACATTGCTGTGGATCTGTTGTCACATGTATGCCTGACCAGGTAAAGATGTTAGATTTCCCTCCCTAAAGCACATGAGTGAACCAGATTGGGTTTTTTTTTAGGACAGCCGACGACTTAGCTTTTTGTTCCAGATTTTATTTTCATTGAATTTAAATTCCACCCTCTGCCATGGTGGGATTTGAACCCACATTGCCAAATCATTAACTTGCGGTTCTGGATTACTTGTCCGCCATGCAGTCTACATTGCTGTGACAATATGCATTTTTCCATGTACATTGTACCCTGGCACTATCGACAATGATTGGAAACCTTCCGGTGTTCCCTCTATCATGTGGTTGATTTGATTTGGAGTTATAGATTTGGCACTGTGAGGCAGCAGTGTTAACCACTGAGCCATTGTGCTACCTCATGATGTTGGCGTTCTTCCCAGAAGTTGGGAAAAAACTGTTCTTGAATCTGTTTGTATCTTCTGCCCAACTGAAGGGTGAAAGAGAATATAACCAGGGTGGAAGGGGGTCTTTATAGAAATGTACAGCAAACAACTCATCCATGCCAACCAGACAACCTAAATTAATCTAGTCCCATTTGCCAACATTTGGCCCATATCCCTCTAAACCCTTCCTTTTCATATATCCATCCAGATGACTTAAATGTTGCAATTGTATCAGCCTCCACCACTTCCTCTGGCAGCTCATTCCATACACGTATCAACCTCTGCGTGAAGAGGTTGCCCCTTAGGTCCCTTTTAAATCTTTCCCTTCTCACCCTAAACTTATGCCCCTCTAGTTCTGGACTCCCCTACCTCAGGGAAAAAAACCTTGTCTGTTTACCCTATTCATGCCCTTCATGATTTAATAAGCCTCTGTAAAGTCATTCCTCAGCCTCCGATGCTTGATTTATTATTGTCACAGTGAAAAGTATTGTGTTGTGTTGTATCCAGGTAAATCATACCTTCCATTAGTACATCAGGGCAATAGAACAGAATCCAGAGAAACAGCTACAGAGGAAGATCAACTTTAATCTTTGAGAGGCCCATTTGTGACTCTGATAGGATTAGATTCCCTACAGTGTAGATACAGGCCCTTCTACCCAACAAGTCCACAACTCCGAAGAGTAACCCAGCCAGACCCATTTCCCTCTGACCTAATGTATCTAACACTATGGGCAATTTAGCATGGCCAATTCACCTATCCTGCACATCTTTGTGACTATGGGAGGAAACCAGAGCACCCGGAGGAAACCTACATAGACACGGGGAGAATGTACAGACTCCACACAGACAGTCACCTGAGGCTAGAATCGAACCTGGGACCCTGGCGCTGTGAGGCAGCAGTGCTAACCACTGAGCCATCGTGCCACCCCATGATGTTGGTGTTCTTCCCAGGAGTTGGGAAGAAACTGTTCTTGAATCTGTTGGTGCAAAGTTTTGTATCTTCTGCCCTACTGAAGGGTGAAAAAGAATATAACCAGGGTGGAAGGGGGTCTTTGATTATGTTGGCTGCTTTCCTTAGGCAGTGGGAGGTATAGATAGAGTCAATGGATGGAAGGCTGGTTTGCATGATGGACTGGGCTGTGTTCACAACTCTCTGTAATTTCTTGTGGTCTTGGGAAAAGCAGTTGCTGTACCGCACTGTGATGCATCCAGGTAGAATGCTTTGTATGGTAAGAGTCATTTTGGATGCATCGAGCTTCCTACTCAGTCACGATATGTCTGTCCGGTAGACTGGTTTGCGACACCTATCTGGTTATTCCTGGAAGGACGTGGCTCTGAATCATGACAGATCAGCTGCTAAGCCAGTTAGAAAGAACATTTGTTTCTCATTCATCCATGGGATGTGGGCATCACTTGCTGGTTAATCATTCCCCATCACTAGCCAGCCAGGAGAAGCTGGTGGTCAGCTGTCATCTTGTACCTCTGCAGCCCACGAGGTTTAGGGGCACATTTGATACTGTTAGGGAGGGAATTCCAGAATTTAGACCCAGTGATAGTGAAGGAACAGTGATATAGTTCCAGTCTCAAACGTTCTGTCATCATTGCTATGTAAGGTAATATTTTTCTAACTTGTTTACCATCCTTAAAAGTCTCTGATTGTCCTGAACTGACTTAAAGATTGCAACCATCTGAGGATCTGCCATTATGCCATCACTGTTGATAATGTGCCCTAAGAGATCATAGAATCAGACAGTCATACAGCACTGAAACAGACCCTTCGGTCCAACCAGTCCATGCTGACCATAATCCCAAACTGAATTAATCCCACCTATCCGCGCTTGGCCCATATCCCTCCAGACAGTTCCTATTCGTGCACTTATCTAAACGTCCTTTAAATGTTGCAACTGTACCTGCATCCATCACTCCCTCTGGAAGTTCATTCCACACATGAATAACTTTCTGTGTAGAAGGTTGTCCTTCGTCTTTTTCAATCTTCCTTCTCTCACCTTAAAAACATGCCCCCTAGTTTAGAAATCCTCCACGCTAGGGAAAAGACATTTGCCATTCATCTTACCTATACCTCTCGTTATTTTATAAACCTCTATAAGGTCACCTCTCAACCTCCAGTGAGAAAAGTCCCAGCCTATCCAACCTCTCCTTATAACTCAAACCCTTCTTTCTTGGCAACATCCTGGTAAATCTCTTCTGAATCCTCTCCAGATTGATACTATCCTTCCTATAACTAGGCAACCAGAACTGGACATGATACCCCAGAGGAGGCCTTACCAAAGGTGAGTGAATGGATTTCTTCGAGAATTCCCACTTGCCATTAAGGATGAGCCCCTCTGTTTGTAAGTACCTCCTCCAAACATGCTCTTCAACTGTTTCCCCATTCATCGGCACATCATCCAAGTGAGTTATGACTCCATGAAGAGTGTTTGCAAAATTGGACAAAGTCTATTGAAAAGTGTCTGAGCCTGAGGGGATCCCAAATGATAACCCAGTGAAACAAACTCTCTTAAAATGTGTTCCGAATTTCAGGAGTAATCTTGCTGTCGACTTGATGGGTTGAATGGCCTCGTTCTGTACTGTAGGGATTCTGTGAAATGTCCCTGAGGAGGTGAATTGTTTTAGTGAAGGTCCTATGGGCCTTGTGGCAGTCCTTTATCTAAATGGGGTGGGGTGGTGGGGGAGGAGCAGTCATGAATCACAGTGTCCCTTTACATCTGAGACTTGTTCAAAAAGATGGGCTTTCGAGATTGTAAAAAAGGAAGGAAAGCTGGGATGCAGAGGAACAAAGACATTTTGGTCAGGAATTCCAACGCTTAGGCAGCTGAAGGTATTGCTCCCAACAGGGAAACATGTAAATCAGGAACAAGGAGGGGAACTCGACTGAGGTCATTTTCTTTATTATTCCTTGGGATGTGGGTGACTGGCAAATCCAGCATTTGTAGCTCATCCCCAGTTGCCCTTGAGGAGAGATTTATGAATTGACTTTCAGTTTCCCATCTGCTGTGGTGGGATTTGATACCTTGCCTCCAGGCCGGCTCGTTCAACACCAGACTTGCAGTGAAACTCCGCCAGATCCAAATCAGCTGAAGCTTGCAATGGCCGGCTCCAGTTAGGATCCGAGGTGGCAAAGCCAATGCCTGGGCAGAACACTGCCAGCCTCTGGTAAATGTACTCTTTGCAAGGTCAAAAACATTTCTTCAGGAAAGCCCTGTTTCTTTCAAGACAAAGCTCCGAGGGGAAGTGTTTGCAACCGGAATGAAAGAGCACCATTTCCCACCACAGATTAAAGAACACCATGACAATAACCTGTTGTATGTAGTTTGCACATCATGCTCTTCCCCCCTGACCCCCAGGGGATGAGCTCAGTTCCCACTGGGCCACAAAGTTTGGCACAGGCCAGTTGTTTTGAAGTGCTACCTCTATCAAGTGTCTGCATTGTATTGAGGAATTCTATCTGCATGGCCTATTCCAGATGCATGACTGACTCCCAGTCAAGCAGATACAACAGCACCCTGATGGAGTGGGGAGTTACAAGCAGAACAGAGGACACGGATTGGACCTGCACCTTTTGGGAACATTCCAATTCGCAAGGCCCACTCGAAAAGTGAAACCAAGCTGATCATATTTGAGCAGCAGAGCAGTGGAGGGATTAACTCTTGGCGGACCCAGTTTTACAGTCTACTCTCATCTGTTGAAATGCTTCCCCTTTCCCCTCGGTAACGCACCGGGGAGGTGGAGAAAAGGTCTGGGACTCAGTGAGTTTGCACCGTTGTCAGTATACCTCCTGGTAGGGTCAGACAAGTCAGACAGATTGAGAGATCTGAGCTGAATGAAAGTTGGGGGTCTTCCCGGTGAGGTAGTGGCAATGGGTTTTGCGAGTCAAGTCAAAGACTGGATCACAAGGTCAAAAACTCCAGAGGCAAGTCTGTTACAAAGCTGAAAATATCAGATCTCCACTGTGGTGAAGCACACTCTATTAAGAATAGTTAAACATAGAACATAGAACAGTATAGTATGGGAGCAGGCCCTTCAGCTGGGGCAGCACGGTGGCACAGTGGTTAGCACTGCTGCCTCACAGCACCAGAGACCTGGGTTCAATTTCCGCCTCAGGCAACTATCTGTGTGGAGTTTGCACATTCTCCCCGTGGCTGAGTGGATTTCCTCCCACAGTCCAAAAATGTGCAGGTTAGGTGAATTGGCCATGCCAAATTGCCTGTAGTGTTAGTTGTAGGGGAATGGGTCTAGGTGGGTTACTCTTCGGAGGGTGGGTATGGACTTGTTGGGCTGAAGGGCCTGTTTCCACACTGTCAGTAATCTAATTTAAAAAAGAACTGATCCCATCTCCCTGCACATGGTCTATATCCTTCTATTCCATGCCTGTTCCTGTGTCCATCTAAATATCTCTTCAATGTTGTTATTGCATCTGCTTCTACTGTCTCTCTGACAGCGTGTTCCAGGCACCTATCACCCTCTGAGTGAAGACTTGCCTCTCACATGTTCCTTAATCTTTCACTCTCTCACCTTTAACTCTGGTAGTTACAGCCTGGGAAAAAGATTCTGACTATCCACCTTAACCATTGCCTCTCAGAAGTTTATATACTTCTATCAAGTCCCCCCTCAGCCTCCAACACTCTGGCAAAAACTATCCAAGTTTGTCTAACTTCTCCTTATAGCTAATGCACTCCCATCCTGGTAAGCTTCTTTTGCACCCTCTCCAAAGCCTTCCTATAGTCTGGCTACCAGAACTGTACACAATGTTCCAAGTGTGGCATTAACTAAAGTTTTATGTAGCTGCAACATGACTTGCCACCTTCTATACTCAGTGCACTGACAAGCATGTTGTACGCCTTCCTTACCATCTTAACCACTTGGTTTGCCACTTTCAGGGAGTAATGTACATGCGCCCCAAGATCCCTCTGTACATCAATGCTCCTGCCATTTATTTTATGCTTTACTCCTGCATTTGACCTCCCAATACGCATCACCTCACACTTGCTCATCTGCCATTTCCCTGTTCAACTTTCCAGTGGATTTATAACTTGCTATATCCTTTATCACCCTTTCTCATTGTCCACAATTCCACTCATTTTCACATCATCTGCAAAGTTATGAATAAGACCATCTCCAATTTCATCCAAATAATTTCTGTACATTACAAACAACGGAGGTTCCAGCACTGGTCAGTGACAATGCGAAAGGAGTCAGGTATCTGCATAGACGTCAATGAGAGAAGTGGGCAGTGAGAGAAGAGATCCTCCCTCACAAACATCAAATAATGGGAGGGGTTCAAAGGTGTAAAGAAGATGTCAGATGGAGTTGGGGAGGTGTGGGAGAGTGGGCAGGGGTCCATTACTTGGGTCATAAAGCCTTAAACTATTAACTGATAAATCCAGTTGGAATTCAAGGAATGGAAACAATGCTCAGGATTCCTGTGCTTGCATGCGTATGTGTGTGTCTGTGTGTGCGTATATGAGGAAGTGTGTATGTGTTTGTGTGTGTGTGTGTGTGTGTGTGTGTGTGTGTGTGTATGAGAGAGAGGGGTGTGTGTCTGTGTTTGTGTGTATATGTGTGTCTGTGTGTATGTATGTGTAAGGTTTGTGAGGGTATGTATGAGTCTTTGTGAGTGTGTGTGTGAGAGAGAAGGTGTGAAGGCGTATGTGAGAGGGGATGTGAGGGTGTGTGTGTGCGTGTGTGGGGTGGGGGTGGGGGGGTCATGTGAGAGTGTGTTTCTGTGTGTGTGAGGGGGTGTGTGTCTGTGTGAGTCAGTGTATGAGTGAATGTGAGAAGGTGTGTGAGAGTGTGAGTCTGGGTATGTGTGTGAGGGTGTGTGTTTGCATGAGTTTCTATGTGTGTATGTGAGGGTGTGTATGAGAGTGTGTGTGTTTGTGTGTAAGGTTTATGAGGATATATACACACACAGGGTGGGTACACAAAGCAGTGGGTTCGGATATGAAACCTTCTACGGTTGGTCAGCTTGCCAATAACAACTGTCACAACACACACATGGATTACAGACAGGATGGAGAGAAGCTGCATTTATATAGCCCTTCTCACTGACCCAGAAAGCCATACCTCTTCACTCCAAACTGGCAATGGTTCTCTACTTATTGGGCAGGCTGTTGAGGCTGGGTGGTTAGGTATATTCAGGGCTGAGATGGACAGGGTTTTATTCAGGTCAGGAGTCAAATGAAAAGGAGAATGTAGAGTGGAGGGTTATCAGGTCAGCTGTGAATTTATCGAAAGCTGGGGGAGACTCAATGGGCTGAATGGCCTACTTCCTCTTTTATGTCAGTCTTATGGTACAGAAGCGGGTGGGAGGGGATATGCATGAGGATGGGGTGGTGGAGGTGTGTGGGCAGGGGTTTCGGGAGTGTGTGAGGGGGGTAAATATTGGTGTGTGAGAGTGGGAGCTGTGTGTGTGGAGGTGAGGTGGAGTGTGTGAGATGTGTGTGTGTATGTGTGAGGGTGTTTGTGTGTGTGTGTGTGAGAGTATGAGTAAATGTGTGCAGGTACGAGTGTGTGTGTGTCTCTGTGTGTAAGAGTGTATGTCTGTGTATGTGAGGGTGTGTGTGAGAGTTTGTGTTTGTGTGAATCTGTGTGTGTGTGTCGCTGTGTCTGTGTGTGAGAGTGTATGTCCATGTGTGAGGGTGTGTGTGTGTGTCTGTGTGTGTATGTGTGTGAGGAGGTGTGTGAGAGTGTGTATTTGTGTGAGTCTGTGTGTATGTGTCTCTGTGTGTGTGAGTGTGTGTCTGTTTGTGTATATGTGTGAGAGTGTGTGTTTGTGTAAGTCTTTGTGTGTGTATGTGAGGGCGTGTGTGAGAGTGTGTATTTGTGTGAGTCTGTGTGGATGCGTCTGTGTGTGTGTCTGTGTGTGAGGAGGTGTGTGAGAGTGTGTGTTTGTGTGAGTCTGTGTGTGTATGTGAGGGTGTGTGTGAGAGTGTGTGTTTGTGTGAGTCTCTGTGTGTGTGTATGTGAGGGTGTGTGTGAGAGTGTGTGTTTGTGTGAGTCTGTGTGTGTATGTGAGGGTGTGTGTGAGAGTGTTTGTTTGTATGAGTCTCTGTGTGTGTATGTGAGGGTGTGTGTGAGAGTGTGTGTTTGTGTGAGTCTGTGTGTGTATGTGAGGGTGTGTGTGAGAGTGTGTGTTTGTATGAGTCTCTGTGTGTGTATGTGAGGGTGTGTGTGAGAGTGTGTGTGTGAGTCTGTGTGTTTGTGTGTAAGGTTTATGAGGGTATATACACACACAGGGTGGGTACACAAAGCAGTGGGCTCGGATGTGAAACCCTCCACGGTTGGTCAGCTTGCCAATAACAACTGTCACAACACACACATGGATTATAGAAAGGACGGAGAGAAGCTGCATTTATATAGCCCTTCTCACTGCTCCAGAAAGCCACACCTCCTCACTCCAAACTGGTAATGGTTCTCTACTTATTGGGCAGGCTGTTGAGGCTGGGTGGTTAGGTATATTCAGGGCTGAGATGGACAGGGTTTTATTCAGGTCAGGAGTCAAGTGAAAAGGAGAATGTAGAGTGAAGGGTTATCAGGTCAGCTGTGAATTTATCGAAGGCTGGGGAAGAATCAATGGACTGAATGGCCTTCTTCCTCTTTTACGCCAGTCTTATGGTACAGAAGCGGGTGGGATGGGGAATGTTTGGGGGTGGGGTGGTGGGGGTGTGTGGGCAGGGGTGTCGGGTTTGTGTGTGGGTGGGGGTGCTGAATGTTGCGGTGTGGGAGTGGGGACTGTGTGTGTGGAGGTGAGGTGGAGTGTGTGTGGGTATATCTGTCGGTGTGAGGAGTGTTTGTGGGGGTGGGGAAGTGTGGGTGTATGTGCTGGTGTGTGGGGGGGTGTGGTGTGTGTGTATGTCGGTGTGAGGTGTGTTTGTGGGGGTGGGGAGGTGTGTGGGTGTACGTGTTGGTGTGTGTGTGTCGGTGTAAGGTGTGTTTGTGGGGGAGGGAGTGTGTGTGGGGTAGGGTGTGTGTGTGTGGTGTACGTGTTGGTGTGTGTGTGTCGGTGTAAGGTGTGTTTGTGGGGGTGGGGAGGTGTGTGGGTGTACGTGTTGGTGTGTGTGTGTCAGTGTGAGGTACCGTGCATACGGGTTGGGGATGGGAATGTTTATGTGGGTGTTGAGTGAACGTGAAGGTGGGGTGTGTGTGTGTGTGGGCGGGGCTAGGGGGAGTGTGGGGGGGTAGAGGGTGGGTGTGGGGTGTGTATGCCTGTGTGGGTAGAGTGTGTGTATGCGGGGACAGGGTGTGTGTGGGGTAGGGAGTGGGTGTGGGCTAGGGGGTGAGTGTGGGGTAGGGAGTGGGTTGGGGTAGGGAGTGGGTGTGGTGTAGGGAGTGGGTGTGTGGTATGGGTGGGTGTGGGGGAGGGAGTGTGTGTGGGGTAGGGTGTGTGTGTGTGGTAGGGGTGTATGTGGGGTAGGGGTGTGTGTGTGGGGTAGGGGGTGGGTGTGGGGTAAGGGGTGTGTGTGTGGTAGGGGGTGGGTGTGGGGGAGGGAGTGTGTGTGGGGTAGGGAGTGTGTGTGGGATAGGGTGGGTTGGGGTAGGGAGTGGGTGTGGGTTAGGGGGTGTGTGTGTGGGTTAGGGGGTGGGTGTGGGGTAGGGGGTGTGTGTGGGGTAGGGGGTGTGTGTGGGATAGGGTGTGTGTATGTGGGGTAGGGGGTGGGTGTGGGGTAGGTTTTGTGTGGGGTAGGGGTGTGTGTGGGGTAGGGGTGTGTGTGGGGTAGGGGGTGTGTGTGGGGTAGGGGGTGTGTGTGGTGTAGGGGGTGTGTGTGGGGTAGGGGTGTGTGGGGTAGGGAGTGGGTGTGGGGTAGGGGGTGTGTGGGGGTAGGGGGTGAGTGTGGGGTAGGGGTGTGTGAGGTAGGGGGTGTGTGTGTGGGGCAGGGTGTGTGTGTGGGGTAGGGGTGTGTGGGGTAGGGAGTGGGTGTGGGGTAGGGGGTGTGTGTGGGGCAGGGAGTGGGTGTGGGGTAGGGGGTGTGTGTGTGGGGTAGGGAGTGGGTGTGGGGTAGGGAGTGGGTGTGGGGTAGGGGGTGTGTGTGTGGGGTAGGGACTGGGTGTGGGGTAGGGGTGTGTGGGGGGTAGGGGGTGTGTGTGGGGTAGGGGTGTGTAGGGGGTGTGTGTGGGGCAGGGTGTGTGTGGGGGGTAGGGGTGCGTGGGGTAGGGAGTGTGTGTGGGTAGGGAGTGTGTGTGGGTAGGGAGTGGGTGTGGGGTAGGGGGTGTGTGTGGGGTAGGGGGTGGGTGTGGGGTAGGGTGTGTGTGTAGGGTAGGGAGTGGGTGTGGGATAGGGGGTGTGTGTGGGGTAGGGGGTGGGTGTGGGGTAGGGTGTGTGTGTGTGTGGGGTAGGGAGTGGGTGTGGGGTAGGGGTGTGTGTGGGGTAGGGGGTGTGTGTGGGGAAGGGAGTGGGTGTGGGGTAGGGGGTGGGTGTGGGGTAGGGGGTGTGTGTGGGGTAGGGGGTGGGTGTGGGGTAGGGGATGTGTGGGGCAGGGGGTGTGTGTGGGGCAGAGGGTGTGTGTGGGGTAGGGGGTGTGTGGGGCAGGGGGTGTGTGTGGGGCAGGGTGTGTGTGTGGGGCAGGGGGGGTGTGGGGCAGGGGGTGTGTGTGGTGTAGGGGGTGTGTGTGGGGTAGGGGGTGTGTGGGGGGTACGGAGTGGGTGTGGGCTAGGGGGGTGTGTGAGCAGATGTGGGAGTGGGCTGTGTAGGTTTGTGCAGCAGTAGGGTGTGTGTGTGGGGATTGGGTTGGGGATGTGTGTGTAGGTTGGGGGGTGTGTGTGTTTGGTTTAGGGATGGGGATATGTGCACAGGGTGTTGGGTTGTGAGTCACGGGGGTGAGAATGGTGTGTGTGTCTGTGGGGATGTCGTGTGTTGGGGGGTGAGGATTATGTGTGTGTGTGTGTGCAGGTGGGGTTAAGCATGGATATATGTGTGGAGGTGTAGGTATATGCTGTGATAGGAGTGTGTGGGTGTGGGTTATGTGTGGGCATATGTGTGAGGGTTGGGATGGGAAATATGTGTGAGGGTGTGGGGGGAGGGGTGGCAGGGTGTGTCGGTTGGGGGTGGGGATACCTTCTCTCCATTCCCAGGGTGGGGGTGGTCAGAGGTGAGGTTGTGGGACTGATAGAGGGAGAGTGTAAACTGTTGGCCAGGCCCTGATTGATTTTATTCCATTGGCCGTGTAGCTTGCACTGACCGTAATCCCCCCGCCCCCTCCGCCACACTCCCATTCTCCACCAAATGACTAAAGCCAACGTTTAGCGAGAACCCAGAAAAGCAGGAGGGGCGGTGGGAATGTTAGAGCTACTAGAGTCAAAGGGAGGTCACTTCAAAAGTGGTCTACTCGGCCACACCAAACGCCTCACAACTTGTTCACTCAGCGACCGTGCCCTCAGGCTGCATGGTGCTCTGCAGGTTTAGGCCCCAATTTGAAAGGACACTTGCTGTGACAACGCTCCCTCAGAACTGAGAGCCAGGAACTGCACAGGGCCTTGCTGTTTGGAGTTAAACCTGATCCCCTCCCCCAACACCCCCACCTCCATTCCATATCTCCATGACCATAAACCACTCAGTGTTCGGAATTTTATGGCCACGACCCCTGCCTCTCTGAACAGTGTTCTCCAATAGGAAGCCATCTGTCATTAATGTTCTGTGGTTACAAGAGCATGATTGAAAACAGGAAGTAAAATAGTCAGCTTATTATCTGACATCCTGCTTCTCCTCACTGCAAAGGAGTAACTCAGGATTTTGGTTGATGGGGATGGGTGTGGGGGCTGGGATTTAGGAAGCCAGTGGTGTCCCTCAGTGGGGATAGTGGTGGTCAGGGGTGGGCTTATGTGGATCATTTACAGCTGTGGACCCTTTATCGGTCTCACTCTCAGGCTGCAAGTGAGGTTTAGTTGAGGCTTGAGGCATGGCCTTATCGCTTCACTATCTTCCATTCCAGGGACAGAAGTGGGCAAAAATACATAACCTGCAGGGAATATCGGCAAAGGGGCCTGAGTAAGTATGAACTCTCGGAAGCCTATGATGTCCTCTCAGGTGGATGTACGGGAGCCCGCGAAGTGACCTGAAGAAGCTCAGCCCATCCGTCATTCAATAGGATAATGGCTAATCATCTATCTCAGCCCCCTGTTCCCGCTTTCATCCCATACCACTCTGATCCCTTTTAAACTGAAGAACTATGTCTAACCCCTTCTCGAAAATATGCATGTTTCGGCCTCAACTGCTTTCAGTGGCAGAGAATTCCACAGGCTCCCCATTCTCTAGGTGAAGAAATCTCTCCTTGTCTCAGGCCTGAATGATGTACCTCGTATCATTAGACCGTGGCCCTGGTTCTGGATCCCCTGGTTATCAGGAACAACCTTCCTGCGTTTATCCTGTCTAATCCTGTGAGAAATTTACGGGTTTCCATAACATCACCACCCCCCACCTTCTCATTCTTCAAAACTCGAGCAAATGCAATCCAAACCAGTCTCTCATTGTACATCAGGCTTGCCATGGCAGGAGTCAATGTGATAAACCTTCGTCATACTCTCTCTCCTTAGCCACAACATCCTTCCTCAGATAAGGAGACCAACAATGCATGCAATAAAACATTTGAAAAAAAAACTTGCACCTTTATTTTGCTTTTCACAAGCTCAGGACAAAAACGTTTTATAGTGTATCCACTCTTGTCATGCCTGGATTTTGCCAGCCAGTCCCAGAAAGAGCCAGAACATTCCATTGTATGGATCAATGTGCACCAAAAGACAGTTCCCATGACAGTGCAGCATTGCTACTGTACTGCACTGGTGACTCATCCTCAGTTCCATGCTTCAAATCTCAGGACTGGGATCTCAGGGTCTCCAGTGGTCATATGAGGTGCCTTTCCTTCATTTCTTGCTGATCATAGAATCCCTATGGTGTGGGAGCATGGCCATTTGGCCCATTGAGTCAAGACCGACCCTCCGAAGAGCAGGTCCACCCCCCCACCTCCACCACCCGCCCTAACCCTACATTTCCCACGGATAATCCTCCCGGCCTGCACATCCCTGGACAGCGTGGGTAATTCAGCATAGCCAATCCACCCTAACCTGCACATCTTTGGACTGTGGAAGGAAACCGGAGCAGCTGGAGGAAATCCACGCAGACACAGGGAGAGTGTGCAAACTCCACACAGACTGTCGTCCGGGCTGGAATCAAACCCGGGTCGCTGGGACTATGAGGCAGTGGTGCTAACCACTGAGTGGTGATACTGGGAGTTTGCTGTACCCCTTGTAGCAGTGATTACAGTATTGCCCACCTTCAGGAGGAAGTTTCACAATGTTTTGCAGGAGAATGGATGACATGATCGGTCCCCTTTCCCATTAGAAGGTAAAACCAATAACATTTACAAATGACACAAACTCGTTTGACTCACCTTCTTTTGTTTACTTAGTTGTGGGACATGGGCATCGTTGGTTGGGCCAGCCTTTATTGCTCGTCCCTAATTGTCCTCAAGAAGGTGATAGTGAGCTGTTACTGAGCGTCGGTGGTGGAGAGATTGAATATTTGTAGATGTGGTGCCAATCAAGTAGGTTGCTTTGTCCTGGATGGTGTTGAGCTTCTTGAGCGTTGTTGGAGCTGCACCCATCCAGGCCAATGGGGAGTATTCATCACACTCCTGACTAGATAGTGGACAGGCTTTGGGGAGTCAGGAGGGGAGTTACTCACCGCAGTATTCCTCCCCTCTAACCTGCTCTTGTAGTCACTGTGAATATGTGGTGTAGTCCAGTTGAGTTTCTGGTCAATGGTCCCCACATTCCTGATGAAGCGTTTATGCTCGAAATGTTGAATCTCCCGCTCCTCAGATGCTGCCTGACCTGCTGTGCTTTTCCAGCGCCACACTTTGTGACTCTGATCTCCAGCATCTGCAGTCCTTGCTTTCTCCTCCTCAGCGGTAACCCCTGGGATGTTGATAGTGGAGGATTCAGTGATGGTAACACCATTGAATGACTTAATGTCACTTGCATTTGACAGTGAATAGTGCAGTAAAATGCAGTGAAAAGCTTCAACAGTTTCCACAATCCGGTGCCATTTCAGATAGTTTAAGAACAAAAGATTATAACACGGAGAGAGAGTTCTGAACCGGCTCACCAATGACGGCTGTGGCATCACCCTCCGCCACCACCTGTGCCAACAACGTGGGAGTTGCCACTCTTCAGGCGCCACCCCTTTACTGCTGGGTCCACCTCACTGCCAATGTCAGGTCCTGTACTGTATGCCCCTCAACCCCTCTGCCTCAGTTCCAGGCCTACAGCAATGCCGCATCTGCCTAGCCAACACCGAGAGGCCTGGAACGGCTGCTCTCCTCCGAGCTGTCCACCGCCAACGCCACCTCCAACCACTGGGAGGCAGCAGCCAGTCCGAGCATGGCCCCCTCCCGCTGCTATGCCATTGCCCCCGATTAACCCGCCACAAAAGGCTTTAAAGAAAAGAAAATCAAATGAGAAAGCAAAACCAAGAAAGGAAAACGAGCAGATGTGTCAAAAGAAGAAATAAAGCAGGCGGGAGTGGACGAGCCCCAGGCACAAGAGTCTGCATGTGGCCCTGCTACTCCACCGCCATCTTGAACGTCAAGGGGCAGTGGTTAGATTGTCTCTAACTGGTGATGGTCTCAGCCTGGCATTTGTGTGAAGCAAATATTCTTTGCCACTTATCAGCCCAAGCCTAGATATTGTCCAGGTCTTATTGCATTTGAATGCTGACTGCTTCAGTATCTGAGGAGTCGCAAATGGTGCTGAGTGAACATCCCCATTTCTGACCTTATGATGAAGGGAAGGTCACTGATGGAGCAACTGAAGGTGGGTGGCCCACTTTTAAGTGGATGGCCAGTATAACTAGTCGGCTCTCTTCCAAATGTTCCTGTTTCTATTTTCTGGGCTGGTGAAACTGCTGTGAGAGGGCAGTGTGAGGGTAGGGAGGTGTACGGAAGGGTGGATGAATGGGGATGATGGGACGTCGATATTTATCAGGTCCCACCACATCTCCACATTTGCTGGGTTTGTTTTCGGAACGGGTGCAGGTAAAGTTCAAAGCCAGTAAAGGATCACCAAATCAGAGACATGTAGCACGGGTCCACTCCCTGGCCCAATGAAGACTCCTCTCCCTCCCCTGCCCTTAAACACCCATTTCCTATGTCAACACCTTACATTTCATCTCAGTTTCTCATAAGCAGCAGCAAGCTGTGTTCACCTTTTACTCAACCTGGCACATTCCTCTGCGGGGGTTGGGGTGGGGTCTGGAGACCCGAAAAGAGACATTAACCCTATGCCATCAGGAGGGGTCTGGAGCCTTCTCTTATATCCCACTCTGGGTGAGTCATGTTACTGAGTCAGATTTTAGTTGTTGGGGGAGGAGGGAGTGGGGTGGGGATGAGCTGAGGGAACGTTCACCCTCTGTCAGCTCCCGCCCACAGCTTCAGACTGTCACGCCAAATGCCCAGTTGACGGTGACCCAGAGAGGCCAAGAAATGGACACAGCCTCTCCAGACTAAAGCAGACCGTCCAGATTCAGCTGTCCCACGCTTGTTTGAGGCAAACATTAGATTAGATTAGATTACTTACAGTGTGGAAACAGGCCCTTCGGCCCAACAAGTCCACACCGACCCGCCGAAGCGCAACCCACCCATACCCCTACATATACCCCTTACCTAACACTACAGGCAATTTAGCATGGCCAATTCACCTGACCCGCACATCTTTGGACTGTGGGAGGAAACCGGAGCACCCGGAGGAAACCCACGCAGACACGGGGAGAACATGCAAACTCCACACAGTCAGTCGCCTGAGGTAGGAATTGAACCTGGGTCTCTGGCGCTGTGAGACAGCAGTGCTAACCACTGTGCCACCGTGCTGCCGACATCTTTCAGGGTCACCCCTTTGTGATTGTTGCTGCCCCGTTGGGCTGAGGTGGGTGTGATGCCTCCATTGGTTGAATAGCCACCATTCCTCAAATGGCACGGGGGGCGCCATGGAGGAATCGTGGGGCCTGGTGTCGGGAGTCCAGCGCCATTGGTGACAAACAGGAGGCTTGAAGAACACAGCCAGCCAGGCAGCACCAGGAGGTGGAGAAGTCGATGTTTCAGGTATCAACCCTTCTTCAGAACTAGCCCCACATCCAGTCCTGAAGAAAGGTCATATCTGAAATGTTGATTCCTCCCCCTCCTGATGCTGCCTGGCTTGCTGTGTTCTTCCAGCCTCCTGTTTGTCTACCTTGGATTCCAACATTTGCAGTTTTTTTTCCTCAGAGTCATTGGTGTGGTGGGTGGGGGTGACAGCACAGTAGAGGGGTTCAATGTTGAGAAAGGAGGATCATGGAGGAACATTGGGGAGCACATTGATGGCTGGTTATGCACTTCCTGCAACTATTTTATGGACCACTAATAGTCCAATGAATCAATGAGAGGGTAGATGTAGAGATAAGTGCTCCTCCATGAAACACTTTGTTAAGAAACATTTGCCATTGTCTCTGGAATCCCCTGTGGGAGCTCTCCCACGTTCAAACAGTGGAAGGAATTTATTTCCTAAAAGGAGTGTCCCTTTAATTTATTTCTGCCGCGACCGTTTCAAATTACAGCCTGAGAAAATAAAATAATCCATTGTGGAAAAGACTTTTCAATCTGCACCAGCCATATCGAATGACCTTGCTTTCTGTTATCCGAACGCACGCTTGGAGTTTTCGAAAAAGGAAGCACGTCTGCAGGTTCGTTTCTCGTCTGCTGAACCACTTGTCTCAAATGTTGAAGTCAAAGGTCGCCCCCAAATATTTAACCTTGCCTACTGGGCCTTCCAACCCGTTGCCAAGGTAGCAGAGCATTCTGGGTGCAGGAAAGGGGCACCGATCAAAGCGTTTGGAATGTTTCCATGCTTTGTTTGGCCAACACAGAGCTTATCTCTGATCAGGGCGGCAGGTCGTTTGTTGTGCAGGTATACCTGGAGTTTACCTGATTATCAACTCTATTATTGCCTCTGGAATGATGTGATTTTCCTTCACTTTCTTTTCCATAAAGGACACTGTCTTGGTTTTAAATAATACCTGGTGCCTTTCCTTACAATTAGTGATTCTCACCACCGGTGATACATAATTGTTCTCCCTAAATCTGCCAATTGCTGAAAGCACATGTTTTTCCTTTTCCGATGAGTGGGGATGATGAAGATCTGCCTGGATATGCCTTGGCATGTTTGTTTACCGTTGAGTGACGGGCTTCCCCAGTGGTGAGCTCCCTACTCGGGAAGGGGGCTCCTCCCACCTTCCACTGGGGTCCTGGCATGGAGGGTAGTGTGCACGGTGATCCCTTACAATTGCAGATTGTGGCTGTATACAGACTCCCAGCACAACGGCCTATCCCGCGGCTCTGTGAAGTCCGCGCATCCGTGTATGTATGTATCGGTTGTGGGCACTTGCACACCCTTTTTAAGTTATTTGCAATAGTCTTGTGTTGCATTTCTGGTGGCACTTCAGCCCTACGCTCCCGATCGCTGGGCATCTGGCGCGGGGTGGGGTGTGGACAGATCGGAGGATCTCCTTGTGGGTCTGCTCCTGGGCCTGGCAGTGGGCTGAGGAGGATGGGGTTATCTCCGTCAACTGCCTGCCCCTCTTCCCTGGTTACGTTCAAGCCTACGTGTCCTCAGAGAGGGAGCACGCCGTGTCCATCAATGCTCTCGATGCCTTTAGAGTCAGGTGAGCACTGCAAGGGATAACGTACTTTATTTCCCCCTCCAACTCGATTTTGATTTAGCCCTCTCTCCCTACATCCCCCCTCCCCCTCATATCTGATGGTATGCCATAATGGGCTTGACATGTCAATATTGAATTGGCTACACTGACGATTTACTGGTGGCGGTTAATAGGGCAAAACAAACAAAAAGCCTTAGTAATTTGGTGATGGGGTTAAAAAGAAACACATTTGTTTGCGTGTGAGAACACTTCTGGCTGTTAAAAAAGTGACAAAGGTGGCTTTATGTCTGACCAATGAAATAAAAAGCAACCCCATTTTGGTGGGAATTTTTTTAATGCTTTTGAAATAATATTGCTTCAACCAACACGCTCGTTATCCTTACCTTGTTTCTCAGTGCTCATGAAACCATCCAACGCACTAAGGGGCCATTCAGCCCATCATGCTTTCTGGATTAGTGGTGCTGGAAGAGCACAGCAGTTCAGGCAGCATCCAAGGAGCAGTAAAATCGACGTTTCGCGCAAAAGCCCTTCATCAGGAATAAAAGCTCCATGGATGTTGCCTGAACTGCTGTGCTCTTCCAGCACCACTAATCCAGAATCTGGTTTCCAGCATCTGCAGCCATTGTTTTGACTATCATGCTTTCTGCCAGCTCTTGGTCGCATTACTTGTAGTCATTCCTGAGCCTGTTTCAAGTTTGCCCTTTTCCAGTGTCCACCCTGTTTCCTTTCCAGTAGTGAGAATCGACTCTGCTTCCTCTTGTTATGGACCAGATCTGACACCTTCCAAATATTTTAAGAAGGTAGCCTAGACCCTAATGTTTTCTTAAAGGTAAATGTAAAGTGCTGTGTTCCAGATGCAATTCGATTTGTCAAAGAGCTTGACTTTAAGCAAAACACAATTTACTCAAACACTATAGTTAAAATACAACAAAAGAAAGAACTTAGAATAACTTGACTATGTTGGGAACCTTTTAACAGAATAATAGATACAGTAGCTAGTACTAATTAACTGTTCCAATGTAGTAACACTCCCTAAACACACGCTAGGCAAAAGGCAAATTCAGAAAACAGTTATTGTCTCACATGCAATCTAACAGCCCAGAAATAGAACCCCCAGCTTTTGCCTGTAATCGAGACAGGGAAAAACAATGTCCACTTTTTCAAGATCCCAAATGGCTGAAAACTAAAATCCCATGGTTCTGTGGTTGGGAGCTTGACCACACCCATTCAAGCTGCTTCTATTGTTCCAGCTTTTAGAATAAGAAAGCACCCTAGGCTTCTCAAGTCGTTTATCTTCACTAGACTGCTCAGGACCTGTTTCCCAACCTCTCTCCCTAAAAGAAACCAGGAGAAAATACATCGCTTGAAGCCACAGCATCGTCACATGCTGTACTTTGACATGGTTCATTCCAGATTGCAATGTGCTGTGAATTCCAAATTCTCCTAACCTTCAAACACTCACTGGGAAGGTAGTTCCACAACACTATCTTTCTAGTTATTCAAAATATGGGTGCTGTTATAGACCAGATATCTCAAAATATATCAAGGAGATAGCCTAGACCCTAACTTTTATCTTATTTAAAGGCAAGTGTAAACACATGGGTTTCACAAGTGATTTGATTGGTCAAGCTACAAGGCTTTAAGGAAAACACACCTTATTCCTGCACCACAGTTAAAATTAAACAAAAAAGAAGAATTGGCATAGCTTTAACTCGATTGAAAGACTTAATAAAATAAAATATGATCTCACTATCAATCATCAACTGTTCCAAAATAGCAGTATCCCATAAACACACCCTTGGCAAAGGCAAATTCAGCAGAATAGCTTTTCCTCGCTTGTGATCTCCAGTCCTGGAGAAAGCAACAATCTAGCAGCAGAGAGAAAATTCAAGTTTTTTTTCACTGAAGCAGAGAGAGGGAGCTGTACCTAGTGGCTTCAGAATTCCAACTTCAACTGGAAGCAAAACTAAGCCCTCACTCTGTGTGAGCCTGACTCGGCCCAAGCATCCTGCTTTTCTCTCATTTATATATTTAAAAAACACTCTGGGATCTCAAAACTATTTGTATGCTGCTTCTGCAGCAGATATCCCAGCATCACGGTGGCTAACACCTCTGTAGTTAATATTGTTACTTAATTACAGGGTGTGTGAATAGGAGGCAATTGGATTGAAACGTTTAAACATCTCAGGAGGTCAATGGGGTGAGTGCAGAAAGGATGTTGGAGAAACGAAAACTAGGGGACCCAGATAAAAGCAAGGGGTCTCTCATTGAGGAGGTACATGAAAACAAATCATTCCCCTCAGAGGATAATCAGTCTACGGAATTGGACTTTGGACATTGGCTAACTGGACTGAAGTAGAAAGACTCCTGACTGACAAGGGAATGAGATAGTATCAGGAGGTGGACAGGAAAGTCGGGTTGAGGCCATGATCAGATTGGTCATGACCTTGTTCAGTAGCAGAACAGGTTAGAGATCAGACAATGGAGTTCCTGTGTGTTCGGATCACACAGCCATATTTTATCGCATGCACCTATCAGCAGAGTTCACTGGTTTTCAATGAGAAGTGGTGATTCTTGTTTCAACTTGCTCATGGATTTCAACTTGTGTTTATTGCCCAGGGACATTTAGGAGTTAGCCACATCGCTGTGGGTCAGACCGGGTAAGGAAGGCTGGTCTCCTTCCTTAAAGGACATAAGTGAACTGGTTGTGTTTTTACAAACAACTAACAGCAATCATGGTCATCATTAGACTGGCTCTTTATCCAGTTTTATGTTTCTTTAATTTTGAACTCAAATTTCACCATCTGCCATATTGGGATTGGAAACAATGTCCTTAGAACATTAGCCTGAGGCAGTGGATTTTTGGTCTGGGTGGCATTACTGCTACACCATCCCCTTTACCCATTGGGGGTAACCAGCAACTGGAACTCTTCCCCCTCTGTCTGTTAGTTAGTTCACTAGTCTGTTTCAGCCATTGACAAGCCAGGGCTTCCCATCAGCCAGTGGGCTACCTTGCATCTCCTGAGAAGTTCTGGGGAAAGGTCTGAAGAGTTTCCACTGTCCAGTTAGCGGTCTCCTGCCGTGACTGAGCTCAGAGAGGGGCAGTCCCTTCGGGAGTCCTGTGTCAGGCGTACAGACCACATGCCTCACCCAGCGGTGTTGGTTTGGTGTGATTAGTGCCTCGATACTGGCTTGAGAGAGGACATTGCTATTGGAACATACCTCTTGCCACTAGTCCTGAATGATTTGTCATGATACCACCGGTGCTATGTCTCCCATACTCACTCACTCACACAGGTACACATAAACACACACACACACACACACACACACACACGCACACATACATGCACACACAAAAACACACTCAGTCTCTCTCACACACCCACACACCCACTCACTCACACCCGCATGCACACACACACACACACACTCACCCACATACACACAGACACAAATGCACTCACACACACACACTCACCCACCCACCCATACACACACACACTCATACAAACTCATTCACCCTCACACACACAGCCACACACACACACACACCCCCAAAACACACACACTCACTCACACACCCACACACAGACACACACTCGTACACACACACTCACTCACACACACATATACATTCTCACTCACACACACACTAACTTGCCCATTCACAGACATTCACACACTTACTCACACACACACACACTCATTCACACACCCACGCACACACAAATTAACTTATACACACACACTCACTCACAAATACACACATATACACATAAATACACACAGTCACTCGCGCACACACACTAACTCACACACACACTCACTCACATATAAATACACACACACTCACTTGCGCACACAAACACAACCATGCGCGCGCACACACGCTCCTTCACACACTTGCACATGTGCACATACACACATACACTCACTCACCCAGACAGACAGAAACACACCCACACACGCGCGCACACACATACACACACATTCCTCACCCACATTCACACACACACACCCACACATCTATATACACACACAAACACTCACTCACACACCCACATGCACACCTACATATACACACACACACAGACTCACACACCCACATGCACAGGCACACACTCATTTACATACAAATTCACTCACACACATGCGTGACATACACACACACACAGATACACACATAGAGACTGACATACACACACAGACATACATACACACAGGCATACACACATTGACTCACACACACACATTCACTCACATAGACCTACACACACTCACTCATCCACACAGAGAGACACACTCTCACCCACACTCATAGACACACTCTCACCCACATTCACAGACATACACACACTCACCCACACACACAGACACACTCTCACCTCCCCCACACACAGACACACACAAACCCACACACACAAAAACTCTCAACCACACACACAGACACACTCTCACCCAGACACACCCACACCCACACCCACACAGACACACCCACAACCACACACACAAACATTCTCAACCACACACACAGACACCCACACAGACACAGACACACCCACAACCACACACACAAACATTCTCAACTACACACACAGACACACTCTCACCCATACCCAGACACACAGACACACTCTTACCCAGCAACACATTTTCAGCTCTGATCTCCAGTATCTGCAGACCTCACTTTTTACTCTTACCCAGACAACCCACACACACACAGACAGACACACAGTCGCCCACAAAGACCGACACAGGGACACCCACACTCACTTGTCCATACAATCTTGGATCCAGACTGCCTTTATTCCCCTCAGCCCCATGGGTATGCAGCTTCTTATAAAGGCCCCTCTAGTGCCATTCTCTAGTAAATAACTTCCAAAATGGATTGAAACAAGGTTCATTGGGTCTGGGAAGCACTGGGTGAGGGAGGAGAGATGGGAAAGAGAGACAGGAAAGTGTCTTGTCCAATTGTTTGAACTCCACTCTCCAGCATGAGGATCCAGAGGCTGGGATTGTTACCACAGGGGCCATGGGGTAACTCTCATTTCAGAGCAGGGTACCATGGCTGGACCGTCCTGTGCCACGCTGAGGGAGTGCTGCACTGCCGATGGCATTGGCTGTGGAATTTTGTTTTAGAAAAGAAAATGACATTTTGTAAGAACGGTAGGAACAAAAATTGTGCTGGTGCCCAGCTCAGTATTTACCCCCTCACCCAAGATCAGAGTATCTGGGTGTTGCTGTTCATTGGGATCCTGCTGTGCATAAATTGCCTGCACTGTTTTTCACCCTGGGCAAGTACCCCATTGGCTGTTAGGCATGTGAGGAAGTATTGCATTCTCAAAAGGTGCCTCAGAAATACAAATACATTTTCTTCTTATCTCCCAATTATACTTACATCGTCTCTTCTATCTACTCCTAGCTCCACCTCCACCAGCATGCCTGAATCATCACTGGGTTGAAATCTCATTCCAGTTGGATCTCAAGCCTTCCCTGGATTGGTATAGCGCCTGTGGAGCTCCTTCCGTCCACCAGCCTGCATCCTTCACTGGACGTTTTCAAAAACTGACCCTGCTGTCACCTCAAGCCACCCATCTTTGGGCGTCTCCTACTCTCTGTTTGACACTCCGCACCCAAAGGTGGCGGGTTTCAGTTTGACTCAACATTGATGCGGTGGAGGAAGAGCTTTTCTCTGACACGGCTTGCCCCAGCACTCCACACCCACCGGCAACCTCCAAATGCTTGTTTCACATTTCTGGTGAATCGAATGTCGGCGGCCATTTTCTACTCGACATATCGTAGAAACGTAGAAAATAGGAGCGGGAGTAGGTCATTTGGCCCTTGGAGCTCATTTGGCCAGTCACTCATGGCTGACCATCCAACTTGGCATCCTTGCCAAACTTACCCTTTGATCCAAAGAACTATATCTAACTCCTTCTTGAAAACATTCAATGTTTTGGCCTCAATTGCTTTCTGAAGCAGAGAATTCCACAGATTCCCTACTCTCTGACTGAAGCCATCTCTCCATCTCAGTCCCAAAAGGCCTATCCTATCTCCTTCGACCATGATCCCTGGTTCTTGTACTCCCTGGTCACTGGTTCCTGTGTTTACCCTGTCTAACCCCATTAGGAATTTATAGGTTCCCCTAAGATCCCTCCCTCATTCTTCTAAGCCCCAGCGAATATAATCCTAACCCATCGAGTCTCTCTTCATATGCCAGCCCTGCTATCTCAGGGATCAGTCTGGTAAACCTTTGTTGCCCTCCCTCCAAAGCCAGAATGTCCTTCCTCAGATGAAGTGACCACAACTACACACAAGACACCAGTTCTGGTCTCTCCAAGGCCCTGCACCATTAAACCAAGGCTCCTTGCTCCTGTGCTTGAATCCTCTCACTATGAAGGCCAACACACCATTTCCTTTCTTCACCCCCTGCTGCACCTGAAACCTTACTTGCAGGGACTGGCGTATGATGGCCCTCATGTATTACTGGGCTTCCCACTTGCCCGAGCGATCACCATTCAGATAGTAATCTGCCTTCCTGCTTTTGCTACCAAAGTGGATAACCACATTTATCCACATCATATTTCATCAGCATTCACTGCCAGTAAAGAGAGTTCAAGTAGGAATTAAGCCCACTATCCCTAACCCTTTCACTTGGGTTTCTTAGTCTGACTTCTCACCTCTCCCGGGCGGAGGGCTGGGATTTTGCAAGGACAGGAAACTACATACAGGTGAGGGTGGTGGGGGGGAACAGGCTGTCACCACTCTGCAGTGGAGACACTGCAAAAGTTGGAGTGTAGCAGCTCTGTCTGTCTGGCCTAGTGTCAGTTCTAACTCTGCTGTGGCCACAACCGATGTTGTACCCAACGGCAGGAAGTCGGATCAGTACTCGAGGTACCGTGGGGCACAACTCTCTCAATCACTTGGAGGTGAATCCATGAGGTAAAAACAATGACCGCAGATGCTGGAAACCAGAGTTTAGATTAGAGTGGTAGGATTGCTTCCATATCCCACTCCAGTTTCAGCCTGAGAGTCCGTGTGCTACATTCCTCTTCTTGTCCAACAGGCCCAGTCCCGAGTTTGACCCTCTTCGCTCTGCCTCCCTACTCATCCCACCAAAGCTAGTTCCATTGTTTCTCACCCTTAGGTCCTCTCTCAAACATGGCAGGATTATCACCATCTTCAGTTGCGTAGTATTCTATCCTAATGCCAGTGTTCCTTCCCACTGTAGAAAACTGGATTTTGAAACGAACTCTTCTGCATAAATGCCCACACCTCGCCAAACTTCACGCTGTCCAGACTTCGAAGGGCAAGGGCAGAAGACACATTGGAATATCGTTATCTACAAGTAACCCTCCAAACCATCCACCATCCTGGAAATCTTGGAATTGCATTGCTGTTCCTTCAGCGCCGCTGGGTCAACATCACGGACATTCCTTCCTAACTACATCATGATCTAACTGGACTGCATGGTGGCGCAGTGGTTCGATTCCAGCCTGAGACAGCTGTTTGTGTGGAGTTTGCGCATTTTCCCTGTCTCTGTGTTGGTTTCCTCCCACAATCCAAAGATGTGCAGGTTAGGTGGATTGGCCATGCTAAATTACCCATAGTGTTCAGGGATGTGTAGGTTAGGGTGGATTGGCCATGCTAAATTACCCATTGTGTTCAGGGATATGTAGGTTAGGGTGAATTGGCCATGCTAAATTACCCATAGTGTTCAGGGATGTGTAGGTTAGGGTGGATTCGCCATGCTAAATTGCCCATAGTGTTCAGGGATGTGTAGGTTAGGGTGAATTGGCCATGCTAAATTGCCCATAGTGTTCAGGGATGTGCAGGTTAGGGAGAATTGGCCATGCTAAATTGCCCATAATGTTCAGGGATGTGTAGGTTAGGGTGAATTGGCCATGCTAAATTGCCCATAATGTTCAGGGACGTGTAGGTTAGGGTGGATTGGCCATGCTAAATTGCCCATATTGCTCAGGGATGTGTAGGTTAGGTGCATTAGTCAGGGGTAAATGTAAAGTGTGGGGATGGGGATGGATCTGGGTGGGACCTTTGGAGGGTCAGTGCAGACTTGTTGGGCCAAATAGCCTGTTTCGACACTGTAGGGATTCTATGAAGTGGGCAGCTCAGTACCATCTTCTTTCAGGGCAATTAGGGACGGATAATAATTTGGGGCGGGGAGGTTGGTGAATTTGGTCGAAACTGAAAATTTCAGAAAGATGATAGATTAGTGCTAGCAATTCATGTCAGGCTATAGCAGAGTTAAACTGTAAGCAGGAAGGAACTGCAGAATGATGTCAGCCCTCACGCTCACTGTTAGCCAAGTGTGTAATGTGCAGCAGAGTCCTCTGGTGGTCAGGGATGGGATACTCTCAATGGATCGCTGTGCCTGGACAGAGAGGACTGACTCCATCAGGTGGTACATTTTAACCTGTGATCGATAACTCCAGGACTGCCCCAGGGACTAAGGGCTGATGTCCATACCACTACTGCCCAGCGACGCAGGAGGACAATCATAGTGACAATAAGAAAAGAGTTTTTAAGAAACATTCTTTACCCTTTATCTGCCCTAACGTGACTGAGGACAAATGTCTGTTGAACGGCCATTTTGGTAAGGAGGAGTCCATTCTATTTTGAGTTGGTATGAGATGTAAGCGGGTGAGGGTGGGATGGTTGCTGGCATATTGCCAACAATTGCAAATTGGACTTCAAACTAAAGAATTGAACTATTATTAATACCCACACCTCACAGAGATACAAGTTGAGAGACAAGTATGGAACATTTCCAGACGGGAACTACTCTGCATGATAAAAGACTGCAATTGAGCATCATTGAGAAACTATGAGAAAGAGAATTGGAAGAATTCAAGCCAACAGTCTGATAGGAATGCAGGGAAACGGTGAGGAAGAGGGAACATGTTTGACCCTTAGGAATTAAGCGACGTATTGGGAAGACAACATCGGATCATAGCGGGGTGGCATTGCCATTGTGCTATCAACTCCAATATTTCGGTTGAATTGTGGTGTCAAAGTTGAATTGGATCGAGACGGATCAAAGTTGTTCAGACTTCGCTGTCTGTTTGGCAGGTACTTGTGAAGCAATGTTGCCTATGGGATTAGATATATACCCTCACATATATCACATAGGCCCAACAGCAAGTTCAAGGTAGAGGAAGTTAGTGAGAGAGGGGACCACAACATCAACAATATACCAGATATTCACAGGAGTGTTAACACACAACAGTTGACGCTGAACGGCAACAGGAGATTTTAAGGAGGGCTGGTTAGAGAGCTAGGCTTCAAGGAGTGAGATTTGTGAACTCATGGTGGACAAATGAAATTGATGACAGTAACCTAGCAACCAAAGGAATGTCACAGTACCCTGACACAGTCAACACTTCAGACAAGGTCTTGTGGTTTTCTCCAAACTTGTTTTCTTATTCATTTACGGGGTGTGCGCATCCCAGGATAGTCCAGCATTGATTACCCATCCCTGATGTTATAGACCGGACCAAACCCCCTCCAAATATATTCAGTGAATAGCCTGGACTCTAACTTATTTATTTTAAAGGCAAGTTCGAGATGTTGCACTCCAGATGCAAGTCGATTGATTGATCTAGCAGATTTGAAGCACTCTATTCACACAGTCTCATGAAAATACGACAAAAGAAAGAAGATTTTGGAATAACAACTCTATCGGAAAACTTAACAGAATATTGGATTATGTAGCAACTAAACAGTAACTGCTCCAAAATAGTAATATCCAATAAACATGCCCTTGGCAAAAGGCAAATTCAGTAAAATAGATTGGCCCACAGGCAATTCTGTAGTCCAGGAGGAAAACATCAAGAGAAAACTCAGGGACTGAGCAGCAGGGAGAGATGTACTGCAGTTTCCAAGCCCAGCTTCAAGACCCCAGCTACTCCTGCAGAGAAGTTAAAACTAAACATCCTGGTTCTAGGGGAGCTTGACCCCACCCATCCAGGCTGCTTCTATTGTTCTAACTTGTTAAAAAAAAACAAGGACTCACTTTATCGGCTTTGGAGCAGACCACTCAATGCCTCCATCCCAGTCTCTCTTCATAAGAAAAACCAGGACAGAATTAGCCATAGTATTGTCACACTAATTACTCAGAGGACAGTTCAGAGTCAACTACATGGATCACATGTAGGCTGGAACAGGTAAAGATGGCAGATTTCCTTCCCTAAAGGACCAGTGAACCAAATGGATTCATGATCCTCAATCTTAATTCCAGACTTTCATTGAATTCGAATTCCACTATCTACTGTGGCAGGGTTTAAACCCTGGGCAGCACGGGTGGCTCAGTGGTTAGCACCAGGGACCCGGGTTCGATCCCAACTTCGGGCGACTGTCTGTGTGGAGTTTGCACATCCTCTCTGTGTCTGCGTGGGTTACCTCTGGGTGCTCCGGTTTCCTCCCACAGTCCAAAGATGTGCTAAATTGGCCGTAGCATTATTCCCGGAGAGGGAAAGGGGGTCTGGGTGGGTTACTCTTCAGAGGGTTGGTATGGACTTGTTGGGCCGAAGGGCCTGTTTCCGCGCTGTACGTAGTAAAAAAAAAACTTACCTGGGCATCTGGATTAATAGGCTAAGAATAATACCACAAAGGCATTGCCGGTACCACTGATATGTGTCAGAGCTATCCTTTGGATCAAGGAATGGGAAAGATTCGGGAGGTCTTTGCAACTAACCCCACCAGTCAAACTCTACTCTCATTGTCTCAGCATGCCCCTGCCCCACCGAAGTCATCTCTACCTACCTCGACACTGTCCTATTCCCCCCCCCCAGTCCAGGAACTCCCCACATACGTTTGAGACACCACTCACGCCCTCCACCTCCTCCAAAACTTCCGTATCCCTGGCCCCCAATGCCTCATTTTCACCATGGATATCCAATCCCTCTACACCTCCATCCGCCATGACCAGGGCCTCCAACCCTCCGTTTTTTCCTCTCCTGACGTCCCCAACAGTACCCTTCCACCGACACTCTCATTCGTTTGGCCGAACTGATCCTCACCCTTAATAATTTCTCCTTCGAATCCTCCCACTTCCTCCAGACCAAAGGGGTAGCCATGGGCACACGCATGGGCCCCAGCTATGCCTGTCTCTTTGTTGGCTACATAGAACAGTTGATCTTCCATAATTACACCGGCACCACTCCCCACCTCTTCCTCTGCTACATTGATGACTGCATTGGCGTCACCTCATGCTCCCGTGAGGAGGTTGAGCAATTCATCAACTTCACCAACACATTCCACCCAGACCTTAAATTTACCTGGTCCATCTCTGACACCTCCCTCCCCTTCCTGGACCTCTCCATCTCCATTAATGACGACTGACTTGACACCGACATTTTTTACAAACCCACCGACTCCCACAGCTACCTGGATTACACGTCTTCCCACCCTACCTCTTGCAAAAATGCCATCCCATATTCCCAATTCCTCCGCCTCTGCCATATCTGCTCCCAGGAGGACCAGTTCCACCACAGAACACACCAGATGGCCTCCTTCTTTAGAGACCGCAATTTCCCTTCCCACGTGGTTAAAGATGCCCTCCAACGCATCTCATCCACATCCCGCACCTCCGCCCTCAGACCCCACCCTTCCAACCGTAACAAGGACAGAACACCCCTGGTGCTCAACTTTCACCCTACCAACCTTCACATAAACCAAATCCTCCGCCGACATTTCCGCCACCTCCAAAACGACCCCACCACCAGGGATATATTTCCCTCCCCATCCCTTTCCGCCTTCCGCAAAGACTGTTCCCTCCGTGACTACCTGGTCATGTCCACGCCCCCCTACAACCCACCCTCCCATCCTGGCACCTTCCCCTGCCACCGCAGGAATTGCAAAACCTGCGCCCACACCTCCTCCCTCACCTCCATCCAAGGCCCTAAAGGAGCCTTCCACATCCATCAAAGTTTTACCTGCACATCCACCAATATCATTTATTGTATCCATTGCTCCCGATGCAGTCTCCTCTACAATGGGGAAACTGGGCGTCTCCTAGCAGAGTGCTTTAGGGAACATCTCCGGGACACCCGCACCAATCAACCACACCGCCCCGTGGCCCAACATTTCAACTCCCCCTCCCACTCTGCCGAGGACATGGAGGTCCTGGGCCTCCTTCACCGCCGCTCCCTCACCACCAGACGCCTGGAGGAAGAACGCCCCATCTTCCGCCTCGGAACACTTCAACCCCAGGGCATCAATGTGGACTTCAACAGTTTTCTCATTTCCCCTTCCCCCACTTCACCCGAGTTCCAAACTTCCAGCTCAGCACTGTCCCCATGACTTGTCCTACCTGCCTATCTCCTTTTCCACCTATCCACTCCACCCTCCTCCCTGACCTATCACCTTCATCCCCTCCCCCACTCACCCATTGTACTCTATGCTACTTTCTCCCCATCCCCACCCTCCTCTAGCTTATCTCTCCACGCTTCAGGCTCACTGCCTTTATTCCTGATGAAGGGCTTTTGCCCGATACATTGATTTTACTGATCCTCGGATGCTGCCTAAACTGCTGCGCTCTTCCAGCACCACTAATCCAGAATGTAGGTTTTGTAATGCCATGTGTGCCCTTGTGCAGGCACCTTCCTTTGCCGGGGGGTGGGGGTGTGCCAGTAATATTCCCTGGTACATATGTTGAGAGGTGCAAATGGTATTGCACACTGCTGAGTGAGGGTGCCCCTCTGCAGACCCAGGAGAGAATGTATCACCTCAGACTCAGTGTGGGAGAAGGCTGTGTGCTGGGGACCTACTGGATAATCTGAGCAGAAACCAAAATGGATGCTGTGCAGTGGCTGATAACGGACAGCACAGTGTGGAAATGGGGCGATGTGAACATCTCCGTCAGGAGTAGAGCTGAGGCTTCCAACTCAGTATTGTGCAGGGCACGACATCGCAATTAAATATTGACCTCCTGGCTTAGAGGTAGGGGCGGAGCCCTTCATTGCTGGGGCTTGGTGTTTGCCCTGATGATAGCCAGCTCTTCACAGAGAGCCGAGGGGAAAGGAACGGGGAAACCGTCAGGGGGAAAGCGATAACGCAAACACTCTCACTGCATCCTGGCCCTTGAGAACAATTCTTATCCATTCTTGGTTTTTTCCTTTCTTTGCTGTCAAGTTGTACCACCTGGATTCTCTCTCTCTCTCTCTCTCTCTCTCTCTTTCTACCCCCACAGAGTCAGCTTCACACAAGAGTTCTCACGCCTCATCGTAACCACTTCCCTGGAACCTGCTTCTAGCCTCCATTCCTGGAAATGTGTGTGAGACCCACAGATGCTGCGTTGTTCTCTCTCTCTCTCTGTCAGTTGGTGAGAGAAAGCTTGGCTGCTCGGTTTCACAGAATTATCGCAATGTCAAAGCTGTCCAGCCCTCGGGTCTGTATGCCCTCTATTCACTAACGCCATGCTCCTGCCTTCCCCCTCCCCCTCCCCCTTTTCATCATTACTGTCGAACTAATGATCTGAGGACCCTCTTGAATGCCTCAGCTGAACCTGCCTCCACCATTTCCCCAACAGTGTATTCCAGAACCTATTCCTATTCTGTGCAGACACAGAGCAAAGGGAACAAAATAGAACCTGTGACATTTAGCTGCAAAAATTCAGTGGTGTACAAGGGAGCTAATTAGAACATAGAACAAAGAACATAGAAACATACAGCGCAGTACAGGCCCTTCGGCCCTCGATGTTGCGCCGCCCCAAGCCCACCTAACCGACACTAGCCCACTATCCTCCATATGCCTATCCAATGCCCGTTTAAATGCCCATAAAGTGAGAAAGTCCACCACTGCTACTGGCAGGGCATTCCATGAACTCATGACTCGCTGAGTAAAGAATCTACCCCTAACATCTGTCCTATACCTATTAATTTAAAGCTATGCCCCCTTGTAATAGCTGACTCCATACGTGGAAAAAGGTTCTCATGGTCAACCCTATCGAAACCCCTAATCATCTTGTACACCTCTATCAAATCTCCCCTAAACCTTCTTTTCTCCAATGAAAACAGCCCCAAGTGCCTCAGCCTTTCCTCATACGATCTTCCTACCATACCAGGCAACATCCTGGTAAACCTCCTCTGCACCCGTTCCAGTGCCTCCACATCCTTCCTATAGTATGGCGACCAAAACTGCACACAATACTCCAGATGCGGCTGCACCAGAGTCTTATACAACTGCAACATGACCTCAGGACTCCGGATCTCAATTCCTCTACCAATAAAAGCCAGTACGCCATATGCCTTCTTCACAGCACTATTTACCTGGGTGGCAACTTTCAGAGATCTGTGTACATGGACACCAAGATCCCTCTGCTCATCCACACTACCAAGTATCCGAACATTAGCCCAGTACCCCATCTTCTTGTTACTCTTACCAAAGTGAATCACTTCACACTTACCTGCATTGAACTCCATTTGCCTTCTTTCTGCCCAGCTCTGCAGCTTATCTATATCCCGTTGTAACCTGCCACGTCCTTCCTCACTGTCAACTACTCCACCGACTTTCGTATCATCCGCAAACTTGCTCACCAACCTTCTAGTGCCTCCTCCAGGTCATTTATAAAAATGACAAAGAGCAATGGTCCCAAACAGATCCTTGCGGAACACCACTAGTAACTGCACTCCAAGATGAACCTTTACCATCAACTACTACCCTCTGTCTTCTTCCAGCCAGCCAATTCCTAATCCAAACCTCCAATGCACCCTCTGTCTTCTTCCAGCCAGCCAATTCCTAATCCAAACCTCCAACGCACCCTCAATGCCATACCTCCGTATTTTTTGCAGTAGCCTACCATGAGGAACCTTATCAAATGCCTTACTAAAATCCATATACACCACATCCACCGCTTTACCCTCGTCCACCTCCTTAGTCGCCTTCTCAAAGAATTCAATAAGGTTTGTGAGGCACGACCTGCCCTTCACAAAACCATGCTGACTATCCTTGATCACATTGTTCCTATCCAGATGTTCATAAATCTTATCCCTTACAATTCTCTCTAAGACTTTGCCCTCAACAGAAGTGAGACTCACCGGCCTATAGTTACTAGGGTTATCCCTACTCCGCTTCTTGAACAAGGGAACCACATTTGCTATCCTCCAGTCTTCTGGCACTATTCCTGTAGACAACGAGGACATAAAAATCAAGGCCACTGGCTCTGCAATCTCCTGCCTTGCTTTCCAGAGAATCCTAGGATAAATGCCATCAGGCCCAGGGGACTTATCTATTTTCACCCTTTCCAGAATTTCCAACACCTCTTCCCTACATACCTCAAAACCATCCATTCTAATTAATTGTGACTCAATATTCACATCAACAACAATGTCCTGTGAGTGAATACTGACAAAAAGTATTCATTCAGTATCTCCCAATCTCTTCAGCCTCCACACGCAACTTCCCACTACTATCCTTGACTGGACCTATTCCTACCCTAGTCATTCTTTTATTCCTGACATACCTATAGAAAGCCTTTGGGTTTTCCCTAATCCTACCAACAAAGAACTTTTCATGTCCCCTCCTTGCTGCTCTTAGCTCTCTCTTTAGATCCTTCCTGGCTACCTTATAACTCTCAATCACCCCAATTGAACCTTCAAGCCTCATCTTTACATAGGCCGCCCTCTTCCCTTTAACAAGGGATTCCAATTCCTTATTAAACCACGGCTCCCTCACATGACCCTTTCCTCCCTGCCTGACAGGTACATTCTTATCAAGGAAACTCAATAGATGCTCCTTGAACAAGCTCCACATATCGATTGTGCCCTTCCCTTGAAGCCTACTTTTCCAAGCCACACAACCTAAGTCATGCCTCACCTCTTCATAATTTCCCTGTCCCAGCTATAACTCTTACCCTGCAATGCACACTTATCCCTCTCCATCACTAGAGTAAAAGTCACTGAATTGTGGTCACTGTCCCCAAAGTGCTCACCTACCTCCAATTCTAACACCTGGCCTGGTTCGTTACCCAGAACCAAATCCAAGTATGGCCTCACCTCTTGTTGGCCTGTCTACATATTGTGTCAGGAAACCCTCCTGCATACATTGGACAAACACCGACCCATCTAACGTACTTGAGCTATAGCTTTCCCAGTCAATATCTGGAAAGTTAAAGTCCCCCATAACAACCACCCTATTACTTTCACTCTTCTCCTGAATCATCCTCGCAATCCTTTCTTCTACGTCTCTAGGACTATTAGGAGGCCTGTAGAAAACTCCTAACAGGGTGACCCCACCTTTCCTATTTCTAAGCTCAGCCCAAACTACCTCAGATGGCGAGTCTTCATCCATCGTTCTTGCCACCGCTGTAAAACTAGCAATTTCACACCCCCCCTCTTTTACCCCACCTCTGACCCTGCTAAAACATTTAAACCCTGGAACCTGCAACAGCCAATCCTGTCCCTGTTCTACCCATGTCTCCGTAATAGCCATAACATCGAAATCCCAGGTACCAACCCACGCTGCAAGTTCACCTACCTTATTTCGTATACTTCTCGCATTGAAGTATACACACTTCAAGCCACTTTCCTTTAACAATTCTGTTAAAGAAATGAGCTAGCGTTGGCAAATAGAATTAAGGAGAATCCAAAGGGTTTTTACAAATAAATTAAGGACAAAAGGGTAACTAGGGAGAGAATAGGGTCCCTCAAAGATCAGCAAGGCGGTCTTTGTGTGGAGCTGCAGAAAATGGGGGAGATACTAAACAAATATTTTGCATCAGCATTTACTGTGGAAAAGGATATGGAAGATATGGACTGTAAGGAAATAGATGGTGACATCTTGCAAAATGTCCAGATTACAGAGAAGGAAGTGCTGGATGTCTTGAAACGCATAAACGTGGATAAGTCCCCAGGACCTGATCAGGTGTACCCGAGAACTCTGTGAGAAGCTAGAGAAGTGATTGCTGGGCCTCTTGCTGAGATATTTGTATCATCGATAGTCACAGGTGAGGTACCGGAAGACTGGAGGTTGGCTAACGTGGTGCTACTGTTTAAGAAGGGTGGTAAAGACAAGCCAGGAAACCTGGTGAGCCTGGTGTTGGTGGTGGGCAAGTTGTTGGAGGCAATCCTGAGGGACAGGATGTACATGTATTTGGAAAGGCAAGGACTGATTAGGGTTAGTCAACATGGTTTTGTGTGTGGGGAATCATGTCTCACAAACTTGATTGAGTTTTTTGAAGAAGTAACAAAGAAGATTGATGAGGGCAGAGTGGTAGATGTGATCTATATGGACTTCAGTAAGGCGTTCGACAAGGTTCCCCATGGGAGACTGATTAGCAAGGTTAGATCTCATGGAATACAGGGAGAACTATCCATTTGGATACAGAACTGGCTCAAAGGTAGAAGAGAGAGGCTGGTGATGGAGGGCTGTTTTTCAGACTGGAGGCCTGTGACCAGTGGAGTGCCACAAGGATTCGTGCTGGGTCCTCTACTTTTCATCATTTATATAAATGATTTGGATGTGAGCATAAGAGGCATGGTAAGTTTGCAGATTGCAAAATTGGAGGTGCAGTAGACAGGGAAGAAGGTTACCTCAGATTATAACAGGATCTTGATCAGATGGGCCAATGGACTGAGGAGTGGCAGATGGAGTTTAATTCAGATAAGTGCGAGGTGCTGCATTTTGGAAAAGCAAATCTTAGCAGGACTTATACTCATAATGCTAAGATCCTAGGGAGTGTTGCTGAACAAAGAGACCTTGGAGTGCAGGTTCATAGCTCCTTGAAAGTGGAGTCGCAGGTAGATAGGATATTGAAGAAGGCATTTGGTATGCTTTCCTTTATTGGTCAGAGTACTGAGTACAGGAGTTGGGAGGTCATGTTGTGGCTGTACAGGACATTGGTTAGGTCACTGTTGGAATATTACGTGAATTCTGGTCTCTTTCCTATTGGAAGGATTCTGTGAAACTTGAAAGGGTTTAGAAAAGATTTATAAGGACGTTGCCAGGGTTGGAGGATTTGAGCTATAGGGAGAGGTTGGGGCTGTTTTCCCTGGAGCGTCGGAGGCTGGGGGATGACTTTATAGAGGTTTATAAAACCATGAAGGGCATGGATAGGGTAAATAGACAAAGTCTCTTCCCTGGGGTCGGGGAGTCCAGAACTAGAGAGTATAGGTTTAGGGTGAGAGGGGAAAGATATAAAAGAGTCCTAAGGGGCAACTTTTTCATGCAGAGGGTGGTGCGTGTATGGAATGAGCTGCCAGAGGATGTGGTGGAGGCTGATACAATTACAACATTTAAGAGGCATCTGGATGAGTATTTGAATAGGAAGAGTTTGGAGGGATATGGGCCAAGTGCTGGCAGGTGGGACTAGGTTGGGTTGGGATATCTGGTCAGCATGGATGGGATGAACTGAAAGATCTGTTTCTGTGCTGTACATCTCTCGGACTCTATGACTCTAAACGTCAACTTGTTATTGTAGACTGTGAGACAATTCTGAAGAGAAACAGCTTTTCAAGCCCTTTGTTCTGTAGAAGGTGTCTAGTAGTTAATGAGGGAGAGGGCTACAACTGAGATCCTGGGAGAGAGCTGCAGACAGGATAGGTTTCCAAAGAGTAATTTCAGTAATGCTCTCTTTCCAGCTGGCCAGAGACCCAGAGACAGTGCAGGCAATCCCAGAGCTCCAGATACACTCCCTACCTCACAGGCTTCAACTAAACCTCCAAAATCTTTGATTTGATTTAATTTATTATTGTCACATGTCCTGAGGTACAGTGAAAAGTATTATTTTGCGTGTTAGACATTAAATAAGTACATCAGAACACAGAGTATAGTGTTACACCTACAGAGGAGGTACAGGGAACGATCAACTCTAATGTATGAGAGGTCTATATTTGAGGGAAAATAAAATCCTCCTTAGCCAGATTCTCCTGGAAGAGGAAGCATTACCCAGCCAAGACCCCTTGATCAATTCACCCCTGATATTTCTAAACTCCGCTGGATATAATAAATCTCATCTGTCCAACCTTTCCTCAGGAAGCAACCTGTACATTCTTAGTATTGGTCTGGTAGATCTTTCTTGAACAGCTGCCAGCAGCTTTCCACCCCTCCTTCAATCAGTGAGCAGTTTTACTGATATTGTCTTACCCTTTCTAAGTGATTTCTCTGCTTTTCGATTCAATTCCCCTTTCAATAAGCGAGAGCATCGATTAGCTTTGCGGCACCTGCAAACTAACCCTTTACAATTCATGCACAAGGACAGCCAGATCCCTCTGCTACTCTGAGGCGCTGAAATCTTCAGTCTGCTCTTTTTTAAATAAATTCTTCCTGTCTGATTTATCCCCCTCAGCGGGGCACCATCCCTAGAGGCGTGGCATTCAACATTTGGCTTCCCTCGCCCTTTGGCGTTTGGCTCTTCACAGACTGCTCCCCATTCCCTGCATCCTGAAGATTTGACAGGTTACTTCTGGACCAGCTAGCAATGTGCCAAGTACCAGGGAACCCCTTTCAGGGGAAGAGGCTGGCAGAGTAGGATTTCAACTCCGTGATTCCTCACACTGGGAGTGACACTTCTACTGAGGACTTCCTAGCCAGCACTAAAACACATTGTAGTTCATCCCACTCAAGTAACCACTTAGTAGCCTCCTTATGTTCTCTTCCAAACTTGATTTCCTTTCTATCTTCATGTGATTTAGCTACCAGGCCTTTGGACACTTCATCCACGTGTGTGACATAACACCCGTAGCTCCTTACCAACTAGAGAATGGCCCATTTATTCCTGTTTGGACCGGGACTTTCAAACCCGCAAGCCTGCTCCACGTTTTATTTGACAATTTGCTCACCTTGGCTCCAATCCCCAGCACACGCATGAAAGAAACCAGAGCCGACTAGTTTATAGTAAGAGAAATCAATGTGGAAACAGGGAAATGTCGGATTCTAACAGAAAGTTTAATTTGGATAAATGTGAGGTGTTGCGTTTTGGAAAGGCAAATCAGGGCTGGATTTATTACAGTTAATGCAAGATCCTGGGGAGTGCTGCTGAACAAAGAGACCTTGGGGTGCAGGTTCATAGTTCCTTGGAAGTGGTGTCACAGGTAGACAAGATAGTGAGGAAGGCGTTTGGAATGCTTACCTTCATTGGTCAGTTTGCGTTAGCTCATAAATAATGAAGCCCACCAGAGAAAACGACTTTCTCCAGAGACCCGACTGGTTCCGTTTGTTATCCTCACCCCACCGCCGCCCCACCCCACCACCAGCGAGTCCTCTTGCTTGGACAGGGCTGTGTGAAAGAGTTTGTCTAACCCACCAGGTTCCACAGCAGGGGCAGGGAAAGCCAGATACTTCACACAAAACTGTCAGGCCAAAGTACAAAATGAAGTGAAGCCCCACCAGCACACCTGCAGCAACCGTACGTTACTGTAAAACCACACAAAGGTATAAAGCGATGTGCGAATGATGTGAGGCTGATGTGTGAGGTAACACGCAGTGAGTAATCAGGGTCCATCCCAGTGCCATCTCCACATTGTGGAATCCTGGTGCAGGTGGATTCAACTGAGGCTCCCTGGAGGTGCAGCTGGTGGTTAGTTGGATAATACTGATGTGCAGGGATATGGGGAAAGGCAGGAGATTGGCTCGAGAGAACAGAGGGTGTGTAGGCTTGATGGGCCAAGTGTTCTCCTTCTACAATAATAATTCTGCTTTTCTGTCTTTCTCAATGTCCTGTCTATTGGGAGGTGGGAGTCAGGGGTGGGTGGTGGTGAGCGAGAGAGAGAACGAGAGCGAGAGAAAGAGAAAGAGAGAGAAAGAGAAAGAGAGAAAGAGAGAGAGAGAGAGAGAAGTAGACACCGAGAAAGAGAAAAAGAGACAAAGAGAGAGAGAGAAAGAGAGAGAGAGAAAAAGAGAAATAGACAGAGAGGGAGAGAGAAAGAGAGAGAGAGAGAGAGAAAGAGACAGAGAGAGAAAGAGAGAGTGAGAGAGAGAGAGAGCCATACAGTGTCTGTGGGTCTCACACACAGTTCCAGGAATCTAGGCTATGGACAGGTTGCAGGGAAGTGGTTACGATCAATTGTGAGAGCTCTGTGCAAAGTTGACTTTGTTGGGGGAGAGAGTGAGAGGGAAAAACAGAGAGAGAGAGAGAGAGAGAGAGACCAGGTATTACAGTTTGACACTGAAGGGGGTGAAAAGATGAGAGTGATTAAGAAGCATATCGAATTGAGTGTGTTTTCATTGTTGTTTTCCCCCTGACAATTTCCCCATTCCCTTCCCCTCGGCTCACAGTGAGGAGCTGGCTGTTGTGAGGGCACAAGCTGAGGGCCAATCCTGAACCCCAGTGGCGAAGGGCTCAGTCCATACCTCTGAGCCAGGAGGCCCCGGGTTCACGTCGAGCACATTAGAAAACATCGGCCTTAGTGCGGATTTCTCTCACGGGTTACTAACATGCCAGAGGTCAAATCTGTCTGTACCCAGGATCCAGTAAAATCAGTAAATTACTGGATACAGAGTGGGCGAAAGCCTTTGGGATGAGCCATCCTCTTCCCAGGATTCTCAACTGAGATTAGCTCACCCCCACTGAATGAGGGTCAACATAGGACCCTCCCTACTCGGTGTCACTTGAGGAAGTTCGCGGGAGCCGGAGAATTTTTTTTGGATTGTTTTAAGGGTCATCAGGGTCAGGGGTATTGGGTCAAGGACAGCTCTATTCTCTGTTTGAATGACCACCACAGTCAAACAATGTGTTGGTTTTCAACAACTGGGTTTACATAGTTTGGGGGTAGGAAGGTCAAGAAAAGGTCTGTCCCTTTCAGGGCAACAAAGAAACAAGCTACATTTATATTCGTGCGAATAAGATTTTAGTTTTACTATCATGTGTACTTAGGGGTACCGTGAAAGGTATACAAAGTCGCCATTCCTGACACCATCCGGGGAAAAAATCTTAAGAATGGAAAAATAAAGAAATAAGTTGAAAAGTTTGACATTGGAGTTCTATAGCCATGGGTCTGCAGTTGCCCCATCCCATCAGGGCTTCCCATCCCCATGAGGGCCCACGACCCCCTGCACTGGACAAACACTCCTCCACAAGTGCCCTCACTCCCCCACCCAGGCCCACACTCCCCCACACAGGCCCACACTCCCCCATGCAGGCCCACACTCCCCCACCCAGGCCCACACTCCCCCACCCAGGCCCACACTCCCCCACACAGGCCCACACTCCCCCACCCAGGCCCACACTCCCCCACACAGGCCCACACTCCCCCATGCAGGCCCACAGTCCCCCATGCAGGCCCACACTCCCCCACACAGGCCCACACTCCCCCACCCAGGCCCACACTCCCCCACTCAGGCCCACACTCCCCCATGAAGGCCCACACTCCCCACACAGGCCCACACTCCCCCACCCAGGCCCACACTCCCCCACTCAGGCCCACACTCCCCCATGAAGGCCCACACTCCCCACACAGGCCCACACTCCCCCACCCAGGCCCACACTCCCCCAAGTGGGCATACACTCCCCCACACAGGCCCACACCCCCCCCACATGGGCCAACACTCCCCCACACGCCCCACATGGGCCCATAGTCCCCACACGAGCCCACACTCCCCACATGGGCCTACACTCCCCCACATGGGCCTACACTCCCCCACATGGGCCTACACTCCCCACACAGGCCCACAGGCCCCACACGGGCCCACACAAGCCCACACGGGCTGACAGTCCCCACACGAGCCCACACTCCACCACAAGGGCCTACACTGTCACATGGGCCCACATTCCCCCACAAGGGCCCACAATGCCCACACATGCCCAATCTCCCCTACACAGGCCTACACTCCCACACATGGGCCCACACTCCCCATGCAGGCCTACACTCCCCACATGGGCCTACACTCCCCCACATGGGCCTACACTCCCCACACAGGCCCACAGGCCCCACACAGGCCCACACAAGCCCACACGGGCCAACAGTCCCCACACAGGCCCACACTCCACCACAAGGGCCTACACTGCTCACATGGGCCCACATTCCCCCACAAGGCCCCACAATGCCCACACATACCCAACCTCCCCCACACAGGCCCACACTCCCACACATGGGCCCACACTTCCCATGCAGGCCTACACTCCCCACACGGGCCTACACTCCCCACAAGGGCCCACACGGCTCACAAGGGCCCACACTCTGCAAAAGGGCCCACACACACCCAGAAGGGTCCGCTTTCCCTGTGAGGGCTCACACATCCCCATGAGGGCCTGTTCTGGGCACAACAGATTTTGGATTTTGCGAAACACTTCTCAGCTAAAGGGCAGCTTTGAAAGTGTCGCCGCTACCAGAGTGTGAGAAACACTGAAACGGCGCAATTCTGCAGTGAGTGTGGAGAGGGAAAAAGAAGGGGCAATGGGCAGGGTGAGAGAAGGATGGTTGGTTGTCTGCAAAAAGAGGCAGGGATGGGCCTATAGTGCGAGAAAGAGAAAGCAGTCACTGAGGGCCAGTGACTGCGGTCCGACAGTTCAATATAGTAAGTATTTTGTAAAGCCCATGCATTCTGAGTTGTATGGAGGCCACCCAGAGAGAGAGGTGTTAGCCATTTACAACTCCCTGACCTGACACCAGGCAAGGCCACCTCCTGTTGGAATCTCAACAATTCCCCAGCTGTCAGCTTCCTCCTGGTCAATCACTCACTTTATATCCTGCCCTACTGCAGCATGGAGATCTTCTGAAGGATACCATTAGCTTTAAGCCTCCATACTCTTTGACCCACAACACTGGGAGGTCAAAGTATGCCTTCATCTTCGGCCCGAGGAATGTGAAGGATTATGGCGGGGCTTTAGTTAAATTTCTGCCTCAAGTACTCTGTATGAGATGAACTCAAACAATGGGAGCAGCACAGGATAAGTTGGTCAGGGGACTCTTGTAGCAATCAGTTTTGCCTGGGACAGTCTGGGGAGGTACTTGGGTGGGGTAAAATTCTTACAATCACTACCACAACCAGTGCACTTACAATGGCCCATATTAAAGTGGTGATTCTGCAAGTTGAGGAGAGTTGCCCTATTCTCCTCTGATAACCTGCAGTGTGGGATTAAACTAAAACAGGTCCGAAAGGCCTCTGCTAAACTTAATCTCTCAAACAAAAACACCCAGGGCAGACTATTAAGGGAGGTGTCAGTGAACAGTAATGCAGAGTGCCTGGTTAGTATCAAATTCGTCTGTGACAGACGATTACATTTGGATTCAATTAATGAGTCTGGAGTTAAAAGCTAGTCTGAGAATATTCATGAAATAACTGTTGCTCAAATCCACCTGGTTCGTAATGTCCTTTATTACTGCCATTCTTACCCAGTCGTGGGCTGCATGTGACTCCAGTCCCACAGCAATGTGGTTCATTCTCACCCTCTCCCCCCCAAAAAATGGCCAAACAAATCACTCAGTCCGAGCGCAATTAGGGATGGGAGGTAAATATTGACTTTGCCCACGTCCCACGAAACGAATAAAGAAAATAAAAACTAACCGTGCAGAACTACGACGATTCAGCCACTGAAACACTGCCTGCTGGAAATAAGTGGGAAGTGATACCAGTCTCTGGGATTTCATTTGCAGAGCGTGCATGGGAAAGAATTCAATTCTTTAGCATTCCTGCAACAGGAATAATTGAGAGTCGGACTGTGCAGAAGGGGAGACGTGATGGCATTGTGATATGATCACTGGGGGGCTGGCCAATCCAGAACCCCAGGTAAATCTCACCATAGCAGAGGGTGAAATTCAAATTCAATGAAAAGTTTGGAATAAGGAGTCGGCCCAATGGTGAGCAAATAACCATCGCCGATTGTTTTAAAACCCTTTTCTGGTTCCAATGGAAGGAAATCTGTCCTATCCTCACCTGGTCTGGCCTATATGTCACTCCAGACTCACAGTGATGAGGTTGACTCTGAACTGCCCTAAATGTTCTCCTTCCCAGTGATGCTTTCACCTCAGGACCACGTATACTAAAAAGAGATGAACAGAGGTTTACTGGAGGCCTAAGGGGTAACATTTTCACGTAAAGGGTGTTGGGGATTTTCAAACTCACTGTCCAACCTGATGGTGGAGGCAAAACTCACATCAACTTAAGGAGTACTTAAGCACATAACCTACAGAGTTACAGACCAAGAGCTGAAAGGTGGGGGTGAAGCTGGATGGTTCTTTGTTAGCTAGCATACAGGTGATGGGTTGAGTGGTCTCCTTCAATGCTGTTAAGCTCTGGGAGCTGAGTTTTCCCAGACCCTGAATGGCACGGGCCGAGGCAGGAAGATTAGATTCTTGATGGCGAGAGAAAGAAAGCCTGATTTTTCCAGGTTTGATTGGTGAGTGGGATCTCACCAGATTGTGAGCACAAATGACTACCTTGTTATTACCTCAGCCTGCTCCATTTCTGGACAGTGTATTATTTTCCCAGGCAGTGGGAGAGAAAATAGACAACAATAATTCCTGATGGAGTCATAGAGCTGTACAGCATAGAAACAGACCCTTTGGTCCAACATGCCGACAAAATTAATCTTGTCCCATTTGCCAGCACTTGGCCCATATCCCTCTTAACCCTTCCTATTCGTATACCCATCCAGGTGCTTTTTAAATTGTGGGTGGCACAGTGGCTCAGTGGTTAGCACTGCTGCCTCACAGCGCCAGGGACCTGGGTTCAATTCCTGCCTTGGGTGACTAGCTGTGTGGAGTTTGCACATTCTCCCCATGTGTGCGTGGGTTTCCTCCAGGTGCTGCGGTTTCCTCCCACAGTCCAAAGATGTGCAGGTTAGGTGAACTGGCCATGCTAAATTGCCCACAGTGTTAGGTGCATTAGTCCAGGGTAAATGTAGAGGAATGGGTCTGGATGGATTACTCTTCGGAGGGTCGGTGTGGACTTGTTGGGCTGAAGGGCCTGTTTCCACATTGTAGGGAATCTAATCGTGGGGGATTTTAATTATCATGATGATTGGCTTAATCAAATTGGAAAGGGTTGCTATAACAGCGAAGTGAGTTAGGGGTAGTTTCCAAGGGCAATTTGCCTTGGAGCCAACCAGGGAACAGGCTATCTTGGATACGGTAATGGGTTTAGGAAATGATCTTGAAGTAAAAGATGCCCTTGGAAGTAGCAATCATAACATGATAGAATTTATTATTCAGTTTGAGAGTGAGAAACTTGGGTCAGAATAAACTGTGTTTAACTTAAAGAAAAGGGAATGAAATGAGAGTAGAGTTGACTGAAGTAAAATGGGTGGATAGAATAGCAGGATTAACAGCAGGCAATCAGTAGCAGATATTTAAGACGGTGTTTCATAACTCTCGGCGTAAATACATCCCAGTAAGGAGGAAAGGTTCTAAGAGAGGGTTAAACCAAGAATGGCTAATCAGAGAAGTTAAAAGTTGAAAGGGAAAGCATCCAAGGAGATCAATGTCTGTGATAGCCCTGAATACTTAGGTAAAGTGAGAATACAGCAATTGAGGATTAAAATGATAACAGAAACAGAACATAAACGACGAAATCAAACTAGCAAAGAATATAAAAATGACAGTAAGCACTTCTTTGAAAGTATGAAAAGGAAGAGAGGATTCAAAATGAACTTAAACCCCTTAGAAACTGAATCTGGGAAGATGATTTAGTTGCAGTGATGGTGGATGTATTGGCTGTAATGTTCCAAAACCCTTGGATCCTGGATTGGAAAAATGCTAATGGGACACTCCTATTCAAACAGGGAGGGAGGAAACATACAGGTAACTACAGACTAATTAGCCTAACATCTAATTGTTGGAAAGGTATTGGAATCAATCATTAAGCAAGAAAGAGCAGAAGATTTAACAACTCCTAACCTAATCAAGCAGAGTCAGCCTGGCTTCATGACAGGGGGATTGTGTCTGACTCATTTATTAGACTTTACCAATGAAGGCTCAACCAGAGTGGATAGAGGCGATCCAGTGGATGTGTTGTGTTTGGACTTCCAGAAGGCATTTTACAAGATACCTCACAAAAGGTTAAGATCAGAGCCCACAGTGTTGGAGGTAGTATATTGGCGTGGATGGAGAGTTGACTCATGGGTAGGGAATAATGAGTGGGTGTAAGGGGCTCGTTCCAGGTTGGTGACCCACGACGTGTGAGGATCCACCAGGATCAGTGCTGGGACTGCAACGGTTTGCAATATCTGTTGATGACTTGGAGGAAGGAAGCAGATGTACTGTCCCCAAATTGGCCGATGGCGGGAAAACAGGTGGAAAGGCCGGTTGCAAGAGGATTACAAACAGTTTAGGTGGGGGGGGGGGGGTGGGGCGGGGGTTGATACGTGAAGATAGTGGGCAACAAATTGGCAAACGGAGCATGATGTGGGAAATTGTGACGTTATTCGTGTTGAAGATGAGAACAAAAGAACAGCGTGCTATTTAAATGGAGAGAAAGCACAGAGAGCTGCAACACTCTGAGGGACTTGAGGGACCTTATGCACAAAATGCAGAAAGCTAAGTCACAGGGGCAGCAGGTAATTGGACCGTTGGCCTTATCTCAAGAGGGTTGGACGAGAAGAATAAGGAGATCTTACTGCAAGGTGCTGGTGAGACCAAGGTGCTGGAGCGCTGTGAGCAGTTATGGTCCCCTTATTAAAGAAAATATATCATTTCATTGGAGGCAATGCACTCGGATGATTCCTAGTATGGGGGGATTGTGAAACAGGTTGGGACTCACTGGAGTTTAGAAAAATGAGAGGTGATCTCATCGAAACATCTGGGATTCTGAAAGGGTAAGTACTGAGAGGACATTTCCCCACACAGGGGACTGCTGGACCATAGGGTACAGTCTCAGAATAACAGGGCACCAATTCAAGATGGAGGTGAGGAGGAATTTCTTCCCCTAAGGTTGTGCATCTTTGGAATTCCTTGCCCCAGAGAGCTGCGGCAGAAGAGTATTTGTGTATATTTAAGACTGAGATAAATAGATTTTTGATCAGTCGGGGAATCAAGGGTTACAGGATAAGGGCAGGAAAGTGAATGTGAGGAACATCAGATCAACCATGATCCTATTGAGTGACAGAGCAGGCTTGGGGGGCTGAATGGCCTACTGCAGTCCTATTTCTTATGGTCTCATAGGAAAGAGGTGTCCTGACTGAAAGACATGATGGTTACCTGATGAAGGCTCAGCGCACCGAAAGCTAGTGCTTCCAAATAAACCTGTTGGACTATAACCTGGTGTTGTGTGATTTTTAACTCTGACTAAAAGAGGAAGCGTAGAGGGCATGGAAGATTGGGGTGGGGGAACAGGGTGGGTAAGAGCTGTTGAGCAGACAATCGTGATAGCACTAGACCATCAGCCTTGATGGGGGATAGGTGCAACAGCAGAGTTCAAGTGAATGTGAGGATGTGGAGAGAAGATGGCAGGTCTTACCCCTAGGGAATGTGGAGGGTGTGCAGCATTACAGGACGTTCCTCTGGACGGTGCACATCACACTGACCTGTGTGCCAGTTTTGACCTTATGCACAATTGGGGTTTGAATGTGGCACCCATGATGTAATCACTGGAAGGGAATGGCATTGGTGAGTATTGCCCCGTTGCTGAGCTTTGTAGAACAGAGAGACCGAGGGGTTCAGATACATAATTCTTTGAAGTTTGCATCACATACAGACGGGGTGGTTAAGAAGGTATGTAGCACCCCTGCTCTGATCATTGAGTTTGGAGTTGGCAAGTCATGTTGAGTCTGTACAGGACATTGGTGAGGCCTCTTCTGGAGCACTGTGTCCAGTTCTGGTCACCCTGGATATTATTAAGCTGGAGAGAATTCAGAAAAGATTTTCCAGGATGTGGCCAGGAATGGAGGGTTCCAGTTATCAGGAGTGGCTGGATAGGCTGGGACTTTTTTCATTGGAACGTAGGTGGCTGAAAGGTGACTTTATAAAGGTTTATAAAACCATGAGGGGCATAGATAAGGTGAATGGTAGATGTCTTTTCTGTAGTAATCCTGGGGGATTTCAAGACTAGGAGGCATATTTTTAAGGTGAGAGGAGAATGATTTAAAAAAGATACAAGAGGTAACTTTTTTACACAGAGAGTGGTTCATGTGTGGAATGAACTTCCCGAGGAAGTGATGGATGTGGGTACAGTTACAGCATTTAAAAGACATTTGGATAAGTGCATGAATAAGAGATGTTTGGAGGGATATGGGCCAAGCACAGGCAGGTGGAAATAGTTTAGTTTGGGATTATGTTAGGCATGGACTGGTTGGACCAAAGGGTCTGTTATGACTCTATAACGCAGGACACATAGATAATGAGATGGGCTTTAAGTTAGATTAGATTACTTACAGTGTGGAAACAGGCCCTTCGGCCCAACAAGTCCACACCGACCCGCTGAAGCGCAACCCACCCATACCTAACACTACGGGCAATTTAGCATGGCCAATTCACTTGACCCGCACATCTTTGGACTGTGGGAGGAAACCGGAACACCCGGAGGAAACCCACGCAGACACGGGGAGAACGTGTAAACTCCACACAGTCAGTCGCCTGAGTCGGGAATTGAACCCGGGTCTACAAACGCTGTGAGACAGCAGTGCTAACCACTGTGCCACCGTGCCGCCCGTGGCTGTGGAGAATTGTGAGAGAAACAAGAACAGGGAAATCTACCATGAACCTGCTCCGAACTGACTGATATATTTGCATCACCATTAGCCACGGATGAGGCTCTGGAAGATTGGAGGATATGAATGTTGTGCCCGTAAACAAGAAAGGCTACAAAGGAAAACCTGGGAACTATAGACCAGTAAGCCTAACATCTGTGGTAGGTAAGTTACTTAGAAGGTTCTGAGTGATAAGATATATCGTCGGTTCAGCTATTGCATGTGTTTCTTCAACGCTAATTGGCTTTAATGCGATTGAAGAATTTAGACCATTATTTGTAGAACATGAACTTCCCTGACCTGTATTGGTTATAGGAGAAAGTGAGGTCTGCAGATGCTGGAGATCAGAGCTGAAAATGTGCTGCTGGAAAAGCGCAGCAGGTCAGGCAGCATCCAAGGAGCAGGAGAATCGACGTCAATTCTCCTGCTCCTTGGATGCTGCCTGACCTGCTGTGCTTTTCCAGCAACACATTTTCAGCTCTATTGGTTATAACACGATTCTGACCCCATTAGTTTAAATGGTGCATTTATTGCATGATTTTCTGCCAACGCGAGATGGCACAATATAGCGTTATATTACTGCACATGCATATGGAAAGACAGGGGTTGATTAAGAATACTTAGCATGGCTTTGTGAGTGGGTGATCATGCCTCACAAATTGGTTAGGGTTCTTTGATGAAGTGGCCAGGAGTGTTGAGGAGGGTGGGGCTCTGGACGTCTATCTGGATTTCGGTAAGGCCTTTAATAAAGTTCCACATGGCTGTCTGCTCTGGGAGGTTAGATCACATGGAATCCAGGGCAGTTGAAAATGTGTTGCTGGTTAAAGCACAGCAGGTCAGGCAGCATCCAAGGAATAGGAAATTCGACATTTCGGGCATAAGCCCTTCATCAGGAATTCCTGATGAAGGGCTTATGCCCGAAACGTCGAATTTCCTATCCCTTGGATGCTGCCTGACCTGCTGTGCTTTAACCAGCAACACATTTTCAACTGTGATCTCCAGCATCTGCAGACCTCATTTTTTACCCTGGAATCCAGGGCAAGCTGGCAAATTGGATACACAACTGGCTTGATGGTAGGAAGCAGAGGGTAATAGTGGAAGAATGCTTGTTGGACTGGAGGCCTGTGATCAGTGGACTGCCTCATGTGCTGTACCCATTACTGCTTGCTGCAGGTTAGGGTGAATTGGCCACGCTAAATTGCCCATAGTGTTAGATGCATTAGTCAGAGGGAAATGGGTCTGGGTGGGTTGCTCTTCGGAGGGTCGGTGTGGACTGGTTGGGCCAAAGAGCATGTTTCCACACTGTAGGGAATCTAATATCAATGATTTGAATGAGAATGTACAAAGCATGATTAGTAAGTTGGCAGATGACACTAAAATAAGTGGTATCGTGGACAGTGGGAAAGGTTTCTCAGGAATTACAGCAGAACCTTGGTCAGCTGGGGCAGTGGGCCGAGAAATGGCAAATGGAGTTTAATATAGGTAAGTGTGAGGTGTTGCACTTTGGAAAGTCAAATCAAGGTAGGAATTTCATGGTGAATGGTAGGGCCTTAAGTTGTGCAGTGGAACCAAGGGACCTTGGCGTTCAGGTGCATGGTTCTCTGAAAGTGGAGTCCCAGGTAGACAGGGCAGGGAAGAAGGATTTTGGCACACTGGCCTTCATCAGTCAGGGCATTGAGTATAGATGTTGGGAAGTCATGTTACAGTTATACAGGGTGTGGGTGAGGCTGTACTTGGAGTATTGTTGGACAAACTAGGACTGTTTTCCTTAGAGCGTAGAAGACTGAGGGATGAACTTATACAGGTGTACAAGATCATGTGATGCATGGATAGGGTGAATGCACTCAGTCTTTTTCCCAGGGCTGGGGAATTGAGGACTAGAGGCCTTCAGTTTAAGGTAAGATGGGATAGAATAAATGGGAACCTGCGGGGCAACTTTTTCATACAGAGGGTGGTACGCATATGGAATGAGCTGCCAGTGGAAATGGTTGAGGTGGGGACATTAACAACATTTAAAAGGCATTTAGATAAATACACGGATAGGAAAGGATTAGAAGGATATGGTCCAACTGCAGGGAAATGGGGTTAGAGTGGAAGGACAGTTTGGTCAGCATGGACCAGTTTGGGCTGAAGGGCCTGTCTCCGTGATGCAGGGCTCTCAGCGTCTTAGTCCATCTTTAGGGAAACTCAAGCAACAGGTTGGCATCTACCTTTACATAGCAATGAGAAATGTAGCTGACACCATACACACACACACACACACACGCGCACACATACACACACACAGACACACACAGGCACACATACACACACACACACACACACAGGCACACATACACACACACAGGCACACATATACACACAGGCACACATACACGCACACACAGGCACACATACACATACACAGACACACATACACACACAGGCACACCCACACACAGGCACACATACACACCCACACACAGGCACGTATATATATACACACACACACACACACCCACACACACACTCACACTCAGGCACATATACACACACACACACACACACATACACTCACCCATACACACACACAGGCACACATACACACATACACACACACACACACAGAGTCGCTCACACATAGACTCTCTCTCTCCCACTCACACACAGACTCACTCTCACTCACACATACACACTCACACACAGACACACACAGGCGTATACACACACACACACACACAGACATACACACATGCACACACAGGCACACACACACACAGGCACACATATACACACACACACTACAGTCTGTTACACATACTCACACAGACTGTCTCTCACACACACACAAACACACACTCACACACACACACAGACACTCACACACACACAAACACACACACACAGACTCTCTCTGTCACACACTCACACAGACTCTCTCACACACACACAAACACACACACAGACTCTCTCTCTCACACACTCACACAGACTCTCTCTCTCTCACACACAAACACACATTCACACACACACAGACTCTCTCTGTCACACACTCACACAGACTCTCTCTCACACACACACAAACACACACTCACACACACAGACTCTCTCTCTCACACACACACAGACTCTCTCTCTCACACACTCACACAGACTCTCTCTCTCACACACACACACAGACTCACACTCACACACACACAGAGACTCTCTCGCACACACACACACAAACACACACACACAGACACTCTCACACACACACAGACTCTCTCACACACACAAACACACACTCACACACAGACTCTCTCTCTCTGTCACACACACAGACTCTCTATCTCACACACTCACACAAACACACACTCACACACACACAGACACTCTCTCTCACACACACACACACAGACTCCCTCTCACACACACACACACAAACACACATTCACACACACACAGACTCTCTCTGTCACACACTCACACAGACTCTCTCTCTCACACACACAAACACACACTCACACACACAGACTCACACACACACACACAGAGACTCTCTCTCTCTCACACACACACACACAGACTCACACTCACACACACACAGAGACTCTCTCTCACACATACACAGACTCTCTCTCTCACAGACACACACACACACACACACACACACACACACACACACACACACACACACACACACACACACACACACACACACACACACACACACACTCTCTCTTACACACACCCCTCAACAAGGTTACTCTTTTATGGCTTCAGTTCATGAATACATGGGCCAAAGAGGCAGAAAGTATTTTGCGAGCTCCAGCAGAAAGCAATGTCTCCCAGGAAGGGCAAGGATCCAAGAGTGAGCAGGCAGCTGGAAGCTGTGCCCTGCTCCACCAGCGGCACTTACAGACAGTTGGCACCATTTAACATGCCACAATGATTAACAGAGAACCTGTGCTGCCAAGTAACACCTTGCTTTGTTTGAATGTTTGCACTTCCTGGAGCACTGAGGCAGAGTCCCTTTCATGCTGCAGGAGCTAGAGGAGCAGCCAAGAAACCAAGGGGACGAGGAAGCCAGCTTCAGCCTAACGGGCAGAATACCAACTTCGATATGTTCCCTCTCCGAATCTCTCCCTCACCCACACACACACTCACTCTTACACATTCTTATTCACACACTCTCTCTGTCTCTCACACACACACACATACTCACACACATGCACACACACACACCCACACACTCTCACATGCACACACACTCTCTCTCATACACACACACAAACACACACTCTCTCTCACACACATACACACTCTCACATGCACACACTCTCTGTCTCTCATGCACACACACAACCACACACACAGACTCCCTCTCTCACACACACACACACTCTCTCTCTCACACACCCACACACTCTCACATGCACACACACTCTCTCTCATGCACACACACAAACACACACTCTCTCTCACACACATACACACTTTCACATGCACACACTCTCTGTCTCTCATGCACACACACAAACACACACACAGACTCCTCTCTCACACACACGCACACACTCTCTCACACACATACACACTCTCACGCACACATACACACACACTCTCTCTTTCTCTCACGCACACACACTCTCTCACACACATTGACATATACACATGCACACACTCTCTGTCTCTCATGCACACACACAAACACACACACAGACTCCTCTCTCACACACGCACACACACTCTCTCACACACATACACACTCTCACGCACACATACACACACACTCTCTCTTTCTCTCACGCACACACACTCTCTCACACACATTGACATATACACACGCACACATACTCTGTCTCGCACACATGCACTTATTGACACACACACTCTCTCACACACATTCACACACACCCACACATTCTCATGCTCTCACACATACACACACACAGACAAAGACACACGCTAAAGACTCAACAGTCTCTGATGAGGAAGAGATATTATGCTTTCTCTGGTTTGCATTCACATAACAGGCTGAGTACCACCCTGAATTGAACTAAAGTGAAAGGTAATGGACACCCAGAAAGACTGAAACCCCAATTGCTCAGTAACTTCAAACAAAGTAACCTCAGCTGGCTGTGCTATTAACTGTGCATCTGATATTTTTGTGGGTTCCGGGCCCACTGCAGAGAAGTGAACCTGCCTGTTCCCCTGCGGTGTACTGAACCCCCAGACATTGCATGGACCTCATACCTTGAAACCCACTCCTTAACCACCACTTACCCTAAACACCCTCGTCACTCATCCGGCAGCCTACCCAGCTTGTGTCATAACCCTAACCCCACACTTCCCTAATGGATCTAGGTGCCTTCTGTACCTGGCTCTGCTGCTGGACATTTAACTCATAGAATACACGGTTAGTAAGGTGGCTCAGTGGTTAGCACTGCTGCCTCACAGCGCCTGGGACCCAGGTTCAATTCCAGACTCAGTGACTGTCCGTGTGGAGTTTGCACATTCTCCCTGTGTCTGTGCGGGTTCCCTCTGGGTGCTCTGGTTTCTCCCCACGGTCCAAAGATGTGCAGTTTTGGGTGAATTGGCCACGCTAAATTGCCCGTAGTGTTCAGTGATGTGCAGATTAGGTGGATTAGTCAGGGGAAATGTAGAGTAAAAGGGTAGGGGAATGGGTCTGGGTGGGATACTCGTCAGAGAGTCAGTATGGACATGTTGGGCTGAATGGCCTATTTCCACACTGTATGGACTCAATGAATATGCCAAGGGGACTGCTGTGAAAAGGGATCTGGTTTCGCGAGTGATCATCTGCATTGCTGGATTTGTGGGTTCTCGGACAGGTTCACAATAAGAAGACCTTGTCCAGGAACCTCCACACCATGGCAAAGGTAGGTGGGGGTCATTTCTTTGGATTGGAACCCAGAGGGGAATTTCTGGGCCACAGCCTCGGCTGACCCTCCAATGCCACACTGAAGGAACGCTGTCAGTCTTTGAAGGGATGGGATTCTCAACCAAAGCACAAACGTCTTCTTCAGGTGGATTGAAAAGGTCCTAGAGTCACAGCACAGAAACAGACCTTACGGTCCAACCCATCCATGCCGACCAGATATCCGAAATTAATTTCGTCCCACTTGCCAGCACTTGACCCATATCCCTCCAAACTCTTCCTATTCATATATCCATCCAGATGCCTTTTAAATGTTGTAATTTTACCAGTCTCCACCACTTCCTCTGGCAGCTCATTCTATACAGGCATTCTATAAAGTTACCCCTTAGGTCCCTTTTAAATCTTTCTCCTCTCCCATTAAACCTATGTGCTCTCGTTCTGGACTCCACCACCCCAGGGAAAAGACCTTGTCTATTTACCCTATCCATGCCCCTCATGATTTTATAAGCCTCTACAAGGTCACCCTTAGCCTCTGATGCTCCAGGGAAAACAGCCCCAGCCTGTTCAGCCTCTTCCTGTAGCTCAGATCCTCCAACCCTGGCAACATCCTTGTAAATCTTTCTGAACCCTCTCAATTTTCACAACATCCTTCCTATAGTAGGGAGACCAGAATTGAATGCAGTATTCCAAATGTGGCCTAACCAACGTCCTGTACAGCCACAACATGACCTCCCAACTCCTGTACTCATATTTATGACCAATAAAGGGAAGCATACCAAACAGAACTGGTTCAAAGGTAGAAGACAGAGGGTGGTGGTAGAGGGTTGTTTTTCAGACTGGAGGCCTGTGACCAGTGGAGTGCCACAAGGATCGGTGCTGGGCCCTCTACTTTTTGTCATTTACATGAATGATTTGGATGTGAGCATAAGAAGTACAGTTAGTAAGTTTGCAGATGACACCAAAATTGGAGGTGTAGTGGACAGCAAAGAGGATTACAACAGGATCTTGGTCAGATGGGCCAATGGGCTAAGTGGCAGATGGAATTTAATTCAGATAAATGTGAGGTGCTGCATTTTGGGAAAGCAAATCTTAGCAGGACTTCTACACTAGGGAGTGTTGCTGAACAAAGAGACCTTGGAGTGCAGGTTCATAGCTCCTTGAAAGTGGAGTCGCAGGTAGATAGGATAGTGAAGAAGGCGTTTGGTATGCTTTCCTTTATTGGTCAGAGTATTGAGTACAGGAGTTGGGGGGTCATGTTGCAGCTGTACAGGACATTGGTTAGGCCACTGTTGGAATATTGTGTGCAATTCTGGCCTCCTTCCTATTGGAAAGATGTTGTGAAACTTGGAAAGGGTTCAGATAAGATTTACAAGGATGTTGCCAGGGTTGGAGGATTTGAGCTACAGGAAGAGGCTGAACAGGCTAGGGCTGTTTTCCCTGGAGCATCAGAGGCTAAGGGGTGACCTTATAGAGGTTTACAAAATTATGAGGGGCCTGGATAGGATAGATAGACAAAGTCTTTTCCCTGGGATCGGGAAGTCCAGAACTAGAGGGCATAGGTTTAGGATGAGAGGGGAAAGATATAAAAGAGACCTACTGGGTAACCTTTTCACACAGAGGGTGGTACGTGTATGGAATGAGCTGCCAGAGGACGTAGTGGAGGCTGGTACAATTGCAATATTTAAGAGGGATTTGGATGGGTATATGAATAGGAAGGGTTTGGAGGGATATGGGCCGGGTGCTGGCAGGTGGGACTAGATTGGGTTGGGATATCTGGTTGGCATGGACAGGTTGGACCGAAGGTCTGTTTCCATGCTGTACATCTCTATGACTCAATGACTCTATCCTAAGTACCTGCGACTCCACCTTCATGGAACTTTCAAGAACCCAAGGTGTTCGTTGTTCAGCAACACTCCTCAGGACCTTACCTTTAAGTGTATACCTCCTGCCCGGATTTGCCATACCAAAATGCAGCAGGCCTTATTGGAGAAATTAGATTTTCATCTTTTAGAAGATTTACGGCCATTGATGATGTTTGTCAGCATGGGGATTCAATGTTGGGGTAATGGTTTCAGTTCAAGGAGCCACCCAATATGGAGATAGGGAGGATATTCTCTTTGTAGAAGGTTGGTAATTTTCCGAATTCTCTATCCCAGAGGGCAGTGAAGGCCTGGTCACTGAATATATTCAAGGTTTGACTCAAGGGGAAATCCAAGGTTATGGGGAACGGATATGTAGTTGGAGTTGATGGTCATGATCTCAGTGAATGGTGCAGCAAACCCAAGGGGCAGAATGGCTTCCTTGTCTTGCTTTGAAGAAAAGCAAGGGAGTTCTCTCTCACACTTAGTCAATGTTTTATCTCTTGGCTAAACCCATTTAAATGGATTGTGCCTCTTTGGCGGCTTGCTATATGAAAATTGGCAGCCACATGTCCTATAGAACCACACTGATTACTATAGGACATCAAAACAGCATCATTGGTTGCCCAGAGCCTTAAGCATGCCTAAGACTGTGAAAGGTGCTATACAAATGCAGTTGTTTACCTTATTTATATTGCATATCGATGGGGGTTGATGAGAGGTTCAATATTGAGTTCTTTTATCCATACTGGGCTAGAATGTTCTCAGAACAATGGTGTGTTAGGCCAAATATTCTGAAATTCAGTTGACCTTCAATTAGTTTTCAAAATATCTACCATCGATGATCTTGGAGCCTTTTCTTGATGACAGTCACAACTGCCTCCAGCAGGGTACCTTTGCCTGATATGGTAATGCTCAAGTTATCTCTCACAATGCAAGAACATAGGTGTGGTTAATGTGGTATTGAAAGATCTAACAGATGTTTATTACAGCTGGCGATATTGTATATATAGACGTTAATTTCACAGGCATACCCCCGTCTGGGCTAACCTCAAACTATTAGATTACAATGATAAGCATTCTCCTAGTTGTATTGTTCTTTAAGTAAGGTGGTGTCTGGGACATTTAAACCGTGGTGTCATATTCTATGATACAGTAATGATTTCATAACCATGACTCTTAAAAGTAAACTGATGACCCGACCATGAAGGACATATCGGTTTGGGGGAGAGAGTGTGGGGTTGAAGGAAGCTTATAAACAGTATTTGCTTGTCACAGATGAACAAGATTAGATCTTGGAGAAATCCAGGGACAGTACCAACTAGACAGAAAATAGCGGTCCACGGACAAGCCTTGACGGTACCCAAGTATGCACTGGAACACAGTCCCAGTCCAATAAGTAAGAGTATCAGGATGTGAGCAGTCATTGAAACCGTCTGAGATAGACCACCTTTTGAGACAATTCCAAATCTAAGCTTGCAAAAGAGAGTTGGAATCCTTACAGAGGAAACAAAGTTGCAGCATGATTTAATGAACCACAGAGTCATTGCTGAGAAATCTATTGTTTGCTTGTTGTCCATATTTCCCTCATGTTAATTCAGGATGTTAGAATATAAGTTTTAATATCTATATATTGGCACAGGCCAAATCTTTTGTAAATAGTTTTTGTTTGAGTCAGTTTCATTTGTAATAACTGAGTTATTATTTGTAAACTAAAGAAACATAGTTGATCTGTTTCTGATACTGAACTATGAAACAGATAATACCACCAACGTTTTAGACAAATGGAGAAATGTGACTAGGAAAGGAATCAGTTCACCCTCCAAGCTGAGTTATAACATTGGATACAATCCTGCTTTGAGTAACATGGAGACTTCATGCAGGAATGTTATTGCATTTTCCTGGGAATGTTATTGTCGTCCTGTTCTGCCGAAACAGAAATGGCTAGATTCATAGAGTATGGAAACTGACCCTTCGGTCTAACCAGTCTATGCTGACCATACTCCCAAACTAAACCAATTCGACTTACCTGCATTTAGTCCATATCCCTCAAAACCTTTCCTAATCATGAAGCTATTCAAATGATTTTAAACGTTGTAACTTTACTCATAACCATCACTTCCTCTGGCAGTTCATTCCACACACAAACCATTCTCTGTGTATAAAAATTTGCTCCTCATGCCTTTTTAAATCTTGCTTCTCTCACTTTAAAAAAACATGCCCCCTGGTCTTCAAAACCCCCATCTTAGGGAAAAGACATCTACCAATCACCTTATCGATGCCCCTCATGATTTCATAAAACTCGACTAGGTCACTCCTCAGCCTCCTACGCTCCAGTGAAAATAAAATCCCAGCCTTTTCAGTCCAGTTTCATAACTCGACTCCTCCAGAAGTGGCAACATCCTGGTAAACCTTTTCTGAAACCTCTCCAGTTTAATAATTTCCTACCTGTAACAGAGCTAGCAGAACTGCATACAGTACTCCAGAAGAGGCCTCACCAACATCCTGTACAACCTCAACATGACACCCCAACTCCTACACTCAGAGGTCTGAGCAATGAAGACAAGCGTGCTAAACACCTTCTTAACCACCCTGTCTATCCATGATGCAACTTTCAAAGGATTATGTACCTGAACCCCTAGCTCTCTCTGTCCTACAACACTATCCAATTGCATAGGCCTGGCTAGGAGGGAAATCTTGCTGCAGACTTTTCTTCACAAGAAGAATGATGAGGACAGAGAGGTTTTGCCATACTTGAGGCAGATTAGAAACATATTTAAGAAGGAAGAAATTTGACAAAATGGAGGAAACAGGATTTGAGTATGGAACAGCACTTTGTTAAGATCGCTAGGCTCCTGCTTTCTGGCTGGAATGGCCTAGCTGTACATTGTAATTACTATCACTCCATAATGTGGGGATATTCATGACAAGAAGAAGCTTACAATGCTAAGATTTCACAATACACTGGTCAGTCTATACTTCCCACATTGTGTTTTAATGCTAACAGGAACCAGATACAATCGCACTACAGATAGAAGTGTAAAGGTCATTGGAAAACTCTAATGAATCAGCCATGACAAAAGAATAATGGAGAGAAAAATATACCAAGATTACTACATCAAAGTAGAATAAGACAACAAACTGGGAAATAGTGAAGGGCGAATTTAGAATACCTCTCCTTCAAACAGTAAGAAACATTGAACTGAAATTTTTCAGCAATATAATAGAGAGACTACAGGGATCATTCAAAATGCAACTGAACCCCCTATTATTGAGCAACCCATATATTTGTCATAACAATGGATCTCAACTATGGATCATCGTAACTTTAAGACTCCAACATGTCCTCTTTACAAGAGGGCTGAGAGAGCTACAAGTACTGCAGAGGGAAACCTCAGGGCTATCTGGGAGAGGTATTCTGTATTGTCACAACTGCAGGTACCAAAGGGAGACCTGTGCTGCAAATGGAACTGTAACCTCCTGTAAGTATCTAAGATTGTGAACCTGATGGTATAAAAAAAAACATAGCAGGCACACTAGTGGCTTCCCTTTTCACGAATACACAGTGGCAACAGTTTCAAGGAAGATTCAACTTTGACCTGCGTTTGTTTGTAGTCTGTTGGCCTAATAAGAAGGGTTAGGTGTTCTCAAATCTTCACAGCACATATTAGACACCCCTGTACTCCAGGCCAAGAAAGGAGACATTGGCTTACTGTGAGCAATGCCATTGTTGAATGGAACCAGGACAAAGGAATTCCAACCAACGTCCAAAGCTAGGAATCTCACAGATCAACCACGGACAGCAATGCCACCAGCAGCATCCACTGTAACAACCCCATTCTTCAATTAATACTCTTTACAGGATGAATCAGAGACTGATTTATATATCTTTGATTACTCTTTGGACTCACTCACCCTTTGTTTCTAATCTGTGTGTGTTGTGTTATTATTACATTATGCATTTTGCTCCTTCTTTTGTTAACACAAAGAAAAATCTGGTTAAGTTGGCACCTTAAAACACAGACTCATTTGAGTCTGGAAGCAAAGTATCCACAGGGCGTGGGGTGCTTTGTAAATTATCCTTGCTGCAGCCAACCAAGGGATGGATAAATAAATGAGGAAGGCTTCAAACCCAGGAACTTGATAATTCAGGATGTCCCTTCAGAAAGCATAATAAATTGGGGAATTTTGCCTGGAATATGATTCCAACAGATAGATAAGTGAATTTTAACTGGGGGCTCTCCACTCCAACTCATCACCAGACTTCATGCCAGTGCATTTGAAGCACATTAGCACCACCTATTGTTTGGAGGCAAGAGATGCAGTTTAAAAGGTGATCCTGAAGGGAGGTGGGGAAAGTATTCTGATGGCGAGATTAACCTGTTTGCCCAGGAGTAAATTCAACACAAATCTCATTGGAAAAACCGTGTAAAAGTTCTGGAGAATGAAGCCTGGATGGCACAGCGAAACCGTGAAACAGAGCATCGTCCTTTCCTCTGGAGAGTAATTGTGTCAACAACATTTTTTATTTCAAAAATATGCTTTTTTTCATAAAACTCATCAATAAAGATGCACAAACGTTCTAATTCAGTTTTTTTGCAGCCTTTGCACAGAAAAAAAGACAAAATAGCAGGATTTTGACATTTCTCAGAGCTCCTCTACAGTTGCAAAAACCAAGGAATTTCCTTTTTTGCAGAATGCTATTTATATTCATTTTGAGGCATCTAGAGGGTCCAGTAACTGAACAGACCCTTGTTATATTTTGGCAGGAAGACCTCAGACAGTGACCTTTTCCCCACTGTACCTTAGCAGCAGCTGCCCCATGCTTAGTGTGTCCCTCAGTATGTAGTCCTGGACTTGGAATGTCCCAGTCAGTAACACTCGGTCAGGGTCAACTCCATGCTCTGGAAGACCAATGAGGTTCGGGCAAACTAAAGAGTTTATGGTCCTCTGAGTGAAGTTGATGTTTGTCTCAGTGTGTGTCCTGGGGAACAGACCACAGAGTCCCACCTCATGGAGCTGCTCGGGACGAACCACAACAAAAGCCACTGCATCTTCCTCCAGACATCTTTTGCAAAGGAATATTCCAGAGGGAGGTGTGTGAACAGTCTCAATCCCACCCACCCCGACTGCCACTTTGTGGGCAGCGTGCAGTCGTGCAGGGTGACCGGGCGTACATAAAGGATGTCACAGGTCGCGCCCCTCTCATCACCAGCCAAATGGTGTCCTGGTGCTTGTTGGAAAGTTCTGGCGATGAGGCGTTCTGTCAAATGACTTGGACAGTCTGCTCAGGGAACCACGCAACAGGATCCATTCTCCGCTTTTCCCTCAGGGTCTCGACGACACCACATGCTGACCACTTCCTGATGGACTTGTGGCCAAAAGATGTTCTCCTTCACAGACTTGATGAAGGAAGGGTGATGCGGAACGGTCCAACTACTTGGAGTCAATGAGCAGGAATGACTTGGATTCTATTGAACCTAACTGACTCAAATGCAAGTGGGAACTGTAACATCAAATATCAAATTCAGTGTATGGGGCTCTGGCTTTCTGCTGGACTCATTGCACACATCTGCAGTATCTGTTACACCTGTAGGAGGTACTGTGAGAGGCTTTTCTGTGTTACAGTGTCACATTGTGTGAGCTGATAGAGAGAATACCAATCGGGTTACAGAGCCCACCTCGACAACCTTAAGAAGGAACCAAACTTTCTTTCAAAACCTTTTCACTTTAAAAAAGCATCCCTTGTCATTTTCCCTCCGCGATTGAAATTTTTAATGTCCAAAATAAGGCTTTTAGAGAAAATTGTTTCAGGAAAGTAAAACGCCGATGAATTTTAAAACCAACAATTTATCTAATTGTCTTCCGCCATTTGCATACATCTGTAATGTGGACGATGTGAGAGAGAGAAACATAAAGTCCCAGGCAGAAAGCTAGGCAAGCTTTAACCCTTCGTTCCTGTGCTGCGATTTCTAATCTCGTCCTAAATTGGAGTTTTGAAAGCACTTCAAATCCTGGAGGAAAACAATCAGGAAGCAGATTAGGAAGTAGGTGGAGGGAAGTTGGTTGAGGAATCACCGTGTTGCTTAAAATTCTGCATGCCCTTTTGGACCTTAGCTTGAGTCTCCTCCGATCCGTCGAGTTCCTCCAGTATCCTTCTTATATCCCAACTCCCTTTGCCCCCACACCGAAAGCCTGGCTCTCACTGTCAGCTCAACAATGGCCTCCGTGACCCTCTTTATCTCCTCATGTAAGACCACCCTTGTTGTATTAGTCTTAGATTTTCCTCAGTCGATTAAAAAAGAAATGCTGTGTTTTACCACTTTAAAGGCACAAGCATCATGTGTTGGTTGAAGGGAAGGGAACAGAACCACTGAAGGCCACACCTGTTTCTCGTGAAGGCTGTTTCAACGCGACCAGTGGTGATGCAATTCCCTGTCAGTCTGGGAGCCACTGGAACAACGTTTACATCAGACTGTGTCCCTCCATGCCCACTGTGCTATTCAAGATGGCGCTGAGTGGATTAGGAAGGCAGGAAGCTTAATTAAGGAGGTCTCTAGTTCTGGGAGGCAGCTGCTCTAGAGAAGAGGGGGGTGCTGGAGGTGTTCATGAAGATCTATCTCTTCACTGGTGCGTGGAACATCTAGGATGAGGCTTCCGCACATCCAGAGAATCCCTGTAGATGCTCATATGAATATGGCAGCACCCATGATCACTCAGCCCTGCTTTTTGTTACTATGAAGCTCAGGATTGTATGCTACAACAATGGAGCGATGGCTTTCCACATCTCTCGAGGTAGTTGGTGGCTGGTGATGGCTTCCCTTTACTCCTTCAACATACCATGTTCTCAAAAGGCACTGAGGACCTGTTCACACAAGACCTCAAAAGGTTCACACAAGACCTCAAAATGAATATCCTGACCCTGGGGTGGGCACTCCCAGAATTCTCTGGGCCTCATAGTAGAACAGAGGGACTTTGGAATTCAGGTGCATGGTTCTCTGAAAGTGGAGTCCCAGGTAGACAGGGCAGGGAAGAAGGCTTTTGGCACACTGGCCTTCATCAGTCAGGGCATTGAATCTGGAGTTGGGGAGTTATGTTGCAGTTGTACAGCGTGTTGGTGAGGACGCACTTGGAGTATTGTGTTCAGTTTTAGTCATATTGCCAAAGGAAGAATGTTATTAAACTGGAAAGAGTGCAAAAGAAATTTACAGGAAATGTTGCCTGGACCCAATGGTCTGAGTTATATGGAGAGGTTGGACAAGTTAGGATGTTTTCTCTTTAGAGCGTAGGAGACTGAGGGGGGACATTATAGAAGTGTATAAGATCATGAGAGGCATGGATAGGGTGAATGCACTCAGTCTTTTTCTCAGAGTTGGGGAATCGAGGACTAGAGGGAATCAGTTTAAGGTGAGAGGGGAAAGAATAAAAGGGAACCTGAGAGGCAACATTTTTTACACAGAGGGTGGTACGCATATGGAATGAGTTGCCAGCAGAAATGGTTGAGGAGGGCACATTAACAACATTTAAAAGGCATTTAGACAAATATATGGATAAGAAAGGATTAGAAGGATATGGGCCAACTTCCTGGGTAAATGGGGTTAGTGCGGATGGACATTTGGGTCAGCATGGACCAGTTTGGGCTGAAGGGCCTGTCTCTGTGCTGTAGCACTCTATGATTTGATGACACTGGATGTGGAACATTGCTGATGGCTTTCATCGATTGTCATTCTGGTTGCTGCGGATGGGTTGGACCGAAGGCTCTGTATCCATGCTGTATAACTCCGTGTTACATCGGACATGGCCCAGGGATCTCATATTCCTGCAACTTCACACTCCTTATTCAATGTCACCCCTGCAACTCGAATAAAATTCCCAGAACTTCCCAAACCCTGCGCTCATTCTCCTTCAGTCGCATCTGTATAAACATGTCAGCCAGATGACAACTGACTGACTTTTCCCTTCTCGAATGTGTCGCATTGTGCACTGAGCTGTCTCTGGAGCTGATGGTATCGCTGATGGAAGATGGTTGAAGCAGAGCTGTCCAAAAGGTTTGATAAACATCATTAACAGCTTCGGGTGTCAAGAGCCACCATTAGGCTCTGGCCTGTTGGAGAGCAGGATTTTGGGACGTTTAGTCAGACCATCATCCACTGAAGGATTTGGGAAGACCTGTCTTTGGATCAACTTCTCTCTCTTCACACTCTGCTGTGGTCACAGTCTCAGGCTCGTGCTGAATTCTGTCTGTTGCTGGGTCCTAAAGCAGTCACGCTGGCAACAACTTCATGCATTGATAGAGCACCTTTGATGCAGGAAATGTCCTGGTGTGCTACATCACGCCAAACCAGGTGCCAGATCCAAACCATCATGGAAGGGGTTAATATGAACCCGTAAATAAGATGATTTCCTTGGGAATTGGTTTAAGACACTAGGGGCTGTTTCTATCTGGCAGCCTCATGGTACAGATGGGGTCTTACATATCATTTGCCTCTACCAGGAATACAATGTTTGACAACCACATTGAGAGACTCCTGCAATAGTCACCATTTTTTGTTTCCTGGGCAGAAGCACATTATGATTCGGAAGGGGCAACCAAAAGCTCACTAAAAGGCTGCATCGAAACAGCAGAGGTCAATGTGGAGGAGAGTGGGGGGCAGTCAGGATGGGGACAGAGGGACTGCAATGGTGGAATGAAGGCGGGTGAGGGTGGGTATTGTACAAGAGGCGTCAGCTGTAGGAACGGACAGCTGAGCTTTGAAGACAAATGACAATTTGAAGGAAGACTCCAACTCCATCAACACACAAGTCAGGTTGTGGCTGTACAGGATACTGGTGAGGTTGCCTTTGGAACACTGCACGGTAGCTCAGTGGTTAGCACTGCTATCTCACAGCACCAGGGTCTCAGGTTCGATTCCAGCCTTGGATGACTGTCTGTGTGGAGTTTGAACATTCTCCCCGAGTCTGCGTGGGTTTCCTCCCACAGTCCAAAGATGTGCAGGTCAGGGTGAATTGACCATGCAAAATTGTCCATAGTGTTAGGTGCATCAGTCAGAGGGAAATGGGGTCTGGGTGGGTTACTCTTCGGAGGGTTGGTGTGGACTGGTTGGGCCGAAGGGCCTGTTTCCACACTGTAGAGAATCCAATCTAATCTAATCAATTCTGGTCTTCCTGCTGTAGGAAAGATGTTGTGAAACTTGAATGGTTTCAGAAAAGATCTAAAAGGGTTTTGCCAGGGTTGGAGGGTTTGAGCTACAGGGCTAAGGCTGAATAGGCTGGAGATACTTTCTTCTGAAGGCTGAGGGTGACCTTATAGAGGTTTATAAAATCATGAGGGGGCATAGATAGAATAAAAAGGCAAGGTCTTTTCTCCAGGGTAGGGGAGTCCAAAGCTAGAGGGCAGCGGTTTAAGGTGAAAGGGGAAAAGATTTAAAAACGACCTAAGGGGCAACATTTTCAGGCAGAGGTTGGTACGTGTATGGAATGAGCTGCCAGAGGATGTGGTGGAGGCTGGTACAATTACAGCATTTAAAAGGCAATTGGATGGTACATGAATAGGAAGGGTTTAGAGGGATATGGGCTAAATGCTGGCAAATGGGACTAGATTAATTTAGGCTATCTGGTCACAGTGGACAGATTGGACCAAAGGGTCTATTTCTGTGTTGTACATCTCTATGACTGTAAGTGCATTACATCAGTTTCAACAGACTGGTCAACATTTCGCCTTCAACTTGTGTTAAGTTGTGTATTTTTCCTGTAAGTCTGTCCTCCCTCAGTGTGTCAGTGGTTACACAGTGACCTTGGATTCTAGTGAATCCCTCATTGTGTATCCATTAGAATTCTTCCCCAGCACAGCTATCCGTTCAGCTCGGTAGAGTTCATTACTCACTGTTGTAGATAACTGATTGGGGTCAGCCAGGTTGAGTGGTCTGTTTATATTCGCACGTGGTTAGAAGTGGAGAACATTAGGGAGTTGACCTGTAGCTTGGAGGAATGCAGAAATGCATAAATGCTGCTGGCATACAAATTCAATGAACTGCAAAGTGGAGAGTAATTCACTATACTGTGTGTTACATTGAGATCAAGGGCATTCAGGGGGACACAGCAATCTATGAATCCATTCAAGGGTAGTGTCAGTGTAATAAGTAGCAAGAGAACTCTGCCTCTTCAGTACTGATCTTCAATTAGTGTCGGCGTTTGTGTATCTGATAGATCTCTCATGACATTGCTCACTGAGTTATGGTGCCTTAAAATAAATAGGGTTTTATCCTTCATATAATGCAGAGTGCTATCAAAGCCAGTGATTTACTCGTGTCTTGTATTTGTTATTGATTCTCTACTTTTTTTAAGGTTTAATTTGCTGCTGTTTTATTTCTAGGTATGTTCATAGAACCAAAGCAGAGAGGAAAAATGTTACCCTGATTGGCACAGGATTCCTGTCTCAGCAGGCCCCATCAGGATTCTCCCTGCACCACACCAGGCCCTGTCAGGATTCACTCTGTCTCACACCAGGCCCCATTAGGATTCTCTCTGCCTCACACCAGACTCTGTCAGGATTCACTCTGTCTCACACCAGGCCCCATTAGGATTCTCTCTGCCTCACACCAGACTCTGTCAGGATTCACTCTGTCTCACACCAGGCCCCATTAGGATTCGCTCTGCCCCACACCAGGCCCTGTCAGGATTTGCTCTGCCCCACACCAGGGCCTGATTCGTTCTGCCCCACACGAGGCCCTGTCAGGAATCACTCTGCCTCACACCAGGCCCCATTAGGATTCGCTCTGCACCATACCAGGCCCCATCAGGATTCGCTCTGCACCACCAGGTCCTGCCAGGATTCTCTCTGACACACACCAGGCCCCATTAGGATTCCCTCTGCCCCACACTAGACCCCATTAGGATTCACTCTGCCCTACATCAGGCCCCATTAGGATTTGCTCTGCTCCACACCAGGCCCCATTAGGATTCGCTCTGCTCTACACCAGGCCCTGTCAGGATTCACTCTGCCCCACCCCAGGTCCTGTCAGGATTTGCTCTGTCCCACACCAGGCCCCATTAGGATTCGCTCTGCCCCACACCAGGCAATGTCAGACTTTGCTCTGCCCCACACCAGGTCCTGACAGGATTCACTCTGCCCCACACCAGGCCCTGACAGGATTCACTCTGCCCCACACCAGGTCCTGTCAGGATTTACTCTGCCCCACACCAGGTCCTGACAGGATTCACTCTGCCCCACACCAGGCCCTGTCAGGATTCTCTCTGCTCCACCCCAGGTCCTGTCAGGATTTGCTCTGTCCCACACCAGGCCCCATTAGGATTCGCTCTGCCCCACACCAGGCCATGTCAGAATTTGCTCTGTCCCACACCAGGCCCCATTAGGATTCGCTCTGCCCCACACCAGGCCCCATTAGGATTCGCTCTGCCCCACAGCAGGCCCCATTAGGATTCACTCTGCCCCACACCAGGCCCTGTCAGGATTCGCTCTGCCCCACACCAGGTCCTGTCAGGATTCACTCTGCCCCACACCAGGCCCTGACAGGATTCACTCTGCCCCACACCAGGCCCCATTAGGATTCGCTCTGCCCCACACCAGGCCCCATTAGAATTCGCTCTGCCCCACACCAGGCCCTGTCAGGATTCTCTCTGCCCCACACCAGGCCCTGTCAGGATTCGCTCTGCCCCACACCAGGCCCTGTCAGGATTCTCTCTGCCCCACACCAGGCCCTGTCAGGATTGGCTCTGCCCCACACCAGGTCCAGTCAGGATTCTCTCTGCCCCACACCAGGCCCCATTAGGATTCGCTCTGCCCCACACCAGGCCCTGTCAGGATTCGCTCTGCCCTACACCAGGCCATGTCCAAATTTGCTCTGTCCTACACCAAGCCCAATTAGGATTTGGTCTGCCTCCCACACCAGGCCCCATTAGGATTCACTCTGCCCCACACCAGGCCCCATTAGGATTCGCTCTGCCCCCAGACCAGGTCCTGTCAGGATTTGCTCTGTCGCACTCCAGGCCCCATTAGGATTCGCTCTGCCCCACACCAGGTCCCATTAGGATTTGCTCTGCCCCCACACCAGGCCCCGTTAGGATTGGCTCCCCCCCACACCAGGCCCCGTTAGGATTGGCTCTGCCCCCACACCAGGTCCTGTCAGGATTTGCTCAGCCCCACACCAGGCCCTGTCAGGATTCACTCTGCCCTACACCAGGCCCCGATTCTCTCTGCCCTACACCAGGCTCTGTCAGGATTCTGCTGAAAATGTGTTGCTGGTCAAAGCACAGCAGGCCAGGCAGCATCTCAGGAATAGAGAATTCGACGTTTCGAGCATAAGCCCTTCATCAGGAATGAGAGAGAGTAGCCAAGCAGGCTAAGATAAAAGGTAGGGAGGAGGGACTTGGGGGAGGGGCGATCGAGGTGGGATAGGTGGAAGGAGGTCAAGGTGAGGGTGATAGGCCGGAGTGGGGTGGGGGCGGAGAGGTCAGGAAGAAGATCGCAGGTTAGGAGGGCGGTGCTGAGTTGAGGGAACCGACTGAGACAAGGTGGGGGGAGGGGAAATGAGGAAACTGGAGAAATCTGAATTCATACCTTGTGGTTGGAGGGTTCCCAGGCGGAAGATGAGGCGCTCCTCCTCCAGCCGTCGTGTTGTTATGTTCTGCCGGTGGAGGAGTCCAAGGACCTGCATGTCCTCGGTGGAGTGGGAGGGAGAGTTAAAGTGTTGAGCCACGGGGTGGTTGGGTTGGTTGGTCCGGGCGTCCCAGAGGTGTTCTCTGAAGCGTTCCGCAAGTAAGCGGCCTGTCTCACCAATATAGAGGAGGCCACATCGGGTGCAGCGGATGCAATAGATGATGTGTGTGGAGGTACAGGTGAACTTGTGGCGGATATGGAAGGATCCCTTGGAGCCTTGGAGGGAAGTGAGTGTGGAGGTGTGGGCGCAAGTTTTACATTTCCTGCGGTTGCAGGGGAAGGTGCCGGGGGTGGAGGTTGGGTTGGTGGGGGGTGTGGATCTGACGAGGGAGTCACGAAGGGAGTGGTCCTTGCGGAACACTGATAGGGGAGGGGAGGGAAATATATCCTTGGTGGTGGGGTCCATTTGGAGGTGGCGGAAATGACGGCGGATGATACGTTGTATGAGGAGGTTGGTGGGGTGGTAAGTGAGAACCAGTGGGGTTCTGTCTTGGTGGCGGTTGGAGGAGCGGGGCTCAAGGGCGGAGGAGCGGGAAGTGGAGGAGATGCGGTGGAGGGCATCGTCGATCACGTCTGGGGGGAATCTGCGGTTCTTGAAGAAGGAGGCCATCTGGGCTGTGCGGTGTTGGAATTGGTCCTCCTGGGAGCAGATGCAGCGGAGACGAAGGAATTGGGAATATGGGATGGCGTTTTTACAGGGGCAGGGTGGGAGGAGGTGTAGTCCAGGTAGCTGTGGGAGTCAGTCGGTTTATAATAGATGTCTGTGTTGAGTCGGTCGCCCGAGATAGAGATGGAAAGGTCTAGGAAGGGGAGGGAGGAGTCTGAGACAGTCCAGGTGAATTTCAGGTCGGGATGGAAGGTGTTGGTAAAGTTGATGAACTGTTCAACATCCTCGTGGGAGCACGAGGCAGCGCCGATACAGTCATCGATGTAGCGGAGGAAAAGGTGGGGGGGTGGTGCCAGTGTAGTTGCGGAAGATGGACTGTTCCACATATCCTACGAAGAGGCAGGCATAGCTGGGGCCCATGCGGGTGCCCATGGCAACTCCTTTAGTTTGGAGGAAGTGGGAGGATTGAAAAGAGAAGTTATTCAGGGTGAGGTCCAGTTCAGTCAGTCGAAGGAGGGTGTCAGTGGAAGGGTACTGGTTGGTGCGGCGGGAAAGGAAGAAGCGGAGGGCTTTGAGTCCTTCGTGATGGGGGATGGAGGTGTACAGGGACTGGATGTCCATAGTGAAAATAAGGCGTTGGGGACCGGGGAAGCGAAAATCCTGGAGGAGGTGGAGGGCGTGGGTGGTGTCCCGAACGTAGGTGGGGAGTTCTTGGACTAAAGGGGACAGGACCGTGTCGAGGTATTGGGAGATGAGTTCGGTGGGGCAGGAGCAGGCTGAGACAATGGGTCGGCCGGGGCAGGCAGATTTGTGGATTTTGGGCAGGAGGTAGAAACGGGCGGTGCGGGGTTGTGGGACTATGAGGTTGGAGGCGGTGGATGGGAGATCCCCTGAGGTGATGAGGTCATGGATGGTCTGGGAGATGATGGTTTGATGGTGGGAGGTGGGGTCGTGGTCAAGGGGGCGATAAGAGGAGGCGTCCGTGAGCTGGCGTTTGGCTTCAGCCGTATAAAGGTCAGTGCGCCAAACTACCACCGCGCCTCCCTTGTCTGCGGGTTTGATGGTGAGGTTGGGATTGGAGCGGAGGGAGTGGAGGGATTCTCTCTGCCCCACACCAGGCCCTGTCAGGATTCACTCTGCCCCACACAGGTCCTGTCAGGATTCACTCTGCCCCACACCAGGTCCTGACAGGATTCACTCTGCCCCACACCAGGTCCTGACAGGATTCGTTCTGCCCCACACCGAGTCTCATCAGGATTCGCTCTGCCCCACCCAGGCCCTGACAGGATACTGGTAACACTGTGGAAGAGGCCACTCACCAGTAATGGTATTGATAATGAGATGGTGATTGTTGTACCAACAGTTGGTCTGGTAGAATTAACTGAGAAGATTTGATACAATTCTGCCCACTGACATCTAAATAGAGTCATAGAGATGTACAGCATGGAAACAAACCCTTCGGTCCAACCTGTCCATGCCGACCAGATATCCTAACCCAATCTAGTCCCACCTGCCAGCACCCGGCCCATATCCCTCCAAACCCTTCCTATTCATATACCCATCCAAATGCCTCTTAAATGTTGTAATTGTACCAGCCTCCACCACATCCTCTGGCAGCTCATTCCATACACATACCACCCTCTGTGTGAAAAAGTTGTCCCGTAGGTCCCTTGTTTATCTTTCCCCTCTCACCCTAAACCTATTCCCTCTAGTTCTGGACTCCCCAACCCCAGGTAAAATACCTTGCCTATTTACCCTATCCATGCCCCTCATAATTTTGTAAACCTCTATAAGGTCACCCCTCAGCCTCCGATGCTCCAGGGAAAACAGCCCCAGCCTGTTCAGCCTCTCCCTTTAGCTCAAATCCTCCAACCCTGGCAACATCCTTGTAAATCTTTTCGGTACCCTTTCAAGTTTCACAACATCTTTCCGATAGGAAGGAGACCAGAATCAACTCTGGGACAGTTTGGTCAGTTGCTCTAGTTTGCAGTTCATCAGTTAGATCCTAAAGCCATGCAGTTCTATCCATTACCATCTCCTAGGACCTGACCAATAATCCACAAATCCAGCAATGCAGATGATCACTGCAAAAACCAGATCCCTTTTTACAACAGTCCCCTTGGCATATTCATAGAATTCCTACAGTGCGGAAACTGACCCTCCAAAGAGTATCCCACCCAGACCCATTCCCCTACATTTCCCCTGACTAATGCACCTAACCTACACACCCCTGAACACTATTTAGCATGACCAACTGACCCTAACCTGCACACCTCTGGATTGTGGGAGGAAACCAGAGCAAACCCACACAGACACGGGGAGAATGTGCAAACTCCACACAGAGAGTTGCCCGAGGCGGGAATTGAACCTGGTTCCCTGGCGCTGGGAGGCAGCAGTGCTAACCACTGAGCCACCATGCTGCCCAACCGCCTCTAAGTCTGGGGTAAGTTGATATTACAAGAAGGGGTGTTGACAGCAACACATGGACTGCAGCGGTTCAAGAAAGCAGCTCACCACCACCTTCTCAAGGGCAACTAGGGAGGAGCAGGAAATGCTGGGCCCAGCCAGCGATATCCACATCCCACGAGTGAATAAAATAATCATGTTTTTGTTCATTTGTGGGAGTTTGCGATGTACACATAATCTATTTTACCAGTTCAAAAGGATCCAATTGGAAAAGTGTCTCTCAACATCGCCTGCTCCACCGACACTGGACAGCTTGTTGTATCTGACCAGAATCCTATTCCAGTGAACCTCCAGGGTGAGGGTCGATAAAATTGACACAACACAGCAGCAGTAACCAGAGAGCAAGCAGCCACAGACAGCGCCAGAGCAGATACTCCAGAGAGAGAGAGAGAGGGACAGCCTGGTTCCCGGGAGAGACACTTTCCCGCGGGAGAGAGGAACAGCCTGGTTCGGGAGAGACTCTTACTGGATACAGCACCCAAAATCAAACAAAATTCTTCCAGACAGTGACAGGTAGGTTTACGAACCTGAGGCTGGCTACAGAGTGGTCACTCTGGAGTGCTTACAGAGGGCGTGGTTAAGCAGGGTTTCCAAGTCTAGCCCGAGACCATCCACAAACCTGCTGGCCTCCTGGGAAAGGAGCAACAGCTGTCTGAGCGTGAGCCTGAGAGTGAGCAAGCATCATCAGTGCTTGTGCAGCCGCACGAGCAAATCCTGAAGGGGTGCAAGATTCCTTTGAGGAAGAGTTCACATCATTGTCTGCTGACCTCCCCCAAGATCCCAGTCATCTCACTCAGTGACTTTGACAGCGGAGTTCATCGCAGACTAAGAGGGAGTTTTAGAGAGAAATGGAAAATGTAATGGGAAGCTGCAGCTGAACAGTGTGACAACCTGATTGCTAACGTGGGTGGGCATGGTGGCACAGTGGTTAGCACTGCTGTCTCACAGCGCCAGAGACCCGGGTTCAATTCCCGCCTCGGGCAACTGTCTGTGTGGAGTTTGCACATTCTCTCCATGTCTGCGTGGGTTTCCTCCGAGTGCTCCAGTTTCCTCCCACAGTCCAAAAAGATGCAGGTTAGGTGAATTGGCCTTGCTAAATTGCCCGTACTGTTAGGTGAAGGAGTAAATGTAGGGGAATGGGTCTGGGTGGGTTACTCTTCGGAGGGTCGGTGTGGACTTGTTGGGCCGAAGGGCCTGTTTCCTCACTGTAAGTAATCTAATCTAACGTTGTATTCCATTTGGCATCCTGCAGCAACACCTCCTGATAGCACCCTCAGTATATCCAGTTGACTATGTTAGTGTCTGAAGGACTGACCAGCAGAGCATCCAAGTATTGGAGCCTTGTGTGTGGAGCTGTTTGTTGGGTTGGCCAACTTCACTGACTCTAAGCTCCACGCCCATATTCAGCTCAGGACATGCCCCTCAAAAGGGGTTAAGTGAAAATCTTCACATCTCAAGACTCAAAATGGGTAGAGTGTGAGGGCAAGACCTTTCAGGAGTTTCTGGTAGTCAACAGCTACCTGGTCTTAAATTTATCACTCTCAGACCAGAGGATGACTGTATATCCTTCAAAGTCCTGTGAAGACCCAAGGAAATCTAAACAGATAAGTAAAAAGTGGGCCCATGCCAGCAGTGCTTCACCAGAGGCTCACTGATGATGTTACCGAGTATGGTGATGAAACGTCTGGAACCAAACCTTCCAGCTCAGCGAGGAAACTGACATCCGAGACCTGTGACCTGCTAAATACTGGAGACCAACCACCTTTAAACACCAGGACTGGTCTGACAGGAACACTGGGGGATTGAGACTCTGTTGGCTGAGAAATGACATGTCCTCAGAGCTTATCAAAACGACCATTCATCTGTTTCGAAAGAAAGACCTCATTTACAAAATCTCCCAAATGATCCAATCAAAGCTTAACAGGATTGCTGACCAAGCAAGAAGGAACATTAAACGTATCTGTAATTCTCTGAGGACATTAACTGCAGGCCTATGGAAATTCTCCCTTCACTGGTGAAAACACGCTCTGTACAGATCAGATTAAACCAAAGCTCTAGAGGGGCTGAACACTCCTACACAACATTTCCTGAATTGGCACTCAATAATCAATGAGGAGGGCTGTGTGCCCCACGTTGCAATCATCAGATCACTTACTGACACCTCCCTCCCCTCCCCCAGACTGGGATAATGGGTACCATGACTCTGCTGTTGGGTTAGGTGAAAGACAGGAGGACACAGAACTCAGTTACAAACTCAGCAACAAAACAATTCCAGATAACGTCGAACTAGGAAGTGGTTCCCTGAGGAATGCAATGATGCATTAATTGTCCAAATTCACAAAGGGAAAGGAGTATGGAGTTCACGAGGGAGTGCCTTGTTTCTGACCCATATCTCTACTGTCCTTTCCTACTATGTCCTTACCCAAATGTCTTTTAAATGTTTTAATTGAGCCCACATCCACTGCTTCCTCTGGAAGTGCCCTCCACACGCTAACCACCCTCTGTGTAAATAATTTACCCCTCATGTCTTTTTAAAATCTTTCTCCTCTCAACATAAAAATTTTCCCTTGAGCCTTGAAATTCCCCACCCTAGTGGAAAGACACCTGCCATGAGCCTTATCTATGCCCCTCATGATTTTATAAATTTCTACAAGGTCACCTCTCAACCTCCTCCACTCCAGTCAAATAAGTTCCAGTCTAGGACAAAGTGAGGACTGCAGATGCTGGAGATCAGAGTCAAAACATGTGATGCTGGAAAAGCTCAGCAGGTGCCCTGATGAAGGGCTTATGCCCGAAACGTCGATTCTCCTGTTCCTTAGATGCTGCCTGACCTGCTGCACTTTAACCAGCAACACATTTTCAGCTAAGTTCCTGCCTAGCCAGCCTATCTTTAGATCTATTGTCTGATTTCACCTTGTCTAGTGCAGGTTAAATCCTATTATGAGAGGGAGCTGTCAAAATTGGAAGGTTTTCCTAGGAGGAGCGTATCACGCTGATGGACAGCCCCCTTGCCCGATATGAGGGCGGGGGTGGGTGGGGTGGGGGAGGGGGAGTGGGGAGTGTTCAGACTGACTCTGGAGCTGTAGTGCTCAGGTCATGGCCTACAGTGGCACAACAGCAGTGTATCGCAAAACAGGTCAGGCCATTGATTAGATTCCCGACAATATGGAAACAGGCCCTTCGGCCCAACACGTCCACACTGACTCTCCAAAGAGTTACCCACCCGGACCCATTCCTCTACCCTACATTTACCCCTGACAAATGCACCTAACACTATGGGCAATTTAGCATGGCTAGTTCACCTGACCTGCACGTATTTGGACTGTGGGAGGAGGCTGGAGCACCCGGAGAAAACCCATGCAGAGAGAATGTGCAAACTCCACACAGGCAGTCACCTGAGGTTGGAATCGAACCCGGGTCCCTGGTGCTGTGAGGCAGCAGTGCTAACCACTGAGCCACTGTGCCACCCCACACTGGATGACACTGCATAATAATAAGTCACCCTTAGCACATAAGCTCCTTTGGCTTGTTGTCTTTTGGAGGGAAGCAGTGCGAGATTTTATTCACTCACAGAATATGGGTGTCACCAGCTCGGCAATCAGTCTTACCCATCCCTGATTGCCCAGAGGGCATTTAAGAGTCAGTCACATTGTTGTGGTAGGTGTTACGAGTTCTGGGTGCCTTTTGGCTCCCTGATGTTTCAAATCACCACATTTTAGGCTTGGAAAGATAAGAGGGAACTCTTTGTTTAATTTGAACCAGGCACCATGGCAGAAGACTGTCTTTTCTCAATGTTATGTTGTACACGGCTAACACTGCAGTGCAGGTGTGAACGTGATCCCACTGGAACATGACCCCACATACAAGTGGTTCCCGGTTAAACAGTTTCCAGCTCTTTATAGACTAACACGTGACAGTCAATAATGAAGAGAAGAAGCCGTGGGTTATCTTTATGTTTGGAGTTGGAGCTGCCCAGTGCTTGATGTGATCCAGTTAGATCTGGTGATGGGTGGCCAAACTATTGTTACCCGTATAGGTGGGAAAATCTGCCCCTCTTGCACTGTAAAATACTGAAGATGGGGCATAGAAGAGTCACTCCTGATGAAGGACTTATGCCCGAAACCGCGATTCTCCTGCTCTTCGGATGCTGCCTGACCCGCTGTGCTTTTCCAGCACCACACTCTTGACACAGAAGAGAATGTGCAAGATGCACAAATGTCCAATAATTAAGAGCACTTTGAGGATAAAATCGCTTTATTTTAATGGCAATTTATGATCGCTTATCACAAAATTTCCCTGCCAAGCTTCACAATTCCTCATTCCTAACATATTAATAACAATGACCTATTTCTCATTTATTAATTCCTTTTCTGGTCTTATGTCATTTTAAAAACATTAACCTATTTTTCTAGTCAACCTGTTCCCTGATGTTATTGCACACACCTCTGGAGCAGATATATGAAATAACTATTGCCACACTCGGGTGCTAAACTGCATGATACTCCCTCAATTCAATGCCCTTTCCAAACTAAAATGGGCATGTAGCTGTAATTGGCAATTTTCTGACCATTGTTCTGAAGTCACAGTAAAATGAAAAGTTTGATTTTTTTCCTCTATTGCTCCTTCAGATGGTTATGGAAATGCATGTTCATAAATTTCTCAGAGATGAAGAAAAATATTCCAGCACGTCAATGACTGATGCATCCTGGGAAGGTGCCTTCCCTGCACGTGCTGCAATCCAACAAAATGGATTCCATTCATAGAATCGCACCTCCTGGATACCAACATTACACCTGGATAAAGGCTTCAACTGGAAACTTGAACACTGACAAAAGGCATTAAAAGACACTAAAGATAAACCTTTTAATCCATGAAATGTGGGCCCATCATTCACTGCACATCCCAAGTTGCCTAGAGAGCAGTCAACAACATTGCAGTGAGTCTGGAGTCACACATAGGCCAGACCAGGTAAATATGGCAGATTTCCCTCCCTAAAGGACATTAGTGAACCAAACGGGGTTTTATGACTAAATAGATACATGGAGAAAGTGAGGACTGCAGTTGCTGGAGATCAGAGTCGAGAGTGTGGTGCTGGAAAAACACAGCCGGTCAGGCAGCATCCGAGAAGCAGGAGAATCAACATTTTGGGCATAAGCCCTTCATCAGGAATTCCTGCTCTTCGGATGCTGCCTGACCGGCTGTACTTTTCCAGCACCACACTCTCGACTCTAAGTAGATACATAGTCATCATTAAATTCTTAATTCCAGAATTTTATTGAATTCACATTTCACCCTCTGCCATGGCAGGATTTGAACTTGGATCCCATAATGCTACCTGGGTCCCTGGATTAAGAGTTTAGAGATCATACCACTGGGGTGGTCTACTCAAGAGCAAGGTGAGAGTTTCCATTGTGAAATATGCGTTGCTTATGTCAAAAGTTTTGTTCTGTTTATGCAGGAATTTTAATTACCAGGGAAAATACCAGACCTTTTCACTAAATAAAAAAATCTGTGTGTGATATGTGGGAAAAAGCAATAAATAATAATAGAATAATAGATGTTAATGCTAGGTGAGGATTCAAAGTATCTATGATTGCAGCATTGTCAAATACAGGCAAGCGCATGTATTGTCAAAGAAGATTTAGTTAAACATCAAACAAAACCAGGTTATAGTCCAACAGGTTGAACTATAACCTGGTGTTATGTGATTTTTAACTTTGTCCACCCCACTCCAACACCGACTCCTCCACATCAAAGAAAATTAAGACTTTTATCATGAACTCTAATTTAGCATTTTCAATGGAGTGTACCACATAACTGAGTATATTGCAGACAGTACACTATCTTCAGTAGAAATCTTCGCATTCTCAAATTTATTGCGGACTCCAATCACACAAAATCAAAGTCGTATTTTCTTTTTACTATGGCGCACAATGAGCTAAATGAATTTGAGAGATTGATAAGGAAGAGCAGTTCCAAATATCCATCTCTTGGGTTTACCTTGCAACGCAGCCTCCAATAATGTGAGCACAGAGCGCATGTTAATTCAGGCAGGACTGTCTTGTTATTTTTACTGGTCGCCTTGGAACGAGAAAGGGTTCAGCCTTTTAAGCTGAAGAACGCCACAAGTCAAACATTAACAAAACCTCAAAACACGAGGCGTGCTGAGATTTGCCTGGCAACAGGGCCCAGGGTCCTTTGTTTGATTGACTGTCTGCCATGTTGTAAAGAGTTATGGCTGGCAGGGGGGTGGGATCAGTGTCTTTTCACACACCCACACATCACTGTTGCTGTACTGTACGAGGTAGCCAATATCCATATTCTCAAATCAGGAAAGATGCAAGAGTTTTATTTTTGAATGTTGATTCTGCTATTGGCTACCAGTAGGTTGGTCAACATCAAAGCATGGTGGTTGGGGGGGGGGGGTTGGGGGGGGAATGCTATTCCTCCCACCTTCCTCCACACCCCCACCTGTTCTCAGCATCATGGGTCAGCCCAGCATCCTGGGGTCAGCCATGACTCAGTTGGTACCACAGATCCAAGAGTTCAGACACAACGGTAAGGCCATGTCTGATTGAGACAAGGAGAAATCTCTTCACTCTTGTCAGATCCTTTATCAGAGGAAGTGGCGAAGGCTGAGTCGGTTGAATGTTGTTTTTCAGAAAGAAATAGATTTCTAGACACAGCGCACGTCACAGGATATGGGGGAAGAGAGCAGGATCAAGGTGTAGAAAGAGAGAGAGAGAGGGAGAGGGGATGACCATGTTGATTGGCCGGGTGGAGGGGGTCAAATTACCTACTCCCACTCCTATTTCTGATGTTTCTATAACTCGGATAGTTCAGGCCCCCGTCTGGAGATTTAAGTCCCTCATCCAGAATGACACTGTCGAAGGCACTGTCTTTCCCATGGTGCTTCAGTCCATGGATGGCAAAGAACTCGTGGCATATTTGAAAAGAACAGCAGGGGGAGCTGTCCCTGAAGCCCTGGTCAAGAATTCTCCCCCAATGAACATCGCTAACTATCAGATCATTGCCACATTAATATTTACGCACGGTCTGCCTTCAAACTGGTTGCCATGGTTTCTGTGCTGTGACAGTACTTCAAAAAGTGACTCTGAGATGTTTTAAGGCATGGAAAGATGCGATAGAAGTTCTTTTTTTCAAGATAAAATGCATAAATGGGAGGAAAGCAAAATAGCCCATGTGTTCTGAATTGGACCGAATGGGAAGTGAACAGGGTGTCCCAATCTGGTGCTGACAACTTCATCTGGAGCCCCGGTTGGATTTTGTCTTAACCCCAGTTTTCTGAGCTTGCAACAGAATAAAGGGAAGCCTGACCCAGTGCGACATTTGTACCATGAAGACCAATAGGTCTCAGTTCTATTGCAACGAAATTGCCTCAGCTTCCCTTGTTGTATAGGGTGGTGGTCGTCAAAGAGTTAATTTCGACGGATCGGATATTGAGCTCCCCACAAACCTGAAGATATCGCACGGCCTTTCAGCCGGGAAACATTTAGATTCACGCGAGATTGCAAGCAGCTCCTGCTAGCTGTTCAGTTAGTTGTGCATACTGTGATTAGATGTAAGCTACAGCCTGTTATGTAAGACAAGTGACTTTACTCATTGAGATGTTACAGTGGCCTATCCTTTTGCACTGGTAATTAGACCGGTTCTAAAAGTCAGCAAAATTAAAAAAGGGGGGATGATTTAATCAGCTTCTGTGATCTGAAGGAGCATCTTCAAAGTGTTTGGTTGCATTTCATTTTCTGATCTTTGGGCGCCTGGAGCGAAGGGGAGTGGGCAGTTCAGAGGACCTCCTGCTTATAAACAGGCCCAGGCAGTGGGCTGTGGAGGGAGCCAGCTGAACTTAATGCACGCCTCGTATCCGTGGTTACACTCATGCCTGGGTGTCCTTGGAGAGGGAGCATGTGGTGTTCCACCAGTGCTCTCGACGCCTTTCGAGAGAGAGGTGGGCACTGCGGAGCAACAAGTGTCTTATGTCCCCCTCCAACTCCATTTTGATTTTGTCCCTTCCCTCTCTCCCTACCCTCCCGCCCTCTCGCATTTGACTGTTTTTGTGGCTTAGCTAATAAACACTGTCAGATACGCAGCGTTTTCACTAATGACTGTTGCTGGTTTCAAAAAAAAAATTCACACTGATGTTGGGCAGTGGGAGGGATTCAGTTGTGCAAGATAACATTCCTGGGTAGAGAAAAAAAAGAAATTAAATGTTTGGCTGCCTCTTCTAGACAGCACTCCTAATCTTTGGCATCCGAAAAGGGTCAGACAGATGGATGAGTCTGTGCCAGGGTCTTGCTGGCTAAGGTGTCGTCAACAGTTCTAGGCTGCTAGAAGCAGTCACTCTATGGACCTCCATCATTTCAACTGTGCTCTCAGAGGAATGGTGGTGGGGAGGGGAGGGAATGGAGGGGGGAACGCAGTGTTTTGACCAAACCGTGATGACTCATTGGCATCATCAGTCGCCCCTCACCACCTCCTGAAACAAGGCTTCAAAATGTTTCGCCCGAGATTTTAGCCTTTTTTCAACCCTCACGCCATCATTCCTAATTTGGTTTCGTTTTGCAAAAGGAGGATTGGTGGCAGTGAACTGTCCTAGCCACAAAAAGTCACCAGTACCACACTTCTCCTGTCAGAGAGGGCGAAATTAATCTCGGTTAAATTTAAGAAGAAATATGGGAAAGGCTTCCTACTTGGAGTGGGTGTCTGTTCCAACTGGCCCACTTTGGATATACCTACGGTCCCATCTGCAGGCAAAGACCATCACTGAGTAAAAAGTGAGGTCTGCAGATGCTGGAGATCAGAGCTGAAAATGTGTTGCTGGTTAAAGCACAGCAGGTCAGGCAGCATCCAAGGAACAGGAAATTCGACGTTTCGGGCCAGAGCCCTTCATCAGGAATGAGGAGAGGGTGCCAGGCAGGCTAAGATAAAAGGTAGGGAGGAGGGACTTGGGGGAGGGGCGATGGAGATGTGATAGGTGGAAGGAGGTCAAGGTGAGGGTGATAGGCCGGAGTGGGGTGGGGGCGGAGAGGTCAGGAAGAGGATTGCAGGTTAGCAGGGCAGTGCTGAGTTCAAGGGAATCGACTGAGACAAGGTGGGTGGAGGGGAAATGAGGAAACTGGAGAAATCTGAGTTCATCCCTTGTGGCTGGAGGGTTCCCAGGCGGAAGATGAGGCGCTCTTCCTCCAACCGTCGTGTTGTTATGTTCTGGCGATGGAGGAGTCCAAGGACCTGCATGTCTTCGGTGGAGTGGGAGGGAGAGTTAAAGTGTTGAGCCACGGGGTGGTTGGGTTGGTTGGTTCGGGCGTCCCAGAGGTGTTCCCTGAAGCGTTCTGCAAGTAGGCGGTCCGTCTCCCCAATATAGAGGAGGCCACATCGGGTGCAGTGGATGCAATAGATGATGTGTGTGGAGGTGCAGGTGAATTTGTGGCGGATATGGAAGGATCCCTTGGGGCCTTGGAGAGAAGTAAGGGAGGAGGTGTGGGTGCAAGTTTTGCATTTCCTGCGGTTGCAGGGGAAGGTGCCGGGAGTGGAGGTTGGGTTGGTGGGGGGTGTGGACCTGACGAGGGAGTCACGAACGGAGTGGTCTTTGCGGAACGCTGATAGGGGAGGGGAGGGGAATATATCCCTGGTGGTGGGGTCCGTTTGGAGTTGGCGGAAATGACGGCAGATGATACGCTGTATACGGAGGTTGTTGGGGTGGTAGGTGTGAACCAGTGGGGTTCTGTCTTGGTGGCGGTTGGAGGGGCGGGGCTCAAGGGCGGAGGAGCGGGAAGTGGAGGAGATGCGGTGGAGGACATCGTCGATCACATCTGGAGGGGATCTGCGGACCATCACTGCACAATCTCACCAATTAGATCCTTGGGATTCTCCAAACACTTAGCAGTTAGAAGTTCTACGTCGACTCTTGGATACTGGACTCACTGAGTTCCCGCGTTGATAATTGCTGTGGGCCTTCGTAACTTGACAGAGCAGTCCCACACTACATTGGACAGTCTACCATTATGTCATGCAGCATCTGAGGAGCAGGAGAGTCAACACTGCGAACATAAGCTCTCCATCTGGAAACGCTTGTGCTCAAAATGTCGAATCCTCTGCTCCTCGGATGCTGCCTGACCTGCTGTGCTTTTCCAGCACCACATTGTTCCACTCTGATCTCCAGCATCTGCAGTCCTTACTTTCTACCAGTCTACCAGTATGGGTTAGCCTCACAATTGGTGCACTGCCCTGGACTTGAGGCCACACAGTATGAGGGCTTTTGTTTTGTTAATGAAGATACCCAGGTTCATAGCTCCTTGAAAGTGGAGTCGCAGGTAAATAGGATAGTGAAGAATGTGTTTGGTATGCTTTCCTTTATTGGTCAGAGTATTGAGTACAGGAGTTGAGAGGTCATGTTGCGGCTGTACAGGACATTGGTTAGGCCACTGTTGGAATATTGCGTGCAATTCTGGTCTCCTTCCTATGGGAAGGATATTATAAAACTTGAAAGAGTTCAGAAAAGATTTACAAGGATGTTGCCAGGGTTTGGAGGATTTGAGCTACAGGGAGAGGCTGAACAGGCTGGGGCTGTTTTCCCTGGAGTGTCAGAGGCTGAGGGCTTCCTTATAGAGGTTTATAAAATCATGAGATGCATGGATAGGGTAAATAGGCAAAGTCTTTTTCCCAGGGTAGGGGGAGTCGAGAACTAGAGGGAATAGGTTTAGGGTGAGAGGGGAAGGATTTAAATGGGTCCTAAGGGGCAACCTTTTCACACAGAGGTTGGTACATGTATGGAATGAGCTGCCAGAGGAAGTGGTGGAGGAGGGTATAATTACAACATTTAAAAGGATTACGGATGGGTATATCAACAGGAAGGGTTTGGGGGGATATGGGACAAGTGCTGGCCAGCAGGACTGCATTAATTTAGGATATCTGGTCAGCATGGGCGGGTTGGACCGAAGGGTCTGTTTCCATGCTGAACATCTCTCTGACTCTCAGCCATTACAGAGCGTTTACTGCAAAACTATGCTTTATTCATAGGAAGAAATCTTCAGTACATGTAGAGTCAATGAAGCTGTTCAGATCTATCCTCTCTTTACTCACAGAGAACAGGTTAAGTCTTTGATGTTCACCGTACTCGATATTTACAGTCAACCTCTTGGCCTTTAGTGGTGGCATCAGCGGGTCCAATCAGATTAGATTCCCTACAGTGTGGAAACAGGCCACACCTGACCTTCCGAACAGTAACCCACCCATTCCCCTACAGTTACCCCCGAGTAATGTACCTAACACTGTGGGCAATTTAGCATTGGCCAATTCACCTGACCTGCACATCTTTGGATTATGGGAGGAAACCCACACAGACACGGGGAGAATGTGCAAACTCCACACAGACAGTCACCCGAGGCTGGAATCGCACCCAGGTCCCTGGTGCTGTGAGGTAACAGTGCTAACCACTGAGTCACCGTGCTGCCCACTGAATTACTGAATGAAGCTCTGTTCTTCTTCAGCAGAAGGGCCTTACATGGCGCCTTTCCCCACTGCGCCTTGGTGGCAGCTGCCCCAAGCTTTAGAAAAGACAACATGGAGACACATTGTGCAGAAGATTTAATACAATGCACGTTTATGCTGGCAAGTTTAACACCCATTTTAAAGTTTATCGGCTTACCAATATCATTCACCAATGGTCCTGTCACTGGGGGGACTGTCTGCATCCCCGTGGTGTGGGTGAACTTTTGGACCGTTGCAGGGCAGAGGTAGCTGTCCAGTTCCACCCAGGGGGGCATTTCTCTGCTCTGGGGTCAGCAGACTTTAGTTCTGAGTCTGACAGAAGGACTGTCAGAGGATCGCGGCTCCCAGCTACCTGGGGCTGCGGCCCAATGGGTACCCCTTGGTTCTCACCAGGTGGGATCTGTGCTTTACTGGGCCCCTTGTTGGGAGTGGGGGTGGTGGGGTGGGAGTGGAGGGGAGGGGGAGAGCATCCATTGTTTGCGGGTTGGGGGGGCGTGTACTCCTCTCTGTGGCATTTAACCTCTTTTCTACCCTCCTTCCGCATCCCCTTTTCGCCATCAGGGGAGTTGCTGGTGTCATCCACATGTAGTTGGCTCTTTCTGCTTTGCTGTAGGGCCATGGGAACCTGGCGGAATTTCCTTTTCCTGTTGTATTTCACCAGTATCCACTCCCCATCCTCCTTGGCTTCCTCCTCCTCCTCCGTTGACTCCGTCTGTCCAGCTAGGGCCGTGCCTCCGCGTTGGCTGTTGTCCATTGCACTCCGGCCTGTCCTTGTCTCTGGGTCTCCATTCCCTCAGACGGTCGTTGTAGAGCCCACTCTCTCCCGCAGGTTCGGCACACTCTAGGCTGCCCCGCATACACCAGGTAGCACCTGCTCCCTCCAATGGTGAAGCTGGAGGGTGGGTGGAGGATGTTCCAGCTGTTCCATCCACCCTCAGGGTCACCTTGACCTGCCACTTGCTGGTCCAGGTTCCAAAGGGGTCGATGACATCTGTCTCCCTTGAGCTCCATGTACCACCCCAGGAAGATCAGGACATCTGCCACTGGGATACATGGGTTGTACACATGCATTGTCACAACCCTGCTCCTCTGTGCAGGGAGAACACACAACAGCACAGCAGACAGGATGGAGAACACAGCCTCGCCTCCTTTCTCCTCGAATACCTTTAGGAATAACTCCCATTGCTTTCCCCCTCCTGAAGGTCACATCGAGATATCCACCCCTGGGGAAATCCTGCAGGCAGGTGTATGTCTGCTGCTTGGAACCACATTTACCCAGCAGGGCACTTCCACAGCCTTCCGAAGATACACAAAGCTAACAACCACAACAAGGACAGAACCCCCCAGTCCTCACCTTCCACCTCACCAACCTCCGTATACAACACATCAGCCTCCGCCGCTTACAAACAGACCCCACCACCAGAGATATATTTCCCTCCCACCCCTATCCGCTTTCTATAAAGACCATTCCCTCTGTGGCTACCTGGTCAGGTCCATGCCCGCCAACAATCCACCCTCCCGTCCTGGCACCTTCCCCTGCCACCGCAGGAATTGCAAAACCTGCAAAGGAGCCTTCCACATCCATCAAAGGTTCACCTGCACATCCACCAATGTCATTTATTGTATCTGTTGCTCCCAATGTGGTCTCCTTTACACTGGGGAGACTGGACCCTTCCTCGCAGAGTGCTTCAGATCACATCTTCAGATAACCCGCACCAATCAACCCCTCTGCCCTGGGGCTAAACACTCCACTCTGCCGAGGACATGCAGATCCTGGGCCTCCTCCATCGCCACTCCCTCACCACCCGATGCCTGGAGGAAGAACGCCTCATCTTCTGCCTCAGGACCCTCCAATCCCTTGGTGTCAATGTGGATTTCACCAGTTTCCTCATTTCCCCTCCCCCCACCTTATCCCAGTTCCAACCTTCCAGCTCAGCACCACCCTCATGACCTATCCTACCTGCCAATCTTCCTTCCCATCTATCCCCTCCACCCTCCTCTCTGAGCTATCACCATTACCCCCACCTCCATCCATCTACTGCACTCTCAGCTACCTTGCCCCCAGCCCCATTCCTTTCCCAGTTATCTCACCACCCCCTCAGCTCACAGCCCCATTCCTGATGAAGGGCTTTTGCTCGAAACGTTGACTCTCCTGCTCCTTTGATGCTGCCTGACCTGCTGTGCTTTTCCAGCACCACACTCTCGTCCCATCGTATCAGGCAGTGGGACTCTGTGGGAGAACCTCTCTGGCTATGTTGAAGGCATTTTGAAGCCCATTGTACAGGAGACCCTCAGTTTCTGTCACGACACTACGGATTTCTTACAGAAACTCAACACCCACAGACCAGTCGAACAGTGAACATTCCTCGTCACAATGGACGTTTCCGCACTCTACACCAACATCCCCCACAATGACGGCATCGCAGCAACAGCCTCAGTACTCAACACCAACAACTGCCAATCTCCAAACACTGTCCTACAACTCATCCGTTCTATCCTTGATCACAGCATCTTCACCTTTGACAACCAGTTCTTCAGCCAGACACATGGATCAGCCAAATGTGCACCACAATATGCCAACATCTTCATGCACAGGTTCGAACAAGACTTCTTTGCTCTAACTAACACTATACACCAGGTATGTTGATGACATTTTCTTCCTCTGGACCCATGTCGAAGAGTCATTGAAACAACTACGCAGTGATATCAATGAGTTTCATCCCACTGTCAGACTTACCATGGACTTCCTGCCCGTATCAGTGGTGAACTCTCCTTCTTTATGGTCATTTAAGCGGGCATTGGATAGGCATTTGGAAGTTATTGGGCTAGTATAGGTTAGGTAGGATTCGGTCGGCGCAACATCGAGGGCCGAAGGGCCTGTACTGCGCTGTATCCTTCTATGTTCTATGTTCTATGTTCTATGTACTCTTTAGTATCTGTCTCATTCTTGGACACATGCATCTCCATCAAGGATGGACACCTCAGCACCTCACTCTACTGCAAACCCACAGATAACCTCACGATGCTACACTTCTCCAGCTTCCACCCGAAACACAATAAAACAGCCTCCCCTGTGGACAAGCCCTACACATACAACAGGACCTGTTCAGATGAGGAGGAACACACCAGACATCTGAAGGTGCTGAAGGACCCCCTCAGGACGATGCTCAACTCATCAATTGCCAGTTCTGAAGTGCCACAGTGAGAAACCGTAATGACCTCCTCAGGAGACAGACATGAGCTGTGACTGACAGGGTACCCTTTGTTGTCCAGTACTTCACAGGAGCTGAAAAACGACATCATGTTCTTCACAGCCTGCGGAACATTATCAATGAGGATGAGCACCTCGCCAAGACCTTCCCTATTGCCTCCACTTCATATCTTTAAACAACCACCAAATCACAAAAAGATCATTGTTCATAGCAAACAGTCTGGCTTTCAGCACACCATTGACCACAACACCGTACAACCCTGTCATAGCAACCACTACCAAACGTGTCAGAGTGTCAACATGGATATTACCATTACATGTGGGGACATCACCCACCGTGTACACGGCAGGTACTCATGTGACTTGGCCAACGTTGTCTATCTCATGCCCTGAGGCATGGTACATCGGTGAGACTGAGCAGAAGCTACGGCAATGGATGAATAGACGCAGCGCAATGGTCACCAGACAGGAGTGTTCCCTCCCCGTCACTCAGGGACATTTGGCCTTAGATCTTCGGGTGGCCATCCTCCAAGGCAGACTTCAGGATGGGCAACAACGCAAAATGGCCGAGCAGAGGCTGATAGCCAAGTTCGGTCCCCATGGGGATGGCCTCAACCAGGATCTTGGGTTCATGTCACACTATAAGGTGACCCCATTGCACTATACCCTCGCTCACTCACTCTCTCTCTCTCTTTCTCTCTCTCACACACACATACATACATTCTTACATACTCACACAGATATGCAGACCCTCTCTCTCACACACACATACACCCCCCACAGTCACTCGCACGCACCCTCTCACAGGCTTATACCCCATCACACTCACACACTCACACACACACACACACTTTACCACGCTTGCACACATGTAGGTGGCACTGTGGCTCAGTGGTTAGCACTGCTGCCTCACAGCACCAGGGCCCCGGTTCGATTCCACACTCGGGTGACTGTGTGGAGTTTGCATATTCTCCCCGTGTCTGCGTGGGTTTCCTCCGGGTGCTCCGGTTTCCTCCCAAAATCCAAAGATGTACAGGTCAGGTGAATTGGCCATCGGAAATTGCCCACAGTGTTTGGTGAATTAGTTAGAGGGAAATGGGTCTGGGTAGATTACTCTTCGGAGGGGTGGTGTGGGCTGGTTGGGCCAAAGGGCCTGATTCCATGCTGTAGGGAATCTAATCTAATCAAACACACACTCTCTCACATGCAATTACCTTCACATGCACTCCCTCACTCTCATGCACGCACACATACATATAAGTCTATGGGGTGAATTCATATTTGCAGAATTGTAATTGCAGATACAATCTATTTTGTTCAGAAAAATGCACAATCATGCAATATTTTAAAAATTCCTACTTTGGAAATAGAACCAGTCTGACTCAAGAATGGGATACAGACAGACTCTAACCTCACAACTTTAATAAATTGTTTGAACTGAGGCATAACCTTTCTTTTTATAAAACCTTAAGTTATGTCGGGAATGGGACTTAAACGAAGTTCTGGGATTTACATATTAATGACTCCAAAACCTGCAACCCATTCTAAAAGATGAAAGACTTAACAGCAATCTAGGTTTGTTCCAGATATTGTTTCAGTTGCACGACATTGTGATCTTTTGCTATAAATTCTGGTCCTGCTTCTTAACCACCTGATGAAGGAGCGTCGCTCTGAAAGCTAGTGCTTCCAAATAAACCTGTTGGGCTATAACCTGGTGTTGTGTGATTTTTAACTTTGTCCACCCCAGTCCAACTTTGTCGAGGTTCATCCCGAGCAGCGCCGTGACGGGGGACTCCGTGCTCTACGGTCTGTTCCCCGGGACGCACACCGAGACGAACATCAACTGCGCCTGGAGGATCATCAACTCGGTGAAGGACGCTCTCTGGGTGGTCCGAAACCTGTTGATCTTCCAGCTGAAGGAGTTGACCCCGACTGAGTGCTGCAGACTGGCAGATTCCAAAGTCCAGTACTATGTGTTGAGGGACACGCTGAAGTATGGGGCAGCTGCTGCCAAGGCGCGGTGGGGAAAGACCACCGTGTAACATCCACCTGCCTGAGAAGAACAGGGGGCCCACACAGTCATTTGGGCTCTGCTGACACCTCAGCTAAATATATGGGCATATGATTGAAAAATATATAGACCCGTATATGTGAATGATAAATTCTGATCTCTGTATGTAAATGTATACGTAGTATGGCATAACCAACTGTACAGACCATCAAATTATTTTATGAATAAAGTATATTTTTGAAAAAAAATTGAAGATCCACTAAGAGCAGGTCAGCTCAACTGACAATTCTCCAACATCCAATCACAATCCAGCAATGGTCCCAATAGCTCTGATGACTTGCAACTTGACCCTTGATCTTAGCCAAAAGGACGAGAAGCAAAGGAGATTTATTTAAAATTCAAAAACATACCTTATTCATAGAAAATAAATCTTTGGCAAATAGACAGTTAATGCACCCACTCAAAACAATACTGGGTTTTTTTTAACCTACAAATGACAAATAAAGTCTTTGATGTCCACCATACTCGATATTTACAGCCAACCTCTTACCCTACAGCTGAGGCCATAGGAGGGCCCAACACCAGGACCTGGCAGGCTGCCCCGACTGCCTCAATGCCAGTCTCCACAGACCATAGCAACAGTGGCAGTGCCATAAGAAGGTCAATGACCTTCCTCACTCTTCCAGGGTAGGTGCCACACTCTCCCCTCTGCCACCTCATGCCCACTCTATCTCAGCTTCTGTGCCCACCGAGGCCCAGGCTCTGCCACTCTCACCATTGGTTTGAACATCTCCTCACTGAGAGCCAGCGTTGACTCTACGCTGACTCCTGTCTTCCCCTGGGCACCTCTTGATTAGCTCCAGCAGCCCGGTGCCAACCATTTCCGTCCTGCTTGATCCCTCCCGCCTTGGCAAGTCTGGCTTTGTCCAATCCACTGCCATGCCTAGGGTCACCTGACTGAACCTCCAGGGTCAACGAACCCTGCTGCTGAAGCAGCGTCCCTTAGCCCAGCTGTGAGACCAGGGACTGCAATGGGGTGGAAAGGAGCCATTGATGGCACATTGTTGACACCGACTGACAGCGTACTGTGTATAAAGTACGACATTTAGATACATTTGTTTTGTTTCTTGTGACCCCTGTTGGTTTGACTCTCTGCTTAGCTCCTATTCTATGATGACATACTTAATAATGGAGCTTGATACAAAACAGACGTGTGCTTTCCCATTGGAAAGGAATCATGGGATATTGTGGTAATGTATGCAAGTGACACTGAGGTATTCAATCAGCCATTGTCCTGTGGAATGCTAGGGGAAGCTTGAGGGCAGAATGGCCTACACCCTATTGTTAATGTTCCCTCCCTGAGATAAGTGTGACTCCACCCACCAGTCTGTGTTTTTCTCAGTCTCTCTGTCTCTCTACTACATGTGTGTTCCTCTTGTTTTCTCACCCAAGTCTGTTTGACATCAAGATGGCCGCCACCAAGAGGAATTTTTTGAGGATGTAACACTGAAGATGCACAAGGGAGATCCAGTAGATGTAGTATACCTGGACTTTCAGAAAGCCCTTGATAAAGTCCCAAATAGGAGGTTAGCGAGCAAAATTGGGACACATGGTATTAGGGGCAAAATACTGACTTGGATTGAAAGTTGGCTGGCTGACAGGAAACGAAGGGTAGTGATAAACGACTCTCTTTCGGAATGGCAGGCAGTGACCAGTGGGGTACCGCAGGGATCAGTGCTGGGACCGCAAATTTTTATAATGTACATGAATGATATAGATGAAGGTATTAAAAGAAATATTAGCAAATTTGCTGATGACACAAAGCTGGGTGGCAGGGTGAAATGTGAGGAGGATGTTAGGAGAATACAGGGTGACCTGGACAGGCTAGGTGAGTGGACGGATGCATGGCAGATGCAGTTTAATGTGAATAAAAGAATGGTTATCCACTTTGGTGGCAAGAACAGGCAGGTGGATTACTACCTAAATGGAATCAGTTTAGGTAAAGGGGCAGTACAGAGAGATCTGGGTGTTCTTGTACACTAGTCAATGAAGGTAAGCATGCAGGTACAGCAGGTAGTGAAGAAGGCTAATAGCATGCTGGCCTTCATAACAAGAGGGATTGAGTATAGAAGCAAAGAGGTTCTTCTGCAGCTGTACAAGGCCCTGGTGAGACCACACCTGGAGTACTGTGTGCAGTTCTGGTCTCCAAATTTGAGGAAAGACATTCTGGCTATTGAGGGAGTGCAGCGTAGGTTCACAAGGTCAATTCCTGGAATGGCAGGACCATCTTACGCTGAAAGATTGGAGTGACTGGGCTTGCATACGCTTGAGGTAAAAACGATGACTGCAGATGCTGGAAACCAGATTCTGGATCAGTGGTGCTAGAAGAGCACAGCAGTTCAGGCAGCATCCGAGGAGCAGTAAAATCGACATTTCGTGCAAAAGCCCTTCATCAGGAATAAAGGCAGTGAGCCTGAAGCGTGGAGAGATAAGCTAGAGGAGGGTGGGGGTGGGGAGAAAGTAGCATAGAGTACAATAGGGGAGTGGGGGAGGGGATGAAGGTGATAGGTCAGGGAGGAGGGTGGAATGGATAGGTGGAAAAGAAGATAGGCAGGTAGGACAAGTCATGGGGACAGTGCTGAGCTGGAAGTTTGGAACTAAGGTGAGGTGGGGGAAGGGGAAATTAGGAAACTGTTGAAGTCCACATTGATGTCCTGGGGTTGAAGTGTTCCGAGGCGGAAGATGAGGCGTTCTTCCTCCAGGCGTCTGGTGGTGAGGGAGCGGCGGTGAAGGAGGCCCAGGACCTCCATGTCCTTGGCAGAGTGGGAGGGGGAGTTAAAATGTTGGGCCACAGGGCAGTGTGGTTGATTGGTGCGGGTGTCCTGGAGATGTTCCCTAAATGTCAATGCCTTTATTCCTGATGAAGGGCTTTTGCACGAAATGTCGATTTTACTGCTCCTCGGATGCTGCCTGAACTGCTGTGCTCTTCTAGCACCACTGATCCAGAATCTGGTTTCCAGCATCTGCAGTCATCGTTTTTACCTCAAGCGTATGCAAGCCCAGTCACTCCAATCTTTCAGCGTAAGATGGTCCTGCCATTCCAGGAATTGACCTTGTGAACCTACGCTGCACTCCCTCAATAGCCAGAATGTCTTTCCTCAAATTTGGAGACCAGAACTGCACACAGTACTCCAGGTGTGGTCTCACCAGGGCCTTGTACAGCTGCATCCAGTCTCCCCAATGTAGAGGTGACCCTATTGGGAGCAACGGATACAATAAATGTTATTAGTGGATGTGCAGGTAAAACTTTGATGGATGTGGAAGGCTCCATTAGGGTCTTGGATGGAGGTGAGGGAGGAGGTGTGGGCACAGGTTTTACAGTTCCTGCGGTGGCAGGGGAAGGTGCAAGGATGGGAGGGTGGGTTGTAGGGGGGCGTGGACCTGACCAGGTAGTCACGGAGGGAAAAGTCTTTGTGGAAGGTAGAAAGGGGTGGGGAAGGAAATATATCCCTGGTGGTGGGTATTTTTGGAGGTGGCGGAAATGTCGGCGGATGATTTGGTTTATGCGAAGGTTTTTAGGGTGGAAGGTGAGTACCCGGGGCATTCTGCCCTTGTTACAGTTGGAGGGGTGGGGTCTGAGGGCAGAGGTGCAGGATGTGGACGAGATGCGTTGGAGGGCATCTTTAACCACGTGGGAAGGGAAATTGCGGTCTCTAAAGAAGGAGGCCATTTGGAGTATTCTATGGTGGAACTGGTCCTCCTGGGAGCAGATATGGCGGAGGCGGAGGAATTGGGAAAATGGGATGGCATTTTTGCAGGAGGTAGGGTGGGAAGAGGTGTAATCCAGGTAGCTGTGGGAGTCGGTGGGTTTGTAAAAAATGTCAGTGTCAAGTCGGTCGTCATTAATGGAGATGGAGAGGTCCAGGAAGGGGAGGGAGGTGTCAGAGATGGTCCAGGTAAATTTAAGGTCAGGGTGGAATGTGTTGGTGAAGTTGATGAATTGCTTAACCTCCTCGTGGGAACACGAGGTGACGCCAATGCAGTCATCAATGTAACGGAGGAAGAGGTGGGGAGTGGTGCCGGTGTAATTACGGAAGATCAACTGTTCTAAGTAGCCAACAAAGAGACAGGCATAGCTGGGGCCCATTCGTGTGCCCATGGCTACCCCTTTGGTCTGGAGGAAGTGGGAGGGTTCGAAGGAGAAATTGTTAAGGGTGAGGACCAGTTCGGCCAAACGAATGAGAGTGTCGGTGGAAGGGTACTGTTGGGGACGTCAGGAGAGGGAAGAAACGGAGGGCTTGGAGGCCCTGGTCATGGCGGATGGAGGTGTAGAGGGATTGGATATCCACGGTGAAGATGAGGCGTTGGGGGCCAGGGAAACGGAAGTCTTGGTGGAGGTGGAGGGCGTGGGTGGTGTCTCGAATGTATGTGGGGAGTTCCTGGACTAGGGGGGATAGGACAGTGTCAAGGTAGGACTGAGTTCAGTGGGGCAGGAGCATGCTGAGACAATGGGTCGGCCAGGGTGGTCAGGCTTGTGGGTCTTGGGAAGGAGGTAGAACCGGGCAGTGTGGTTCCCGGGCTATGAGGTTGGAAGCTGTGGGTGGGAGATCTCCTGAGGTGATGAGGTTCGGTATGGTCTGGGAGACGATGGTTTGGTGAGGGGAGGTGGGGTCATGATCGAAGGGGCGGTAGGAAGAGGTGTCCTCGAGTTGGCGTTTGACTTCAGCAGTGTAGAGGTCAATGCGCCAGACTATCACTGTACCCCCTTTATCTGCTGGCTTGATGGTGAGGTTGGGATTGGAGCAGAGGGATTGGAGGGGAAGGCTGAGAGGGGATCTGATTGAGACGTATAAGATTATTAAAGGATTGGACACTCTGGAGGCAGGAAGCATGTTTCTGGTGATGGGTGAGTCCTGAACCAGAGGACACAGTTTAAAATAAGGGGTAGGCCATTTAGAACAGAGTTGAGGAGAAACTTCTTCATCCAAAGGGTGGTGGCTGTATGGAATGCTCTGCCCCAGGAAGCCCAGTCTCTGGACACCTTCAAGAAAGAGTTGGATAGAGCTCTTAAGGATAGTGGAATCAAGGGTTACGGGGATAAGGCAGGAGCAGGATACTGATTGAGGATGATCAGCCATGATCATAATGAATGGTGGTGCTGGCTCGAAGGGCTGAATGGCCTACTCCTGCACCTATTGTCTATCTCTGGGACTTTGTCTTTGTTTCTGCATCAACCCAGCTCCTAGTTTTTATTACATTTGTATCCCACAATCCCCGGTGGGCACCTTCCATACCTTTGAGCTTCTTCAAAAACTCTGCTGCCAGTATCTTAACCCACACTGAACCTCTACCACCTCTGCACATTTGCACTAGTTCTGGCTCTAATTTAAAATTATCATCTTTGTCCTCAAAAGTTTCCAAGGTTTCAAATCCCTACCTATCTCTGCAGCCTTGACTGACTTCCCTGACCCTCTGACATCTCTACACTTGGCTGTTTCTCGTTTCTTAACCATTGTTGGTCTTAATTACCCCACCATTGGCTGCCATCACCCCAACTTCCCTCACCTTGCAGCCTGGGGTCCCCTTCCCCTCTGCCTCTTTATCTTTCCTCCTTAGAATAACTCATTCTTTGGCCAAGTGTTTGGGCTAATACCGCCTCATGTGACTCAGGGTCACACTTGGATCACTTCGGTCCTGGACACGCCTTGTGGATGTGGTGCTATAGGGGTCACAGGTTCCTAGGGAAACACCTGGCAGACATTCTTTATTCACCAGCTCAAACACAGCATGTGAACTTAGTGCTAAGAGGATACACTGTTGGTTATTTCGACACCATTAGTCTCTTGCCCTTTCAACTCTGTAAGAAGGAAGCTGTGTGTTTATCTCATGTTTTCCATGAATTTTCATCCTTCTTTTTCATGGACGTAGGAGTTGCTGGCTGAGCCAGCGTTCCTTGCCTGTCCATAATTGCCCCTGATAAGATGGTGGGAAGCTGCCTTCTTGAACTGCTGAAGTCCATTCAGTGTAAAGACACCCACAGCACCATGGGGGGGGGGGAGTTTCAGGATCCGGACCCTGTGACACTGAAGGAATGGCTGACATATTTCTAAGTGGGAATGGTGAGTGACTTGGAAGGGAACTTGCAGGGGGTGGTTAGATTAGATTACTTACAGTGTGAAAACAGGCCTTTCGGCCCAACAAGTTCACACCGAACCACCCAAGCACAACCCACCCAGACCCATTCCCCCCTTCACCTAACACTACAGGCAATTTAGCATGGCCAATTCACCTAACCTGCACATCTTTGGACTGTGGGAGGAAACCGGAGCACCCGGAGGAAACCCACGCAGACACGGGGAGAATGTGCACAGTCAGTCACCTGAGGTGAGGAATTGAACCCAGGTCTCTGGCGCTGTGAGGCAGCAGTGCTACCCACTGTGCCACAGTGCCGCCCATGGTGTTCCTATATATCTGCTACCCTTGTCCTTCTAGGTGTTAGAGGTCATAGGTTTGGAAGGTGCTGTCTGAGGAGCTTTGGTGAATTTCTGCAGTGCATCTTGTAGATAGTGCACACTGAGCGTTGATGGTGGAGGGAGGGGATGTTTGTGGTCGTTGTGCCAGTCAAGTAGGGGCTGCCTTGTCCTGGATGGTATCAAGTGTTGTTGGAGCAAGTGGGGAGCATTCCATCACACTCCTGAGTTGTGTCTTGTAGATGGTGGGCAGGAAGGAGAGTCAGGAGGTGATGCAGGATGAACTCATGCTCAGAAAAATGGATACATTTTGTGGAAGCTTTTCATCTTGTACACATCAGAGTAACTCGCAAAAGTAGAAATCATTGGAGAAACTGAAGAACAATCATACCAGACTCGAAACACTATCTCTCTCTCTCTCTCTCCAGTGATGCTGAGTCCTGCTGAGTTTCTCCAGCATCCTCTGAGGTCACTCTGGCGATTATGAGATGGAAGACTTCCATAAAACGAGTCCTTTGTTCTGCAATATTCAGACTCTGCCCGAGCAAGTGACTATTTGTGAATTACTGCCGGCTGATGTTAGAAATGAAGGAAGGCTGCGATCGAAACTCTGCCAAACTCTGTACAGCCACTTCCCAAAACCTTGAACACCGGCCCCTCAATTGTGGTACCCTCTAGGGTTTTCCCTGCTCCAGTGCCGGATGTGAAATATTTTGAGGTGAAAGCAAAAATTGCTGGTGGAATTCAACAGGTCTGACAGCGTCAGTGGAGGCAGAAAGCAGAGTTAACACTTTTGAGTCCAGTAAGCGTTTTGATCTGAACAGCTGGGTCTCCTCTCCCCACTGCTCTTTGTTTGGCTGGGGGTGGGATGGGGATAATATGAATAATAAAAACTCCAGGTAGCAGCATTGAATATCGGGGAGATGAGCCGTTGATGATTCGGTGTTTGCGATGGCTTCTTCTTCCCCCGCTCTCCCCCCTCAATCATCCTTACAGGGGCATACCTTATTCAGGGAGATCGGTATCGACACTACCTTTTGTGGGGTGCCTTGGATAGTGGAGATAGGGGCTCCAACTCTCTATCCCCCCTCTCCTGCCATGCAAATCTTTCTGTGGGTTTGAAACCAGTGGGTTTTGGGTTACACGTAGGGATATTGTCCAGGGTTTCCTCCTGGTGTTGTATATCACCAAAACAAAAAAAAATAGACTGAGCTCCTGTCGATCGGCACAGCATGTCTAAGAATCCCCACAGTGTGGGAGCAGGCCATTCAGCCCGCTCTGAACAGCATCCCACCCAAACCCAGCCCCTACCCTATTACCTTGCATTTCCCATGTAAACCTACACATCCTTGGACACGACGGGACAATTTTGCTTAGCCAATCCACCTAACCTGCATATCTTTAGAATGTAGGAGGAGATCCACACAGGCACGGGGAATATGTGCTAACTCCACACAGACAGTTGCCCGAGGCTGGAATTGAACCTGGGAGCCGTGAGGCAGCAGTGCTTACCACTGTGCCACCATAGTGCCCAGGAGGAAGCTGGCTGAAACTGGGCCCAAGGAGATAAGATTTTAAGATGTGGATATTTTTCCTTTTCTTTCGGCTCTGCTTGTTTTAGTTCTTGCTTTGTTTTTTTTAAAAGCTCTGGTTTTGTGGCGTGTATTTTAAGATGGTGTCAGACAATGGTGACTTCACACACTTTTCACCAGACCAGATACATGTGACAATAAAATCTGATTCTTAACTCTGCAATGCTGCAGTACCATGAGCTGCCACATGGGGTTGCTAGATACTCAAGTAAAAAGTGAGGTCTGCAGATGCTGGAGATTGGAGCTGAAAATGGGTTGCTGGTTAAAGCACAGCAGGTTAGGCAGCATCCAAGGAACAGGAATTCTGATGAAGGGCTCTGGCCCGAAACGTCGAATTTCCTGTTCCTTGGATGCTGCCTAACCTGCTGTGCTTTAACCAGCAACACATTTTCAGCTTGCTAGATACTCAGCCTACTGGCATCCAGGTTGGCCTGACCACTGTGTGCTCAGGTACAGAGCCACACATTCCATTCCACAAAAAAAGTTGCTGCTCTGAACTCTCCATAAAGACTAGCTGAAACAGAATAAAAATTGCTCAACCGGACACCCTAGGAACAGCAGGAGAGCATACAGTCTGGAACGTACGACTGTGAATGTGAATGGACTGCAGATTCGCGCTGCGAGTCTCCAACAGTTCCATCACCTGTTTCCATATTGCGGCACGGTGGCACAGTGGTTAGCACTGCTGCCTCACAGCGCCAGAGACCCAGGTTCAATTCCCGACTCAGGCGACTGACTGTGTGGAGTTTGCACATTCTCCCTGTGTCTGCGTGGGTTTCCTCCGGGAGCTCCGGTTTCCTCCCAATTGGCTGAGCTAAATTGCCCTTAGTGTTAGGTGAAGGGGTATGGGTGGGTTGTGCTTAGGCAGGTCGGTGTTGCGCCGAAGGGCCTGTTTCCACACTGTAGGTAATCTAATCTAATCTTAACTGCAGAAAGCTGAGGCAAGGGAGTGAACTGCATGTTCAATGGAAGTCATGATGTGGAGGTGCTGGTGTTGGACTGGGGTGTACAACGTTAGAAAAATCACACAACACCAGGTTTATTTGGAAGCATGAGCTTTCGGAGCGTCGCTCCTTCATCAACCTTCTGATGAAGGCTCAATGCTCCGAAAGCTAGTGTGCTTCCAAATAAACCTGTTGGACTATAACCTGGTGTTGTGTGATTTTTAATTTTGTACCCCCCCCCCTCCCCCCCCAAAGGAAATGACCTTCGCGGTTGGAGGGTCTGAGCTATGGAGAGAGGCTGAATAAGCAGGGGCTGTTTTCCCTGGAGCATCGGAGGCTGAGGGGTGACCTTATATAAAATCATGAGGAGGGCATGGATAGGGAGAGTAGCCAAGGTCTTTTTCCCAGGATAGGGGAGTCCAAAACTAGAGGACTTAGGTCTAAGGTGAGAGGGGAAAGACGTAGAAGGGACATAAGGGGCAATGTTTACACGCAGAGGGTGGGGTGTGTTTACAATGAGCTGCCAGAGGAAGTGGTGGAGGTTGGTATAATTCCAACATTTTAAAGGCATCTGGATGGATATATGAATAGGAAGGGTTTGGTGGGATATGGGCCAAGTGCTGGCAAATGGGACTAGATTAATTTAGGATATCTGGTCAGCATGGACGAGTTGGACAGAAGGGTCTGTTTCTGTGCTGTACATCTCTATGACTCCATGAAACAGCAGCAAAGGATGTGCCTAGTAACAGCTGGTCACTAACTGTGCACATCAACCCCAGACAATCACTAGGGTTACATTTCTAACACAGCCGGCCTTGTTGCTATTGTCTTTGGCTGTGACCCTTGGCTGGTTTACTCTCAACTCAAAGCAACTGTAAGGGGAAGAGGACTGAGAGTTCAGGATGGACCCAGATTAGAAATAGAGTACAATCCCTGTCTACCAGGCCATAAGTTTTCCTCGTATTGTTGTGTATCTCAACATAAAAAACCACTCAAATCCCATCGATGGCAACAAAGACTATGGGGGGAAAGCATGTCATAGAATCCCTACAGTGCGGAAACTGGCCATTCGGCCCATCGAGTCCACACCAATAGCAGCCAACCCAGACACACCCCCATCCCTGTAACCCTGCATTTCCCATGGCTAACCCACACATCTCAAGACACTATGGGGTAATTCAGCCTGGCCAATTCACCTAACCTGCACATCTTTGGACCATGGGAGGAAACCCACGCAGACACACAGAGGATGTGCAAACTCCACACAGACAGTCACCTGGAATTGAACCTGGGTCCCTGATGCCGTGAGGCAGCAGCGCTAACCACTGAGCCACCACATTCTTCTGTATCCCAATGGGCACAGGTCCAACTTTCTCAACATGTCTTCATAAGGCAGGCCGTCCATATCTGGGACCAATCCAATGAACATTCCCTGGACTGCCTCCAATGCTAATGTATCTTCCCTGAGATACGGGGCCTAAAAGCCTTCACAGCATCCCAGTTGTGGTCTGATCAGTGCCCCGTATTGTTTTAGCAAAGCCCCCCGACTTACATACTCCATTCCCTTTGAAATAAAGGCCTTCTCTAACACCAACACCAAACGTTTGATTGCTCTTCATCTCACGAGAGTAAAACCAGTATCACAATGGGTGTGAAATGGGCAGAAACCAGGGTTCAGGGTGACATTGAATGTCAGATCCCTTCCAACGTGAAGATTCAGTTGTTGTAGCCATTAGTCCTGCTGCACTTTCCACAGACAGTGGACAATTGGCTGATTTCAGAAATGAAGTTCAAAATTCCTGACCAATTCTCTGACCAGACCCACCAAGGCTAAAGATATCCCCAGGTGACCTGTGTGAATTTGACTAACTGCTTGCTCTGACCGTCACGGGGCACAGATCAAAGCCTGCAGTGTACTATAGACTCGTGTAGATAGACTCTTGCCTCGAGATCCTACATGTTAGGGTTGGAGTGATGCTGAGACTTCAGTTGCTGTGAACCGCCATCTATATTGGATTAACGGAACAGATAACAACTTCAACTGGGGTAAGGGTGTCTCTTGTGAGGCAAGGGTTTCTGGGCCCTGCCTAGGCCAGGTGCTGAGGTCAAGGAATATCAGCCCCCTTGCACTGCCCCAGCATTGGCCATTTCATGGTAGTGAGCTCAGGACCTGGTATGGCGCATTAAACACCCTGTTACTTAAAGGGGCAGCTGACGTTTTCGAGCAGACTGTGTGTGTTTTTTTATGCATGTGTGTCTGTGTATGTGTTTGTGTGTGAGTGTATGTGTGTGTGGGTGTGTGTGTATATGTTTGTGTGTGAGTGTGTGTGGGTGTGTGAGTGTGTGTGTGTCTGTGAGTGTGTGTGGGTCTGCGGGTGTGTGTGGGTAGGTCTGTGGGTGTGTGTGTGTGTGTGTGTGTGTGTGTGACTACGTGAATGTGTGTGTGAGACTACGTGTGTGTGTGTGTGTGTGTATGTGTTTTTGTGTGAGTGCGTGTGTGGAGGTGTGTGAGTGTCTGTGAGTGTATGTATGTTTGTGTGTGTGGGTCTGTGGGTGTGTGTGTGTGGGTCTGTGTGTGTGTGTGTGTGTGTGTGAGAGAGAGTATGTGACATGGCAGCCTGTTAATCTTCTGATACAGGAAGACCTTCCCCATACCCCACCCAACCCTCATTGGTTGTGAAATGTGTCTCCATGGTATTTATCGGGTTGTGAAAGTCCCAGTGTTTGGTTGTTGCCCTGTCCTCCTGGAGGGTTTGCTCCGATTTCCTCCCACAGTCCAAAGATGTGCAGCTCAGGGTTAATTGGCCATGCTAAATTGCTCATAGTGTGAGGTGTATTAGTCAGAGGGAAATGGGTCTGGGTGGGTTATTCTTTGGAGGGTCGGTGTGGACTGGTTGGACCGAAGGGCCTGTTTCCACACTGTATGTAATCTAATCTATCTCCTGTTTCCTGACCCCACAAAGTGACGATTCAGCCCCTGTGTCAGTCTCATTCCCTTAAAGACTCACTCTTCAAAGTATTGAAATTTCAGGCTTCTCCTGAGTCTAGGCCCAATCAGGTTTAGCACTCACCACACAAGGCCCACTGTAGATTTCACCTCAAAATATTCTTCAAAACTACAAAAAGGCATGGCGCTGCCAGAATTCTTTCAGTTTAAGTTAGTCACTTCATTCTTTTATGTAACTATAAATAATGCGATCAGTGTAACCTTTAATAGGAAACTCGGCCACGTCTCATACCGGTGAAAGTGCTGCTTTTTTTTTAAGAGGAATTCATCTTGAATGAATTGACCTTTCTTTTAGTCAGAAGTCAACTCAGAAAGCACGTCTGTACTTCGTTCTATTTTGATGCTTCTGAAATGAAAACTAAAACTGGATTCCCTGAGTTTTTCCCAGCTCCATTCACTCTCCACTGATGCCCAGGAGCAGGTGAGTGGATGGATTTGACGAACAACAATTCCTGGCATGTTCCATGAATTGCCAGACTGGGTTGGAGAACAAAGCTGGGAAAATATTTGGTGACTTCTTTGGGAGATAACGTGACCCTGTCTTGTCAATTCAGCGAGCGATATAAAAACAAAGTGCAGATGCTGGAATCCAAGGCAGAGAGGCAGGAGGCTGGGAGAACACAGCAGCATCAGGAGGGGGAGAAGTCGACGTTTCGGGTGTAACCCTTCTTCAGGGCTGTCTTTTCGGTGGATAGCCCCAGGGTTCTCACTAAATTTAAGCCTGAGACATCGAAGTGGGGAAATGTAGCAAACTGGCCTCTGATAGATAACACGGTTCTTTTTTTGAAATTCATTCATTGCTGGCAAGCCCAGTATTTCATGCCTGTCCCTCACTGCCCCTTGGGGTTGCTAGGCATTTTCAGTAGGCACAACCTCATTGGGGCGGGGCTGGAGTCACATGTAGGGCCAGGCCTGCGGAATTTCTTCCTGAAAAAGAAGCTGGTGAAGGAGCTGCCTTGGTTAATGACAATCGGTGAGATGTTCATAATCTCCACCACTGAGTCTCATTAGATTAGATTAGACTTACAGTGTGGAAACAGGCCCTTCGGCCCAACAAGTCCACACCGACCCGCCGAAGCGCAACCCACCCATACCCCTACATTTACCCCTTACCTAACACTACGGGCAATTTAGCTTGGCCAATTCACCTGACCCGCACATCTTTGGACTGTGGGAGGAAACCGGAGCACCCGGAGGAAACCCACGCAGACACGGGGAGAACGTGCAAACTCCACACAGTCAGTCGCCTGAGTCGGGAATTGAACCCGGGTCTACAGGCGCTGTGAGGCAGCAGTGCTAACCACTGTGCCACCGTGCCGCCCACAATGTTGGGTTCCAGATTCGTGACCTAATTAAATTGTCACAGTGGCTTTAGAACTCCTGTTCTCTCGACATGAGCATGGGCACTGGGGGGAAGAGTTTCCTTTGTGGGGTGGGGTAGGGTGGCTAGCATTCCAGTCTCTGATCCAACTGCTCTAAGTTCAAATCCCACTCCATTGGTTCTTGGTCACAGAAGGGTCATGTACGATGTAGGTCAATGAGCCAGCAAATCCTTCTTCCTCCGGTATTCCCCAAAGGAAAGAAAATGAGTGTGTGGAGATATGAAACAAACAATTAAAAGGCCAGAGGGATGGTACAAATGCCTTTTCTTTTCATGCAATGGGAAAACTAGCCAAGGTGTGATCTGAATGATGATTCATAGCCAGTTGTGCTTAGAATCCCCGAGGGCCCAACAAGTTCATGTCAACGCTCTGAAGAGTAGCCCACTCAGACTCACGACCCCTCCTCTATCCCTGTAACCCAGGATAACCCACCCAGCCTGCGTACCCCTGGATGGTCAGAGGCTTTTGCCCAGGGTTGAAGTTTCAATTACAAGGGGGCACAGGTTCAAGGCGAGAGGGGTTATGTTTAAGGGGGATGGGTGAGGGACGTTGTTCACGCAGACAGTCGCAAGGGCGCACTGCTTGAGGAGGTGGTGGAAGCAGGCACATTGAAGAGGATGGTTGCATGAATAGGGAGGGAATAGAGGGTTAGGGACCAAATCAGGGCAGAAGGTTTGTTTTTTAGTTTAGTTAGGGCATGGGGAACAGCACAGGCTTGGTGGGCCGAATGGCCTGTTCTTTTCCTTCTTTTGTGCTCTACTATGAATAATGCGGTAACATACAGTGAAAAGCTTCAACGATTGTTGCAATCGTGCGCCATTGGAGTACTCCAAGAACGAGGAGACAAAGTCCTTTGACCCCACCATGAGTCACTTGCCCTGAGCCAGCTGACCAGCGACACTCGCACTGCCACCTCTCCTGGATCCACGAATGTCAGAAGCCTCACGCTTCAGGCACAATTTCTTCATTCCTGAGCCCACTGATGTCGGGTCATGTGCTGGACTCATGCTCACTGTGCAACCAGGGGTCCCCGGCTCCAGGCCTACCACAACCAGGGGTCCCCGGCTCCGGGCCTACCACAACCAGGAGTCCCTGGCTCTGGGCCTACCACAACCAGGAGTCCCTGGCTCCGGGGCTACCACAACCAGGAGTCCCTGGCTCTGGGGCTACCACAACCAGGAGTCCCTGGCTCCGGGCCTACCACAACCAGGAGTCCCTGGCCCTAGGCCTACCACAACCAGGAGTCCCTGGCCCTAGGCCTACCACAACCAGGAGTCCCTGGCTCTAGGCCTACCACAACCAGGAGTCCCTGGCTCTAGGCCTACCACAACCAGGAGTCCCTGGCTCCGGGCCTATCACAACCAGGAGTCCCTGGCTCTAGGCCTACCACAACCAGGAGTCCCTGGCTCTGGGGCTACCACAACCAGGAGTCCCTGGCTCTGGGGCTGCCACAACCAGGAGTCCCTGGCTCTGGGGCTACCACAACCAGGAGTCCCTGGCTCTAGGCCTACCACAACCAGGAGTCCCTGGCTCTGGGGCTACCACAACCAGGAGTCCCTGGCTCCGGGCCTATCACAACCAGGAGTCCCTGGCTCTGGGGCTACCACAACCAGGAGTCCCTGGCTCCAGGCTTACCACAACAAGGAGTCCTTGACTCTGGGCCAATCTCAACCAGGGCTCCCTAGCTCCATTGCCAGGCTGCCACCTCACCAAGAGTCCCGGTTCGCCGCTCCCTTCGGCAATGTCACCCCCTCCATCACCGCCAACAGGTCGTAGACAAAAGAAAAGGAAAGAAGATCAGCATGATGGCCTTTGTGTGGAGCCACAGAAAATGGTGGAGATACTAAACAAATATTTTGCATCAGGATTTACTGTGGAAAAGGATATGGAAGATATAGAGTGTAGGGAAATAGGTGGTGACATATTGCAAAATGTCCAGATCACAGAGGAGGAAGTGCTGGATGTCTTGAAACGGGTAAAGGTGGATAACTCCCCAGGACCTGATCAGGTGTACCCGAGAACTCTGTGGGAAGCTAGAGAAGTGATTGCTGGGCCTCTTGCTGAGATATCTATATCATCGATAGTCACAGGTGAGGTACCGGAAGACTGGAGGTTGGCTAACGTGGTGTCACTGTTTAAGAAGGGTGATAAGGACAAGCCAGGGAACTATAGACCAATGAGCCTGACCTCGGTAGTGGCCAAGTTGTTGGCGGGAATCCTGAGGGACAGGATGTACATGTATTTGGAAAAGCAAGGACTGATTCGGGATAGTCAACATGGCTTTGTGCGTGGGAAATCAAGTCTCACAAACTTGATTGATTTTTTTTGAAGAGGTAACAAAGAAGATTGATGAGGGCAGAGCAGTTAATGTGATCTATATGGACTTCAGTGCCTTCCATCTCTCTCCAAAGGCGTTCGACAAGGTTCCCCATGGGAGACTGGTTAGCAAGGTTAGATCTTATGGAATACAGGGAGAACTAGCCATTTGGATACAGAACTGACTCAAAGGTGGTGGTGGAGGGTTGTTTTTCAGACCGGAGGCCTGTGACCAGTGGAGTGCCACGAGGATCGGTGCTGGGCCCTCTACTTTTTGTCATTTACATAAATAATTTGGATGTGAGCATAAGAGGTACAGTTAGTAAGTTTGCAGATGACACCAAAATTGGAGGTGTAGTGGACAGAGAAGAGGGTTACCTCAGATTATAACAGGATCTGGAACAGATGGACAAATGGGCTGAGAAGTGGCAGATGGAGTTTAATTCAGATAAATGTGAAGTGCTGCATTTTGGAAAGCAAATCTTAGCAGGACTTATACACTTAATGGTAAGGTCCTAGGGAGTGTTGCTGAACAAAGAAACCTTGGAGTGCAAGTCATAGCTCCTTGAAAGTGGAATCGCAGGTAGATAGGATAGTGAAGGCGGTGTTTGGTATGCTTTCCTTTATTGTTCAGAGTATTGAGTACAGGAGTTGGGAGGTCATGTTGCGGCTGTACAGGCCACTGTTGGAATATTGCATGCAATTCTGGTCTCCTTCCTATTGGAAAGATGTTGTGAAACATGAAAGGGTTCAGAAAAGATTTACAAGGATGTTGCGAGGGTTGGAGGGTTTGAGCTATAGGGAGAAACTGAACAGGCTGGTGCTGTTTTCCCTGAAGCGTTGGAGGCTGAGGGGAGACCTTATAAAGGTTTACAAAATCATGAGGGGCATTGATAGGGTAAATAGGCAATGTCTTTTCCCTGGGGTGGGGGAGTCCAGAACTAGAGGGCATAGGTTTAGGGTGAGAGGAGAAAGATATAAAAGAGACCTAAGGGGCAACGTTTTCAGACAGAGGGTGGTATGGGTGTGGAATGAGCTGCCACAGGAAGTGGTGGAGGCTGGTACAATTGCAACATTTAAGAGGCATTTGGATGGGTATATGAATAGGAAGGGTTTGGAGGGATATGGGTCGGGTGCTGGCCTGTGAGACTACATTGGGTTGGGATATCCGGTCGGCTTGGATGAGTTGGACCGAAGGGTCTGTTTCCATGCTTACATCTCTATGACTCTATGAGTCTACAAGGGTAAGGAAAGAAGGGATGGAGAGAATGGGCCCAGGAGCCCAAACACTGCATGCCTTTCCATTGCTGCACCTTCCTCCATCTCTCTCCAAAGGCACTTTGAGGAATGCATTGCCTTCTCCTTGTGAAGACATCAGTAACTCAGAGTGAGTCAATCTGGGTCGTAAAACAAATTGGAAAGTGAAAAGGTAATGTAGGAAACATCGTGGTTAATACTTACGTGTATGATCTACAAGGGTAATGAGATATGGCAGGCATGAAATTGAAGCAGCTGGGTTATTTTAGCAATATGAATGGCAGACCTTCCACAACATCATGGGATTGCCTGACTTGTACGTGTGTCCCGTTCTGGTTGCCCTGTTATAAGAAGGATATTCTTACACTGGAGAGGTTTAAAAGAGGTTTACCAGAATGTTGCATGGTGACTCAGTGGTTAGCACTGCTGCCTCACCGCACTGGGACCTGGGTTCAAGTCTAGCCGCAGGCAGCTGTCCGTGTGGAATTTGCACACTCTCCATGTATCTGTGTAGGTTTCCTCCCACAGTCCAAAGATGTGTAGGTTTAGGTGAATTGGCCATGCTGAATAGTGTTCAGGGATGTGTAGGGTGCATTAGTCAGGGAACATGTTGAGTAATAGTGTAGGGGAATGAGTCTGGCTGGATTACTCTTCGGAGGGTCGGTGTGGATTTGTTGGGCCGAAGGGCCTGTTTCCGCACTGTAGGAATTCTACAATTTAATGGAGGGCTGGAGTTATAAGGATAGGCTGGGACTTTTCTGACTGGAGTGTAGGGGGTGGAGGGGTGGCCTTACAGAGGGTTACAGATAAGGTGAATGGCTGCTGTCTTTCCCCGTGGTTGAGGAATGTTAAGACTAGGGAGTATATTTTTAAGTGCTTAGATCAGAGTGGTGCTGTTAAAGCACAGCAGGCCAGGCAGCATCCGAGGAGCAGGGCGAAGGGCTTTTGCCTGAAACATCGATTTCCCTGGTCCTCGGATGCTGCCTGACCGGCTGTGCTTTTCCAGCACCACTCTGATCTAACCTCTGGTTTCCAGCATCTGCAGTCCTCACTTTTGCCTGGTATATTTTTAAGCTGAAAGGAAAAAGATTTTAAAAAGACACGAGGAGTAATATTTTTACACAGAGAGTAGTTTGGCTGTAGAATGAACTTCCAGAGGAAGTGGTGGATGTGGGTACAGTTACGATGTTTAAAAGACACGTGGATAAGTACATGGATGAGCAATGTTTGGAGGGATACAGGCCAGGAGCAGGCAGGTAGGACTAGTTTAATTTGGGATTATGTTCGGCACAGCCTGGTTGGACTGAAGGGTCTGTTTCTGTGTTGTATAACTCTATGACTCTATAAATGTTGTAATGAGATCTACATCTACCACTTCCTCTGGCAGTTCATTCCATACACGTACCACCCTCTGTGTGAAGAAGTTGACCCCTCTTTACATATTTCCCCTCTCACCCTCAATCTATGCCGTCTAGTTGTGGACTCCCCTATCATAGGGAAAAGGCTATTTCCCTATCCATGCCCCTCATGATTTTACAAACCTCTATAAGGTCACCCTTTAACCTACAATACTCCAGGGGGAGAAGTCCCAGTCTATCCAGCCTCTCCCATAACTCAGATCCTGCATTCCCTGCAACTTCCTTGTAAATTATTCCAGTCGCCTTTCTGGTTTACTAATGTCCTTCGAGCAGGAGTAGACCATTCTGCCCCTTGAACCTGCTCAATCAGTAATGACTGATCAGATTGTGGCCTTGACTGTATTGTCAAGGCTATCCCTTCAATTCCCTTGTTAGTCTACTAATATTTGGGGTGGACACAATGGCTCAGTGGATAGCACAGCTACCTCACAGCACCAGGGACCTGGGTTCGAGCCCAGCCTCAGGTGCCGATCCATCTGGAGTTTGCACATTCTTCCCCGTGTCTGTATGGGTTTCCTCAGGGTGCTCTGGTTTCCTTCCACAGACACAAATATGTGCAGGAAAAGAAAACAACAAAATTCTATTTGTCCAGCATGTAAGAATTAGCACATTTGAAATGAATCTGGAAGTTAGGGTGGATTGGCCGTGCTAAATGACCCATAGTGTTCAGGGATGCGCAGGCGAGGTAGATTAGCAATGGGTTACAGCTAAGGGGTGGGTCTGGGTGAGATGCTCTTTGATGGACAGGCTGAATGGCCTGCTTTCACAGTGTGAGGATTTTATGAATACAACAATGATAACTCGCAATCCAGTATATAGGTGCCCGTATGCCAAATGTTGCAGGAGTCACCTGAGCCTTAAAAAGGTAGATTCAGAGTTTCAGTCTCATCACTTTTAATGCTTTTGGGCTGTTGTGTGCCTCGTTATATTCTCATTGCTGTTCTGCGTGTCTCACGTTGCTGTCACCCAGTTTTATTGGCCATTAAACTTCTGTTGTGCTCGGCTTTGATGTTTTATCTTTCCCAATTTTTATTGCTGAGGGAATAGTCTGTCTTATCTAGAGCGACAACCGAAAATGCTTCTTTACATCACCTCTGTTGTGATAACAACTGGTATGAAATTGCTTTTATTGTCTCCGATAATATATAAAAAACCGAAAATGCTGGAACGGTGCCTAGTGACGAGACCGGCACTCGAGGATTTATTCATGGACGTAGCCTTTTTGTTGGGAGCTAACTTTTACCAAGGTAACAATGGCCCCTGTGCAATCATCTTGGTCAGAAGGAAATGGTGCTTATGGGGTTTTCAATTTGCAGTGTTAATGCTTATTCTGAGGCCATCAAGATTCCCTCAGAGTCAGTGACTACCTCAACTTCCAAGGATCTCTTCCAGGTCCTGACTCCAACTCTCAGCAGCTTGCTACTTTCTTCCTGAGTTTGTTCTGACAGCCATCCAATGGCACTGAAATCCTCACTTCAGCTGCCTTCCTTGTAGCCCTGCTAACTGCTGCACTCCCAAAACAGAGCCTGCCCCACCCTGTCCGGCTCGATTTCTTCAATTATCCACTCTTCCTCCTGAGCATAGAGTCATAGAGTCAGAGAGATGTACAACATGGAAACAGACCCTTCGGTCCAACTCGTCCATGCCAACCAGATATCCCAACCCAATCTAGTCCCACCTGCCAGCACCCGGCCCATATCCCTCCAAACCCTTCCTATTCATATACCCGTCCAAATCCCTCTTAAATATTGCAATTGTACCACCTTCCACCACATCCTCCGGCAGCTTATTCCATAGACACACCACCCTCTGTGTGAAAAAGTTGCCCCTAAGGTCTCTTTTATATCTTTCTCCTCTCACCCTAAATCTATGCCCTCTAGTTCTGGACTCCCCAACCCTAGGGAAAAGACTTTGTCTATTTATCCTATCCACGCCCCTCATAATTTTGTAAACCTCTATAAGGTCACCCATCAGCCTCTGATGCCCCAGCCTGTTCAGCCTCCCCCTGTCGCTCAAATCCTCCAACCCTGGCAATATCCTTGTAAATCTTGCTGAACCCTTTCAAGTTTCACAACATCTTTCCAATAGGAAGGAGACCAGAATTGCACACAATATTCCAACAGTGGCCTAACCAATGTCCTGTACAGCCACAACATGACCTCCCAACTCCTGTACTCAATACTCTGACCAATAAAGGAAAGCATACCAAACGCCTTCTTCGCTATCTTATCTACCTGCGACTCCACTTTCGAGGAGCTATGGACCTGCACTCCAAGGTCTCTTTGTAAACCTGCATGACCCTGTTAAAACCTTTAAAATAAGCCATTGCCCAATCACAGAGTGGAACAGAATCTTGCCACCATTTTCACAAAATGCTGGCTGTCCGCATGAAGAGCTTTGACACCAAGGGGTGATTCATCGCAACTTTACATCCTTTGAAACAGAACAGAAGGCTGTGGAAAGGTGTTTGCTGTAGGGATCCCTGAATTCTTTGCTTGGTTTCGATCCGATTGTTGGACTGAAGGGGGATGAAAGATTAGGTTTATTAGATTAGAGTCCCTACAGTGTGGAAACAGGCCCTTTGGCCCAACCAGTCCACGCCGACCCTCCGAAGAGTTATCCAATCTGACCCATTTCCCTCTGACTGATGCACCTATGGGCAATTTAGCATGACCAATTCACCCTGACCTGTACATCTTTGGACAATGGGAGGAAACCAGAGCACCCGAAGGAAATCCACACAGAATGTGCAAACTCCACACAGACAGTCGCCCGAGACTGGAATTGAACCTGGGACCCCGATGCTGTGAGGCAGCAGTGCTACCCACTGAGCCACCATGCCACCCCAACATCCTCTGTTGGTGATGTATCAATGTCCTATCTGCAGCGAATTCAAGAAGGTGGTTCCAAATCAAATTTTTCATTCAAGTACAAGGACCTCAGCTGCATCAATCTCTGAAGGTGCCAACAGAGAATGCTTGGAATTAATTGAGTCCCATCTCTTGTTTGGAATAGGGGCCTTGAACTCAGGGAAATCCGACCACAAGGAAACCAATTGTTACTTTTTTAAAGAAAATGCGCAACGCAGGTTGTTTGTAGACAGTGAGAATGCTCCAAAAACCATCGAGCAAGCTGCAATTTACCACACCACATTAACCATGTGTGAATATAATTAACCTTCATTATGTTAAAACTTGCCCGAAACTTGCTGCTTGAATTATTAAATAAGGGTTCTTGCTCTGAGAGGAAGAAAGCACGTGTCTCTTTCAGACTAACATGCTGATCATGGTCAGTAAGAAAGGAAATCATAAATTCTGTCCATGACAGTAGCTTTTCACAAAATCAAGAGAAATTTTTCTTCTCTCATGTAAGGACTAGATAAATAAAGTATTCCTCTGAAACTGGTAGACAGGGCTGTAAACGGCCAGCACTTAATCCTCTTTTTAAAAAAGAATGTTTATTTAATCTAAATTACTCCCTCCCCTCATTTTGAATCCTGATGCTTGGAAGAAGGCCATTTGGCCCATTGACCCTCTGAAGATCACCCACCCAGACCCACCCCATCTCTGTAACCCAGCATTTCCCATACCCACCCCATCTAGCCTGCACATTTCTGGGCCTATGGGGAGTATATCATGGCTAACTCATCTAGCCTGCACATCACTGGACAATTTAACATGGCCAATTCAACTAATCTGCGCATCTTTGCACTGTGGGAGGAATCCTGAGCATCTGGAGGGGCCCCATGCAGACACGAAGAGATTGTGCAAACTCCATGCAGACAGTGGGTGGAATTGGACTCGGGTCCTTGGTGCTGTGAGGCAGTAGTGCTAACCACTGAGCTCCTGTGTCACCCTTTCCTAAGCTTAGATTAAAAATGGCTTTATCCAAACTTACATAACTACAAAGTGTGAAGGCCAGATATTGGAGGATAAAAGGGGGAGGATGGGTGATACAGTCGGTAAAGGAAGGCATTAATCTTTTTGAGTTGTCGGCCCAACTTCCACCAATGAGCCCAGTCCCAAATCCACCCCACGGCTGAGTTGAACCTGTTGGTCCCAATCTGATTCATTGCTGGCCAAACGGGCACCAGAGAGTCCAAGTTGCCGTAGCAACATCCATGATTCCATGCATGTTGTAACCTGGAGCTTTTGGCCATAATCAGTTAGGGCTCAATCTGTATGTCATGTGACTGACTAAGAAGCATTTCGGCGCGTACCTCCAGTGTTGGTGTGTACTGAAAGGGTTTGCAAATTGATATCCAACTTGTTGGGCCTTACCTACCTTATCCTGGAGTGGGACTTGGACCTGAACCTCCCAACTTGGAGGTGGGATCACTATCTGCTGTATTTGGCACTGCTTCTCAAAGGTTGCATGTTCATTTTCCATGGCACTGAGTTCTGCCTTTACCGATCTTGTCCATACCAACTCCTGAGAGTCTGAATCGTTATACCTGACTAAATATCATGATGTATGATGATATGATCCACCTTCCAGTTATCTAATAACAGTGTCATCTCTGCAAACACTGTCGAGTTGGGGCCGATATCACAAACCTGCTCCTAATGTCCTGATCTCAGCTAATGTTATTACTACACAGGTCAAGTCCTAGTCTGAATTTTGACTTGATGGAGCATAATTTGCCTCCTTTTCATTTTGATGAGGTGGCCTCTGATATAAACATAAAAATGCAATTTTGTAGATTTTGTTTCAACATTAAAACAGAAATTTATGATGTCAGTAAAACAACAACCTACCTACATATAACCCAAACATAAAGATTTTTAAATGCACAATAACGTATAAATCATAAGACCACCTGAAATAGATAGGCCATTCAGATCCTCAATCCTGCTCCACCGTTCAATAGGATCATGGCTGATCCAACATACCTCACACCCATTCTTCTGACCTTTTCCTGTGACCCTTGATTCCCTAACTGGTCAAGAATCTGTCCATCTCAGCCCTAAATATACATAGGGACTCTGTCCCCACAGCTCTCTGGGGCAAGGAGTTCTAAAGACTCAACCCTCTGAGGGAAGAAATTCCTGCTCATCTCAGTCTTAAATTGGCTCCCCTTTATTCTGAGACTGCGCCCTCTGATCCTGGACTCTTCCATGAGGGGAAACACCCTCTCAGCATTGACCCTGGCAAGCCCCTTGAGAATCTTAGATGTTCAGTGGTTAGCAGCCTCACAGCGCCAGGGACCTGGGTTCGATTCCAGCCTCAGGTGACTGTCTGTGTGGTGTTTGCACATTCTCCCTGTGTCTGTGTGGCTTTCCTCCCACAATCCAAGGATGTGCAGGTTAGGTGAATTGGCTGTGCTAAGTTGCCAGTAGTGTAGGTTAGATGTATTAGTTAGGGGTAAATATAAAATAGTAGGGGGATGGGTTACTCTCTGGAGAGTTGGTATGATTTGTTGGGCTGAATGGCCTGTTTCCACACTGTAGAGATTTTATGATAACCTCTAATTTTTCTCAACTCCAGTGAGTAGAGTCCCAATTTGTCTAGTCTTCGATCATAAGACAATCCCGCAGTACCAGGGATCATCCTAGTGAATCTTCCTTGGACTGGCTCAAATGAAATGATGTCTTTCTTTAAATAAGGGGACCAAAACTCCTCAAAGTCTTCCAGATGTGGTCTCACCAGCACCTTGTACAATTGCAGTAAGACCTCCCTACTTTGATACTCCAACTCCCCCTGAAATAAGGGCCAACATCCCATCGGCCTTCCTGATTACCTGCTGCTCCCCATGCATTAGCTTTCCGTGACTTGTGCGCACGCACTCCCAAATCCCATTGTGTTGCACCTTTCTGCAGTCTCTCCTCTGTTTAAATATACTCATTGTTTATCCTCACTACCAAAATGAATAACTTCACATTTTCCCACATTATATTCTGTTTGCCAACTTTTTGCCCACTTACTTAACCAATCAATATCGCCCTGCAAACTGTTTGTATCCCTCTTCCAATTTGCCTTTCCATCTACTTGTGTGTCTTCTGCAAATTTGGCTACAGTACATTTGCTTCCTTCTTCCAAGTCATTAATATATATTGTAAACAGTCGCAGTACCAGCACTGCTCTGAGTGGAACCCCACCGATCGTGGGTCACCAACCTGAAGAAAATGCCCCTTAACCTCATTTGCTATTTCCCACCCATGATGCAATTCTCCATCCACGGCAATATACTGCCTCCACCACTGGGGACTTTATCTTATCACTTAACCTTTTGTGGGGTTGTTTGTCGAATGCTTTCTGGAAATCCAAATACAACACATCTACTGGTTTCCCTCTATCAAAGTGCTGCTTGATATCACTATTGACGACCCCTTCCATCACTTTACTGATGATTGAGAGTAGACCGATGGTGCGGGAATTGGCCAGGTTGGATTTGTCTTGTTTTTTGTGTACAGGACATACCTGGGGAATTTCCTTATTGGTGGGTAGATCCCAGTGTTGAACCTGTACTGGAACAGCTTGGCGAAGGGAGTGGCAAGTTCTGGAACACAAGCCTTTAGTACTATTGCTGGAAGTTTGTCAGGGCCCACAGCCTTTGCAGTATCTGGTGTCTCCAAGTGTTTCTTGTCATCACGTGGAGTGAATCAAATTGACTGAAGACTGGGATCTGTAATGCTGGAGCCGTCAAGATGGGTCAATCTCTTGTCACTTCTGGTTGAAGATGGCTGCAAAAGCTTCATCCTTAAGCCTTTGCACTGATGTTCTGGACTCTTCCATCATTGTGGATGGGTAGATTTGTGGAGCCTCCTCCTCCAGTGAATTGTTTAACTGTCCACCAACATTCACCACTGGATGTGGCAGGACTGCAGAGCTCAGATCTGATCAGTTGGTTGTGGGATCCCTTAGCTGTGTCTCTAACTTGCTACTTATGCTGTTTGGGATACAGGTGGTCCTGTTTGGTAGCTTCACCAGGTTGACCCCTCATTCTCAGGTATACCTGGTGCTGCTCCTGACATGCCCTCCTGCACTCTCCATTGAACCAGGGTTGATCCCCTGGCTGGATGCTAATGGTTGAGTTGGGGACTGGGCCATGAGGTTACAGATTGTGCTGGAGTACAGTTCTGCTGCTGTTGGTGGCCCATAGCGATGGAACGCCAGTCTTGAGTTGGTAGGTCTGTTTGAAGTCGATCCCATATAGCATGGATGAAAGTGCCACACAACGCAATGTGAGATGTGAAGGCGGGATTTTATCTCCACAAGGACTGTGCGGTGTTCACTCTGACTGATACTGTCATGGACAGATACATCTGCAGCCGACAGGTGGGTAAGGGTGAGGTCGAGGATGCTTTTCCCTCTTGTTGGTTCCTTCAGCAGCTGGCACAGACCCAGTCTCACAGCAATGTCCTTTAGGACCAGACCAGCTCGGTCAGTAATGCTGCTGCCGATCCCCTCTTGGTGATGGACATTGAAATCCCCCACCCAGGGTACATTCAGCTCCCTTACCACCCTCCGGGCTTCCTCTAAGTGTTGTTCAACATGGAGCAATACTGATTCCTCAGCCAGGGGAGGACGGTACATGGTAATCAGCAGGAGGGTTCCTGGCCCATGTTTAACCTGAAGCCATGAGACTTCATGGGGTCTGGAGCCAATGTTGAGGACCCTCAGGACGACTCCCTCCTGACTGTATCCCACTGTGCCACCATCTCTCCTGGGACAGGACAAATCCAGGGACGATGATGGTGGTGTCTGGAACATCAACTGTAAGATAGGGTTCACTGAGTATGACTATGTCAGGCTGTTGCTTGGCTAGTCTGTGAGAGAGCTCTCCCAATTTTGGCACGAGCTGTTAGTGAGGAGGACTTTGCAGGGTTGTCAGGGCTGTTTCTGTCATAGTCTTTTCTGGTGCCTGGGTTGATGCCAGGTGATCTGTCCAGTTTCATTTCTCTGTTGAGACTTCATAGCAATTGTCTTACTAGGCCATTCAGGGGAGAGTTAAGAGGGAACCACATTGCTGGGGAGCCTGGGGTCACATGTAGGCCAGATCGGGTGAGGATGACAGATTTCCTTACCAGAAGATCATTAGTGAACCAGATGGGATTTTCCCAAGTGACAATGGTTTCGTGGTCCTCAGTAGATTTCTTAATTTCAGATGATTTTTACTGAATTCCAATTCCACTACCTGCTGTGGTGGAGTTTGGATCTGGATCCCTAGAACATTATTTGATTTTCTGGATTAATAGTCTGGCAAAAATACCACCAGCCCACTGCCTCCCCATGTTGGTTTCAAATTATCTCTTCAGGCTTTTATCCAAATATGTTTGGTCTTGGATGACCCAGTAACTCCTTATTCTAAGGTAATCTAGTGCCAACATTCTAATTTGCCTTTTCTTTTCTCAGGGCACTGCTTTCCACATGCATCTTTGTTGAGGACTTCCTAAAACTGTAAACAAAACTGAAAAGGTCTCTCTCTCTCTCAAAGCTTTAGATCTTTTGCCAGCTTAACAACAAAACAAGTCCAGAAATATCCAACCTGAACTTTGAGGCACAGTTTGTTTCCCTTACTCGAGTATAACCTGCCCAAATGTACACAACACGAGAAACAAAAATTGCAGGAGAAACTCAGCAGGTCTGGACGTATCTGTGGGAAGAAAGCAGAGTTATCGTTTAGAGTCCAATGCATAGAAGCAGATTTGTTCTGAAAACTAGCTCACACAGATTGTTTAAAACAAAATAACCATGGTTTCAGAAACACTCACAGGTTAATTATCAATTCCTTCAGAAACACAATATGCCGCTAATTCAAAATCCAGACTTAACACAAACAATATTGCAAGAATGTGTCATACACGTTGTCTACGTAAGAATCAATCTGCTGAAAATTCAACTACAAGAAACCTTGCAACTTATTAAGAATCCTTTACCTCACAAGACTTTCATTTCACCTTGATCTATGCCACACAAGTGTTAAGCAATGCCCATCTCCAATAAAGGAGAATCCAACCATAACAGTCAATGGCATTGCCATCACTAAATCTTTCACTATCAACGTCCTGGGGATTACTATTGGTCAGGATGTGGGATGCATGTACCTTGAAAAGCACGTCTAACCTATATAAGACACTGGTTAGACCACAACTAGAGGATTGTTTCCAACTCTGGTTGCAAATTTTAGAATGGATATGAGGATCCTTGGGAGAGGCTCGAAGGAGATTTACCAGAATGCTTCCAAAGATTAACTACAAGAGTATATCGGAAAAACTGGTGTCTCTTTGGAGTAAAGAGTGTTAAAGGATGATGTGAATTGTACATGATTGGGACAGGTTGATGAAGAAAAGTTATACTGTATTAGATGATGCTGCATGCTCATGGACTTTAGCTTTGGAATAGCAGATGCAGCAGGAATGTAAGGAAAGGATGCTTTTACACAGGAAGTGGAAATAATCTGGGAATCACTGCCAACAGAGAAGGTCAATGACTTTGAGAGGAAGTTGGACAGGCACTTGAGGGACTGAATGCTGCAGACCTCCAAGGAGAGAGCAAGGTAGTGCAACACCTTGCACTAATTCAACACTTTAGTGTCAATGAACTGACGAGCTCATACTGTGTCAAAATGTCTCTATAACTCGGTGATTTTAACAAAATATCGACTTGGAGTTAATTAGGAAAAGCTCATTTCTTAATTAAATTAGATATGTACAGGATATCATTAGCATAATTCATTAATATGGCATTGAGAGTGGCGTACTCATATTAAAACATTATAAAGATAAGATTTACAGTTTAAGTAAGCTGCAAAACTATTTCTTAATTAACCTAATGTGTGTATGCACTAAAGGCCAACCTTCCACAATTAACAGAGGGTCTGTAATAGCAGCTTTACGATGCTTTCGAATTTCTTTCTGAGCATCAGCATGAGGTCTGTCCGATAAGCGTCTTCAAACCACTGCAGCAGTGCTGAGCAACCTCTACCGAGAATGGTCCCATGATCAGTCCTCAGGACATACTCATTCTCCAGGGAATGGATGAGACATGTCCAGTAATAGCCTCCGACTGACTGAATTCTAGCAGCTCCTCCCTCTCTCCTCTTCCTCTGATCCCTGTTCGTGTTCAGTCATGGTCATTGGTGGTGACTTCAGCCTGTAAAGATTGTACAGGTTGCACCCCTGGCTCTCATTGGCATCAAGTTCCACGTTGGCACTTGAATGGCTCTCTCATCTCTTGATCTACATCGAGGGCACAACCCAAAAAAAGCCAAAGTGTTGACAGCGAGAATGAGGAGAAAGATCGAGTTACGTTTAAAGAAGGCCTTTAATGCTGTAAAACATCCGAAACACCTTCCCTGTGGGAGGTCAGCAGTAGGGAAACTGAGGGAATGAAGATTATGATATTATTGGAAATAACGTTTTTGGTTAAAATCTTCTGCACTTAGGGAAATGAAGACTAAGGTGGAGGCCTGTAGTGAAGGAATTCCAAAGTGGCTGTTTTAAAACCAAAGATATAGAAGGAATTGCTAAACTTTGACAGCAACTTACTGGACCTCATTATGTGCTGTATTTACACTGATGCTTTGCAAGCTGTGGGGGAAGACAGGACATGACAGTGTGTGTGTAGAGTGAGATTCGCCTGGAAGCAGGGAACTGATTGGTTTGTGGCCGGTTGTAGATGTCAAAGGTCAACAGCCTGATGGCAACTCTCTGATTCGCTGCAGGTCAGCTGACCAGCTGAGGAGCATGAATGACAGGGGGAGTAGAAGGTTTCCAGAAGAACTGGATCTGTCTCAATATCCTTTTGCAGCGAAGTAGCTCAAACCTGAAGACAATCCCTCCTTCCGGCTGTTGCAAGCTGTCACCTCTAACCGGTGACTGCGAAACTGAAGAATTAATGTCTAAATCCCTTGTGTTTTTGGTAGAGAACTTGGAATCTGGTAGGAAGGAATTGTAAGATCCAAAATTCTTGGCAAGAAGTCAAGAACACCTTACTGAAGCCTGCGGGCTGATGCCGTTGAACTGTGATTCCCAGATTTCCTCCATTCATAACAACAAATTCTTTTCTTTGTCTATGTTTGTCCATATGTACGTATAGAGGGTTAGATTTGTAACTGGTAGATGCACATGTTGATAGCTCAGAGCTGTTTACTTACGTTCAGAATTTACTTCTTTGTAACAAATAATAGTTTTTTTATGTTTGAGTCACACAGCACGGAAACAGACTCTTTGGTCCAACCAGTCCATGCCGAACATAACCTCAAACTAAGTAGTCCCACATGCCAATGCTTGGCTTACATTCCTCCAAATCTTTCCTATTCATGTACTTATCCAAACATCTTTTAAACATTCGAATTGTGACCACATCCATCACTTCCTCAGGAAGTTCATTCCACACACGGACCACTCTCTGTGTTAAAAAAAATGGTCTTTTTCAAATCTTTCTTCTCTCACCCTTTTAATTTTGAAATGCCCCACTTTAAGGGAAGGACACCTGCCATTCATTTTATCTCTACCCCTCATGATTTTGTAAATGATTATGAAGTCACCCCTCAACCTCCGACATTCCAGAAAGGAAAGTCCCAGTCTCTCCAGCCTCTCCTTACACCCCAAACCTCCAGTCCCAGCAACATCCTGGTAAATCTCTTCTGAACTCTCTCCAGTTTAATGATATCCTTCCTGTAACAGGGAAACCAGAACTGGACACGGTATTCCAGAAGAGCTGTTACAATACGGAATAAACTTCTGCAAATGTAGACCAGCAACAGAGAAAAGATTTATCCCGTGCTGTAGTCTGTTAAAATTCAGGAGGCAACAAGCTCAGAGGACAGTTTTTAAAGTAAAAATGAACAACTTTATGCTTTAAGTCCAGCAGAGAATATTAAAACTAACAACTATTTACAATTCATTTCTTTTAAGCCTATCTTTTCCCTTCCACTCTACAACATTAGTTTTGATAAAGAAAATCATGTTTCAAAACCAGTCAGCTTTGCCGAGGTTCCTCTGTAGATTCTCTCTAGGTCAGTTTTGATATCCTGTTGTGCAAACTCCTAACCCTATCAGGTCTCTCTCAGAGAGTTCTTGGGCTAGCAGTCTCCATGGCAGTTCTCTCTCTAATTGTTCAAAATGTCCGGTTTTATACCCCAAAACATCTGATCTTTTCATTGGTTTTAATATTATCAAAATACTAAATTCAAACTTGATTGGATTTTGGTATCTTGGAGCACAATTTAAACTGATTGGCTGAATTTGAATTTATTTTTGTCTCATGGCAACCCATCTACTCTATTTGTTTCAACCATGTGTTACATTGTTTTACCTTGTTCAGAACACATTATGCTATGTCAGGCAGTTTTGCTAGCTTTTCAAATCTCTTAAAGGTACTGTCCAACTACACCTTCATAACAGAAGGTTCACCAACATCCTGTACAACCTCAACATAACATCCCAACTCGAAGACTCAAAGGTCTGAGCAATGAAGGCAAGCATATTAAACGCCTTCTTAACCCCCCTAACTACATGTGATCCAAACTTCAGAAAATTATGTACCTGAAAGAGAAGGTCTCTCTGTTCTAAAACACTTTCCAAGGCCCTACTTTTAATTGTATAAGTCTAGCCCTTATTTGTTTTACTAAAATGCAAATTTACTAAATTGCTTTTATTCCGATTAAATTCCGTCTGCCACTCCTCAGCCCATTGGCCCAAGAATGTTAAATACAGGAACGTGGGCAATGTTTTCTGTCCATCAGACAGGTAAATTGGGCACTTGATGGACTTTGATGAAAGCATTAACTTACGTGGCATCTCAGGGAGTGATAAGATTTGAGAATCAATGCACTTCCCAAGTGAGCGGTAACACAGAGAGAGATGAGGATGCCAGCAAGGACAGGGTGACAGGAAGTGGAACTTCGTGTGGGATGGAAGGTTGGAGGGTCATATAGACTTTGGGATCTGGGCGATTTGGAGTTTATGAACATCATAGGAGATGAGCCTGAGTATGATGGACCTCAATGCAACTCATGACAGAGTTCGATTCTTCTGCTGCCACCATCTTCTTTGATGGGAGGCATCTATAGGGTCTGTTTTGTCTCACGTGGGACAGGAAAACACAGGCAAATCCATGGAGAAGTAAGCCAGATGTAGTTTACTGCATGATAACAACAAGGGTCAAAGTTATACTGGAATGATAAACCTTTATTTTGTGGGTATGAGGACACCTTAATATGTGTTTCTCCTGGAAGGTCTTCAGTCGTTTCCCCTGCCTGGATCCACATGATATTGTCACGATTGGTGCTTAATGCACTCCTCAATATTAACCCTTTATCCTACCAAGGTTTCTTCCTGTTGTCAATACTTGCTTACTTAATTATATTTGCCACTACCCTCTCTCTCTCTAATCAGACTCTAACTTCACAGATTCAGGCTGTCTTGAGGTTTCACTGTTTTTTCAGAATGCAATCTCTTCAGAGGTCTGTAGGTTGAAGACTGTTACCTTTGATTGTGTTCCTGACAGTGGGAGGTTCCAAAGTCCTTCTAAACAGGAGGACCTTTAATCTCCAGCGTTTCCTTCATGGAGATATCGCCCTGTCTGAAACCAGCAGCTGTCCACTATAAGCTCAGGAGGGATATGAATCTCCCAAATTTCCCGTGTGGAGGATGGCGACTCCGTTGCGCCCTTTTGTTTGCAATATCCTGAATCTGAGTCAGGCAAGGTCTTCTTGACTGAGTGTCATGTATTTGTGAACATGGGTCATCCCATTTTGGTGGTGGCATCCATGGCATCTTACGCAACACATCTTTAACCTGTGTCAGCGGAGTTTATCTCTCAATCTTCCTGTGTCGAAGGGCGTAGGCTCAGGTATTGACTTGGATAGTTTCATTTGTCCTCAGTGCTTGCAGTGAGACCAACATGTTCACTTCCTTGGTCACACTACTTGAAAATTTCTTCTTGATATCTTCTGCCCAGAGTCTGATGCTTCTTCCTGATGCAGTCCTGCAAAAACTTGCATCTTCTCCTGCGTCCGGCGAAACACTCAAGCACGTCTTTACAATTCATCTCGCCAAGTTGTCCAGCAGTCTTTCTTAATCTCGTGGATTAGCCACTGTATTTCCCACACCACAAAAAGAGAACATAATGCTAGGACAGCCATGAGGCATCTGCACCCTAACATTTTTAAATCTGTTCCCAATCACTGGATTTGACAGCAGGGGGTGGTTTTGCTACACTGAGGTAGTGCATGTTAGTGAGTGAGAGTTGAAAATGTGTTGCTGGTTAAAGCACAGCAGGTCAGGCAGCATCCAAGGAACAGGAAATTCGACGTTTCGGGCCAGAGCCCTTCATCAGGAATGAGGAGAGTGTGCCAGGCAGGCTAAGATAAAAGGTAGGGAGGAGGGACTTTGGGGAGGGGCGATGGAGATGTGATAGGTGGAAGGAGGTCAAGGTGAGGGTGATAGGCCGGAGTGGGGTGGGGGCGGAGAGGTCAGGAAGAGGATTGCAGGTTAGGAGGGCGGTGCTGAGTTCGAGGGAACCGACTGAGACAAGGTGGGGGGAGGGGAAATGAGGAGACTGGAGAAATCTGAGTTCATTCCTTGTGGTTGGAGGGTTCCCAGGCGGAAGATGAGGCGCTCTTCCTCCAACCATCATGTTGTTATGTTCTGCCGATGGAAGAGTCCAAGGACCTGCATGTCCTCGGTGGAGTGGGAGGGAGAGTTAAAGTGTTGAGCCACGGGGTGGTTGGGTTGGTTGGTCCGGGCGTCCCAGAGGTGTTCCCTGAAGCGTTCCGCAAGTAGGCGGCCCGTCTCCCCAATATAGAGGAGGCCACATCGGGTGCAGAGGATGCAATAGATGATGTGTGTGGAGGTGCAGGTGAATTTGTGGTGGATATGGAAGGATCCCTTGGGGCCTTGGAGAGAAGTAAGGGAGGAGGTGTGGGCGCAAGTTTTACATTTCCTGCGGTTGCAGGGCAAGGTGCCGGGAGTGGAGGTTGGGTTGGTGGGGGGTGTGGACCTGACGAGGGAGTCACGGAGGGAGTGGTCTTTGTGGAACGCTGATAGGGGAGGGGAGGGAAATATATCCCTGGTGGTGGGGTCCGTTTGGAGGTGGCGGAAATGACGGCGGATGATACGCTGTATACGGAGGTTGGTGGGGTGGTAGGTGAGAACCAGTGGGGTTCTGTCCTGGTGGAGGTTGGAGGAGCGGGGCTCAAGGGCGGAGGAGTGGGAAGTGGAGGAGATGCGGTGGAGGGCATCGTCGATCACGTCTGGGGGGAGTCTGCGGTCTTTGAAGAAGGAGGCCATCTGGGCTGTACGGTGTTGGAACTGGTCCTCCTGGGAGCAGATGCGGTGGAGACGAAGGAATTGGGAATATGGGATGGCGTTTTTACAGGGGCAGGGTGGGAGGAGGTGTAGACCAGGTAGCTGTGGGAGTCAGTCGGTTTATAGTAGATGTCTGTGTTGAGTCGGTCGCCTGAGATAGAAATGGAAAGGCCTAGGAAGGAGAGGGAGGAGTCTGAGACAGTCCAGGTGAATTTGAGGTCGGGATGGAAGGTGTTGGTAAAGTTGATAAACTGTTTAACCTCCTCGTGGGAGCACGAGGCAGCGCCGATACAGTCATCGATGTAGCGGAGGAAAAGGTTGGGGGTGGTGCCAGTGTAGTTGCGGAAGATGGACTGTTCCACATATCCTACGAAGAGACAGGCATAGCTGGGGCCCATGCTGGTGCCCATGGCAACTCCTTTAGTTTGGAGGAAGTGGGAGGATTGAAAAGAGAAGTTATTCAGGGTGAGGACCAGTTCAGTCAGTCGAAGGAGGGTGTCAGTGGAAGGGTACTGATTGGTGCGTCGGGAAAGGAAGAAGCGGAGGGCTTTGAGTCCTTCGTGATGGGGGATGGAGGTGTACAGGGATTGGATGTCCATCGTGAAGATAAGGCATTGGGGACCGGGGAAGCGAAAATCATGAAGGAGGTGGAGGGCATGGGTGGTGTCCCGAATGTAGGTGGGGAGTTCTTGGACTAAAGGGGACAGAACCGTGTCGAGGTATGCGGAGATGAGTTCGGTGGGGCAGGAGCAGGCTGAGACAATGGGTCGGCCGGGGCAGTCAGGTTTGTGGATTTTGGGCAGGAGGTAGAAACGGGCGGTGCGGGGTTGTGGGACTATGAGGTTGGAGGTGGTGGATGGGAGATCCCCTGAGGTGATGAGGTTATGGATGGTCTGGGAGATGATGGTTTGGCGGTAGGAGGTGGGGTCATGGTCAAGGGGGCGATAAGAGGAGGCATCTGCGAGCTGGCGTTTGGCCTCAGTGGTATAAAGGTCGGTGCGCCAAACTACTACCGCGCCTCCCTTGTCCGCCGGTTTGATGGTGACGTTGGGGTTGGAGCGGAGGGAGTGGAGGGCTGCACGTTCTGAGGGTGAGAGGGGTGGACAGGTTGAGTCGGTTAATGTCACGGCGGCAGTTGGCTATAAATAGATCGAGGGCAGGTAAGAGGCCAGCACGGGGTGTCCAGGTGGATGGGGTGTGTTGGAGGCGGGAGAAGGGGTCTTCAGAGGGTGGGCGGGAGTCTTGGTTGTGAAAGTAGGCATGGAGGCGAAGGCGGCGGAAGAATTGTTCAATATCTCGCCGCGTGTTGAACTCATTAATCCGAGGGCGTAGGGGAATGAAGGTGAGGCCTCTGCTGAGGATTGATCTTTCATCCTCAGAGAGGGGGAGGTCTGGAGGGATGGTGAAGGAGGGAGGTCAGTCCATCTTCCGCAACTACACTGGCACCACCCCTCACTTTTCCTCCGCTACTTCGATGACTGTATCGGCGCTGCCTCGTGCTCCCACGAGGAGGTTGAACAGTTCATCAACTTTACCAACACCTTCCATCCCGACCTCAAATTTACCTGGACTGTCTCAGACCCCTCCCTCCCCTTCCTAGACCTTTCCATTTCTATCTCGGGCGACCGACTCAACACAGACATCTGCTATAAACCGACTGACTCCCACAGCTACCTGGACTACACCTCCTCCCACCCTGCCCCCTGTAAAAACATCATCCCATATTCCCAATTCCTTGGTCTCTGCCGCATCTGCTCCCAGGAGGACCAGTTCCAACACCGTACAGCCCAGATGGCCTCCTTCTTCAAGCACCGCAGATTCCCCCCAGACGTGATCGACTATGCCCTCCACCGCATTTCCTCCACTTCCCGCTCCTCCGCCCTTGAGCCCCGCTTCTCCAGCCGCCACCAAGACAGAACCCCACTGGTTCTCACCTACCACCCCACCAACCTCCGTATACAACGTATCATCCGCCGTCATTTCCGCCACCTCCAAACGGACCCCACCACCAGGGATATATTTCCCTCCCCTCCCCTATCAGAGTTCCGCAAAGACCACTCCCTCCGTGACTCCCTCGTCAGGTCCACACCCCCCACCAACCCAACCTCCACTCCTGGCACCTTCCCCTGCAACCGCAGGAAACGTAAAACTTGCACCCACACCTCCTCCCTTACTTCTCTCCAAGGCCCCAAGGGATCCTTCCATATCCGCCACAAATTCACCTGCACCTCCACACACATCATCTACTGCATCCGCTGCACCCGATCTGGCCTCCTCTATATTGGGGAGACGGGCCGCCTACTTGCGGAACGCTTCAGGGAACACCTCTGGGACGCCTGGACCAACCAACCCAACCACCCCGTGGCTCAACACTTTAACTTTCCCTCCCACTCCACCGAGGACATGCAGGTCCTTGGACTCTTCCATCGGCAGAACATAACAACACGACGGTTGGAGGAGGAGCGCCTCATCTTCCGCCTGGGAACCCTCCAACCACAAGGAATGAACTCAGATTTCTCCAGTTTCCTCACTTCCCCTCCCCCCACCTTGTCTCAGTCGGTTCCCTCAACTCAGCACCGCCCTCCTAACCTGCAATCTTCTTCCTGACCTCTCCGCCCCCACCCCACTCCGGCCTATCACCCTCACCTTGACCTCCTTCCACCTATCCCACCTCCATCGCCCCTCCCCCAAGTCCCTCCTCCCTACCTTTTATCTTTGCCTGCATGGCACCCTCTCCTCATTCCTGATGAAGGGCTCTGGCCCGAAACGACGAATTTCCTGTTCCTTGGATGCTGCCTGACCTGCTGTGCTTTAACCAGCAACACCTTTTCAGCTCTGATCTCCAGCATCTGCAGACCTCACTTTTTACAGTGAGTGAGAGTTGTCAGGGGTTCTTGCTGTAATATTGTTGTTTCAAAATCTTTGCTTTGTTTTTAATTGAATTTCCACCTCATTCCACGTGCACAGTTCGTGTGGTTGTGAAAGTTGCTACAAAAAGGCAAATGTGTCGTCTTCTCTGCCTCTCTGTCAGTGATACTGGTAACAGTTATTTGACTGTGTGTTGGCTGTGCCTATTTTGAGCCTGATACACTGGAGAATTTAAACGGGTTAACTGTATCTCTACCACTGGCTCACCAGCAAAGTGAAAACCACTGGGATTCAGTGGGTCACTGATGGGCATCAGACTTGCATTTATCACCAGAGCCCTTGGTATGGAAGCTTGTAAGTGTCATAATGCAGTCCATCCAGGTAATGTCAGGTCATTTAGTCACCTGTAGGAGGAGACATAACACACAGATGCCAAGGGGGAATTAGCAGAGGACGCGCAATGAGATACTTCCTGTTCAGCCTTGCTACATTTCAGATGGGTAATTGGTGAATGAATGTTTCATTGCCTTTGCTATTTTTAAATGAGTGAGACAATATAGCCATGAACTGAGCTCAGCAGCACAGGCCAATTCAATAATATTCTGACCCGGCACTGCCCTCTTGTCTCAGCAGAAATACTTAGCGGTGATTTATTGCAGGAGGCTCAGTACTATATTGTCATTGAGTAGCGTGGGAGAATGACAGCTCATTTCTGCTGGCTGAAAGAAGCTTCTTTTAATGGCAAGTATTACAGTTCAAGAGCAGAAGGCCATGAATTGGATTCATTATATCATAATTCCAAGCTCAACTTTAGTTCCAATCATAAAGGGATCTGAATATCAATCTTGCCTGAGGAAACAAAAATGAGATTTTTATAAAAAATGGATGACATTAGATAATACTTTTAGTGGGATGCATTATGGAGCTAAGTATTAAAATAGAGAAATGTCATTGTAAATATTCTCATTCACTGTCATCACCACATTTCTGTATACAATGCCCGTTGACCTTCAACGGTGTTACCATCACTGAATCTCCCACAGTCAATATCCTGGGGGCTACCATTGATCAGACTCACCACTTACACACAGTGGCTGCAACAGCAGGTCAGGTGCCAGAATGGCGTGGTGGCTCAGTGGTTAGCATTGCTGCCTCATGGTGCCAGGGTCCTGGGTTCGATTCTAGCCTCGGGCGACTGTGTGGAGTTTGCACATTCTCCCTGTGTCCATGTGGATTTCCTCCCATTGTCCAAAGATGTGCAGGTCAGGTGGATTGGTCAAGATAAATTGCCCATTGCATCATTAGTCAGAGGGCAAAAAGGGTCTGGTGGGTTTCTCTTCAGAGGGTTGGTGTAGACTGGTTGGGCTGAAGGGCCTGCTTCCACACAGTAGGGATTCTAATCCTACAAGTAACGCACCGCCTGACTCCCCAAAGCCTGTCCATCACCGACAAGGTACAAGTCAGGGGTGTGATAGAATACTTCCCACTTGCCTGGATGGGGGCAGCTCCAACAACACTCAAGAAGCTCGACACCTTCCAGGACAAAGCAGCACGCTTGATTGGCACCACATCCCCATCCTCCATCACTGGTGTGTAATATCTACAAGATGCACTGCAGAAATTCACCAAAGGTTCTTCGATAGTACCTTCCAACCCCACGTCCACTTCTATCTAGAAGGACAAGGACGGTACATACATTGGAATACCACCCTAATGAAGGGCTTATGCCTGGAATGTCAATTCTCCTGCTCTTCAGATGCCATCTGTGCTTTTCCAGCACCACGTTCTTGACTTCTATAGCTAAAGAAATAGAACATAAAGGTCAGGAAGTATCATTGCAACTATCCAAGGTATTGGTGAGACCGCATCTGGAGCATTGTGCACAGCTTTGCTCCCCTTATTTGAGGTAACATTGGAGGCAGTTCAGAGGAGGTTCACTAGATTGATCCCAGAGATGAGGGGTTTGTTGTATGAAGAGAGATTGACCAGTTTAGGCCTCTACTCTCTGCAATTTAGAAGAATGATGGGAGATCAAATTGAGGCATTCAAGATGGTAAAAGGTCTGGGTAAAATAGACACAGAGCAGATGCTTCCTCTTGTGGGCCATTCTAGAACAAGAGGTCATAGTCTACAGGGTTCAGGGTAGCAAAGTTAAAATAGAGCTGAGGAGAAACTACTTCTCCCAAAGGGTTGTGAATCTGTGGAATTCCCTACCTCAAAGTGTGGTGGATGCTGGGACAGTGAGTAAATTTAAGGAGGGGTTGGACAGATGTTTAATTGGTAATGGATGAAGGGTTATGGGGAGCAGGCAGGAAAATGGGGGGGGGAGCATATCAGCCATGATTGAAAGGCCGAGCAGACTCAATAGACCTAATTCAGCTTCTGTATCTTACGAATTTATTGCAATGTTGCTGCATTTCCTTTTGCTGCTGCATATTCTCTGCTTTTCATTTTTATTTGATAGAAACCTATCGGGGTCAAGCTTACCAGAAGTTGGTATTTCTGTCCAGGTGAGGCCTAGTGAGTTTTCTCACACCATCGTAAAAACTGCACTCCAGTGACTGCGCGTTGGGCCCCAGGGTTCATGGGCGTACCACCAATGCCAGCCTGATTCACCCACTTGCCCAGACACCCTGGCACGGTCTGGCACCAGTGCCCTTTTAAAAAGAATGTTGTTCACCCGGTCAAGCTGTGCCAGGCTGGAGCTGCCAGTGCGGTTTGTGACACTGGCCCTGGACGTGGGTAGGTGGGGGTAAATTCACGCCCGGCTTTGGGGAGCTCCTCACAAAGAGGGTGGTGCCAATTAGGGCCAACCCCTTCACCCAGGACGATCACTGAGCTGTGACCAGGTCAGTTCTACAGCCTGGGTAGTAGGCTCTGCCAACAAAGCTGGCTTCCCCCATGTGCCAGGCACAATAGACTGCGTGCACGTTGCTCTGAGAGCCCAGTATACCATAGCTGAAGTCATCAATAGAAGAAGTTTCCATTAAAATGTATAGGTGATCATTGGTGCCATGTCTTAGAGGAGTGTGCCAGGTACCCTTGTTGCTGTCATTGATGCCTGTAGGGAACTTCTATATTCTGGCATGCTGTGCTGTGTACAACTGGGATGATTTGGAGATGCCGGTGTTGGACTGGGGTGTACAAAGTTAAAAATCACACAACACCAGGTTATAGTCCAACAGGTTTAATTGGAAGCACACTAGCTTTCGGAGCGACGCTCCTTCATCAGGTGATAGTGGAGGGCTCGATCGTAACACAGACTTTATAGCAAAAATTTACAGTGTGATGTAACTGAAATTATACATTGAAAAATTGCTTGTCTGTTAAGCCTTTCATCTGTTAGAATACAGTGATAGTTTCACTTCTTTCATGTGTAAATCATAAAACCCTTTTTAAAGTTGCATTCGCAGGTTAGCTGTTAACAATGGTGATAGCTAGACAATATGTTGAAGGTGTTAGCCCCCTGTGTTCTCTATCTATGACCTGATGTTTAGATTGATTCTAATTTAATAAGTGAGATAACAGTGTTTTACATAAATTCATGCAGTTTTTGAGCTCAGAGTTCTAGATGAATGTATGCAGTGTTTGAGCAAAGTGCTATGTGACTCTGCAAGTACAAATTCACCCCACAAAATATATGTGTGCATGTGGGTCTTTGTCTGTGTGTGTCTGTCTGGGGTGGGGGTTGTCAGTGTGAGAATGTGTGTGTGTGTGTGTGTGTGAGAATGTGTGTGTGTGTGTGTGTGTGTGTATGTGTGTGTGTGTGTGTGTGTGTAGTGCAATGGTGGTCACCTGTAACGTGACATGAACCCAAGGTCCCGGTTGAGGCCCTCCCTATGGGTACTGAACTTAGCTATCAGCCTCTGCTCGGTCACTTTCCTCTGCTGCCTGTCCCGAAGCCCACCTTGGAGGATGGTCACCCAAAGGTCCAAGGCTGAATGTCCTGGACCACTGAAGTGTTCCCCAACTGGGAGGGAACCTTCCTGTCTATTGATTGTTGTGCGGTGCCCATTCATCCGTTGTTGTAGCCTTTGCTCGGTTCCCCCAATGTACCATGCCTCAGGGCATCCTTGCCTGCAACTTATAGGATAGACAATATTGGCTAAGTCACATGACTATCTGCCATGTACAAGGTGGGAGGTGTTCCCACGCGTAATGGTGGTATCTATGTCCACACTCTGACACGTCTTGCGGCGTCCACTGTGACAGGGTTGTATGGAGCTGTCCTGAGAGCCGGGCAGTTTGCTACGAACAATGATCTGTTTAAGGTTTGGTGGTTGTTTAAAGGTGAGCAGTGGGGGTGTGGGGAAGATCTTGGTGAGGTGCTCATCCTCATTGATAATATGTTGCAGGTCACGAAGGACATGGTGTAATTTTTCAGCTCCTGGGAAATACTGAACAACGATGGGTACCCTGTCAGTTGCAGCTCGTGTCTTTCTCCTGAGGAGGTCATTACGGTTTCTTGCTGTGGCACGTTGGAACTGGCGGTCGATGAGTTGAGCATCGTACCCCTTTCTTGTGAGGGAATCCTTGAGTACTACCAGGTGTCCGTCATGTTCCTCCTCATCTGAGCAGATCCGGTGTATGCGTAGGGCTCGTCCATAGGGAATGGCTGTCAGCACCACGCTCTACCGCAAACCCACAGACAACCTCACAATGCTACACTTCTCCAGCTTCCACCCAAAACATATTAAAACAGCTCATCAGGTGACCACCATTGCACCACACACACACACAGATATTCCTACACACACACACTCTCACATACACATGGACACAGGTATACACAGACGCGCACACAGATACCCACACATACACCCTTATAGACACACACACTCCCACGCTCACACATGCACCCCCTCACAGACTTAAGACACTCTGCACGCACACACACACGCACACGCACGCGCACGCACACACACACACACACACACTTCCTCACACACACAACCCCCACCCCAGACAGACAGACACACACAGACAGACAAAGAACCACACACACACACACATATATTTTGTGGGTGAATTTGTATTGCAGAGTCACATTGCACTTTGCTCAAACACTGCATACATTCATCTAGAACTCTGAGCTCAAAAACTGCATGAATTTATGTAAAACACTGTTATCTCACTTATTAAATTAGAATCAATCTAAACATCAGGTCATAGACAGAGAACACAGGGGTCCAACACCTTCAACATATTGTCTAGCTATCACCATTGTTAACAGCTAACCTGCGAATGCAACTTTAAAAAGGGTTTTGTGATTTACACATGAAAGAAGTGAAACTATCACTGTATTCTAACAGATGAAAGGCTTAACAGACAAGCAATTTTTCAATGTATAATTTCAGTTACATCACACTGCAAATCTTTGCTATAAATTCTGTGTTACGATCGAGCCCTCCACTATCACCTGATGAAGGAGCGTCTCTCCGGAAGCTAATGTGCTTCCAATTAAACCTGTTGGACTATAACCTGGTGTTGTGTGATTTTTAACTGTGTACAACTGGGATGGCATGGTGGCTCAATGGTTAGCACTGCTGCCTCACATTGCCAGAGACCCAGGTTCGATTCCACTCTCAGGTGACTGACTTTGTGGAGTTTGCACGTTCTCCCTGTGTCTGCGTGGGTTTCCTCCGGGTGGTCTGGTTTCCGCCCACAGTCCAAAGATGTGCAAGTTAGGTGAATTGGCCGTGCTAAATTGCTCATTGTGAAGGTTAAATGCATTAGTCAGGGGAAATATAGACTAATAGGGGAATAGGTCTGGATGGGATACTCTTTGGAGGGTTGGTGTGGACTTGTTGGGCCAAATGGCCTGTTTCCGCACTGTAGGGTTTGCATGAAACATGAAGCTGAGAAAGCAAGAGCATGATGGGCTCTGAATAATTGGAGAACAGCAGCTGACTGAGGAGGAAGGTGAGGACATTGGTCAGAAGGAATACCAGCTTCAGGTTAGATGAGATTAGATTACTTACAGTGTGGAAACAGGGCCTTCGGCCCAACAAGTCCACACCGACCCGCCAAAGCGCAACCCACCCATACCCCTACATTTACCCCTTACCTAACACTACAGGCAATTTAGCATGGCCAATTCACCTAACCTGCACATCTTTGGACTGTGGGAGGAAACCGGAGCACCCGGAGGAAACCCACGCAGACACGGGGAGAACGTGCAAACTCCACACAGTCAGTCGCCTGAGTCGGGAATTGAACCCGGGTCTCAGACGCTGTGAGGCAGCAGTGCTAACCACTGTGCCGCCGTTAATAGAGTGTTGCAACTAGAGATGCAACAAGCCAGGCAGAATTTAACTGGTGCCCAGCTCCAGTAGATATGAGCTGGGGGCAGTGACCGGTTTAGTGATAGTCCATTTGTTGTTGCTCAAAAAGCAGGTGATTCCTGTCTGTTCCCTGAAGCAAAGGCAACTTTCTGTTTTATCTTCACCTGCATTGTTGAAGAATAAAAGTGAACATTTTTAACCATTTGAAGACTGTCCAGTATGCGATGCTCCCACACTGAACAATGAGATCTTAGGCTGCATTGGGCATCAGAGACAGAGTAACACTCCCTTGGAAAGGGTTCAAAGATGGGACGGTGTTGAGGATGAGTAACCTGTTTTTGTTTATTCATTCATGGGCTGTTGGCATCGCTGGGTGTGCCAGCATTTATTGCCTGTCCCTAGTTGCCCTTGAGAAGGTGGTGGGAGCTGTCTTCTTGAAACGCTGCAGTACATGTGCTGTGGATGGACCCACAATGCCCTGAGGGCGGGAATTCCAGGAATTTGACCCAGTGACAGTGAAGGATCAGCGATATATTTCCAAGTCAGGATGGCGAGTGGCTTGGAGGGGAACTTGCAGGGGGTGGTGTTCCCGTATATCTGCTGCCCTTGTCCTTCTAGATGGAAGTGGGCATGGGTTTAGAAGGTGCAGTCTAAGGATCTTTGGTGTATTTCTGCAGTACACCTTACAAATAGTACACACTGCTGCTACTAAGCGTCAGTAGTGGAGGGAGTGGATGCTTGTGGATGTGATGCCTTTTGTGTGGACTGCTTTGTCCTGGATGGTGCCCAGCTTCTTGAGTGTTGTTGGAGCTGCGCCCACCCAGGCAAGTGGGGAGTATTCCATCAGACTCCTGGCTTGTGCCTTGTAGATGGTGGACAGGCTTTGGGGAGTCAGGAGGGGAGTTACTTGCTGCAATATTCCTCGCCTCTGACCTGCTGTTGTAACCTAATTTGTTCACATGTGTAAATATGAACTGTTATTTGCAATAAAGTCTCACCCATTTCATCTATGTGACTCAAGCTTTTCTTTATTACTCCCTTCCTAATGTATGCACTGTACATAGTAGCCCCTTGTACATAGTACATTGGCAGCAGCTGATCAGATGCATGGCTGGGGTTTAAAAGTGGTACCCATCAGTGCAAGGGATTCTGTGAGGCCCTGGCATTGGTTGGCACTTGCGCCATTGCTTCGTGTATAATGAGTGAAGTGCCATAGACTCATCGTGGATACATAATGAGGTGAGCCATGTGAGAAAACCTGCCCACAAAGAGAAACGCTCCAGGAAATTCCCTGTGAAGTAACACATTTTCCCTGATTTGCAGTAACATTCAGTCTGATATGCTGCACTCCCAGGCTGTTTTCATGAGACACGTGTGGCTATCATGGGAATCTTTTCCGATGGACTGAGGAGATATCAGAACTCTTCCAGAAGCTTCGTGGGAAAATTGCAGTATCAGATTCTTCCGCTCTCCCACTTGGTGTCCATTACAGAGTCTTGGATATCACAGGGGCAGGAAGGGTTGCTCCGGGGTTTAGATGTTTCAAAAGGTATGGGAGGGGGGAGGTAAAGGAGGTGAGGGAATGGCACTGCTAATCAGGGATGGTAAAATAGCTCCAGAAAGGGAGGTCATTAAGGAGGGATTGTCTACTGAGTCATTATGGGTGGAAGTCAGAAACAGGAAAGGAGCAGTCACTTTATTGGGAGTTTTCTACAGGCCTCCAAATAACAACACAGACACAGAGGAGCAGATTGGGAGGAAAGTTTTGGAATTTGCAAGACTAACAGGGTTGTTGTCATAAGTGACTTCAACTTCCCTCATAATGATTGTAACCTCCTTAGTGCAAATAGTTTGGATGAAGCTGACTTTGTCAGGTGTGTCCAGTCAGGATTCCTGACTCAATATGTAGATAAGCCAACTAGAGGGGAAGCCATATTGGATTTGGCACTTAGCAATGAACCAGGCAGGTGTTAGATCTCTCAGTGGGAGAGAATTTTGGTGATAGTGATCACAACCCTCTGACCTTTACTATAGTCCTGGAGATGGATAGGAGCTGACAGTATGGGAAAGTATTTAATTAGGGGAGGGGGAATTACAATGCTATAAGAGAGGAACTGTGGAGCATAAATTGGGAACAGATATTCTCAGAGAAATGCATCACAGAAATGTGGAGGTTGCTGAGGGAGCACTTGCTGCAAGGTTTGTCCCACTGAGGCAAGGAAGGGATGGTAGGGTCAAGGAACCATGGATGACGAGGGACGTGGAACATCTAGTCAAGAGAAAGAAGTTAGCTTACTTAAGGATGAGGAGGCAGGGATCAGACAGGGCTCAAGAAGGTTACAAGGTAGCCAGGAAGGAACTGAAGAATGGAAGGGGGCATGAAAAAGCTTTAGCGGGTAGGATTAAGGAAAACCCCAAGGCATTCGACACTTATGTGAGGAACAAGAGGATGGGTAGGGCCAATCAGGGATAGTGGAGGGAACTTGTGCCTGGAGTCAGAGGAGGTAGGGAGATCCTTAATGAATACTTTGCTTCAGTATTCACTAGTGAGAGGGACCTTGTCATTTGTGAGGACAGTGTGAAACAGACTGGTACGCTCGAACAGGTTAATGTTAAGAAGGGGGATGAGCTGGAAATTTTGAAAACCATGAGAATAGATAAGCCCTGGGTCATTTATCTTAGCCTGCTGGACACACTTTCCTCATTCCTGAAGAAGGGCTTATGCCCGAAACGTTGAATCTCCTGCTCCTTGGATGCTGCCTGACTTGCTGCGCTTTTCCAGCAACACATTTTCAGCTCTGATCTCCAGCATCTGCAGTCCTCACTTTCTCCTCAGACAGGATATACCCAAGGTTACTACAGGAAGTGAGGGAAGAGATTGCTAAGCCTTTGGCGATAATCCACTGTCTACTGGAATAGTATCAGATGATTGGAGGGTGGCAAGTGTTTTCCTTTGTTCAAAAAATGAAATAGGGATAATCCTGGGAATTAGAGACTAGACAAGTCTTACTTCAGTGGTGGGAAAACTATTGGAGCGAAATCAGAGAGACAGGACTTATGATTATTTGGAAATAGCTTGATTAGCGATAGTCAGCACGGCTTTATGAAGGGCAGGTCATACCTCACAAGCCTCATTGAATTCTTTGAGGATGTGGCAAAACATGCTGATGAAGGTCGAGTAGTGGATGTGGTGTACATGGATTTTAGCAAGGCGTTTGATGAGTTTTCCCATGGTAGTCTCATTCAGAAAGTAAGCAGGCATGTGATACAGGGGAAATCTGGCTGTCTGGATCCAGAATTGGCCGGCCCATAGAACACAGAGGATGGTGGTAGATGGAAAATATTCAGCCTGGAGCTCAGTGACCAGTCGTGTTCTGCAGGGATTTGTTCTGGGACCTCTGCTTTTTGTGATTTTTATAAATGGCTTGGATGAGATAGTGGATGGGTGGGTTAGTAAATTTGTCGATGACACAGATGTTGGTGGAATTGTGGATAGTGTGGAGGGCTGTTGTAGGCTGCAATGGGACATTGCCAGGATGCAGAGCTGGGCTGAGAAATGGCAGATGGAGTTCAACCTGGAAAAGGGTGAAGTGATTCACTTTGGAAGGTCGAAGTTGAATGCAGATTCAAAGTTGAAAGCAGAATTCTTGACTGTGTGGAGGAACAGAGGGATCTTGGGATCCACATCCATAGATCCCTCAGAGTTGCCACCAAGTTGTTAAGAAGGCGTATAGTGTGTTGGCCTTCATTAGCAGGGGGATTGAGTTTAAGAGCCAAGAGATTATGCTGCAGCTCTAAAAAGCCCTGGTTAGATCACAATTAGAATATTGTGCTCAGTTCTGGTCAGTTCTATAGGAAAAATGTGGAAGCTTTCGAGAGGATGCAGAGGAGATTTACCAGGATGCTGCCTGGACTGGAGGGCAGGTCTTAGGAAGAAAGGCTGAGGGAGCTAAGGCTTTTCTCGATGGAGTGAAGAAGGATGAGAGGTGACTAGATAGAGGTGTATAAGATGATGTGAAGCATGGATAGAGAGGGTAGCGAGAGACCTTTTCCCAGGGTGGAAATGGCTATCACAAGGGGGCATAATTTTAAGGTGATTGGAGGAAGATTTAGGGGAGGTGTCAGAAGTAGATTCTTCACACAGAGAGTGGAGGGTGTGTGGGATGCACTGCCAGCAGTGGGAGTAAAGTCAGATACATTAGGGACATTTAAGCGACTCTTGGATAGGCTCATGGATGATAGTAAAATGTAGGGTATGTAGGTTAGTTTGATCTTAGAGTAGGATAAAAGGTCAGCACAACATTGAGGGCCGAAGGGCCTGTACTGTGCTGTAGTGTTCTGTGTTTTTGACTCTCAAAGGAATTTTTTTCTCTCTTGGCAGGCTACCCAACAGCAATGTTGTTTCAAAACATTACCTCCTCAGCGATAAACCCAGGTATGCAACCTTTCTGTGACAAGTTAAATCAGTCCTCCAGTCAGTAAGGCTCTGACTCTATACTTAGCTTAGTTGTCTCTTCAAGTAAGTATTTTAAAAAAAGCATAAATGTGCAATATCACTCTCGTAAACCTTTTCTTCAAAGAAATTCCATATGTATCTGCGATCTTTCAATTATCACAATCTTTAAAACTTTGTCCTTTAAGATTATTGAGTAATGGAAGCACTTTCAGTGACAAACTGATAGAAGACTTTAAGAAATCAGGTAACCATCATTTATTTCAAATGTATGTACAGGTTTATCACTCAGTGTGCTGGATTACAAAACAAAAACCTTCAATCATTACAACATAAATGTCTCACATTATCGGCTGTTTTCACAGCCTTCATAGACATTGTCCGTATTTAACCCAAGGCTATCTTGTTGATAGTGTAGCTCCTGATCTTTTAGCCTGACTTTGTGCATCAGTCAGTTCCCATTTACCTTCATAATATGCCTGAAAATTTAACCCTTAACTAACTAAAACTGACTCAACTCTTTCAAACTCCATAACACACCCTACAGCCTCCCAGATTCATGATTCAACAATTTAAATGACAATGTTTTCCCCACATTGTTTACTTTTTCCAATTTTCCTTTTTTTAAAAAAGTGCTTTCTCGTGGACTCAGTCCATGATTCTGCCGTTTACACTGTAAATTGTAGATTGCTCGTGTTTAACTGTGCACAGAGCCGTGTATCGATGATTTATTTGTGCTTAATATAAGCAGACTGAAGCTGTGGTTGCTGGGTTAGGAGTTATGTGCTTGTGAAGGGAAACTCTATGCATCAATTATACTAAAATGTCTGAATATTGGCTCTTGTTCTATCCTTTCTGAGATGGAACACATGGAAGAGAATGAGAACCTAAGAGTGAAACTAAAAGACTTATCAGACGATAAACTGGAGGCCCAATGGAAAATCTCCATTTCTGTCTCTCCACATAATCATTGGGGTGTAGATCAACTGATGTAAAAGTCATATTTCTATAGTGCAGTATTTAGCAGGGAGAATTGTTTCTGGAATGGCCCAAAGCAAAGTTATTGAAACTAAAACAAGGGGCTGGCCTACCCCAGGAATGGGTAAAGTGTCATTTTTGGTGCAATTTGAGAGGGAGAGGGAACAATCGGAAGTCACAATATTTCTGTTGAATGAAGGGAACTATGGAGCTATGAGGGAGGAGCTGGCCAAAGTTCAATACCTTAGCAGGGATGACAGTGGAGGAACAATGGCGGATATTTCTGGGTATAATGCAGAAGATGCAGGAACAGATCATTCCAAAAAGGAAGAAAGATCCCAGGAGGAGGCATGGGTGGCCGTGGCTGACGAGGGAAGTTAAGAAACATATAAAGTTAAAAGAGGAAAAAGTATAACATAGCAAAGATAAGTGGGAAAACAGAGGACTGGGAAGCTTTTAAAGAACAACAGAGGATTACTAAGAAGGAAATACACAGAGAAAAAATGAGGTATGAAGGTAAACTGGCCAAAAATATAAAGGAGGATAGTAAAAACTTTTTTAGGTATGTGAAAGGCAAAAAAATGGTTAAAACTAAAATTGGGCCCTTGAAGACAGAAACAGGGGAATATATTACGGGGAACAAAGAAATGGCAGAAGAATTGAATTGCTACTTCAGATCTGTGTTCACTGGGGAAGACACAAGCAATCTCCCTGAGGTAACAGTGGCTGAATGACCTGAACTTAAGGGAATTTATATTTGCCAGGAATTGGTGTTGGAGAGACTGTTAGGTCTGAAGGTTGATAAGTCCCCGGGGCCTGATGGTCTACATCCCAGGGTACTGAAGGAGGTGGCTCGGGAAATTGTGGATGCGTTGGTGATTATTTTCCAGAGTTCGATAGATTCGGGATCAGTTCCTGCAGATTGGAGGGTGGCTAATGTTGTACCACTTTTTAAGAAAGGTAGGAGAGAGAAAGCAGGAAATTATAGACCAGTTAGTCTGACCTCAGTGGTGGGAAAGATGCTGGAGTCTATTATAAAGGATGAAATTATGACACATCTGGATAGTAGTAACAGGATAGGTCAGAGTCAGCATGGATTTATGAAGGGGAAATCAGGCTTGACTAATCTTCTGGAATTTTTTGTGGATGTAACTCTGAAGATGGACGAGGGAGATCCAGTAGATGTAGTGTACCTGGACTTTCAGAAAGCATTTGATAAAGTCCCACATAGGAGGTTAGTGAGCAAAATTAGGGTGCATGGTATTGGGGGCAAAGTACTAACTTGGATTGAAAGTTGGTTGGCTGATAGGAAACAAAGAGTAGTGATAAACGGCTCCATTTCGGAATGGCAGGCAGTGACCAGTGGGGTACCGCAGGGATCAGTGCTGGGACAGCAGCTTTTTACAATACATGTTAATGATATAGAAGATGGTATTAGTAATAACATTAGCAAATTTGCTGATGATACTAAGCTGGGTGGCAGGGTGAAATGTGATGAGGATGTTAGGAGATTACAGGGTGACCTGGACAGGTTAGGTGAGTGGTCAGATGCATGGCAGATGCAGTTTAATGTGGATAAATGTTTGGTTATCCACTTTGGAAGCAAGAACAGGAAGGCAAATTACTACCTAAATGGAATCAATTTAGGTAAAGGGGCAGTACAGAGAGATCTGGGTGTTCTTGTACAGCAGTCAATGAAGGTAAGCATACAGGTACAGCAGGTAGTGAAGAAGGCTAATAGCATGCTGGCCTACATAACAAGAGGGATTGAGTATAGAAGCACAGAGGGTCTTCTGCAGCTGTACAGGGCCCTGGTAAGACCACACCTGGAGTACTGTGTGCAGTTCTGGTCTCCAAATTTGAGGAAAGACATTCTGGCTATTGATGGAGTGAAGCGTAGGTTCACGAGGTCAATTCCTGGAATGGCAGGATTACCTTACACTGAAAGACTGGAGCGACTGGACTTGTATACCCTTGAGTTTAGAAGACTGAGAGGGGATCTGATTGAGACATATAAGATTATTAAAGGATTGGACGTTCTGGAGGCAGGAAACATGTTTCCGCTGATGGGTGAGTGCCGAACCAGAGGACACAGCTTAAAAATACGGGGTAGACCATTTAGGTCAGAGATGAGGAGAAATTTCTTCACCCAGAGAGTGGTGGCTGTGTGGAATGCTCTGCCCCAGAGGGCAGTAGAGGCCCAGTCTCTGGATTCATTTAAGAAAGAGTTGGATAGAGCTCTCAAAGATAGTGGAATCAAGGGTTATGGAAATAAGGCAAGAACAGGATACTGATTAAGGATGATCAGCCATGATCATATTGAATAGTGGTGCAGGCTCGAAGGGCAGAATGGCCTACTCCTGCACCTATTGCCTATTGTCTACTGTCTCACACCCTTGCTATGGCACGGTGGTGAATCCTTCTGTTAATTAAACCAAACATGCAGAAAAGGTCACCTTGCCTCATAATCTGTTAAAACATGAATGACAGAGAACTCCCAAATCCCACTTTTAACAAAAAGTATCAGTTTATTCTTTAACTCTAAAAACATGAAACATTAAGCAACAACTATTTACAACGGTAAGCCTCCCTTCTCTTTAAGGTTTGTGGTCTCTATAATAGTATACTGTTTCAATAAATGCCCCAATTAAAGTTCCTTCAACTTGATTTTCAAAACCAGACAGTAGCTGTCATTTCTGGTGTCTGTATTCCTCTGGCTATAGATCTCCCTGGGTCATCTCTGGTCTTTTGCTGCAAAGATGTTTCATATGAAAAAGGTACCTTTGATAGAGAGTGTTTTGAATGGCAGTCTCTCTCAAAGGTGGTTTACTTTCCGGTTAACTCTCAAAATGCCTGTTTCTTTATATCCCCAAACATCGGATCGTCTCATTGGTCAATGTTGTCAAAAACAACAAATTCAAACTTGGTTGGGTTTTAGTATCATGGGGCATAATTTAAACTGATTGGTTAGATTTGAATGATGGTCAAAATAACTGAGGTATCTAGTTTACAGCCAAATGTGACATATTTTCAATCTTCCAGTACACTCTGAGATTGCTCGTCAGTCACATGATAGTTGCCTGTAAGCTCTCAGTGCAAAACAGCTTTCACCCTCTCTTAAAGGTACAGTACACTGCTTCAACTTCATAACGCCCTTGTTCCAAATTCACTGAAGCATCATGCTCCTTTGGCACCCCACGTGTTGAGCTCTCCCATGTACCACAGGTGTATGCAATACCCATCTGAGACTCCTGGCATTGGTGCCATCTTTAAAGGTGCGTGGTCAGACACACAGCTGCCCTGCACATTCCTGGTCAATGGCCCCTGACCTGCCAGTGGGAGGGTCTTTGGTACCAGGAAGTGGAGGAGATTCATATGGTCGCTGCCCACAGAGTGTGTCCTGAGATGTTGGTACCTGATGGAGATCTAGAAGATCAAGCAGCGAACAGGGCTCATCAGATAATCACTCTGACATTCATTTTGGGAAACTGTTGCCATCTTGTTTCTAAGTGTTGGGTCGCAGAGCGGGAAACTGCGCAACCATGATGCCATCGGGATATATTAATACTTAGCTAATGTACGTAAACAGGCCGCTCGCCAGTGAGAAACCTGTCTCACACATCAGGAAATGGGACCTGTCACTCTCAATGAGGAAAGCTGGTTGCTGCTGGAACTCACATGATTCTCCTAACTTTCTAACCAACTTTCTCACCCTCCTTCAGTGCCTGGGACGATCTGTTTTGTTGGAAATAGTTCACTTGTCTTATTCCTTCATGGGACATAGGTATCGCTGGCTGGGCCCAGCATTTATTGTCTGTCCATAACTGCCCTTGAGAAGGTGGTGGCCAGCTGCCATCTTGAACCGCTGCAGTCCATGTGCTGTAGGTGGACCCACAATGCTGTTCAGGATTGTGAGCCAGCAACACAGAGGGAACAGTGACATATTTCCAAGTCAGGATGGCGAGTAGTTTGGTAGATACTTGAAGCTTTGCCCCTGTGCTTTTCAGGGGCGTGGGTTTTGCATTTGGAAAGGGCTGTTCAAAGAATTTTAATGAATTGGTTGTTATCAACCAAGAGCTGTTGATCAAGTTCCCTCTGGACAACAGGTTACATAAGTGACCCCAATTCACCCCAGTTAAACTGGAAATAGGTATGCCCAGGCAACATGGGGTCAGATTTCATTTTTTTAAGAATTGAAGATGACATTCCCACTCACCCAAACCCCCCCTCCCCCCCCATTCCTTGTCCAACCTGAAGGAGGAAGTGAGGACTGCAGGTGCTGGAGATCAGAGTCGAGAGTGTGGTGCTGGAAAAGTACAGCAGGCCAGGCAGCATCTGAGGAGCAGGAGAATTGACATTTCAGGCATAAGCCTGATGAAGGGTTTATGCCTGAATCATCGATTCTCCGGCTCCTCGGATGTTGCCTGGCCTGCTGTGCTTTTCCAGCACCACACTCTCGACCTGAAGGAAGTAAAGATCCCAACAATGTTCCAGTTGAGAGCTCACCATTGATTACCAGCTGTTTAGTGTAACTTCCTTATTTTTGTGTTTGCAAAAGAATCTGTTTACCCTGACTCCCAATAACAGATGGATGCTGCACAGATTGAGCAAGGAGCAAATGATGTCACGTAAAACATGAAACTGATAAGAAAAGATTTACATGGATGTTGCCAGGGTTGGAGGGTTTGAGCTATAGGGAGAAGTTGAACAGGCTGGGGCTGTTTTTCCTAGAGTGTCAGAGGCTGAGGGGTGACCTTTTGGAGGTTTATAAAATCATGAGGGGCATGGATAGGATAAATAGACAAGGTCTTTTCCCTGGTGTCGGGGAGTCCAAAATTAGAGGGCATTGGTTTAGGGTGAGAGGGGAAAGATATGAAAGGGACCTAAGGGGCACCTTTTTCACACAGAGGGTGGTACGTGTATGGAATGAGCTGCCAGAGGAAGTGGTGGAGGCTGGTACAATTACAACATTTAAAAGGCATTTGGATGGGATGGTTTTCAAAGAAAAGAACAAAGACAATTTACAGCCCAGGAGCAGGCCCTTCGGCCCTCCAAGCCGGAGCCGATCCAAATTCACTGTCTAAACCTGCCGCCCAATTCCTAAGCATCTGTATCCCTCTGCTCCCCACCTACTCATGCATCTGTCCAGACACACCTTAAATGAACCTACCGTGCCTGCCTCTATCACCTCTGCTGGTAACATGTTCCAGGCACCCACCACCCTCTGTGTAAAGTACTTGCTGAATGTATCCCCCTTAAACGTCTCACCTCTCACCTTGAAAGCATGACCTCTTGTTATTGAATCCTTCACCTTGGGAAAAAGCTTATCTCGATCTTCCCTGTCTATACCTTTCACGATTTTGTAGACCTCAATCAGGCTCCCCATCAATCTCCTTTTTTCTATTGAAAACAGTCCTTACCTACTCAACCTCGCTTCAGAGCGAGAAGGATTTAGAGGGATATGGGCCAAATGCTGGCAAATGGGATCAGATTAATTTAGGATATCTGGTCGGCATGGACGAGTTGGACCGAAGGGTTGTTTCTGTGCTGTCCATCTCTGTGATAAAATGTCTTTGGATTGAGTTTCTCATTTGCTGTTAAGTGCAGTTAGCTGAAAGCCACTGTCTAGCTGTAGCCTGTTCAAGGAATCCATTATTGAGCTGTGTCAAGGTTGGTAGGTTCTATCTCACTGGCTTGTCACAAACTACTATTTAGGAAATTGAGTGATTCAGCACTTGGGTAGGAGGCCAGCAATCTATCTCTAGCCCTCGTGACAGCTCCAGCACCCTGTCTGCTCTGCCTGATTGTAACTGTCACCTTCAATCTCTGTCCTCCCTTCCCCTACCCACTGGTTGCCTAATTGTGCAGCAATTCATCGTGTCTGATTTATCCCAGACCAACAGCAATTAATCTATCGGCGAGCATCACAAGTTACCAGCAGCATCTTAACCCCAGCTCCCCATTCCGTACTGAAAAGCGCAAACTCGTCAGAAGGCAATTCAGGGAGTCCCCAAGTGTGCCTTTTCTTTTTAGTAAATAATACACTTAAGAAACTCATCCAACGGCGTTGTCTTTCTCCTGTCCCCCCCTCTCCCTTTAGCTGACTGACTTTTTGATAAGGGAGATAAAGATTTGGATGAGGTGGAGACAGAGAGAATGTCTTGTGGAGAAACCGCATAATGAGAGGGGATCAATATAAGATAGTCAGCAAGGAATCTGATCAGGAATTCAGAGAGAGCTTCTTTACCACAGGGACTGGAGGGATGTGGAATTCAGTACCATGGCTTTGATGCATTTACAGGGAAGTTAGACAAGGAGATGAAATTAGAAGGCTACAATAATAGTTTGAGATCATGAGGAGAGTTCCTGTTGTATTCTTTAGAGCAAAAAAGGCTGCAGGATTTGGAGGCTGTTGCTGATAGAGATGATTTAACTCTGAGGGGCATGGACAAGATGGATCGGACATCGCTCAAAGAGTCAATAACAAGGCGGCATTATTTTATGGTTTCGAGGGAACCAGAGGAAAAGGTTTTTACTCACCCAGAGGGTGGTGGAGGTCTGGAATGCACTGCCTGGGAGGCAAGTTGAAGGCAGAAATCCTCACAACCTTTAAACAGTGCTTGGGCAGCGTGGTGGCTCGGTGGTCAGCACCGTTGTCTCACAGCGCTAGGGACCCAGGTTCGATTCCAGCCTCGGGTGACTGTCTGTGTGGAGTTTACACATTCTCCCTGTGTCTGTGTGGGTTTCCTCCAGGTGCTCTGGTTTCCTCCCACAGTCCAAAGATGTGCAGGTCAGGGTGGATTGGCCATGCTCAGTTGCTCAGGGATGTGCAAGCTCGGTGGGTTAACCACAGAAAATGTGGGGTTACAGGGTTAGGATGCTATCCTATCTGGTTGGGATGCTCTTTGGGGGAGCTGTCGGCGTGGACCTGATGGGTTGCATGTAGGGATTCTATGAAATGTTGTAATACTCAAGGCTATGGCCGAAGAGTTGGAAAGTGGGACAGGAGTAGGTTTATTGGTGCAGATTTGATGGGCCAAAGGACCTTTTTTGTTGTGGTTCTGTTCGCCGAGCTGGGAATTTGTGTTGCAGACATTTCATCCCCTGTCTAGGTGACATCCTCAGTGCATGGGAGCCTCCTGTGAAGTGCTTCTGTGATCTTTCCTCCAGCATTTGTAATGGTTTGAATCTGCCGCTTCCGGTTGTCAGTTCCAGCTGTCCGCTGCAGTGGTCGGTATATTGGGTCCAGATCGATGTGCTTATTGATTGAATCTGTGGATGAGTGCCATGCCTCTAGAAACGATGAGAACATAATCATACTACCAGCAGACAAAGGCAGAATGACGGTCATCCTGGACAAAGCAGACTACATCCAAAAAGCGCAACAACTACTTACAGATACCAACACCTACCAAAAGAGGGAGTTTGACCCCACCCCACAGCTCGCCAATAGGATAAACAACACACTGAGGAACCAACAAAAAAAAAGGACAGATAACCAGGTCTGACCTACAAAGAATGAAACTTGAAAGCAACAACACCCCCAGATTCTATGGACTACCTAAAGTGCACAAACCAGACATTCCACTCAGACCCATAGTATCACTACCAGGGACACCATCACACAAACTGGCTAAAGAACTACTGCAGAAACTGAAACACCGGATCAGCGGATCCAGACACTCTATACAGTCAACACAGGAATTCTTGGACATCATCAGAAATATACACATAGACAAGGAAGAAACCATGGTCTCATTCGTTGTAACGGCATTGTTCACCTCTATCGACAAAACCCTAGCCAGAGAAACAATAGCCAACCTGCTGGACATACAGAACAGACAACAGGACGGTGAACCTATCAACAAAGACGGCATACTCAAACTACTGGACCTGTGCCTCACAACACACTTCACATTCAACAACCAAATATATGAACAAATCAACGGCACACCCATGGGCTCACTCATCTCTGGACTCATAGCAGAAGCGGGAATGCAAAGGTTAGAACAAACAGTCTTACCGCAAATTCAACCCAAACTCTGGGTCAGATATGTGGATGACACCTTTGTAATCATTAAAAACACAGAAATAGAGAACACACACCGGATCATCAACACCACACTCACAGGAATCCGATTCACTAGAGAGGAAGAAAAGGACAACCAACTCCCATTCCTAGACGTGATGGTACAGAGAACACCTAATGGGGAATTCAGCACAAAGGTATACAGGAAAGCCATGCACACAGACCAAGTCCTGAACTACGAAAGCAACCACCCCAACACACATAAAAGAAGTTGCATCATGACACTATTCAAAAGGGCCACAACACACTGCACTACACCAGAACTGCAAAAAGAGGAAGAAGAACACCTATACAATGTATTCGCCAAAAACGGATACTCGCGCAATTTCATCAACAGATGCCTCAGGGAAAGACAATGGAACGAGGACATGCCGCAATCCAAAGGACTAGCCACACTACCATACATCAAGAGCATTTCTGAACTGACAGCCAGGCTACTGCGACCACTAGGACTCATAACAGCTACTCTCAGACAACAACTCACCAGGACAAAGGACCCGATACCCAGCATGAGCAAAACCAACATAGTGTACAAAATCCCATGCAAGGACTGCACAAAACACTACATAGGACAAACAGGAAGACAGCTAACGATCCACATCCATGAACACCAACTAGCCACGAAACAACACGACCAGCTATCCTTAGTAGCCACACACGCAGATGACAAGCAACATGAGTTCGACTGGGACAACACTACTATTATAGGACAAGCCAAACAGAGAACAGCCAGGGAATTCGTCAAGGCACAGCACTCATCCACAGATTCAATAAATAAGCACATCGATCTGTTTCCATGCTGTACATCTCTATGGCTCTAATACATGCATCTGTTTCTTAACTGTGAAAATTTCAAGTCGTTCAGGGTACATTGGCTGTTTAGAGTCAGTTGGCTTTCTCAGGATGCTAAGTCCAATTATGAGACCTTGTATGTGGACAAATCTTGGTTTGACCACTTAGGCCCTGGCTAGGACATCATTCGGGAAGAATAAGTGTCTGGTTCTACAGCATCCAGAAGAGCGTTACAGGTGAGATGAGGTCATAGGAAATGGGAATCCACCTTGTAGGAGACAATAACCATTAAACAGCAATGAGATGATGATCACTGCATCCCTTTCCATTACTGGAGCCAGTAATGATTGGCTCCCGGGAGAAACAGTGTGGTGGGATCTTTAAAGAGCTTCTTGAAGTGGTGAAAAATGGTATACAAAAGCAAATCATTCTTTCCAAAGCTCCCTATTGCACACAGATATTTCCTCTGTACTCCAGTATCTGTTCAACAGTCCCTCTTTATCCTCCAAACTTTAGATGTTTAATTTAGTGAAGCACTTCACATTCAACAGTATAGCTTTGAAAAAGCACAGATCTTTGGCAGTGATGGGATATGTGGTTAAAATTGTATCCTTGGCTTTGTAGGATGATAAAATCATATAAGTACAGAAGGAGGCCATCAGCCCCATTGTACATATAACAGGCTTTTGAAAGCATGATCCAATGTCCATACGTTTTCCCCAATACCCCACAAATGTTCTCTCTTAAAGTGGAAATTCAACTGTCCTTTGAGGAGGAGGAGACTAGAACCAAGGGTACAATGTAAAACTAAGTGAGGGTGGCATGCTGGCTCAGTGGTTAGCACTGCTGCCTCACAACGCCAGGGACCCGAGTTCAATTCCAGCCTTGGGCGACTGTCTGTGTGGAGTTTGCACATTCTCCCCGTGTCTGCGTGGGTTTCCTCTGGGTGCTCCGGTTTCTTCCCAAAGTCACAAAGGGGTGCAAGTCAGGTGAATTAGCCATGCCAAATTGCCCGTAGTGTTAGGTGAGAGAAAGTGAGGACTGCAGATGCTGGAGATCAGAGCTGAAAATGTGTTGCTGGGAAAACGCAGCAGGTCAGGCAGCATCCAAGGAGCAGGAGAATCGATGTTTCAGGCATAAGCCCTTCTTCAGTGTGTTAGGTGCATTAGTCAGGGGTAAATGTTGATGAATGGGTCTGGGTGGGTTACTCTTCGGAGGGTCAGTGTGGACTTGTTGGGCCGAAGGGCCTGTTTCCACACTGTAGGGAATCTAATCATACCTTGAGGACCAAGATGAGGAAAATGTTATATTAGACATGGAGGATGGTGAATCTTGGATTTGTCAACCCCAGAAGAAGCTCAGTTGTTCAGCAAATTTAAAGTAGAGGTTGTTATATTTTTGCTTCTACACGGTGTAGGGGGTTGTGCAGATCATGTGAGTAGCAGGAGGGTTTGATCAGCCACAACTGGGTTACATGGAAAAGCAGGTTCACTGGCTAGATAGTCTACTCCCATTTCAGTATTCCCATGATCAGCCAATCTTCAACTCCACTTCCCTGCCCTTTCCCAAAACCCTGGAATCTCTGACTGATTAACAATCTTCTTCAGCATTAAATAGGCTTCATGACCTGGCCTCAACAGCCCTGAGTGATGAAGAATTCTACAGACTCACAGCCCTCTGAGAGACAACATTCCTGCTCATCTCTGCCTTAACTGGAAGGCTATTTACTCTGAGATCACGCCCTGAGGGGAGCAGCATTTCCGCAACTACCCTGTCATGTGACTTAAGAAATATGTTTCAATAAGGTGGCCTCTTATTCTCTATATTCCACCATGTACCGGTTCAACCACTGCACCTCTCCTGAGAAGGAAATACCTCCATACCTGGGATCTACCGAGTGAACCTTCCCTGGCCTGCCTCCAATGCCAGTGCATCTTCCCTTAGATAAGGAGCCCAAACTATACTCAATAGTCTAGCTGTGGTCTGACTATACCCTGAATAATTTTAACAAGACATCCCTATTTTTATGGTTCTTTCCTTTTGAAATAAAGGCTACCTTTGCATTTGTCTTCTCTATGACCTGTTGAACTTGGATGCTAGTTGTTTCTGATTTATGGGCAATGACTCTCAAATCCTTCTGCACTGTTCTGTAGTCTTTCTCCATTTTAATAATATTCAGCTGCTCTATTCTTCCCGCCGAAGTGCATAACATTATAGTCCATCTGCCAAGTTTTTGCCCGCTCACTTAACCTGGCCATATCCCACCAGAGATTCTTTGTGTCATCCTCAGCACTTTCCTTCCCATTTATCTTTGTCTCATCCGCAAAGTTGATGACAGTACATTCACTTTCCTCGTTCAAGTCATTGTTACGTATTGTAAATAAAGGTGGCCCTAACGCTGACCCCTGTGGCACACCACTAGTTACAGGCTGTCAGTCTGAAAATATGTCCCTTATCCATACTGTCTGTCTTCTATTTGTTAGCTAATCCTCTATCCATGCTAACATGGTATCTCCAACACTGTGAGTCCTTGTCTTATTAAGTATTAAGTATTTGGAAAGGCAAGGACTGATAAGGGATAGTCAACATGGCTTTGTGCGTGGGAAATCATGTCTCACAAACTTGATTGAGTTTTTTGAAGAAGTAACAAAGAGGATTGATGAGGGCAGAGCGGTAGATGTGAGCTATATGGACTTCAGTAAGGCTTTTGACAAGGTTCCCCATGGGAGACTGGTTAGCAAGGTTAGATCTCACGGAATACAGGGAGAACTAGCCATTTGGATACAGAACTGGCTCAAAGGTAGAAGATAGAGGGTGGTGGTGGAGGATTATTTTACACATTGGAGGCCTATGACCAGTGGAGTGCCACAAGGATCGGTGCTGGGCCCTCTACTTTTTATCATTTACATAAATGATTTGGATGCTAGCATAAGAGGTACAGTTAGTAAGTTTGCAGATGACACCAAAATTGTAGTGGACAGCGAAGAGGGTTACCACAGATTACAACAGAATCTTGACCAAATGAGCCAATGGGCTGAGAAGTGGCAGATGGAGTTTAATTCAGATAAATGCGAAGTGCTGCATTTTGGGAAAGCAAATCTTAGCAGGACTTATACACTTAATGGTAAGGTCCTAGGGAGTGTTGCTGAACAAAGAGACCTTGGAGTGCAGGTTCAAAGCTCATTGAAAGTGGAATTGCAGGTAGAGAGGATAGTGAAGGCGGTGTTTGGTATGCTTTCCTTTATTGGTCAGAGTGTTGAGTACAGGAGTTGGGAGATCATGTTGCAGCTGTACAGGACATTGGTTAGGCCACTGTTGGAATATTGCATGCAATTCGGAAAGATGTTGTGAAACTTGAAAGGGTTCAGAAAAGATTTACAAGGATGTTGCCGGGGTTGGAGGATTTGAGCTATAGGGAGAGGCTGAACAGGCTGGAGATGTTTTCCCTGGAGTGTTGGAGGTTGAGGGGTGACCTTATAGAGGTTTACAAAATTATGAGGGGCATGGATAGGATAAATAGACAAAGTCTTTTCCCTGGAGTGGGGGAGTTCAGAACTAGAGGGCATAGGGTTAGGGTGAGAGGGGAAAGATATGAAAGAGACCTAAGGGGCAAATCTTCCACACAGAGGGTGGTACGTTTATGAAATGAGCAGCCTGAGGAAGTAGTGGAGGCTTGTACAATTGCAACATTTAAGAAGAATTTGGATGGGTATATGAATAAGAAGGGTTTGGAGGGATATGGGCCGGGTGCTGGCAGGTGGGACTAGGCTCGGTTGGGATATCTGGTCGGCATGGACGGGTTGGACTGAAGGGTCTGTTTCCATGCTGTACATCTCTATGACTCCATGACTCTAAGTGAATGACACGCTGGCTCAGTGTTTGATTGTAGCCTCAGGCGACTGTCTGTGTGGAGTTTGCACATTCTCCCCGTGTCCGCTTGGGTTTCCTCCGGGTGTTCCGGTTTCCTCCCACAATCCAAAGATGTGCAGGTTAGGGTGGATTGGCCATGCTAAATTGTCCATAATGTCCAAGGATGTGTAGGTTAGGTGCATTAGTTAGGGGTAAATGTAGAGTAATGGGATGGGGGATGGGTCTGGCTGGGCTACTCTTCGGAGGGTCGGTGTAGATTTGTTGGACCAAATGGCCTGTTTACACAATATATGAATTCTATGATCTATGAAGTAGTCTAACGTGTGGTATCTTTCAGATGCCTTCTGAGAATCCAAATATAATACTTTTACTACTTCCCCTTAATCTATCCTGCCTGTTACCTCATCAAGAAATTCCAATCAATTTGTCAGATATCATTTTCTCTTTACACTGACTCTGCTCGATCATATTATGCATTCAAAATGATCCATTTTTACATCCTTTATAAAACACTTTAACATTTCAATAAGAAACATTAATTGACTGCCTATAGAGTCAAACAGTATGGAAACAGACCCTTTGATCCAGCCAGTTCATCCCAAACTAAATTAGTCCCATCTCCCTGTTCCTGGCCCATATTTCTCCAAACCTTTCCTATTGATGTATCTATCCAAATGTCTTTGAAAACTTGTAATTGTACCCACATCCAGCACTTCCTCTGGAAGTTCATTCCATGTGCGAACCACTCTCTGTGTAAAACAATTGCTATTAAATTAGTTAACCTGTTTTTTAAATCTCCTTTTATTTAAATAAAGGTGTTACGTTGGCAATTTTCCCAATCTTCTCGGACTTTTCCAATTGGAAGATTACAATTTCTGCAACCACTATCTCTGTAGTTACCTCTTTCATCATTCTCTGATGTACCCAATGAGGTCTAGGGAACTTATCAATCTTTGGTCCCCATTAATTTCCCTAGCACTTTCCCTCTAGTGATAGTTATTGTCAGTTATTTACTTCCCCCTTGGTTTCCCTTGATTTTTCGAATGCTGGTAGCAACATCGACAGTGAAGATTGATGCAGAATTCGATCCCCATCCCGGCTCTGAATTGGACTACTAATCTGACCCAACTGAACTTGATCCAATTACCAGTTTAAAATAAAAATCAATGCTAACTCTTCATCACTCACTTCACTCTTCGAGAACAGAGTGGGGAAAAATTACATTTTGAAAGGGAAAAAGAAATCAAAAATAAAAAATGCAAATCTCACTGACAGCCCTTCGAATGGTAGAACTGACTTCAAGAAAAATTAATTTCACACTGGGCTGTGATGGAACTTTATTTCCTTATTGAGAAATCTAAATAATTTACCCACCAAACATCAGCGCTCTAATTAATTTTCTTTGTGACAAGAACTTTTCTGGTTTCGCCCTGCACAGATGTTCAGCAGCAATTCATAATGTGGTAATGTGAACAATGTATTTTAAATATCCTCCAGACAGCTATTAAGGCCACATAAAATATCATTTCTAATTAAGATTCATCAATATTTTAATACACGCTGAACAAAGTTAGAAATTAATTTAACGCTTCAGTTTTTCCTGTTTCTTGTGGAATTTCTTGATAATAGGCAACTTGCACCTCAACCGCCTCAAAGCCTGCCTTGCTAGGCCGTGAAGCAGCAAGTTAGTGCACTCCATCTCAACTCTGGAAATGGGCCCAGCACAGTTTCCATCAATGTCGGCCCTTTATCATCTCATCTGGTAGAGTGTGCCAGGGAACCCGGGACCAAATAGAGTGAGTGAGCAGGCGATGATTGTATGTTAAATCAGGTATAATTGGGTGAGATCTTTACTGATATATAGGTTTATGAAGTCTAAGCAGAAATAAAATACTGACTGGAAAGTACTGTATATGCCTAAATGCTGTCTGGCCAGTTTTAAGTCTCTGATATTTAACACTTTACAACTAAAAGCAATCTTTTTCTTTATTCATTCAAAGGATGAGGGTCTTGCTGGCGAGGTCAGCATTTATTGCCCATCCCTAATTGTCCAGAGGGCAGTTACGCATCAACCATATTGCCATGGGTCTGGAGTCACATGTAGGCCCGACCAGGAAGGGATGACAGTTTCCTTCCCTAAAGGCCCCAGATGCCGACAATCAGCAATGGAGTCATGGTCACCACTAGACCCTTAATTCCAGATTCTTACTGAATTTAAATTCCTCTATCTGCCGTGGTGGGATTTGAACCCAGGTCCCCAGAACATGACCTGGGTCTCTGAACTAACAGTCCGGTGATAATATCTCAGCTCATTAGAACTTGGATGGTGAGCCAGTGAAGAAAATTTTAGCGGTGGGCCCATGGAAGGTTTGAAATGCAGGAGAGAGAAACAGAAAAAGGGAGGGAGTTTGTGGAATGCAGATTGGCAGAAGAACCACTCTGGGAGTTTGTAAAGAATAAAGTTCTTCCCTCTTCCTGAACTCTAAAGATTAGGTGGCAATTGATTTTGAGAGTTTTAACAAGCTATTTAGATGCTGAGACTTCAAAGCATGAAAAGAATTCATACTTGGCACACCTTACACATGAGCTGCCAACCCCCATCAGTGACAGTTTTATTTTAAGACAAGATTAGATTAGATTAGATTCTCTACAGTGTGGAAACAGGCCCTTCGGCCCAAGAAGTCCACACCGACCCTCCGAAGAGTAAGCCACCCAGACCCATTTCCCTCTGACTAATGCACCTAACATTATGGACAGTTTAGCGTGGCCAATTCACCTAACCTGCACATCTTTGGACTGTGGGAGGAAGCCGGAGCACCCGGAGAAAACCTGCGCAGACACGGGGGGAATGTGCAAACTCCACACAGTTAGTCACCCGAGGCTGGAATTGAACCTGGGTCCCTGGTGCTGTGAGGCAACAGTGCAAGAAAATCAATCAAGCTTTGTATAAAATAATGATTCTGAAGGATCAATATTATAGAGTGTATTAAACTTTATTCAATGTGATAATGTCATACACTCCTGGCTGGGGAAATAGGGATGAAAATGTGTTGCTGGTTAAAGCACAGCAGGTTAGGCAGCATCCAAGGAACAGGAAATTCGACGTTTCGGGCCAGAGCCCTTCAGCCCCTCATTCCTGATGAAGGGCTCTGGCCCGAAACTTCAAAATTCCTGTTCCTTGGATGCTGCCTCACCTGCTGTGCTTTAACCAGCAACACATTTTCAGCTCTGATCTCCAGCATCTGCAGACCTCACTTTTTACCTGGGGAAATAGGGAAGTTAGCTCTGATCTCGAAGAGGACAGATATGTCATTTGTATCTCCAGATAGTCTTAGTCACAGTGTCTAACTAGCCAACCTAACTTGGATCTGGTTGCTGTCATTGCAATAACCTATCTCTTGTTAAGACAAAACTCTCTCCTCATTAAGACTCACTTGTGGTTGTTCCTCACCCATGATAAACCAAGTTGGTTCTTAGGTCCAGTCAAGAGCAATGGTGGCAGTATGTTTCTGCCCACAAATACCACATGGTGATCAGCGGTGGGCATCATGTCTTAACATTACAGGATGCAAATGTGGAAAATAAATCCACCGAACCCAAGAGAAGGAATTCCTTGAGTTTACAACTTTTAATAACTTGCTGCTTTGACTGCATCCTCCTGCAGTCAGTAGGTGGGAGATCTTGAACAAACTTCAGAAAGGCCAGCAGAGGAGAAAGATCACCAGAGGCTAAAGCCTTGACTTCAGACTTGGTCAGAAGCATAGACTGAGCAGTGTGGCTAGAAATGACCTGGTCGTTATAAATTCCACAGGACCTGTTGGAGCATTCCCAGTTAGACGTTGAGCTAGGAAGTGAATATATCTGTGAGCTCCATGATTAAGGTTTGAAGTTCTGTTGGATAAGGGCTTAATCATTAAATTAGTGGAGCAGAGAAGAGAAGGGATGGCTAGAAGCAAAAACCGGAGTCGGTCCAGCTCACAACAAGCATTACCACAGTGAGTGGACACCAGAAGGCATGGCTACAGAAGGGGAATCAAGGGCCATTGAAGTAAGTTATACAAAAGGCAATGCTGCAAGGTAGGGATAAGAGAAGGCCATTCAGTCCATCAAACCTACTCTGTCATTCAATATGATCATGAGATAAAAGCGTTATTCTCAGGCTGCGACCAGTGGCGTACCAGACAGTTCAGTGCTTGGACCCCAGATCTTCACAATCCATCACAATGATTTGGACTTGAGGGCCAAATGTAATGATTCCACAACGTGGTGAGAATCTGAGTTGCGAGGTGGATGGACAGAAGGTTTCAGAGAGACTGCGTGAGCAGACAAGAGCACAGCCGCTGGTGTTTAATGTGGATGAGTGAGAGGTCATGCCTTTCAGTAGAAGAGAACTTGAGAATGATCTTCTGCATAAGTTGCTGAAGCTGTTGTGCAGGCGCATTGGTATCTTGGAAGGAAAACCGTTACGTTAGCCATTAGCGCATGGGGATTTGAGCAAACAATCCTTGCTTCAGTTCTGTAGAATCTTGCCAAGAAATGTATTTGGGGCACAGTCTCAAAATAAAAAGCAGGACATCTATAGCTGAGATGAGGGGCAACTTTTTCACACAGAGGGTGGTGAACCTTTGGATTTCCCTACCCCTGGGAACTCAGGCACTAAGTTCACTCAAGATGGAGCTCAACAGAATTCTCATTATTAATAACATTGTGTAAGACTATGCCATTGGGGTAGATAAGTAGCCATGATCTAGAATGATGGTGCCAAGGGACTGAATGGTCTACCCCTGTTCCTATTTACTATATAACAGGATTCATCTTTCAAAGGAATCTTTGGATAATTTTGTTAATGATTTCTGCAGATTGGGTAAAATTGTGATTATGAGGTTTTGAAATCAGAATTCATAACGAACAGATTCTGTTATGATTATTTGTCAGATTTAGTTCATTTTGGCTCTGGGGAAAATGATCCTGATTATGCTGGAAGCAGACACCTTCAACAACTTCGAAGGTAAGAAGGACAACCATAACATAGGAAAGCAACAAAACTAACTCACATTTCAACACAGAAACACTCGAAGACACGCGTGACAAGCCAGCAAGAGCAGGCCTGACAGTAGATATTCAGCAGCTTGGAACAGAAACAGCCTCACAGGCACACACAGTGCCCAATATGACAGACCACGTGCTACACTTGGTGGATGGGCGAAAGTAGGGCACAGTTTTAAAGTCAGATGTATATTCACTCAGAGATTTTAAGGTGATTGAGTCACCAGTATCTGAAATGTTACCTGATGAATTCCGTGAGTAATTTGCTGAAATGACTTGTGTTTGATATTGCCTGCTTTGCTAATGTATGGGTGAGTGTCTCTGTCTTATGTATAAATGCCTCCTCTTGCTCAGACACAACAGCAGTTGTTCCTCTATCACTGTAATCCATTTAGGTTGTAGAGTCATACAGTCTGGAAACATACCCTGAAGTCCAACTCGTCCATGCCAACCATAATCCTAAACTGAACTAGTCCCAGCTGCCTGCACTTGGCCCATATCCCTGCAAACATTTCTTATTCATGTACTCATCCAGATATCTTCTAAACATTGTAATAGTACCTGTATCCACCACTTCCTTTGGAAGTTTATTCCACACACTGTGTAAAAGAAATGTCCCTCGCATCTCTTTCAAATCTTTCTCCTATCACCTTAAAAATATGCCCCCTAGTTTTGAAACCCACACCCTAGGGAAAAGACACCTGCTTTTCACTTTATCTATACCCCTCATGATTTTATAAAACTCTAAAAGGTCACCCCTCAGCCTCTTACGCGCCAGTGAAAGAAGTCCCAAGCCTAACCAGCCTCTCCCTATAATTCAAACCCTCCATTCCTGGCAACGTCCTGGTAAATCTCTTCTGAACACTCTCAGTTTAATCAAATCCTTCCTATAACAGAGCGACCAGAACTGGACCCAGTACTCCAGAAGAGCCCTCACCAACTATCTGTTTAACCTTGACATAACGCCCCAACTGCTCTACTCAGTGGTCTGAGCAATGAAAGCGAACGTGCCAAACGGCTTCTTAACCCTGCCTTTTGTGACGTAAACTTTAAAGAATTCTGTACCTGAACCCCTAGGTCTGTTTGTTCTACATTACTCAAGGCCTTACTTTTAATTGTATAAGTCCTGCCCTTGTTTGTTCCACCAAAATGCAATGCCTCACATTTGGGGAATGATGTGGGAATGATTAATTGGATGAGCTCTCCCAAGCATTGTGAAGTCACTTAGACACCCTCCATAAATGCCAACGATCACCATAACATTGTGATATTCAAGTCTTTATTCAATTGACTGTAAGCATGAAGTGAATGGATACTGCTTTGAGCACAGTGATAGAAGATAATTGTTTCCATGTTTCATTCCAGAGACTTGTGCCAAGGTAAGTTTATGAATAGGCACTTGATCCAACGTCAGACATTTTTCACTGTGGGTAAAATGAACTAGCCTCCAGTGTGAGTGTCAACATCGCTACCACACAAACAGAATGCATTCTAATAACTTTGAGATTGAAGATGAGGTTGAATCAGGATTTCCACAGTGGGTGCCAACAGAGAGACTCTTAAAACCAAAGTTCAAGGCACTGAGCTCCCCAACAAACTCTGCTGGTCTCGGAGACGCTGGCACCAGAGGTTTGGTGAAAATGGCCAACTCTTTTCCATTTGCACCAATTCCTTGGAATGACCTATCAGTTTATACATGAAGGTATGATGCTTTTTAAACCTGTATTCTTATAAAAACAGAAACTCAAGAATTGATAGGATGACTGTCAGGTGAACATTACAACAACACAGACCATAAGACCACAAGATATAGGGAGCAGAATTAGGCCATTTGCTCTATCAACTCTGCTCTGCCATTCGATCATGGCTGATATGTTTCCCAACCTCATTCTCCAGCCTTCTCTGTTACCCTGAATCCCCTTACTAATCAAGAACTTAACTATCTTTCTCTGTCTTAAATGCACCAGTGACTTGACATCCACAGACTTCTGCAGCAATGGGTTCCACAGATTAACTACCCTCTAACTTAAGAAATTCCTCCTCATCTGAGTTCTAAAGTGTCGTCCCTTCTCTTTAAGGCTACACCATTGAGTCCTAGTCTGTCTGGCTAATGGAAACATCTTCTCCATGCCTACAGTATCCTGTAAGTTTCAATCAGATTCCCTCTCACACTTCTACAATGCATCCAGTACAGGCCCAGATTCCTCAACCGCTCCTCATTATGGCAAACCCTTCATCCCCAGGATCATTCTTATAAGCCTTCACTGGACCCTCTCCAATACTAGCATATCCTTCCTTAGATACAAGGCTCAAAACTCCACATAATATTCTCAATGTGGTCTGACCACAGCCTTACACTGCCTTAGCAGTATAGCTACACTCTTGTATTCTTGACCTCTTGAAATGAATACTAACATTGCATTTGCCTTCCTAACTGTCAACTGAACCTTAAGAGAATCCTGAAGTAGGACTCCCTTTGTACTTCAGATTTCCAAAGCTTTTTCCTGTTTAGAAAATAGTCTATGCCTTTATTCCTCCTACAAAAGTGCACAACCTCACACTTTCCCACATCTGCCACATCTCTGTCTACTCTCCAAGTCCTTCTGCAACCTTCCTGCCTCCTCAACACTGCCTGTTCCTCCACATACCTTTGCAAATTTAACAATTCCTTCACTTCTTTCATTCAGAGCATTAAAGTCATAGAGATGTACAGCACTGAACAGACCCTTTGGTCCAACTCGTCCATGCTGACCAGATATCCTAAATTAGTTAGTTCCACCTGCCAGCACCCGGCCCATATCTCTCCAAACCCTTCCTATTCATATACCCATCCAGATGCCTTTTAAATGTTGTAATTGTACCAGCCTCCACCACTTCCTCTGGCAGCCCATTCCACACACTTACCACCCTCTGTGTGAAAAAGTTGCCCCTTAGGTCTCTGTTATATCTTTTCCCTCTCACCCAAAACCTATGCCCTCTAGTTCTGGACTACCCCAGCCCAGGGAAAAGACATAGAACAAGGAACATAGAAAAGTACAGCACTGAACAGGCCCACGATGTTGTGCCGAGGATTAATCCTAATTTAAAATAAAATAACCTAACCTACACTCCCCTCAACTCACTGCTGTCCATGTGCATGTCCAGCAGTCACTTAAATGTCCCTAATGACTCTGCTTCCACCAGCAGCGCTGGCAACGCATTCCATGCGCTTACAACTCTCTGTTTAAAGAAACTCCCTCTGATGTCTTCTCTGCACCTTTCTCCTAACACCTTAAAACTACGACCCCTTGTGTCAGTCAGTCCTGCCCCGGGGAAAAGTTTCTGGCTATCAATTCTATCCATGCCTCTCATCACCTTGTACAAGCCAACGAGGTCTCCTCTCTTCCTCCTTCTCTCCAGAGAGAAAGGTCCGAGCTTATTCAGCCTTTCTTCATAAGGCAAGCCCTCCAGTCCAGGCAGCATCCTGGTAAACCTTCTTTGCACCCTCTCCAAAGCCTCTGTATCTTTCCTATAGTAGGGTGACCAGAACTGGACACAATATTCCAAGTGTGGTCTCACCAGGGACTTGTAGAGCTGCAGCAAAACCTCGCAGCTCTTAAACTCCATCCCCCTGTTAATGCTTTCTTAACAACGCTATCCACTTGGGTGGCAACTTTGAGGGATCTATGCACTTGAACACCAAGATCCTGCTGTTCCTCCACACTGCCAAGAATCATGTCTTTAATCCTATATTCAGCATTCGAGTTTGAAATTCCAAAATGCATCACTTTGCATTTATTGAGGTTGAACTCCATCTATCATTTCTCAGCCCAGCTCTGCATCCTGTCAATGTCATGCTATAGCCTGAAACAGCTCTCGATGCTATCAATGGCACCTCCAAACTTTGTGTCATTGGCATATTTACTAACCCACCCCTCAACCTCCTCATCCAAGTCATTTATAAAAACTACAAAGGGCAGAGGTCCAAGAACAGAGCCCCCCAAGATATTGTCAATTTATCCTATCCATGCCCATCCTAATTTTATAAAACTCTGTAAGGTCATCCCTCAGCCTTCAATGCTCCAGGGAAAACAGCCCCAGCTTATTCAGCATCTCCCTATAGCTCAAACCCTCCAACCCTGGCAACATCCTTGTAAATCTTTTCTGAACGCTTTCAAGTTTCACAACATCCTTCCGATAGGAGGGCGACCAGAATTGTACACAATATTCCAAAAGTGGCCTAACCAATGTCCCATATGTTTGCAACATGACTTCCTAACATGAAGAATTGTGGTCACAACATGGATCCCTGGGGAACTCTACGAGTCACTGGCTGCCATCTTGAAAACCAGACCATGAATTTCTGGAAATTCCTGACCTGAATTGTAATATGCAGGGTTTTCCCCCATTGAGTGAACATCCATCAACAGCATTCCTCTGAAATACAACTCCTGCTCTTGTCAAAGATGTTCCAAAACAGAGATTATGGGCTCCTAGATTCTGTGGCTACAGGTTAGTGAGAGAGGGGTGGCATGGTGGCTCAGTGGTTAGCACTACTACCTCTCAGCACCAGTGTGGCCTATTTCCTTTCTATTCAACAAGGGTGAACCATCAAGGCTGATTCAGACAGCCACCAGTTACCTTCTATTGGGTATCAATAGCCATTAATTGCATGATTGAAGTCAGTTGTATGATTCCGAAATCCTTCATCCCTGAACCCAGAAATGACCCAAAGATGTGCAGGTCAGGTGAATTGGCCATGCTAAATTGCCCACAATGTTAGGTGCATTAGTCAAGGGTAAACAGAGGGCAGGGGAATGGGTCTGGGTGGGAGACTGTTCAGAGGGTCAGTGTGGACTTGTTGGGCCGAAGGGCCTGTTTCCACACCATAGGGATTCTATATCTAAAGCATTATTATGGATCAAACTGATAATACAACAGCTGCAGAAAAAAAAATGATTGTGGCATTTTTGACTTTTGAAAACTGTCAGGATTAAAAATATTTTAATAAAGCTTCAGTAGTTTCCAAAGTTCTGAGTTTACTATGATTGGATTTCCAGAAATTACCTTGTAAATGTTCTTAACTTTATTTCTTAATTGTATCTTTCTTGAAAGTGTACAGCAAATGAAGTCAAATTAAACTAATCCCTTCTGCCTGCCTTTGGTCCACATCCCTTCATTCCTTGCAAATTCATGTGCTTATCTGAAACCCTTGTTGTATCTACCTCCCCCTCACAACCATGGCAGTGTGTTCCAGGCTCCCACCGCCCTCTGTGTAAAGAACCTGCCCATCACCTCTTTGAACTTCCCCTCTCTCACCTTAAATGCATGCCCCTTAGTTAGTATTAGACATTTCCGCTCTGGAAAGAAATTCTGACTGTGATGTGTGACTGATGTAAAGTTAAATCATTGCAGGAATGTGCGAATTTATTTAGCCCTCTTTACTTAAACTCACAAAAGACTGCTGATCTTTTTTTCTAAACTGATTGCACACTGACAGAGGTCACAGCAGAAGTTCAGGAAAACCTCCAAGGAATTCAACAGGTGGAAAGATCAGGATAAACAGCTTGACTCCAATGGGTCTGAGAGTCTGAAATGGAGAATGCCCCCATCAGCTACATTTATTTTAATAACCCCAGACTTCAGAATTTTTCTCTGATTAATCCACTCTGATTCCAAAAGCAATAATCCAAAAAGGTGCTTACTAAAGATAAAATTTCTTTGGACACTTGCCCGCTCAAGAAACTAAATAAGTAATGATCTTTTCTGAAGCTTATTGAAGGTCTCTTCACTCCTGCATGTAATTAGGAATATTTATTAAGATGGTGTTTATTGTTCTTTGGAAACTAGATTGATTATGCCACTCTAATACCGCGATTAGTCATTCTTGAATTCCTTATTGTTATCACAACACCCAAACAGTTAGAATTAGACATTATACTTCAAGTTTAATTTTGCACAAGCATTTATTGAATAATTAAAATGCATCTGCCAGGATCGAGGTTTTACATTTACTTTTCCAAGTTTACACTGGACAGTATCCAATGTCTATACTTGCTGGCATACACTGTCTAGCATAGAGACAACCAGGAATACTGGGCAGTCTCTATACCCAGTGGTCTCTACCCTGGGACACTGTGGTCTCTATCCTGGATAGCCTCTATACCTGGTTGGCTCTATACTGGGACAATCTCTAGACCTGGTAGTTTCTATCCTGGGACAGTCTCTATATCTGATTGTCTCTATATCTGGTTGTTGCTATTCTGGGCAGTTGTGGTACCTGATGTTCTCTATTTTTACACAGTCTCTATACTTAATGGTCTCTATCTTGACAAAATCTCTACAGCTGGTGGTCTCAATATAGGGCAGTCTCTATACCTGGTGGTCTCTATACTGGGACAGTTTTTATATACATGGTAGTCTCTATCTTGGGACAGAGTCTATACCTGGTGGTCTCTATCCTGGATAGCCTCTATACCTGGTTGGCTCTATACTGGGACAATCTCTAGACCTAGTAGTCTCTATCCCAGGACAGTCCCTTATACCTGGTTGTCTCCATATCTGGTAGTCACTTTCCTGGGCAGTCATTATACCTGATGTTCTCTATCTTTACACAGTCTGTATGCCTGATGTTCTCTATCTTGGGACAGTCCCTATACCTGGTGGTCTCTATACTGGGACAGTCCCTATATCTGGTGTTCTCTGTAGTGGGACAGTCTCTATTCATGGTGGTCTCTATACCGGGACAGTCCCGTTAACCTGGTTGTCTCTGTACTTGGTGATCCCTATCCTGGGCAGTCTGTATATCTGGTGGTCTCTATATTGGGCAGTCCCTATACTTGGTGGACCCTATACTGGACAGTCCCTCTATCTTCAAATCACAAACAGATCTTTCCTATTGGGGCATGTGGTGTAGGAAAATGTCACTGTTTATTCAAATCAGAAACCAGGAACCCAATAGGACTGGGGAACAGCTGGAATGTGGATGTGATTCTTTATAGGGTGACAAGCAAGAAAGATAATGGAATTCTTAATCAAACATGCAATTAAAAATGTGTAGGAAGTGAAAATATAATGAAGCAATCAGCACATACAACAAAAATGGCAGTCATGCTGAACAAACAGGATTGAATTCTTCGATGAAATGACAGATGGAGTAGAAAAAGTTAGCATATTAAACATAAGGGGTAAGAAGCTGGCTTCAATAGCTGCCTTTGTTGGGTGCTCCAAAATGACATACACTCATACCTCTGGGCGGTATTACACCAGACACTGCACAAGTGCTTCATTTGTATGAGCAGTGAGTGTCTACTCTCATCAGAGACGTCGTGGTGAAACCCGAGAGTCACCGTGCCTCAGGTGAGGGGACAGGTTGAGGGGGAGAGTCCTTCATGGTGACCAAAGCCAGGGTAGGGATCGAACCCATGTGGTTGCTGTCACTCCACATGACCAACCAGTCATCCAGTCAGCACCGAGCAGGACAGGTGGACACAGCCAATCAATAGGTGATACTGCTTTAAAGCTAGTGCTGCATCCACACTGAACCACTGTCCACCTCTTCAGCCGCCTGAAGGGGGTCTCCCCAGCACAATGTATAAGGCCAGCCCTCAGCCTCCGAGGCTTCAGCACTCTGGGAAAACTACAACCATCAGTACCCTCTCCAGGGATGGCCAATAAATACCAGCCCAGGCAAGAAGGCCCAACGTCCCATGAATGAATGCAATTGCTTGTGGCTCAGTCACTGATCGATGCGATTTTTCTGTGTGTTGCTGCGATGCCGAAAGAGCTTTCCCAGAGTGCTTTCAGGAAGGGCTATGACGGCGCTGAAGGATGGTTTGGCCGATATCATCCGTGGAGCAACCTCCGATCAGGCCAAGGGCTACACAATGGTCCCTGCCTGTCTTAGTGTTCCCACACAGTGCCATCCCAGTGAACACAACCTGGTCAGTGAAAGGCTCCTGACCTTCACTGGGAGGGAGGGGTGGGAGGTTGCAGACACCATTACAGGGTGAGGTTAAGCAGCCCTGAGGCTAGAAGTTCTGGTTGCCCATCAAGAGTGCAAGATACAGGCATTGGAGGAAGAAATCGGAGCCAGTTTTCCTTGGAGTTTCACAGGGTGAAATGGTGCAGACGTATAAATCCTGACTGCTCTTTGCTGCTATGTTGGGAAGTCTCTCTTTATCTTCCTTTGATGGAACTGATCAAAACAATTTAATGAATGATAACCCTTTTGTTGACCAGGGGCTGCTCAGACATGCTGGGAGGTCATGTGGCAGCTGTACAAGACATTGGTTAGGCCACCGTTGGAATATTGCGTGCAATTCTGGTCTCCTTCCTATAGGAAGGATGTTGTGAAACTTGAAAGGGTTCAGAAAAGATTTACAAGGATATTGCCAGGGTTGGAGGATTTGAACTATGGGACAGGCTGGGGCTGTTTTCCCGGGAGCATCGGTGGCTGAGGGGTGACCTTGTAGAGGTTTATAAAATCACAAGGGGCATGGGACAGAGTGAATAGCTAAGGTCTTTTCTCTGGGGTAGGGGAGTCCAGAACTAGAGGGCACATGTTTAGGGTGAGAAGGGAAAGATATAAAAGAGACCTAAGGGCAAACTTTTTCACGCAGAGGGTGGTACGTGTATGGAATGAGCTGCCAGAGGATGTGGTGGAGGCTGGTACAATTACAACATTTAAGAGGCATTTGGATGGGTATATGAATAGGAAGGGTTTAGAAGGATGTGGGCCAAATGCTGGCAAATGGGATTAGATTTGTTCAGGATATTTGTTCTGGTTGGCATGGATGCGTTGGACCAAACGTGCTTCTATGCTGTACATCTCTGTGACTCTATGACATGAGAATAGCAGCTTATGAACTGAAGTTACCTGAGCGCCAGCCACCGGTTTGTGCTAGCTGGAACCAGTTCGATACGGGTCAGCTCAGACCAAGGACACATGGTGTAAATCCTGATTTGGTGGATGAGTAATGAGGTAATGCGAACGGTGACCTTGGAGCAAGCCTACAGTGGAAAGGCACAGGTTCACCGGATGAACCAGCACACCAATGAGGGCAAAATATTGTGAAAATAAGGAAAAGGGATAAAATGAAGGATTTCCAGGCAGTAAAAGCTCCAGAGATCAACCTTTGCGAAGTTGAGGACCCCATGCTTGGAAGATAACAGCAAAGACTTGGGGAATAGTGTGGTCAGCAAATGGCTCCTATTCTCGGGCATTACCTTTACATTTTGTGACTGTACAGTGAACAACTGATGGTGTGCACATAGAGTTTGGTCTTGTATGAATTGCATGCCTGCTTTTAACCCTTCCTTAACCAAACAGTGTGAATAGCTTGTCTGTTGTAAACTAACCAATAAAGTTGGTTGTTTGTTGATACAGACTTGACTCTTTTCCTCTTGGTGCCAAGCCAATAACTGTTGGCGAAGGTGGTAACTGGGCAACACCTTAAAGAGAAGTCTCTCGTTATATGTACTCAAGTAATGAACAAGTCCATGTCTTCCACTTAACTGCACTTAGCCACAATATTACAATTGGCACAGTGGTATGAGCAATAGCTGGTGTCTGGCATGCTGGCGGTCAGCAGGAAGTGGCAGGGATGGTAACATGACTGCTATCCTGAAAGTTGAGAGTAGGTTTGTTCTACATGAAGTCCCTGCAACTCCCCTGTGATAGCACCTCATACACTCAAAGTGGAATAGACTGCAAGGTTACGGGAAAAATCCTGGAGCATGGGACTAAATTCAACTCTCAGTCAGCATTGGCACCAGGGTGTGAATGCCCTCAGTGTCTGCTGATATCCTGGCCAACATGTATCTCTCAACTAACAATTGCAAAGCAAAAACAAAAATTGCTGGAAAAGCTCAGCAGCATCTGTGGAGAGAAATCAGGTTTAAAGTTTTAGATCTGGTTACCCTTCCTCAGAACTTTAACGTTAAATCTGACTTCTCTTCACACATGCTGCTAGACCTGCTGAGCTTTTCCAACAATTTCTGTTTCTGTTTCTAATTTACAGCATCCACAGTTCTTTTGTTTTTTAACAATTGCAGAAAGTAGATTGATCCAGACATTAGTATCATCACGGTCTCTGCGGCTGTGTGCTTAACAGTGCCTGCAATTACTGATGTAACAATGGCAGTAATTAATAGTAGTGGAATATCTTGCAGCAGTTCAGAAATCTTTGATAATGTGCTTTATTTGTTTTTCTTTTCATTTTTATAAGACTAAGAGAAATTCCATAAATAGTCAAATTGCTAACCAGAATTTATAAGCAACATCAATTTCATTTGTGCATTGGAAGTGTGGCAAATTCTTTTTTAGTCATGTTATAAGCTTCACAAGTGAGCATGTTGTGAGAATGCAACATTGGGAAGATTATAAGCAAGACAGATAAAGGGAAACCAGTAGATGTAATATCTTTGGATTTCCAAAAAGCATAAAACGCCCAAACAAGATAAATGCCCCTGGTAATTGGGGGTGCTAGATTAACGTGGATAGAGAGTTGATTAACTAATAGAAGACAGAGTGTTTGGGATAAAAGGGAAATTTTCACAATGGCAACCTTTAACTAAGGTAGTGCCACAGGGATCAGTGCAGGGGCAACAATTATTTACAACATACGTTGATGACTTGGAAGAGGAAAGTGAATATAGGGCGACCCCCTTATCAGCAGAATCGTTTTCCACGGTTTCAGTTACCTGAGGTTTACCGCAGCCCAATCATACTATAGGGGAACCTTCCGGAACCAGGGACCGGGGGACTGCTGGTAAGGTAAATTTCCCTTTGAAACGAATGTGTTCGCTCCTATCCGCGATTACGGTTTTCCCACGATAGGTCTTGGAATGCATCCCCGTGGATATGGAGTGGGGGGTGGGGGGGGGGGGGGGGGGGGGGGGTAGATGCGGAGACTATAGCCAAGCGCAAGTGCAGATGCTACAAAAATAGTTGGGAAAGCAAATATGACACAAGAATTCTTCAGCGTGATATAAGCAGGTTAAGTGGGTGGATGAAACATTGGCAGACAAAATATAATGTGGGAAAATCCAAGCTGATGCATTTTGGCAGGAATCATGGAAGAGCTGAGTATTATTTAAACAGGGAGAGACTGCAGGAAGCTGCAACACAGAGGAATTTGGGATTCTTGTACATGCATCACAAAAGAGCTAGCAGCCAAGTTCAGCAGGTAATAGGGAAGGCAAGAGGAATGTTGGCTATCCTTTTAAAGGGCGTGCAGTATAAAGATAGCGAGCTCTCCTTAAAACTATACAAGAAACCAGTCAGACCACACCTGGAATATAGGAAACAGTTTTGGGCCCCTTATTTCGGGTGGCACGGTGGCTCAGTAGTTAGCACTGTTGCCTCACAGCACGAGGATCCCAAGTTCAATTCCAGCCTCGCGCAACTGTCTATGTGGAGTTTGCACATTCTCCCCTGTGCCTGCGTGGGTTTGCTCCAGTTTCCTCCCACAATCCAAAGATGTGCAGGTTAGGGTGAATTGCCATGCTAGATTGCCCATGGTGTATTAGTCAGAGGGAAATGGGTCTGGGTGGGTTGCTCTTCAGAGGGTTGGTGTGGACTGGTTGGGCCAAAGAGCCTGTTTCCACACTGTAGGGAATCTAGTCTATCCAATGGTATTTTAACATAGGAGGCCGTCCAGAGAAAGTTCATATACAGGGGGATTTTCTTACAAAGAAAGGTTGTATAACTTGGACTGGTACTCATTGAATTGAGATTGAAAGTTGTTAGATATATTCAAGGCTGAGATAGACAGACTTTTAATTAGGAAGGAAATCCAGGGCTCTGGGAATGAGGTAGAAAAGTAGAATGGAAGATTACCAAATCAGACATTCTCTCACCGAATGGTGGAGCCATTCTCTCCATCAATGGGATGAACAGCCTATGTTTTACCGTCTTTTGTTTTCATGGCACACTCAGGAACAAAAGTTGTTACATTTGGCTTTTCCTAAATATTAGTGACATGCAATTCAGGTGGGGGTCATGCGGAGGTTTGCAACGGATCACTCTCATCAGTTCAATGGTCACTGAACAGGAGTTCAGAGGAGACAGGTAGTCAGTGAGTATGTGTGTGTGAGAGGGAGGTGTTGCTTCTACCTGTACTGCTGCAAAACAACTGAATTATATTGGCTCAGTTTAAGGGACTCAGTGAGAAGTCAAGAGCAGAAATCAAGGATATCTTTTTGCTGGTAGAATTTAGGAAGAGCCTCCAGGTGTTAGATTAGATTAGATTCCCTACAGTGTGGAAACAGGCCCTTCGGCCCAACCAGTCCACACCGACCCTCCGAAGAGCAACCCACCCAGACCCATTCCCTTACATTCAGCCCTAACTAATGCTCCTAACAACTATGGACAATTTAGCGTGGCCAATTCACCTGACCTGCACATCTTTGGACTTTGGGAGGAAACTGGAGCACCCGAAGGAAACCCACGCAGACACGGGGAGAATGTGCAAACTCCACACAGGCAGTTGCCTGAGGCAGGAATTGTACCGGGGCCCCTGGTGCTGTGAGGCAGCAGTGCTAACCACTGAGCCACCGTGCTACGCCAGATATTGGAGTCAGGTCTCCAGAGAGATCCTGGGAGCTGTGGGACTCAGAAGAAGCTTTGGCCCACGAATAGCTCAGCACATCTGAGAATAGGGGCTAAAAATCTCACAAGCAGTATTTGTTTGATGCGGCCACTCAGGAGTAGAGGTGAAGAAAGGCCTTGGGGTAGTTCAAGTAGCTGAAGGTAGCTCTCTTGGAAGAATATTAAAGTAAGCACTCAAGTGTAGTTTCTGGAGTTGGAAAACCAGCAAAGATGATTGACTAAGAACAGAGCAGGAGTAGACATTGAAGTACTTCATGAAGGAGCAGCTGTTGAAGGCTACATCAAGGACTGATCAGTGACGCTGAAGAATTGCAATCCCCTATGAAGTTTAATGTGATTTGTGGACCCACTGTGTCAATAACATCTGGGGAGATTTGCTACAAAATCCTTGGTCATGACTGCACATACTATTTTGATATGCACTATGAACTGTTCCATCACAGTTTATTGCCCACTTTTATCTTATGTTAATTCTGGGCATTAGAATATATTGCACATATATTGCAGATTGTATGACTACCCTAACACTGTCGTATTGATGTTTGTTGACAATAATGGAACCTTATGGCTTTATTCCCTTTGTGAGTTCCCTGGACAATGCACTCCACTTACTTTAATAAAATGCCACTGGGTTCCCACTCAGATCATTACGTAAATCATCTTAACAATAAAGACAATTTATTCATTAATCCTCCATTGTAAATAATTTCTCAACTTATCACAGATTTTGATTTTAATTTAGAACTGAACTGGATTACTGAAGTAACTCCAGCATCTTCTCAATGACCTGAACTATTTGACATAAACATTCGCAACGGTATTATCTCAGGAACACAGTATAATGTAGCGTGACTGATGCCCTTTCCTCTCAGACAATTTGCCAATGGCTTCTCCCTTTGTTCCCAACCTTATTTGCAGAAATACTTTAGAAGGAGCGACTCCTTTCCTGAAAGAACCTTTTCCGTGTTGTGACAACGGCTGCAGTATCAAGATCTGAAAGCAAACAGTCCGCAACTTACATGTGGATGCTTTTAGGACATTGACACGTATTGATTGCCAGTGCAGCAATTGCTCTGACACTCTGTATCTTGAATGTGCCCCTGAAGTAATTCAACTCAGCCGCCTTGCAGCTGCCCAATTACTTGGCAAATTACGTCAGGGCTAAACTTGCAAATAACAGTGCACGGCTAATTTTCTGAATAAAGATTAGAGAGGCCCTACTGTAAACTCAATTTATTTGAGTAACCCGAGGCTTAATCATTGGACCTGTCCATCTCACACTTGCAGCGTTTAATTTCATTAGGGCTGAGGTGTAACGTACAGACAAGACAGAACCGACATCTGGGAGCAGTAGTAGACAACGGTTTGGAAACGATAAGAAGGAACCAGGTCAGACTTACGTCGAGTTTGAAAGAATTAAACATAACAAAATCAATGAATGGGGGAGTGCCTACTGTCATCTGAAGTGACAGCACACTCGTCATCTGAGAAAAGAATACCGGACTCTCACGAGAAATCTCCACGCGCTCTAAGCTAATAATTCTCAAGATTTCTCCTTTTTCTGTCTTTCTAAACTTCCTTGGCAAATTTGAGAAATGTATTCAAACCCCCAGAACCTCTTTAGCAATGTTAAGAGCCATTTCCCCCTCTTTTGATTTAACCAACCAACTTTCGTCTATTGGTGAGAGTGTTGAGTACAGGAGTTGGGAGGTCATGTTGCAGCTGTACAGGACATCACTTAGGCCATTTGTACAATTATGGTCTCCCTCTTAACAGAACGTGAAACTTGAAAGGGTTCAGAAACAATTTACAAAGATGTTCCCAGGGTTAGAGGATTCATCTGTAGGGAGAGGCTGAATAAGCTGGGGCTGTTTTCCTTGGACTGTTGGAGGCTGAGGGGTGACCTTATAAAGATTTATAAAATTATGAGGGGCACAGATAGGGTGAATAGACAAGGTCATTTCCCTGGGCTGGGAGAGTCCAGAACTAGAGAGCATAGGTTTAGGGTGAGAGGGGAAAGATATAAAAGAGACCTACGGGGTGAAAATCTTCACAGAGGGTGGTACATGTATTGAATGAACTTCCAGAGGAAGTGGTACAATTACAACATTTAAAAGTCATCTGGATGGATATATGAATAGGAAGGGTTTGGAGGGATATGGGCCAAGTGCTGGCAATGGGACTAGATTAATTTAGGATATCTGGTGGTCATGGATGAGTTGGACCAAAGGGTCTGTTTTCATGCTGTACATCTCTATGACTCAATGACTCCAATAATGGAAATTATATAGACTTTCCACTTCTCATTTAAGTTTTACTTTAAGATCTGGGACACTAGTCCACAAATCTGTTTAAATCTGCTGGGACCCTTTGTACACTGAATCTGTTCAAATCCGTCCAAAACCACTCAGATGCCTCCAGATCCCGTACACGAATGGGCCAGATCCCGGTTTGTCTAAATCTGCCCAAATCCCAGAGCTGAGGAGATTCCGAGCTTCTGCCTTGTCGGTCAGTGTGCTGCCAGCCCGGCAGCTTTCCGGTTTCCTGGCTGGTGCTGACTCATTCGCGGGAACTGGTACCCAGTGGTGCATGCCCAGCGCCAACGACTCGGCTAGATTTCCCGCAGCTCGCCTCCCGTTTCTCCCGCTCCACTTCCTCCGAATCCTTGGAACGAGAATCCCGCTGCTTCCTTGTAATGCGTTTCAACTTGCCCTTTCTCCACATTTTGCTTCCTTGGCCCTTAATACCCGTTATTGCTCTCCATTTGTGCAGACGTTGAGCTTCTGATCTCCTGCCTCCATCCCCCAACCCCCCAGCTATCTTGGGCTGTCCGCGCTTTGCAAACAGCTTTCCTGAAATCTCCCTCTTCCTCAGGCGACCACCTTCCTTTCCGGAGACCATAGCTCAACGTGTTCAGAAATCTGCCCCTGCACTGAGCTTAGTTTAGCTGCTACGGGAAGGCATTGCACTGTCTTGCAGTTATTTTCTCCTGGATTGTGTAGTTTGTAGATGACAAATTCAGTGTGATAGCTGGGGAAGGTGGGAAGACCAACCATCAGAGCAGACTGACCCTCGTCCAGTACAGCATTATAACTTTCGTTATTGGCTTGACACGCTCTGAGACAGATATTAACAGATTGGGCAGATAATGTCTATTACAACTGGGCTTTCCTTACAAATATCATACCTTGTGATTGTACAACACAATGCAGCACAGGAACAGGCCCTTCGGCCCACCAAGCCTGCGCTGATTCCTAGTCCTTCTCTCCCAGGTGTGGGATTTATCCCTCTGTTTGCCTCCCGTTCATGTCTCTCTCGAGGTACAACTTAAAAGTTGTTAACGTGCCTGCTTCCAACATCCTCACTGGCAGTGTGTTCCAGCCACCCACCACCCTCTATGTGAAAAGTTTTGCCTACACTTCTTCCCTAAACATTCCCCTCTCACCTGTGCCCTCTTGTCATTGACCTTTCCACCCTGGGGAAGAAACAGCCTTTGTCTATCCAGTGAAAATAATCCGAGTTTATCCAACCTCTCCTTATAACTAAATCCGTCCAGGCAATATCCTGGTCAGCCTTCTCTGCACCCTCTCCAAAGCAGCCACATCCTGGTGGTAGAGAACTTCACACAAAATTCCAAACGTGGCCCTAACTAAAGCTTTTTACAGCTGTAAACCTGCCAGCTTTTATATTCGATGTCCTGACCAATGAAGGCAAGCATGCAGTATGCCTTCTTGACCACCTTATCTACCTGTGTTGCTACTTTCAGGGGTCTATGGAGCTGTACTCCCAGATCTCTCTGTATGTCAATGACCCTAACAATTCAATTTCCTTTTTAAAAACTTCTGTCAGAAGGCAATGCTTGGTTCTCATTGTTTTCATTATTGGAGAATAGATGAGCTGGACTTTGACAACATGGACCCAAGTCCTTGCCTCAGCAAACTCTCACCTCCTTCGCTTATTGCTGCTGCTGACCACAATATCAGAGAATTGTTCAGACAAACCGACATGTGCAGCAACCATGGTTGAATAGTGGTATGGCATTGGGCTAGAAATCTAAATGCCGTCATTCAACTAATCAAACTAAACTTGAAGTTTGAAGAAGTTCATCTCAGAAATAGTGAATGTGGAACTATTGGATTGTCGTGAAAACTTGTCTGGTTCACTAATGTCTTTAACAGCTCTGGCTTGTACATTAATTGTTAATATAACCTGGCAAACCACTGAATTATATTTTTAAAAAAATGGGCTCCAACATCTTTGAAAGGCCAATAAGAGATTGGTAATAAACGTTTGCTTTATAAAATTTTCTTAGGCCTCACTTAGAGTATTGTGTTCAATCCTGGTCACCATATTACAGGAAGGATGTGGAGGCTTTGGAGAGGGTGCTGAAGAGGTTTACCAGGATTAGAGGGTGTGAGCTTTAAGGAGAGGCTAGAAAAACTCGGGTTGTTTTCTCTGGAGCGGTGGAGGCCGAGGGGCGACTTGACAGAAGTCTATAAAATTGTGAGATGCATAGATAGGCTTGACCATCCGATTCTTTTTCCCAGAGTTGAAATGTCTTTTACTAGAGGGCATGCACTTAAGGTGAGAGGGGGGGAAAGTTCAAAGGGGCAAGGTTTTTTCAGGAAGTGTGGGAGGAGTCTGGAATGTGCTTGCAGGGGTGGTGTTGGCAGTGGCAGATACGGTAGGGGTGTTTAAAGGATATTTAGAATATGCAAGAAATTGAGGGATATGGACCAAGGACAGGTAGAAGGGATTAGTTTCATACGGTGTCATGTCCAACACAACATTGTGGGCTGTACGGCCTGGTCCTGTGCTGAACTGTTCAATGTCCTATGTTCTATAAATGATACCCAGGTCCTGCGAACAAGTTAAAAAACAAGGTGCCATTCACTTTAGACCCATGAAAGACCTAAATTTTCTAAACGGTGAGAAGGATTTGGGCGCGCATGTACAGAAATCAATATATGGGCTGTACAAAGCATACCTTAAAAGGATAACATAGTCCTTTATCTCAAACAGGCTGGAATACAAAGCAGTGGAAGTTGTGTTATATTTGTATATAAAGCTGTGGTTATATAAAGGGCATAAACTTCGAGCTGAGGCAAGGCATCAATGAGCACTTCTTCAAACAAGTATGGAAAGATGGAATTCTCTCCCCACAAAACTTCTTAGATCTCACATTCATTGAAAATTTCAAAGCTGATTGTTATGGGGACAGGGTATTGAGAGGTATGGACGTAATAGTGACTAGGTGGAGTTAAGGCACAGTTCAGTCACACTCTAGTTGAATAGTAGAATAGACTCAAGGGACTTAATAGCCTGCTCCTGCTACTATTTCATATGTACTGTGCTTAAAAGGTAGAAAGAGCATACTTGTTCAATAGACTATACAGAGCATGTGGGTTCTCAAGTCTGAAACTTAAATGTGTCTTGTCACTCCGCACCCTTCATATACACAGCACACTTGGGAATATCCTATCCATTGTTACAAATAGAGATGACACGACCCAGTGGAATCACATTCTAACATATCCTGAGACACAGTGTTCTAAATCACTGGCCTGAGCACAAATTACTGCAGCAGGAAATTTGCTCGAACCAAACAAATGTGTTTCCAATTATTTTTTTGGAACCACTCAGGAGAGTCAGCTCTCTGTCTAAATTGATTCAACTTTCTGGGAAGCTTTCTTCCTCACCACCGATTTTCAATTCACTGAACGTTAATTGTTTCTACAAAATTTATCGCTGTTCCTGCACACTGTCCCTCAAGAGCATCTCATGGTCCAGCACCAGAAAGCGATTGAAATCCTTGTTTTCGGAATTTTCCGCAATTTGCAAACTCGAAGAATTTCACCAGATTAAAATCTACATCTGAGCATCTTGTGAAAAGGTTTGCTCATTTCAATGAGCCATTTTCATGCTCGCTGTCTCACTGGGCACTTTGTAAGTGGGATCTTTTGAAAAATCTCTGAAATTCTCTGCTCTGATCTCCAAAGCTACCAGATCAGACACCGATAAATACATTCAAGACTGTCATTTCTCAAATAATCAATACACCTACCTATTGCATGATGTTTACTCCCTGGGTTTTATCACAGTTCTTCCAAGGAAAACAGTCTCGGGTTCTCTCATTTGTCTACACTGTAAAGACGGTATCTTTTCCATTCTGCTGTATGTTTGATGGTGAACTGAAATAATAAACGGATTGTTTTTAAAAATAAGTGTGGAAGGGTTGCACCAATTTGATGCCTTTGCAACTTGGTGTTTCTCTCAAATATTTTTCTGATACTTTCTCTCACTTGGATCTGTGTCATTTCAATTCCCTCTGTTCCCAGTGATCTCTGCACCTTTTAAATCACGTTTGCACCTTATTTAACCCATTCACAAAGCCCTCTCTGTGTGGGCAGTGCCCGGTGCAGTCTGTTACACTGCAGCCTGTATTAACAGAAAGAGGTTTAACTGAATGTCTGCCAGTGTTCCAGTGCCCTTCAAATGTTTGCCAGTGCCAGCCAAACTCTGCACGTGTGTGAGGGTACAAAAGCAGCCAAGTGGCACAGATTAAATAGAGCTGGCTGCAAATTAATTCAGGAGCGACTGGTGCCAGGTTTGATCCGCTCCGTTACATATTTGTAGAAATGGTTCTATTGGAAATTCAAGCAATTTTGACTAAATTGAAAAACACAGCCTGCATAATGTCTCCACAAGATTTTGAGCGTGAACCTCGGTTCAGCTTTCTGAAAAAGCTCCGCATTCTCAGTAAATAGTGTGGTTTGTATTTTTAATGCAACTTCCTTTTCGACTCGGCAGTGTATATTAATGATTTTTAGAATGATTGTAATCTTGCTAACAGCACAGTGCAATGCTGGTGGGTCTACTTTCTTAAGTATTCCCTGCTATTTTCCACTTCATCACCTCCACAATAGCTCTTGTAGAAACCATTCCTTTCTGATGCAGTTGAAAAATTACCCTCCTGTTGCTATTCTTTCACACTCATTTTCTTTGCTTGTTTTAGTCAAGAGGCGATTGGGGGGAAAAATAAATGCTTCCTGAGTGGGTCAGGGCTGTCTTCAGCAACGTTCTTAAACTGCAATCAGCACATTGTCTCTTCTCTCCCCCATCACTCAAAGACCCAAACAGGAATCTGGGACGGTTTTGTTTCATTCATTCACAGAATAAGGGCATCGCCATTTATCGCCCGTCAATCGGTTAAAAGTCAACCACATTGCTGTGGGTCTGGAGTCACATATAGGCCAGACCAGGTAAGGATGGCAGTTTCCTTCCCTGAAGGACATGAGCAAATCAAATGGATTTTTCCCCTCACAATCATTTCATGGTCATCATTAGACACTTAATCCCAGATAGCTCCTGTGGTGAGATTGGAACCCAATCCTCAGGATATTACCTGAGTCTCTGGACAAAGAATCCAGCGATAATACCACTAGGCCATTGCCTGCCATGTTTATGGCATGGTACAGTTGACTCCCTGTTACCCGGTCCCCACACATTCAAAGTACTCACACAACTGTCAAAAAACTTTCAACGCAAGTTTATCATTTTTTTAAAAAACAAAATTCTTCAAAAAAAGTCCAGCTTTTCCTCATCAGGCAATCTGCTCATCCCAGCTATTAGTCCAGCAAACTTTCTCTGAACTCCTTCTATTGCATTAATATCCTGTTGGTGGAACAGGGCAGAGCCAGGGATAGACATCACTGGAGTCAGTTCTGAGGCCTAACCGTATTATGGCCTATGCTAATGGCCTGCATTGTAGCCAGGTTTGCTGATGCTCCAAAGATTGTGAGGGAAGTAGTGAGGAAGATACAGAGTTGGTGAAGTCGTAGATGACTTTAGTTAGGAATATTGTGTTTATTCTGGTTCCCACACCCTTTCAGTCAGGCCATGCTTGGAGTATTGCATTCAATTCTGGTCACCACACTATAGGATGGATGTGGAGGCTTTGGAGAGATTGCAGAAAATGTTTACCAGGCCACTGCCTGGATTAGAGGGCCTGAGTTATAGGGAGAGGCTAGAAAAACTTGAGTTGTTTCCTCTCGAGGTTGAGGGGAGACTTGGAGGCTTTGGAGAGGGTGTTGCCGGGTTTGGTGGGTATTAGCTGTGAGGAGAGATTCAACAAACTTGATTCATTTTAAGTTGAATTTTGGAGGCTGAGCAGTGACCTGATAGAGGTTTACAAAATCATCGAGTAAAAAGTGAGGTCTGCAGATGCTGGAGATCAGAGCTGAAAATGTGTTGCTGGTTAAAGCACAGCAGGTTAGGCAGCATCCAAGGAACAGGAAATTCGACGTTTCGGGCCAGAGCCTGATGAAGGGCTCTGGCCCGAAACGTCGAATTTCCTGTTCCTTGGATGCTGCCTAACCTGCTGTGCTTTAACCAGCAACACATTTTCAGCGTTGACAAAATCATGTCAGGCATGGATAGAATACATAGTCGGAGTCTTTTTGCCAGCGTAGAAATGTCAGTTACTAGGGGACATAGGCTTGAGGTAAAAAGGGGGGGAGTTGAAAGATGTGAGAAGCAGATTTTTTTACACAGAGGGTGGTCAGTGTCTGGAATGCATTGCCAGAGGAGGGGCTGGAGGAAGATACAATAGCAACGTTTAGGAGGTGTCTTGACAGATACATGAATAGGCAGGGAATGAAGGGATACATACTGCATGGAGGCGTCATATGTTAGCACAGTCTTGGTGGGACAAATGGCCCGTTCCTGTGCTATATTGTTCTTTGTTTGATAAGTGAGTAATGCTGGCAGACGGAGTCTGTGAAGCTCGCCCACTATGGCGAGAAAAAAGAACACTACGGTCAGTTCTGCTTTAATGCACGATTCTTCAACACGCATTGGCTTCAACGCGATTGAAGAATTTAGACCGTTAATTGTAGAACGCGAACTTTCCTTATCCGCATTGGCCGTAACACGATACCGGCCCCATTCGTTTAAATGGCGCGGTTAATGTGGGATTTTCTTATAACCTGAGGTCGCACAAGAACGGAAGCATTGCATTATCCCAGAATTTAAATGGAGAGCAAGAGAGCAGATTGTGGCAGTGCTGAGGTATCTGAGGAGTCCATGTGCATAAATCATAAAACATCAGCATGTAGGGTGGGCTAAGTAACTAGGAAGGTAAATGAAACGTTGGCCTTTATTGCAAAAGGGGATGACGCATAATGGTGAAGTCTTACCACAACTGGACAGGGCTCCTTGTGTACTGTGTACAGTTTTTTGTCTTCTTCTTTAAGGGCGGACATGCTTGCAGTGGAAGCAGCTCAGAGATGGTTGACTGAGCCAATTTCTGGCAAGAGGGGTTCGTCCCATGGGAGGCTGAGTTTGGTGGGCCGATGCCCCTCAGGGTTCAGAAGAACAGGAGGCGATCTCATTGATGCATGTACAATTCTGAAAGGACTTGGCAGGGTGAGAGAATGTTACATCCCTTGGGGGGAGTTTAGAACTAGGATTGTACAGTTTAGAATAGGGGATCTTCTATTGAGTTTGGAGATGGGGAGGAATATCTCCTTGTAGAGGGTGCTTAGTCTTTGGAATTCCGTTCCTGAGTGAATAGTGGACACTGGGTCACTGAATTGAGTTGGATTGCTGGGTGACAAAGGAGTAAAGGGTTAACAGGTCAGACAGGAAAGTGGAGGAAAAGTCAAGACAGATTCAAAGATGGTAGAGCAGACTGGAAGAGCCAAATGTCTTACATTTGCTTCCATGTCTTATGTTTTGTTTTAAAAATCATTTGTTCCTGAGACGTAGACATTGCTGGCTGGGTCAGGACTTAGGGCCCATTCCCTGTTGTCCCTGAGAAAGTGGTTTGGAGACATCATGCAGTCGGGCAATGGGAGGGCCACCTATTCCATGATGTCCCAAGGCCGTCCCTATCACAGGGTGTCTAGTGCATCCACAGAGGGAGAGAATTAAGGGTCATCATGATACTGAGAATGGCCTCCAGCTCAAGTGTGAAACACTGACCACACGGTGCAACAAATCCTTCAGCACTTGTACTACTTTTTAATTCAACCAGTTAGTAAAAAGATCTTACCTTAACAGAATTCGTCTCTAGTACCAGATGAGGAGAAATTACTTCACTCAAAGCTTGGTGAATTGATCAAGTAGTCTACCCCAAGGAGCTGTGGATGCTCTGTCATTAAGGGAAGGTGATGCCCTTGTGGTATTATCTCTGGGCTATTAATCCACAGACCCTCAAGTTCAAATTCCTCCATGGCAGATGGTGGAATTTGAACTCAATTTTTTTTTAAAGATCTGGGATTAAGGGAATCTAATAATGACCACACGGCCATTGCTGATTGTCAGAAAAAGCCCATCTGTTTCACTAACGTCCTTTAAGAAAGGAAATCTGCTGTCTCTATCTGGTCTGACCTACACGTGATTCCAGACCCACAGCGATGTGAGTGATGCTCCAATGCCCACTGGGCAATTAAGGATGGGTTATGAATACTGGCCAGGTCAGCCATATTCACATCCTGTGAATAAATGAAAAGAAGTATATGGAAGGTTCAGAGAGACAGGTTATATGTCTCTCATGGATTTGAGGGGTGTGGGGACCAAGTAGGAAAGTGGATTTGAAACTCAAGACTAGCCACAATTTTATTGGATTGGTGGGGAGGGGGTGGGGATGCATGTTCAATTGGCCAAATGTTCTGCTCCCACTCCTATTCTCATGTTCTATCCAGCCCATGAGCACCCTGGCATCAGTAGCGTCAAGCTTTGAACGGGCAAGTATCCTCCACGACCTACCTTTGGTGAAAATCTGGCTGTGTAAAATTGTCAACGCTACACAGTCTTCAAGCACTTAAGGAGTGTCCAGGCTGTTTTAATGCTGTGCCAAGCTTGGAGAAGCAAACAAAGAGGGTGGTGCCTTTACCCACACTGCCAACCTCACCAGCTCATGAACCACAGACATGCGCTTAGAGGCTTGGAGTTTTGGGATACCTGGTCAGCATGGACGGGTTGAACCGAAGGGTCTGTTTCCATGCTGTACATCTCTATGACTCTATGACTCCATGAGCAAATTGCCACCGTCCAAAGGTCAGTCCAAATATTTATTTATTTGTAAAATGTGGAGTTGTGAGAGGTCTGTTTGCTTCCATCACACTCCTGCTGGCTACAATCATATGATCCATCCAGGAAGCAGAGCTACCTGGAAAGGCGACCCTGAGGCTTTTCACATCTCGATCCTGAGATGGAGGACAAGGCTTCATTTAACCTTCCGATCGTCCCTCCTGGCAGTTGGATACAGTTGCTATTCTCTCAGCGCTAGCAAGCATGCTCATGACAGCACTGTTCTCCACCGGCCGAAATTTCCCAGCATTAGATTGACAGCAGGGTTCAGTCTGAAACATGGGTACTTGGTCAGGAACTCTCTGAAGTGAGTTTGTGCACAGGTCCCAGGGTGACGTTGAAGAAGTGTCCAGGGGAATCTGGAGTCCATCACCTACCATTGCACATTGAATGTGATGGACCATCTCCAATGCATTTCACTGGAGAATAATCAATGAATCATCAACACTGGGCTAAAGGTGCCATTAGGGTCAGTGGCTATGGAGATTGTTGATTAGATTCCCTACAGTGTGGAAACAGGCTCTTCGGCCCAACCAGTCCACACTGACCCTCCAAAGAGTAAGCCACCCCGACCTATTTCCCTCTGACTAATTCACCTAACACAATGGGCAATTTAGCATGGCCAATCCACCCTGACCTGCACATCTTTGGACTGTGGGAGGAGAGCAGAGCATCTGGAGGAAACCCACGCAGACAGAGGGAGAATGTGCAAACTCCACACAAGCAGTCGCCCGAGGCTGGAATCGAACCTGGGACCCTGGTGCTGTGAGGCAGTGGTGCTGTGAGGCAGCAGTGCTAACCACAGAGCCATTGTGCCGCCTATTCATCAGGTTCATCACACGTTTAGAGACGAGGGTTGGAAATAAAGTCTAAGCATTCTTGGAAAAAGATACCCATCAGCTGTTCTGACAGCTATTGCCTCAAGGTAATAGCAATTCGCACTTGTCTGGACCATTATATCACACGTCCTGCCCCTATACTCCTTGAAAAACTGTAGAAGGGTTTACAAGCAAACCTATGACTTCCTGATTGGTCAGAACTTAGATCCCAAGAGCAAATCAGTCTTAAACAGAAGTAACAACTCTGCTGCTGTCAGCAAGTCAATACGTTCCTTATTGACTGATGAGAAAAAGGTCTTTGAGGCTGTCACCAGTGTTATCTACTGCACTGCCATTTAAGTGATTCTGTCACCTCATGCTGGAGGAGTCCCAGTGTTCTGCACTTGCTGTGGTTTTTGGAATAACTTAAATCATTCTTCTCTGATTTGCTGTCAGTAGACAGAGTTGATGCATCTCTTGATAACAATTGTACTTCAAATGTACATTTGGAGTTGCTCCCCCTCCTCGGATCTCTCCCCTGTCACCCTCTCCCAATTGTTGTCTTCCATTTCTTAGTGTCCTCTGTCCCTCACCCAGAAACACAGGGATGACAGAATCCTGTTATGCAGTATTTTTGGTGCTGTGGATGCTGTCCTATTTACATTCCTGGTACAGGTAGACATTTTGCGGATGAGTCACAACTTGGATGGGGTGTTCACACCATGCGGAGACTGTGTATCGGACGCGTGAGAATAAGTGGCTGAAGATCCCACTGTTCCTCAGACACAAGACCCCAGATGGACGCTCCACGTGATATCGAGAAACAGCTGGAGGTACTGGATACTGGGCCCTGGCTCAGGAGTGACATTTCAGATCTATCTGTGCCCCAACACCGGCATTTACCAGATACCCAGATATGCCCAATCCACGTAAATGAGGACAAATCCAACCCGGTCAATTACCCGACCAGCAGTCTGTTCTCAATCATTAGCAAAGTGATGGAAGGAGTTGCCAACCAGTCAGGCTTTTAAAGGAATAAGTTGTTCACTCATTGCTCAGTTCCACCAAGGCCACTCAACTCCTGACCTCATTACAGCTTTGCTGTAAACATCTAAACAGGGGTGACACGGTGGCTCAGTGGTTAGCATTGCTACCTCACAGCACCAGGGACCCAGGTTTGATTCCACCCCTGGGGGACAGTCTGTGTGGAATGTGCATGTTCTCCCTGTGTTTGAGCGGCTTACCTCAGGATGCTCCAGGTTCCTCCTATAGTTCAAAGACGTGCAGGTTAGGTGGATGGGCCAGGCTAAATTACCTGTAGTGTCTGGGGATGTGCAGACTAGGTGGGTTAGCTATGGGAAACGGAGAGTTATTGGGTGTGTCTGGATGGGACTCTCTTCGGAGGGTTGGTGTGGGCTTGATGGGCCAAATGGCTTGCTTTCACACTGTTGGGATTCTATGGCCAAAATTCCAGAGGTGACAAGACAGTGACTGTCCCTGACGTCCGACCTTGCATTTGACAGCGTGTGACATCAAGGAGCCTTGGCAAAACTGGAGTCAACAGGAAATCTCTCCACTGGTTGGATGATACGTGGCATAAAAGACGATGGCTGTGGTGGGTAAGAGTCAGCCATCTCAGCCCACACACACATCACTGCAAGGTTGATGCTTTTAATCAACTTGTTCAGAAATGTTATGGCAGCACACCTCTGGGGCAGGTGAAATTTGAACCTGTAGCTCCTGATCCAGAGGTAGAGACATTACCACTGCACCTCAAGATCCCACTTCACTGCAAAGTGGTATCCCAACCATCTTCAGCTGTTTCATCGATGACCTTCCCTCCATCGTAAGGTCGGAAGTGGGGCTGTTTACCGACGATTGCACAAGGTTCAGCATCATTCACGACTCCTCAGACACTGAAATAGCCCATGTTCAAAAGCAGCTAAACCTGAATGTCTGAAACATTGATTCTCCTGCTCCTGACCCACTGTGCTTTCCCAGCACCACACTCTCGACATAAGCTGAGAAGTGGCATGTAACATTCATACCATACAAATGCCAGTCAATAACTATCTCCACCAAGACAGGATTTAACCACTGCCCTTGACATTATCATCACTGAATTCTCTACTCTAGTGGTTATCGCTGACCAGAGAGTGGGGCCAAAGGATCTTTTTCAGGATGGCAGCCAGCGACTGGTGGAGTTCTGCACAGGTCCATGTCGGGATCATAATTATTCACGCTATACATTAATGGCTTGGATCGAGATACGGTAAAAAGTATTGTTCTGCGTGGGGTCCAGGCAAATCATACCTGACACAAGTACATCAGGAAACAGGAACACGACGTAGAAAGGAGTTGTGGATACAGGTAACCGTGGTAACCAGCCTGTACTAGAAGCTGCATTAACGAAGAGGCAGTTTCCTATTGATAGAAACGCTAATTTATTTCATGCCTTTAACACAACAAACGGTGGCTCAGTGGTTAGCACTGCTGCCTTACGGCGCCAGACACCAGGGCTTGATCCCCATCTCGGGTGACGGCGTACGTGGAGTTTGCACATTTTCCCTGTGTCCCTGTGGGTTTGCTCCAGATTCCTCCCGGAGTCCAAAAATGCGCAGGTTAGGTGGATTGGCCATTCTTAATTGCCCTGCATTGTGCAGGGTATAGGTGGATTAGTCATGGGAAATTGCAGGGTCACAGGGTGGGTCTGGGTGGGATACGCTCTGGAGGGTCGATGTAACTTGAATGGCTCGCTACTGAGCTGCAGGGATTACGTGAAACCTTCACAAGTTAATTCACAGGTAGACTTGAATAAGAGGTAGATTTTATGCAGCAGCTCAGGAGGGGAGAGACTGAGATGGGTGATTGCAGAGTTCTGGGCCAAGGCAGCTGAATATATTTTCTCATACAAACAGGAGCCAAAGTAGGCCATTCAGCCCCTCAAGCCTGCTCCGCCATTTCAATTAGGTCATGCCATGGCCACCAACGGTGGCATGACCAGAACTGGGGACACTCAAAGAGGTCTGAGTTCGAATGTTGTGAATAGCATGGAGGATTGTGAGGTTGGAGGAGGTTACAGAAATGGGAATGGATGAGGTCAAAGGTTAACTGGAAAACAGCGATGACAATTTTTAAATCGAAATCTTGCTCGACTACAACACGGGATGATGGGGCATCGGGAGGTGGTACAAGTAGGGATATGAATGGTAGAGTGTTGTCAAACACATTGAGGGTTGAACATGGTAGACAGGTCAAGAGTACATTGGGATAGGCATGACTTGAGGTAACAATTGGAAACATAAGGGCTTTTAACAGCTGATGAGCTGAGGCAGGGGTGAAGTCATGGAACAGAGGGATATGGTTTATGGAACTGACCATAACTAGTCCTGGGAATGGTGTGGGCTAATGTGGTTAGCACTGCTGCCTCATAGCACCAGGGACCCGGGTTCGATTCCAGCCTCAGGTGACTGACTGTGTCGAGTTTGCACGTTCTCCCCGTGTCTGCGTGGGTTTCCTCCGGGTGCTCCGGTTTCCTCCCACAGTCCAAAGATGTGCAGGTCAGGTGAATTGGCCATGCTAAATTGCCCATAATGTTAGGTGCATTAGTCAGAGGGAAATGGGTCTGGGTGGGTTACTCTTCAAAGGGTCGGTGTGGACTGGTTGGGCCGAAGGGCCTGTTTCCACACTGTAGGGGATGTAATCTAAAAAAAATGGTCAGAAGCTCAACCCATCTGACCACGTTTGTGGAAAGTGAAACAGTTAACATTTCAGTCTTCTAGAAAATTCTAAAGAAGTGTCATATAAGACTCTGTATTCCTCTCTCTCTCTCTCCACAGATTCTGTTGGACTTGCCGAGTTTCTCCAACACATTTTGTTCTTATTTCAGGTCTCCAGCATTCATGGTGTCTTGCTTTTGTCTGGTTTTTCGCGGAGTTGTGGAGACACTGTGCAAACGGGTTACTGGGGTCTGCATCCCAGCCCTGTTCCTGGGATGTCTGATTTCCATCACAACTGTTTATGGATCCACGCTCGTGCAGTCACATGCCCCCACTGCCTGCATTCCCCAACCTGGCAGGTTCCACAGCAAAGACTGGCATCTCCTAGTTCCACGCAATCTCCATGTACTTGGGCCTGTTTGAAAGGCCTGGTGGGCCAAAGAACCATAGGCACTCTTTTGGAAGGCAAGATCAAAGGATCCTACCCGTGATCTCACACCCACTCTCTTCTCTACCAATCCCTCCGGTCATGCCCATGTCCCTTCATACCACCCCATGCCAAGCTATGGCACCCATCTACTCCCATGGGCCATCTTCCTCCTCCATGATACTTCCATGACCTGTCACCCATTGCATAACACCAATTAACCTTATACCTCCTCATACAGGTCTCATTCTGCGAGCCCCAGTATTCATTAAAGTGCCTAATCATAGAATAAAATCCGATTGAAGATTTGTAGCTCGGGTATCCGTTGTTGTGGTTCTGCTCGCCGAGCTGGAAGTTTTTGCTGCAAACGTTTCGTTTCCTGGCTAGGGAACATCATCAGTGCTGTTGGAGCCTCGTGTGAAGCGCTGCTTTGATGTTTCTTCCGGTATTTATATTGGTTTGTTCTTGCCGCTTCCGGGTGTCAGTTTCAGCTGCAGTGATTTGTGTGTGGGGTCCAGGTCGATGTGTCTGTTGATGGATGTTCTTGCCGTTTCCGGGTGTCAGTTTCAGCTGTAGTGGTTTGTATATGGTGTCCAGGTCAATGTGTCTGTTGATGGAGTTTGGGGATGAATGCCATGCTTCTAGGAATTCTCTGGCTGTTCTCTGTCTGGCTTGTCCTATGATAGTGGTGTTTTCCCACTATGAATTTGACTGGGATTCATCCCCAAACTCCATCAACAGACACATTGACCTGGACACCATATACAAACCACTACAGCTGAAACTGACACCCGGAAACGGCAAGAACATCCATCAACAGACACATCGACCTGGACCCCACACACAAATCACTGCAGCTGAAACTGACACCCGGAAGCGGCAAGAACAAACCAATATAAATACCGGAAGAAACATCAAAGCAGCGCTTCACACGAGGCTCCAACAGCACTGATGATGTTCCCTAGCCAGGGAACGAAACGTTTGCAGCAAAAACTTCCAGCTCGGCGAGCAGAACCACAACTAATCATAGAATCCCTACTGTGTGGAAACAGGCCATTTGGCCCATCAAGTCCATACCTACCCTCTGAAAACTAACCCACCCAGACCCACTGTATTACTCTACATTTTCCCTAAGTAACGCAACTAACCTACATATTCCTGAACGCTACAGACAATTTAGCATGACCAATTCACCTAACCTGTACATCTTTGAACTGTAGGAGGAAACCGGAGCACCGGGAGGAAACCCATGCAGACACGGGGAGAACGTGCATACGCCACGCAGACAGTCGGCTGAGGGTGGAATTGAACTTGGTGCTGTGAGGCAGCAGTGCTAACCACTGAGCCATTGTGCTGCCCTTCTGAGACCTTCAGTGATAGCTCTGGCTCTGCTTTCAATTACCCTATATTTACTCACACAGGGAAAGGGATTTCAAGTATTTACAGTTTCTACTGTTGGCACTTTAAAGGATGGTTGCCAATTTTATTGACATGTAGGAACGCGAGTTTATTTTTAAAAAGAAAGTGGCAAGTGATGTATGAATGATTAGTGTCATAGAAGTCTACAGCATGGATACAGGCCCTTCGGCCCAACTTGTCCATGCCACCCAGTTTTCACAATTAATGTAACCCCCTTTGCCTGCGTTGGGACCGTATCCCTCTGTACCTTATCCAAAGTTTTCTTAAATGACAAAATTATACTCAATTCAATCATTACCTTTGGCAGCCTGTTCCGGACACTCACCATCCTCTGTGTGAAATAATTGCTCCTCTGGATCTTTTGTATCTCTCCACCTTCACTTTAAACCTCTGCCCTTTAGTTTTAGACTCCCTTACCGTGGGGAAAAGCTGTTGGCTATCTACCTTATCTGTGCCTCTCATGATTTTATTGGCCTCTACAAGGTCATCCCCCAGTCTCCTATGCTCCACCTCTCCAAAGCTCCTTAAGCTTTTTAAAAAAAACACATCCGTTTGTAACTACAGAGTTCCTTGGTTCTACACAACGTGTGAATGGACATGGAAGTGCCGTTGCTTGGCCTGGATGCAGGGCAACGGGTATGGCACCATGAGATTGCATAGTTGAGTCATGGACATGGGGTGAGGTGGTTAGGCAAGAGGCTGAAAAATTCCGATCTTTGGCAGCACTTTGCCTTGAGGTGGTGTGCACATCAATCTGGGAGATAAAAATCCAGTCCCAGGCTTCGGCCTACCCAATATTTACTCGGAGGAAATTTGGCATGCCGAGTCCTGGATGTTGGACAGATGAAGTCTGACCGAGACACTGGACGTGTCGGAATGGCAGTGATGAGGTAACATTGGATGACATCGTGGTAACCGTGAAATCCCGAGATTACTCTTCCAGGTGATCTTACCGAGTTGCGACCTGCAGGTGAGAAATAGTGGGCACCATTGATGATCCTGAAGAACCTTCTGGAATGTTCCATCCCACTTACACCACTCCCACTGTTAGCTTTTTATTCCCACCTCTGATATTTCTGCTATAAAAAATATTTTGTTCTTACAAAGTGAGGGATGAAAATGGGCCAGAAAGAACAGTCCTCCACTGTCTGTTCCCAGAAAATTATTCTGGAATTCTTGTCCCATCAGGATAATCCAAGGTTTGAAAACATTTAGGCACCAGTCCGTGGAGAGGAGGCAGGTAAACTAACCGTCAGACAGAATCAAGTTTGAAGTTGGCACGGCACTTTTTTTTCCCCTTGTTGGAATTTGGCAGATGGTTGCCACGAGCAGGCTTGGCCTTCGTTTTGGGGATGCCATTTCACGGTTTGTGGGCAGGTAGAGGGTCAAGCCATTGCCGCGCCAAAGCTGTCAGGGTCTGAGAGGGGCTGACAATCCGAGAGGGGTCCTGGGTGAAATTTGTTTTGTGGATCCAAGTATAGCCATAAGGCCATGAGATTGAGGAGCAGAGTCAGGCCATTTGGCCCATCGAGTCTGTGCCACCGAGTCTGGCTGATATGTTTCGCAGGCCCATTCTCCTGCCTTCTCCCCTTACTAATCAAGGACCTATCCAACTCTGTCTTAAATACACTCAACGACTTGGCCTCCACAGCCCTCTGTGACAATGAGTTCCACAGATACGCCACCCGCTGGCTGAAGAAATTCCCCATCTCAGTTTAAAGGGTTGTCCCTTCACTTTGAGGCTTTCCCTCGGATCCTACTGGTGGGAACAAATTCAAGTACAGACCCAGAGTCCTCAACCTCCTCTGGACCCCTCCAATGCCAGTATGTCTTTCCTTCGTTCCTTCATCCAGATCGTTAAGGTATAAATGTGAGTAGTTGTGGTCCCAACCCTGACCCATCCTGAAAAGGACCCCTTTATCCCTACACTCTGCCCCCTGTATCTCCTGAGGTTCTGATGTAGTGCTGGTGTATTCCACTGTGAAAACTGATGCAAGGTATCTATTCAGTTCCTCTGCCATTTCTTTGTTTTCTGTCACACTTCTCCAACCTTGTTTTCCAGCGGTCCAATATCTATGGACTCTTAATCTTTCAGATAGCTAAAATCACTCTTGCAATCAGTTTTTATTATTATGAGCTGGCTTACTCTCATTTTTCATCTTCTCCCCTGTTATTGGTTTTTTGAGTTATCTTCTGTGGGTTTTTAAAGGCTTCCCAATCCTCTGGTTTCCTACTAATCTTCACCACATTATATGCTTTCTCTGTCTCTTTTATGCTGTGCCTGACTTCCCCTGTCAATTCTTCTTCCTTGGGATGGATTTCCACTGTGCCTCCTAAATTACCCCAGAAACCCCTCCATTGCTGCTCCCCTTCCAAGTAACTCTGGCCAGCTCCTCCCTCTGTCGTTACCTTTACTCGATTGTAACACCATTACAACTCATTCCAATTTCTCCCATTTCAAAACTGCAGAGTGAATTCCATCGCATTATGGTCACTGCACCCTGGAGGCTTCCTCACTTTAATCATGTCTGCCTCATTACACATCACCAAATCCACAACTGTCTGTTCCCTAGCTGGCAAAAACAAGGACTGCAGATGCTGGAAACCAGATTCTGGACTAGAATGGTGCTGGAAAAGCACTGCAGTTCAGGCAGCATCCGAGGAGCAGGAAAATCGACGCTTCGGGCAAAAGCCCTTCATCAGGAATAGAGGCAGAGTGCCTACAGGGTGGAGAGATATCTCTGTTCCCTAGTGGGCTCTACCACAAGCTGCTCCAAAATAACCATCTCTTGGGATACTCCATGGGTTCCTTTACTCGGGAAGTTCTGCCAATCTGATTTTTCCCAGTTCCTCCTACTCCTCCACGTGAATATGAAAAATAATGAACTATTTCCTCCGGGAAGGAGGGGTTTCCACAGCAGCCTCCAGGGGTCTTATCAGAGGGCCCCTGACTAGAACATTTAGCGCTTGTAGGAATATTCCTTATTTTGCCCATTGGTACCTTCATATTGCCTGTGGAATATCTTACAGTTATCTTTGAAGCGACTGTATCTTGGCACATGGCCTGCTCTTCCATTGACAAGGTAACAACAATGACTGCAGATGCTGGAAACCAGATTCTGGATTAGTGGTGCTGGTAGAGTACAGCAGTTCAGGCAGCATCCGAGGAGCAGCGAGATCAACAAGCCCAGTGAGACATGCATTGGACAAAGCACTCTTTAGATTAGATTCCCTACACAGTGTGGAAACAGGCCTTTCGGCCCAACAAGTCCACATCGACCCTCTGAAGAGTAACCGACCCAGACCCGTTTCCCTCTGACTATGGACAATTTAGCACAGCCAATTCACCCAACCTGCATGTCATTGGACTGTGGGAGGAAACCCCCGCAGACACGGCGAGAATGTGCAAACTCCACACAGACAGTCACCCGAGGTGGGAATTGAACCTGGGACCCTGGTGCTGTGAGGCAGCAGTGCTAACCACTCAGCCACCGTGCCGCCCCTTGACATCTATTAAAGCAGCACTTGTTATTCAAACAAAAATCCGGCAGGCAGCAGTTTTTAAATCGCCTCGCATGCAAAAGGTGAGTTTAAACCGGCAAAAGCAATGCCAGTTGGTGAGGGAGGCTCCGTGTGGGGTAAGGAGCACGGGCTGGGAGGGTTGAACAAGTTGGGGGCAAATGAGGGAGGGGGGAGTGGATGACCGCCCAAGGTGGTTTGATGGTGAATGGAGCTGCCTGGAGATGTCATAAATATGAATAAGGAGTTTGATGAATAAATGCTGGACTTGTGAGTGATGCCCACGTCCCATGAATGAATAAAAAGGTATTAAACAATTCTGCACAAAGATAGTCATGATTTGGAGATGCCGGTGTTGGACTGGGGTGTACAAAGTTAAAAATCACACAACACCAGGTTATAGTCCAACAGGTTTAATTGGAAGCACATTAGCTTTCAGAGCGACATTCCGGAAGCTAGTGTGCTTCCAATTAAACCTGTTGGACTGTAACCTGATGTTGTGTGATTTTTAACTGCATAAAGATAGGGCTGTTTTACAAAGTCGGTAATGAGCAGTCATGCTTAAAAATGAGCAGTCATACCAAAAATGATAAAATGGCAATGACTTCCAGGAGATTTACTAGAATGGTAGAAGAAATGAGGAAATTCAACTGCTCGGGGTGTGGGGGTGGGGTAGGGGCTGGGAACGTTCGCCTCAGAACAGGGAAGGTTAACGTCTAGTTCATAGAGCTGTTCAAAATGACGAGGTGGTTTGATGAGGTAGTTCCTACTGGAAGAGGAAAGGAGTCCTACTCCCAGCATTTTATACCCTGTTCCAAAACAGAGCTCGCCACACCAAACCCATTCACAAGCCTTCCCAAAGGGGTCGGCATCGCTTGATGGAGATGATCTCAAGAGTTACAGACAACTCACCGAAACACAACACACAGGTGGGGAGGCTGCCCTCGGAGGATTGCTACAAGGATGGTCCATCACTTTGAAGGGTTTTAGTGACTGCTCATTGCTGATGCCTCAACATTAAAAGACCATCAGGGGAACTTAGTTTAGAAGTTCACATCCAATTCATGGGCAGCGTATTGGGCAGGTTGGACTAGCTTCAGGCACTGACAGATCTCACGGGCCATAGAATCCCTATAGTGTGGAAACAGGCCTTTCAGCCCAACAAGTCCACACAGACCCCCTGAAGAGTAACCCACCCAGACCCATTCCCCTACTTGATTACTTTCCATTTCCCTTGACTAATGCACCTAACCTACACATCCCTCTGGGCAATTTAGAACGGCCAGTCTGTAACTACTATCTGTACACTGCTGCCTGTCCAAACTCTGGGGTAAACATGACCCTGAAGAGCCTTGGCAAAAATTTAAAGTTCAGCAAATTCTGTGGAGTAATTCCTGTATTGGAATATATCGATAACACTTCCTTCACTCACTGGGGAAGGGCATAAAAGGTGCATGGAGGGAATTAGAAAACATGTTTTATACACCCTCACCCGTAGGTCAAACACACAATACTCTATGGCAGAACAGAAACAGGAGGCCCACCAAATCTGTTACACCACTCTATGAGGTTAAGCTTGATCTCTATGTAACTCTATTCCTCAACTTTTCCTCCTGTGATATCCTTGTCTTCTGCCAATCTCAAAGATGTGACTGACTGATGGATGTGCGAGGTTTCCAGTTTCTCCCAATGGTCACAGTGCAGCTGAAGTGAGAAAACTAGTTTGCATCAAACTCAGGAGAGGACTTGCTGTGGTCCCATGTCCTCCAGACTCCAGTCTCCACTGGAACTCCATTTATCTGGGCGTGGACAACCCCAGACGTTTCTGTGTTGGTCACAGTAGGCCTTCAAAGCAGATCTAAGATGTGAAAGGTTGAGGTTGAAACTACTATGCTGTCCAGTTCTGCCAATCCTATAGTTAGCCATCAGGCACATGCAGCAGGGTCATAAATCCAGATCAGATGCCTTCACAGGAGTACTCATAGAGTCATAGAGATGTACAGCACAGAAACAAACCCTTTGCTCCAACTCCTCCATTCCAACCAGATATCCTAACCTAATCTAGTCCCATTTGCCAGCATTTGGCCCATATCCCTCTAAATCCTTCCTATTCATATCCCCATCCAAATGCCTTTTAAAATTTGTAATTGTACCAGCCTCTACCACTTCCTCTGGCAGCTCATTCCATACACGTTCCACCCTCTGAGTCAAAATGTTGCCCCTTAGGTCCCTTTTATATCTTCCCCCCTCACCTTAAACCTATCCCCTCTAGTTCCTTACTCTCTCACCCCACTGAAAAGACCTTGTCTATTTATCCTATCCATGCCCCTCATGATTTTATAAACCTCTGTAAGGTCATCCCTCAGCCTTTGACGCTCCAGGGAAAACAGCCCCAGCCTTTTCAACCTCTCCCTGTAGGTCAAAACCTCCAATCCTGGCAACATCCTTGTAAATCTTTTCTGAACCCTTTCAAGTTTTCCAACATCTTTCCGATAGGAAGGAGACCAGAATTGCACGCAATATTCCAACAGTGGCCTAACTAATGTCCTGTACAGCCACAACATGACCTCCCAACTCGTATACTTATTGCACTGGCCAATAAAGGTAAACATACCAAATATTATCCTATCTACCTGGGATTCCACTTTCAAGGAACTATGAGCCTGCACTCCAAGGTCCCTTTGTTCAGCAACACTCTCCAGGACCTTACTGTTAAGTGTATTAGTCCTGCCCTAATTTGCATTTCCCTAATGCAGCACCGCGCATTAATCTAAGTTAAACTCCATCTGTCACTTCCCAGCCCATGGGCCCATTTGATCAAGATCCCATTGTACTCTGAGGTAACCTTCTTCGCTGTCCACCACACCTCCTATTTTGGTGTTACCTGTAAACTTACTAACCATACGTCCTATGTTCACATCCTATGTCATTTATAGAAATGACGAAAAGCAGTCCCAAGTTTCAGATCAGCTCACAGTTAGGATGCTAGCCTGGGGCCTGGATACCAACTATTCATAGCCTAACCGCCCAGGACACCTCAGTAGTATCACTTTAAATGATAGAAAGAACAATAGTGGCAATCTGCAGAATGAATGGGCTCCCTCAGATTCACTCAATGCTCTACACTGTAAAAGCTACTACAGTGAGTGCTCTAATTGCTTCCTATTAATTAACAAGTAGGATTTGCTACAGTAATTCAATATGCAACTGGGAATCTGATACCTTAGATCTTCAAGTTTAAAGATTGCTGGACCATATCACGGTCTCTCCAATCTTCATTTGATCATAGTTTTCATCTCTTGCACTCGCTTTTAAATTCACTGAAGTGTAACTGCGTTAATTGAAAACGATTTGCCTCAAAGGGCATTGAATCAAAGAAACACTGAAATAATCTCTCTCGGAGGAAGGGCTGCGATGTGTGGGTTGGTGGGGAGGGAGTGGGGAGTTGGGGACACCCGCTCCTGCTGCTGAAACTTGCTGCATTATTGATGGCTACTTTGAGCTTGTTCTTTTGACCCTTTAACCAGAGCTGCCAAAGACCAATTGTTAAAGGTCACTTGAGAATGTAACTTTTAAATGTGCTGCAACTTACATGGGAAAGAACTGAAACCAACAGGTTCATTCTAAAAGATGAGAGACTTAACAAACAATCCAGGGGGCTTTTTCAATATATGTTTTCAGTTACATCACACTGTAAACATTTGTTGTAAATTCTGTGTCTTAGGATCCTATACTTCACAACCACCTGATGAAGGAGCACTGCTAAGGAAGCTCGTGCTTCCAATTAAACCTGTTGGACTATAACCTGGTGTTGTGTCATTTTTAATTTTGTACACCACAGTCCAACACCGGCCTCTCCAACCCATGACAAAGGCTTGGAACTCCCTTCAAGTGGCTGACGAAATGTCAAACAAACCGAATCAGGAAGTGCCAAAGGAACTCAGTAGATTAGACAGCAAAGTAAGCGCTGCGAGTACAGTGACCCTTCCTCAGAACGCTAATGGAATCTGACTGCATGTTGGGGGTTGGATCAGCGGGGTATCTGGGGCTTGGGTGAAAGGCATAAGAAACAGGAGCAGGAGTAGGCTGTCCGGCTCCCTCGAGCCTGCACCGCCATTCAATAAGATCATAGCTGATCTTTTCTTGGCCTCAGCTCCACTTACCCGCCCTCTCACCGTATCCCTTAACTCCTTTGCTGTTCAAGAATCTGTCTTTGCTTTAAAAACATTCAACGAGGAAGCCTCAACTGTTTCATTGGGCAGGGGATTCATCGATTCATAATCCTTTGGGTGAAGGAATTCCTCCTCAACTCAGTCCTAATTCTGCTCCCCCTTAGTTTGAGGCTATGCTGCCTGGTTTTAGTTTCACCCGCCAGTGAAAATGACCTCCCTGCTTCTGTCATATCTGTTCCCTTACTAATTTTATATGTTTCCGTAAGATCCCCCCATATTCTTCTAAATTCCAATGAGTCTCCTTGCAGTCTACTCCATGTCTCCTCATAAGTCAACCCTCTCAATTCTAGAATCAACCCAGTGAACATACTTTGCAACTCTCTTTAGTGCCAGTATATCCTTTCTCAACTGGGGAGACCCTCCCGATGCCTCAATACATATAATCATAGTCTTGTAGAGGTAAAAGCTGCCTTTGATTTGTTTGTTGGATAGAGTCCAATGTTTGTTTGTTTTTCTTCATGTGCTACTGTACAGAACTGAACTGCTTTAGTAACTTTGCATGCATGGTTTTTAAATGAATAAACTACATTTTTGAAATAGAGTTCTGGCTCTCACTGCTGCCACTATCCTTGTATGATGAGTGTTGGGCCTGTTAGATATGGCATGGGCCCGACTTTGGTACCAAGATGCTACCTATTGGCACAATCTCTGGGAGCGACAGAGTGAATTTGGTGGCTGATTGTTTATTGGATGAAACCTGGATTTGCATATGAAACCTCTCCTACACCACACGTCTCGACTGCAAAGGACATGAGAAGATGATGAAGGTGAATTGCCTGAGCACCTTTCACAAAGCACTTACAAAGCACTTTATGGCAAATAAAGTATTGACTTTGGGTACCGAGTCGAGAGAACTAGCTAACTGCATAGCAAGATCCCACAGGCAGCAGGGAAATGCGTTTTAGGAATGTAGAATAGAAGAGGTAACTGGTGTGAACCCGGGAGCTGCATGATCAGGAGAGTGGGTGGGATGACAGCAACATTTGGACCAGCAGTGAAGGAAAAGCGAGGGGCAATTGCTCTTCTGGAGTGAAAAATGCATCGGTCTAGAATAGGTGCTCAAAAGTCATCAAAGGCCTGGACAGGCACTGGAGAAAATCATCCGAAAGGAGGGCAGAGTTTGTGAGCAGAATTTGTTGACCTCAGTGTTGAGTTCAGAAGGCTCCTCAGATGATGATGGTCTCAGACTGACTGGAGTCTGGATTTCCTGTTCTCCTTCACACAGCTGCACTGTTCCTCAACATTACCAGGAACCTGGAGACTAACTGGGCAATCCCAGTCATAGAGTCACACAGCATGGAAACAACCCTTCAGTCTAGCTGGCCATGCTGACCAGATATCTCAACCCAATCTAGTCCCACCTGCCAGCACCCGGCCCATATCCCTCCAAACCCTTCCTATTCATTAACCCATCCAGATGCCTTTTAAATGCTGTAATTGTACAGCCTCCACCACACCCTCTGGCAGGTCATTCCATACGCGTACTACTCTCTACGTGAAAATGTTGCCCCTTATGTCGCTTTTATATCTTTCCCCTCTCACCCTAAACTTATTTAGATTACTTACTTACATTGTGGAAACAGGCCCTTCGGCCCAACGAGCCCACATCAACCAGCCGAAGCACAACCCACCCAGACCCATTCCCTTACATTTACCCCTTCACCTAACACTACAGGCAATTTAGCATGGCCAATTCAACTAACCTGCACATTTTTGGACTGTGGGAGGAAACTGGAGCACCAGGAGGAAACCCACACAGACACAGGGAGAATGTGCAAACTCCACACAGTCAGTCATCTGAGGCAGGAATTGAACCCGGGTCTCTGGTGCTGTGAGGCAGCAGTGCTAACCACTGTGCCCCGGTGCTGCCCTCTAGTTCTGGACTCCCCTACCCCAGGGAAGAGACTTTGTCTATTTATTCTATCCATGCCCCTTATGATTTTATAAACCTCTATGAGGTCACCCCTCAGCCTCTGACGCTTCAGGGAAAACGGCCCTAGCTTATTCAGCCTCTCCCTATAACTCAAATCCTCCAACCCTGGCAACATCCTTGTAAATCTTTTCTAAACCCTTTCAAGTTTCACAACATCTTTCCGATAGGAAGGAGACCAGAATTGCATGCAATATTCCAAAAGTGGCCTAACCAATGTCTTGTACAGTGGCAACATGACCTCCCAACTCCTGTACTCAATACACTGACCAATAAAGGGAGCATACCAAACGCGTTCTTCACTATCCTATCTACCTGTAACTCCACTTTCAAGGAGCTATGAACCTGTACTCCAAGGTCTCTTTGTTCAGCAGTGCTCCCTAGGACCTTACCATTAAGTGTCGAAGCCCTGCTAAGATTTGCTTTCCCAAAATACAACACCTTGCATTTATCTGAATTAAACTCCATCTGCCACTTCTCAGCCCATTGGCCCATCTGGTCCAGATCCTGTTGTAATCTGAGGTAACCCTCTTCACTGTCCACTACACCTCCAATTTTGGTGTTATCTTCAAACTTGCTCAGTATACCTTTTATGCTCACATCCAAATCATTTATATAAATGATGAAAAGTAGTGGACCCAGCACTGATCCTTGTGGCACTCCACTGGTCACAGGCCTCCAGTCTGAAAAACAACCCTCCACCACCACCTTCTACGTTTGAGCCAGTTCTGTATCCAAATGGCTAGTTCTCCCTGTATTCCATGAGATCTAACCTTGCTAACCAGTCTCCAATGGTAAATCTTGTCAAATGCCTGACTGAAGTCCATGTAGATCACATCTACCACTCTGCCCTCATCAATCTTCTTTGTTACCTATTCAAAAAACTCGATCAAGTTTGTGAGACATGATTTCCCACGTACAAAGCCATGTTGACTATCCCAAATCAGTCCTTGCCTTTCCAAATACATGTACATCCTGTCCCTCAGGAGTCCCTCCAACAACTTGCCCACCACCGACGTCAGGCTCATCGGTTTATAGTTTTCTGACTTGTCCTTACCACTTTTCTTAAACAGTGGCACCAAGTTAGCCAACCTCCAGTCTTCTGGCACCTCACCTGTGACTATCGATGAGGCAAATTTCTCAGCAAGAGGCCCAGCAATCACTTTCCTAGCTTCCCAAGTGTTCTTAGGTACACCTGATCAGGTCCTGGGGATTTATCCACTTTTATGCATTTTGAGACATCCAGCACTTCCTCCTCTGTGATCTGGACGTTTTGCAAGATGTCATCATCTATTTCCCTACAGTCTATATCTTCCATGTCCTTTTCCACAGTAAATCCTGATGCAAAATACTCATTTAGTATTTCTTCCATCTCCTGCAGCTCCACACAAAGGCCGCCTTGCTGATTTTTGAGGGGCCCTATTCTCTCCCTAGTTACCCTTTTGTCCTTAATGTATTTGTAAAAACTCTTTAGATTCTCCTTAATTCTACTTGCCAAACCAAATCATGTCCCTTTTTGCCCTCCTGATTTCCCTCTTAAGTACACTCCTACTGCCTTTATACTCTTCTACGGATTCACTCGATCTATCCGGTCTATACCTTACATATGCTTCCTTCATTTTCTTAACCAAACCCTCAATTCCTTTAGTCATCCACATTCTCTATACCCACCTGCCTTTCCTGTCTCTGGATTCTTGTTATCTCATTTCTGAAGGCTTCCCATTTTCCAGCCGTCCCTTTGCCTGTGAACATCTGCCCCCAATCAGCTTTAGAAAGTTCTTGCCTAATACCATCAAAATTGGCCAAAATCCAATTCAGAACTTCAACTTTCAGATCTGGTCTATCCTTTTCTATCACTATTTTAAAACTAAGAGACGTATGGTTGCTGGCCCCAAAATGGTCCCTCACTGACACCTCAGTCACCTGCCCTGCCTTACTTCCCAAGAGTAAGTCAAGTTTTGCACATTCTCTAATAGGCACATTCACATACTGAATCAGAAAATTGTCTCGTACGCACTTAACAAATTCCTCTCCATCTAAACTCCTAACACTATGGCAGTCTCAATCTATGTTTGGAAAGTTAAAATCCCCTACCAGAACCAATCTATTATTTCTACAGATAGCTGAGATCTTACAAGTTTGCTTCTCAATCCCAATAAGGTGATCATCCCTTTCTTATTTCTCAGTTCAACCCAAATAACTTCCCTGGATGTATTTCCGGGAATATCCTCCCTCAGCACAGCTGTAATGCTATCCCTTATCAAAAACGCCACCCCCCCTCCTCTCTTGCCTCCCTTTCGGTCCTTCCTGTAACATTTGTATCCTGGAACATTAAGCTGCCAGTCCTGCCCATCCCTGAGCCACGTTTCTGGAATTGCTATGATTTCCCAGTGTTATGTTCCTAACCATGCCCTGAGTTCATGTGCATTCCCTGTTAGGCCTCTTGCATTGAAATAAAATGCAGTTTAAATTATTAGTCCTACCTTGTCCCTGCCTGCCCTGACTGTTTGACTCACTTCTGTTCTCAACTGTAACAGTCTCAGATTGAACTCTTTCCTCACTATCTCCCTGGGTCTCCCCCACCCCCCACCCCTCCAACCTTACTAGTTGAAATCCTCCCAAGCAGATCTAGCAAATTTCCCTGCCAATATATTAGCCCCCTTCCAATTTAGGTGCAATCCGTCCTTCTTGTGCAGGTCACTTCTACCCCAAAACACCTTCCAATAATCCAAAAATGTGAATCCTTCTCCCATTCACCAGCTCCTCAGCCATCCATTCATCTGCTCTATCCTCCTATTCCTGCCCTCACTAGCTCATAGCACCGGGAGTAATCCAGATATTATGACTCTCGAGGACCTCCTTTAGAATCTCATCCTTTTCCCTTCCTATGTCATTGGTTCCAATGTGGACAATGACCTCTTGCTGGTTCCTCTCCCCTGTGAGAACATTCTGCACCCTCTCAGAGACATCCTTGATCCTGGCACCAGGGAGGTAACACACCATTCTGCTTTTTCACTACTGGCCACAGAAACGTCTGTCTGTACCTCGGACTAGAGAGTCCCCTAACACAATCGATCTCTTGGAACCCGATGTACCTCTCATTACATTAGAAATGTGGCTGTTCGCACTACCTTCCCCTGAGAATCCATCACCCTCCACATTTCCCAAAACAGCATGTTTGTTTGAAATGGGGATAGCCACAGAAGACTCCTGCACTACCTGCCTACCTCTCTTACCTTTCCTGGAGTTAACACGTCTATGTGACTGTATCTGACACTTGCCCCCCTTCCTATAAGTGCCATCCATCACATACTGTTGCTGTTGTTAATTCCTCATTGCCTCTAATTGTCTCTCCAACTAATCCATTTGATCTGATAGGATTCGCAACCAATGGCATTTATAGCAGATATAATCCTCAGTAACCCGTAAACTCTCCCTGAACTCCCACATCTGACAAGAAAAGCATATCACTCAACTAAGGGCCATTTTTGTTTCTTTCAATCAACAGACCCAGAAAATAGCATTGTCTTACTCCTCTACAAAACACTGCTCCAGGCTAACTTAATATTTATGGCTTATATTTTTAACTTTAATCAAGAGACATAGCTCAATAAAAAAATATAATCAAGAAAGAACAAACTCTACTCACTACTAAAGACTTACTGTAAGGCCACACTTAAAATATTCCCTTATCTGTTTCTGTGCTGTGGCCTCTCCCAAACAGGTTCCTCCAAGATCAGTTCTGAATGTCACTGTTTGTTCATTTACCCGGATGCACTCCGGTGTCCAGCGATACATGAATTCAACAGCAAAGACAGTAACTGTGCTAGTTCACTGCTGTGTCAGTTAGCAGTGTGGGTTTCTCTCTCTCTCTCTCTCTCCTGCACTGACCCGGCCATGTGCTGCCTTTGTCTGTACCTCTCCCTTTTAAGAGTGTCGTTGTTTTGACCTTTCTTTTTCCAGAGTTCCAAAACTATTGCAACAGCATGCAAAACATTAATTGCTGCTCCTGAAATTCGAGGAAATCACCTCCAACAGCTAAACTACCTCAAAAAAAGGAGCAGCTGTTACAGCCAGAAATTTTTCCCGTCTTTCATCATGGATCAGATTCTGCTTCTTGCAATATGAACATGAGAATTAGGGCCTGATCCAAACTCCCAATTACCATCAGTCGTGAGCAACTTTAATTCCACTGAAGAACAAAAATTAATCCCCTGCCCCTGAAACATAATCAATGACCCTGTCTTCACTGGATTCACAGTCAAAGTCTGTAACACACTCATGGTATCCATTATTATCTACAAAAACAACTTGTCCCCCTTTATTGATTCCAGTCTGTAACTCACTCCTGGGTGTCCATTATTCTATATATAAACCATCTGAATTCCTCAATTAGATTCTAGTCTGTAACTCACTCTTGGGTATCCAGTATTCTACATATAAACCATCTGAAACCCTCGATTAGATTCCAGCCTATAACTCATTCCTGGATATCCATTATTCTATATAAAAACAATCTGAACTCCTCAATTAAATTTCAATCCATAACTCACTCCCAGGTATCCATTATTCTACATAAAAACCACTTGAACTCCTTGATTAGATTCCAGTCTGTAACTCACTCCAGGGTATCCATTATTCAATATATAAACCATCTGAACTCCTCGATTAGATTCCAGTTTTTCCCTCAGTTCCGGGAGTCCATTTCTCTATATCGAAACCATTGAAAACCTCAACTCCTGTAACCCACTTGCAAGTAGCCAGTATTCTATCATAAAGCATCAGAACTTGATTAGATTCTAGTCTGTAACTCACTCTGAGATATCCATAATTCTACATCCAAACTAACTGATGCCCTTGATTAGATTTCAGTCTGTAACTCACTCCCATGTATCCATTATCCTATATATAAACCATCTGAACCTGATGAGATTTCAGCCTGGACTATCTATGTTATGTAAGGTGATACAGTACAATAGAGAGCATACCATAGAGACAGAAAGCACTGGAGAAATTCAATGAGTTTGTTTGTCACTGTGGAGAGGCAGAGTTAATGTTTTGAGCCCAGTATGATTCCTTTCTGAGCACTGCAGTGTTCAGCTTTAATTTAGAGAAACAAATTTGTTTGGGATGAGAATGGTACTGATGGCGAATGACATATTGAAGGGTTTAATTTTCAGACGTTTGGATGATGTGTTCTTCCCTCGCTGCCTGGTCGTCTCTCTCCTCTCCAATTTGCCCACCTGGTTGACAATATGCCAGTTATAAATACACTGATGTGCCTCTTGCTCAGTGGTACATGGGAAGTGTATACTGCTGACAGAACTAATCAAAATACAGCCCTTCTGATTACAACGAGAATGTTAAATCAGCAATTAAGACAGGAGTGCTTTCTGTGGCTTTCCAGAGGTTGATTAAGAGTCATATTCAGAGAGGTACAAACTGATTTTGTTCATTATCTCTGCCTACAGGGACTAGCCTTTAGAGGCTTAAAATTCAAATGAATGTCAATTCATTTCAGTGCAGTTGTAGATGTTATCTCTATTGGGCTTTGAGGTATCTGCTGCTCTGTCAGAACCATCTCATAATCTGCATTCTGTGCAGTTAAACAAGAGTCAATAATTCTAAAATGCAACACTCGGGAGACCGGCTAATTGGTTTTCAAAGAGTTGGCGGGGAGTGTGCTGGGGAAGGTAAACGCTTGTTACAACTGAGTTGCTGAGGTTTGCTTTCAAGCTCATTTAACCATTGGAAACCCACAAGAAGCTCAAAACAAACACTTCAGTCTAGGAAACACCTAATGACTGCTCCAGAAGAAAAACATTGTTGGGGTCCATGTGGGATTTTGCATGCGCTGAGTGGCCACTGGGCCCTGGAAGGTCTGACCGGATTGTACCATCGTCAGACCAATAATGAACGGCCTGGACAGAATGGAGGTTGGGAAGATGTTCCCACCTCAAGCGACTGACTGTGTGGAGTTTGCACGTTCTCCCCGTGTCTGCGTGGGTTTCCTCCGGGTGCTCCGGTTTCCTCCCACAGTCCAAAGATGTGCGGGTCAGGTGAATTGGCCATGCTAAATTGCCCGTAGTGCAGGGGTAAATGTAGGGGTATGGGTGAGTTGCGCTTCGGTGGGTCGGTGTGGACTTGTTGGGCCAAAGGTCCTGTTTCCACACTGTAAGTAATCTAATCTAATGTTTTCATGGGCAGGAGAGATGAGGACTCGTGGGCACAGCCTTAGAGTAAAGGGAAAACCCTTCAGAATGGAGATAAGGAGAAACTTCTTCAGCCAAAGAATGGTGAGTCTGTGGAATTCATTACCACAGAAGGCCGTGGAGACCAGGTCATTGAGTATATTTAATGTGGAGATAGATAGGTTCTTGATTGTCAAGGGGATCAAAGGTTACTAGGAAAAAGCGGGAAAATAGGGTTGAGAAAGCTATCAGCAGTGATTGAATGGTGGAGCAGACTCGATGGGCTGAATGGCCTGATTTCTGCTCCTATGTCTGATGGTCATGGTCTTATAGCCATGAATGGCCTGAGAGCTGTGCATCTATCCTGCCCTCGGTCCCGCCTTGTTGGAGTTGGCACTGTGCCCTTGACTCCTCACTAGCTCTCTGAGATGTTCATGAATGGATACCTGCACCAACAAACTCATTGGGCTCCCTGTCAATTTGCTCTTTATTGAGAATGTTAGTCCACCTTGCTGTGGGCCCGGATGGATTCTTTGTGCCGCTGCCTTCTGTCGCTGGTTCTTGTCACAAAGGAGCACCACGTTCTTTGGAAAATCCCAAAACGAACTGATCATTTTGGCCAGTAAAGAGTGAGTGTTTTACAACAAGCTGTCACAGCGTTTGGCCCCATCTTAGCTCATGCAGCAAGCCTAGCTCAGAAATAACACTGGGGAGGCCTATGCAGGCACAATGCCAGTTAAATATAGAACCTTCTCCAGAGAATCAGCAATTAGCAGGCATTTCCCATCTTGACACGCACCCCAAGAGAAACCTGGGACCAGCTCCCCATTGTCCCACCTAGTCCCAATCAGAAAACACTTTCTCAGAGTCATAGAGACCCACGAAATAGAAACAGGCCCTTCGGCCCATCGAGTCTGCGCCAGTCAAAAACAACCATTGAACTATTCTCATCCCATTTGCCAGCACTTGGCCTATAGCCTTGTTTAGTTTGGCATCGCAAGTGCCCATTTAAGTACTTCTTGAATGTGATGAGGGTTTCTGTCTCTCCCACACTTACAGGCAGGGAGTTCCAGATTCCCACCAGCCTCTGTGTGAAAACATTTTTCCTCACATCTCCTCCAAACCTCCTGCCCCTTCCCTTAAATCTACGCTTCCCTGGTCACTCATCCCTACATCTAAGAGAAACTATCACCTTGCTTACCCTATCTATGCCCCTCATAATTTTATACATCTCTGATCAAAGGGAAACAGCCCATAAAACTCTTCATAACTGAAACTCTCCAGCACCATCCTGATCAATGTCCTCTGCACTCTCTCCTGTGCTATCACGTCCCTCTGATAATGTGGATTCCAGAACTGCATACATTACTGTGGTCGGACAATGTTGAGTCCTAACCAACATTCTTATATAGTTCCAGTGTCACCTCCCTGCTCTTAAACTCTATGCCTTAGCTAACAAAGGCAAAGATAACAGATGCCTTCTTAACCACATTATCCTGATACCTTAAGGGACTAGTGTACTGTACATGCACACCAAGGTCCCTCTGATCCTCAGTGTTTTCTTGGGTCCACAGTTGGTGACATCAGAGGGTTGTGAGCATTTTTAACTTGTGTTTCCACAGTGTATTTTTATGAAGAGAGGGTTCATGCAGCCATACCCATGTAAATTTAATGGCTGTCTAGAGAGAGGGAGGCATACCCATGAAGAGTCATATCTTGCAATGTGAAGGGAACTTTAAACAATAGCCCTTCAAAGGGACAATGACAACTCAAAACAGCCTGAATGGTGATCCTTTCTGACTACAAGGAAAACAGAGCTAATGATCTCTTCCCCAAAACAAACCGACCAAGGCAAGGGGATACATGATGTTTAAAGCTCCCTTCACATCACAAGGTGTGACACTCCATGGGTATGCCTCCCTCTCTCTAGATAGCCATTTAGTTTACCTGCGTAACTAGTTATGGCTGCATCCACCCTCTCGTAATAAAAATACAATGTGGAAACACAAGTTAAAAACACCCACAGCCCTTTGGTGTCTTCATCATTGCACTTTCCACGCACATTAGCAGAAATTAGATTCATTTCCATTTCATCGTAAAGCTCGACAGAAAATTAAATATATCAAATATCAAACACGCTGACACTCATTTGTTCAGCCTTGGACCATGTGGTCTTTTCAGTTTTAATCTCTGTGTTCTGGGCGAGGTTTCTACAATCACACGTGGTATCCTGGCAATGTTGGTGATTTTGAGGTGGTATGGTTGAAGGATTGAACTCCAATGGAATTATCCTGGGCCTTAAACATTCCACAAATGTTACCGACTTGTGATCAGTGTAAATTGTGGTCTCTCTGGGCTCAGTTTGATCAGGATTCAGCTAACAGACTCAGCGAGTTTCCTAGAGTGCATCCCTTTGAGAGGCCTATCAGGTTTTCATCCTAAACTCGAGGGGTGACACTGTGGCTCAGTGGTTAGCACAGCTGCCTCACAGCACCAGGGCCCCGGGTTTGATTCCAGCCTTGGATGACTGTCTGTGTGGAGTTTGCACGTTCTCCCCGTGACCGTGTGGGTTGTCTCTGGGTGCTCTACTTTCCTGTCACAGTCCAAAGATGTTAAAGTTTAGTGGATTGGCCATACTAAATTGTCCATAGCATCCAAGGGATGTTCAGGCTAGGTGGGTTAGCCATGGGAAATGCAACATTACTGGGATAGGATAGGGAGGTGGGTTTGGGTGGGATGCTGTTTGGAGAGTCAGTATGGACTCAATGGGCAGAATGGCCTGCTTCTACATTGCAAGGATTCTGTGAATTTATTAAGCACTTATCATGCACATATGCCACCTCTCTCCACTGTGCTAGCCCAATTCTCCCACTTGCAGTCGGCAGAAATACTCACAACTCTTGCATACCCCATTCCTGATGAAGGGCTTATGCCCGGGATGTTGACTCTCTTGCTCCTTGAATGCTGCCTGACCTGCTGCGCTTTTCCAGCACCACACTTCTCGACTCTGATCTCCAGCATCTGGAGTCTTCACTTTCTCCTGACTGGGACACTTATTGTCTGTCACAGACCCAGCCCAGCATTGGCAGCCTGGAGGTGCCCTTCCCTATCAATGTAGGGGCACAGCAACCACAGATCAAAGGCTTCGAGGTGGCATGATTATATTATCCTGCCCAAAGGCATTGTTTAAACCCTAGGTCACATGGATTACCTGCTCTTAGACACATTCTGTCTTACAAATCTTTCCAAGTTACTGCTATGTTTCCCCAATGCTCCCCACAGCCCAGCACTTCATCAATGTCAGGCCATCACATCACATATGGGATAGCCTACAATTTCTTTTAAGTACTCACTTTGATTCACCAACACCGAAATCAAACAACCAGACTCTGTGTTCACCTCGGGTGGCACAGTGGCTCAGTGGTTAGCACTGTTTCCCACAGTGCTGGGTTCAATTCCTACTTTTGGCAACTGACGTGTGCGGAGTTTGCACATTCTCCCCGTGTCTGCGGGGGTTTCCTCTGGATGCTCCGCTCTCCTCCCACAGCCCAAAGATGTGCAGGTTAGGGTGAATTGGCCACGCTAAATTGCCCATGGTGTTAGGTGCATTAGTCAGAGGGAAATGGGTCTGGGTGGGTTACTCTTTGGAGGGTCAGTGTGGACTTGTTGGGCCGAAGGGTGTGTTTCCATGCTGTAGGGAATCTAACCCAATCTATTCATGGAATGGGAATGAACTGCTTGCATGTTGAGTACCAATGATTTTCCAGGCAACGAGCGATCTCTGTGCCCAGCACTCCTTTTACTGGAAGTGGTTGTTAATAAAGACAAGGTGATATTCCTCCTGCTCGATGTCATCCTCCTCCTCCTCCAAAGCAGGGTCCTGCTCTCCGAGCTCATCGGCACCTGTCACAGCCCCTCTTTGCCTGCTCCACACCACAACGTGCTCGGATTATCTGGAGTGTACCGTACGATCTCCCTCCCCCCCCCCCCGGTCCCAACCCTGCATTCCCCCCTAACCCTGGCCAATGTAAGCTGTAGATTCTCACCTTCAGCTGGCCTCTTACCCCCCCCTCCACCAGGGATTCCAGGCTCCCCCTGGATCTACTCTCCACCCTGATCGGGGGTGGGGGGGTTTGCCAACATCCCCTAACAGTCAGAGGGCAATTGAGAAACAAACTTGTAAGGAGATCTCCACTATCTGTAAGAATAACAGGGTGGTTATGGTAGGGGATTTTAACTTTCCAAACATTGACTGGGACTGCCAAAGGTTTAGATGGAGAGGAATTTGTTAAATGCGTACAAGAAATATTTCTGATTCAGTATGTGGATGTACCTACTAGAGAATGTGCAAAACTTGACCTACTCTTAGGAAATAAGGCAGGGCAGGTGACCGAGGTGTCAGTGGGGGAGCACTTTGGGGCTAGCAACCATAATTCTATTAGATTTAAAATAATGATGGAAAAGGATAGACCAGATCTAAAAGTTGAAGTTCAAAAGTGGAGGAAGGCCAATTTTGACAGTATTAGGCAAGAACTTTCGAAAGCTGATTGGAGGCAGATGTTCGCAGATAAAGGGATGGCTGGAAAATGGGAAGCCTTCAGAAATGAGATAACAAGAATCCAGAGAAAATATATTCCTCTCAGGGTGAAAGGGAAGGCTGGTAGGTATAGGGAATGCTGGATGACAAAAGAAATTGAGGGTTTGGTTAAGAACAAGAAGGAAGCACATGTAAGGTATAGACAGGAGAGATCGAGTGAATCCGTAGAAGAGGTTAAAGAGCGCCACTCTTTAAAAATGGTGGTAAGGACAAGCCAGGGAATCTGGTTGGAAGGAATCATGAGGGACAGGATGTACATGTATTTGGAAAGGCAAGGACTGATTAGGGATAGTCAACATGGCTTTGTGCGTGGGAAATCATGTCTCACAAACTTGATTCAGTTTTTTGAAGAAGTAACAAAGAGGAATGATGAGGGCAGAGCGGTAGATGTGGTCTATATGGACTTCAGTGAGGCATTAAACAAGATTCCCTATGGGAGACTTGTTAGCAAGGTTAGATCTCATGAAATACAGGGAGAACTAGCCATTTGGATTCAGAGCTGGCTCAAAGGTAGAAGAACTGGCTCAAAGGATGGTGGTGGAGGGTTGTTTTTCAGACTGGAGGCCTGTGGCCAGTGGAGTGCCACAAGGATCGGTGCTGGGTCCTCTACATTTTGTCATTTACATAAATGATTTGGATGCGAGCATAAGAGGTACAGTTAGTAAGTTTGCAGATGACACCAAAATTGGAGGTGTAGTGGACAGCAAAGAGGGTTACCACAGATTACAACAGGATCTAGACCAGATGGGCCAATGGGCTGAGAAGTGGCAGATGGAGTTTAATTCAGATAAATGCAAGGTGCTGCATTTTAAGAAAGCAAAGCTTAGTACGACTTTTACACTTAATGGAAAGGTCCTAGGGAGTGTTGCTGAACAAAGAGACCTTGGAGTGCAGGTTCATAGCTCCTTGAAAGTGGAGTTGCAGGTAGATAGGACAGTGAAGAAGGCATTTGGTATGCTTTCTTTTATTGGTCAGAGTATTGAGAACAGGAGTTGAGAAGCCATGTTGCGGCTGTACAGGATATTGGTTAGGCCACTTTAGGAATATTGCGTGCAATTCTGGTCTCCTTCCTAGAGGAAGGATGTTGTGAAACTTGAAAGGCTTCAGAAAAAATTCACAGGAATGTTGCCAGGGTTGGAGGATTTGAGCTAAAGGGAGGGGTTGAACAGGCTGGGGCTGTTTTCCCTAGAGTGTTGGAGGCTGAGGGGTGACCTTCTAGAGGTTTACAAAATCTTGAGGGGCATGGATTGGTAATAGACAAAAACTTTTTCTTGGGATGGGGGAGTCCAGAACTAGAGGGCATAGGTTTAGGGTGAGAGGGGAAAGATATAAAAGAGACCTAAGGGGCAACTTTTTCATGCAAAAGGTGGTATATGTATGGAATGAGCTGCCCAAGGAAGTGGTGGAGGTTGGTACATTTGCAACATCTGAAAGGCATTTGGATGGGTATATGAATAGGAAGGGTTTGAGGGATATGGGCCGGGTGCTGGCAGGTGGGACTAGATTGGGTTGAGATATCTGGTCGGCATGGATAGGTTGGACCGAAGCGTCAGTTTCCATGTTGTGCATCTCTATGACTCTATGCTTAACCTTTGACTTGCCCAGTAACTACCTTCGCATGGCATCTGAGCCTCCAAACCCGGCAGGAAGATGAGAATCCTCAAGGATATTGGCATTATTGTAGCCACCAGACTCAAACATCTCCGAAGTGGAACTGTCAATCACTTGCTAATGAATGGGATCGAAGCCCTTGCTATTCGCTTTGATACAGTGTAAGCCTCTCGGTGTGATGTGAGTAGAGTTAATCGCACACTGTACACAGGGCAATGTTGAAAATGCTGACGTTCTGGGGCAGTTCCAATGATCTCGTCAAAGGGAAAACTAGATGGAGTAGTGCACAACTGGCATTGGTAACAGCCTTTATACATTTGCTGAGCCTGGAGCTGAGCTGATGGATCTCCAATCACCTCAACCATCTTCCGCTGTGCCGGGTATGACTCCAACCAGCGGAGAGTTCCCCTCCTGATTTGCATTGACTCCAGTTTTTGCTAGAGCTCCTTACCACAACCCTCAGTCAAAAGCTGCCTGATATCAAGAACAGGCACTGATCTCTGGGATCCAGCTCTCTTCACCCATGTTTGAACCCAAGGCTGGAAAGAGCTCAGGAGCTGAGCGGCCCTTGCGGAACCCATACTGGGCGCCACTGAGCAGCTTATTCCTTTGAAAGTGTGCACTTCTGTGATGCCCCAAGAGTTCACTATTAGTGTGGTGACGGGGTTGGATTTATCTTGCTCCCAGTGTGCAGGATATATTTGGGCAATCCTACACCAATCTGTCAGGATTGTCACTGCGGTGGAACACCTTGGCTAGGATTTTTGAAATGTCACTGCATCAAGGAGACAGGAAAGAAGTCAGGTTCAATTAGCCATGGTTAGAAGATGCCGGACAGTAAAAGTCTGTCAGATAGTGGGTTGATTCCTTTGTTTTTGAGAGAAGAGTGGTCCTGTGGAGAGGACATGGGTTCTCTCACAGTGAATACAGATCATTGAATACCATCAAAAGAACTGGATCTGATTTTAGTGCAGAGATCATCTTGTTAAAGAGCCATGGATATCCTATAATAGAAAGCTGCATTAATGTGATCTCCTGAACTAGTTATGATTGCCTCACACTCAAATGGAGAGAAATTATCCTCAATTAGTGTGAGGTTTCACCTTCCCTGGGAACCTGCTGGATGGATGAGTTGTCCTCCAATATCACTTCTTTCCTTTCACATATACGTTAAGATTAAACCAACCAGGCCTAGTCTCTCGTTCAATATATTCTTGCTGTTTTCTTTGGGAAAGATTGGTGTCAAGAGGAGATTTGTTATATGCCACACTTTCACTACCACAGGATGCTCCAAAGTTTATCACAAGCGACCAGCCTATTGAATGGTGCAGTGCGGGACACTTGACATCCCCACACACTGCACTATAATCAACAACTAGATCACGTCAATGTCTGTCACCTTTAACACCCCACCCTGTTCCCCTGGCCAACGTCCCTGTCTCAGGCTTGCTGCAGTGTTCCAGCGAAGCTCAGCACAAGGATGGGATCCTACAGCTTTTTGAACTCAGTGCCGAGTTCAACAAGTTTAGGGCTGGAGGCATCTTCTCCCATGCTCTTATCCCAACCCCCACACTCTAGGCCTCGTTATCACACGGGCTGCTATTATAAGCAACTGCTAGCATTATTCACTGCTAGCCCCCATTAGTAGCTAGCCTTTCTATTCACTCCTTTGTTTGTCCAACTATTCACTCTCTTTGGACTCTCTCCCCACCTATCATTTACTCCTTAACCCCTTCCGCAACCTACCTCCGGCATTAAAAACATTTTCCTAGCTACCATCAGTTTTGAGTTAATCCGGAATGTTAACACTAATTCCTTTCCACAGATGCTGCCAGACCTGTTGAGATTTTCCAGCAATTTCTGTTTTTGTCTCTTGACTTCCAGCGTCCGCAGTTCTTTCGGTTTCCCTTTGATCTGGGAATTGGCTGCGGAACACACTTAATTCCGGAAGCTTTCCCTGAATTTCCTCAAAGCTTTTTGCTGGACATTTGATGTTCACCCCGAGAGGCGAGACCGACCCCAGGTGTCAGATCGGCATTGCTGGCAGTGCAGCTGTCTCACAGTGCTGGGTACAGAGGCCACAAACTCAGAGGTGGCTATGCTCCTCACTGAGCAAGGCCCGACAGTGTTAAAGTGAGGTCTGCAGATGCTGGAGATCAGAGCTGAAACTGTGTTGTTGGAAAAGCGCAGCAGGTCAGGCAGCATCCAAGGAACAGGAAATTCGACGTTTCGGGCATAAGCCCTTCATCCTAATGAAGGGCTTATGCCTGAAACGTCGAATTTCCTGTTCCTTGGATGCTGCCTGGCCTGCTGCGCTTTTCCACCGACAGTTTTAAAGGAAGGCAGATTCTCTGTCTCTCACTAATCCTTCGGAATCAGAAAATTCCAATTCATGGCTGAATACAGGGCAAGAAGGCAGAGCCTCTTTGACATCTTCAGAACAAATGCAAGGTACATTTTCCCTGTGAAAATAGGATCATTTTTCTTATACTAGCCAGCTGTAAGATAGATAATTCTGAGCCATCAGGATCTGAAAAACCATACACACAAATTGCCACTATTCATTGAGGTACATGTCAGATTGGGAGAGGCAACCTGTACTTTGCTTCAACTTTGATAAATTACATTTACTTTTCTTGTTTTTTGTGAATTGCTAATTCATTTTGTAAACCCCAGCAGGATGATACTGGAAAACAATTTGCACAGAACAAGGAGATAAAAGATTTCAGAACAATACTGATTCCCTGTATCTAGCGGCGCTTAACAAACCTTTGCATTGTTCCATTAGCCCCTCAACACTTAAACCATTTTGACTATCAATAATTACTTTCTGAAAGAACTGAAATTGGGAACAGTATTATCTGTAGAATCTGTCTTTCAATTACATTCCAGTACATACCTCACCAGAGTCTATGCTTTGATTCGCTTTATATATGCTGAAAATGTGTTGCTGGAAAAACGCAGCAGGTCAGGCAGCATCCAAGGAACAGGAGATTCGACGTTTCGGGCATAAGCCCTTCTTCAGGAATGAGGAAAGTGTGTCCAGCAAGATCCAAACCAAAGGAGTAACCATGGGCACCCGCATGGGCCCCAGCTCCAAAACAAAAGAGTAGCCATGGGCACCCGCATGGGCCCCAGCTATGCCTGCCTCTTCGTAGGATACAGTCCATCTTCCACAGCTACACTGGCACCACCCCCCACCTTTTCCTCCGCTACATCGATGACTGTATCGGCGCTGCCTCGTGCTCCCACGAGGAGGTTGAACAGTTCATCCACTTTACCAATACCTTCCATCCCGACCTCAAATTCACCTGGACTGTCTCAGACTCCTCCCTCTCCTTCCTAGACCTTTCCATTTCTATCTTGGGCAACCGAATCAACACGGACATTTACTATAAACTGACTGACTCCCACAGCTACCTAGACTACACCTCCTCCCACCCTGCCCCCTATAAAAACACCATCCCATATTCCCAATTCCTTCGTCTCTGCCGCATCTGCTCCCAGGAGGACCAGTTCCAACACCGTACAGCCCAGATGGCCTCCTTCTTCAAAGACCGCAATTTCCCCACGGAGGTGATCGATGATGCCCTCTACCGCATCTCCTCCACTTCCTGCTCCTCCGCCCTTGAGCCCCGCCCCTCCAACCTCCACCAGGACAGAACCCCACTGGTTCTCACCTACCACCCCACCAACCTCCATATACAGCGTATCATCCGCCGTCATTTCCGCCAACTCCAAACGGACCCCACCACCAGGGATATATTTCCCTCCCCTCCCCTATCAGCGTTCCAAAAAGATCACTCCCTCCGTGACTCCCTCGTCAGGTCCACACCCCCCACCAACCCAACCTCCACTCCCGGCAACTTCCCTTGCAACCGCAAGAAATGCAAAACTTGCGCCCACACCTCCTCCCTTACTTCTCTCCAAGGCCCCAAGGGATCCTTCCATATCCGCCACAAATTCACCTGCACCTCCACACACATCATCTATTGCATCTGCTGCACCCGATGTGGCCTCCTCTATATTGGGGAAACAGGCCGCCTACTTGCGGAACATTTCAGAGAACACCTCTGGGACATCCAGACCAACTAACCCAATCACCCCGTGGCTCAACACTTCAACTCCCCCTCCCACTCCACCAAGGACTTGCAGGTCCTTGGACTCCTCCATTGCCAGACCATAACAACAAGACGGTTGGAGGAAGAATGCCTCATCTTCCGCCTAGGAACCCTCCAACCATAAGGGATGAACTCAGATTTCTCCAGTTTCCTCATTTCCCCTCCCCCCACCTTGTCTCAGTCAAATCCCTCAAACTCAGCACCACCTTCCTAACCTGCAATCTTCTTCCTGACCTCTCCACCCCCACCCCACTCCAGCCTATCACCCTCACCTTGACCTCCTTCCACCTATCGCATCTCCAACGCCCCTCCCCCAAGTCCCTCCTCCCTACCTTTTATCTTAGCCTGCTGGACACACTCTTCTCATTCCTGAAGAAGGGCTTATGCCCGAAACATCGAATCTCCTGTTCCTTGGATGCTGCCTGACCTGCTGCGCTTTTCCAGCAACACATTTTCAGCTCTGATCTCCAGCATCTGCAGTCCTCACTTTCTCCTCTTAGCTTTATATATTCCAGTCTCCAGGCTGTAGGAAAGATATTGTGAAACTTGAACGAGTTCAGAAAGAATTTACCAGGATAATGCTGGGATTTGAAGGTTTGAGCTACAGGGAGCTTTTGATTAGGCTGGGGCTAGTTTCTCTGGAGCATCCAAAGGGGTGACCACATCGAGATTTATAAAATCATGAGAGGCATGGATAGGGTGAATAGCCAATGTCTGTTTCCTCAGGTATGAGAGTCCAAAACTAGAGGGTAGAGGTTTAAGGTGAGAGGGGAATTGTTCAAAAGAGACCTAAGGGGCAACTTTTTCACACAGAGGGTGGTGAGTGTATGTAATGAGCTGCCAGAGGAAGTAGTGGAGTCTGGTCCAGTTACAACACTTAAAAGGCATCTGGATGGGTATATGAATAGGAAGGGTTTGGAGGGATAAGTTAGAGCATCTGGTCGGCATGGATGTGTAGGACAGAAGGGTCTATTTCTGTGCAGTACAAAGCTATTTCAAGTTATTTTCTAAATAAGTTTGCAGGTGAACAAAAGATGGAGTTACACTGCTACTAACAAATTGAAAACTGTGATAATGAGGGGATACTGCCAAGGACAGCCTCTGTTTCCTTCATTTATGTTTCAGTACATTCAAAACTGGAGGCTGAACCGCTGGGGTCAAACCAAGTGGCAGCGAGGACCAATGCTGCATTCCAGGATAACATTTACATTCACCCCGTTACAGTCTGTGCTAAACTGTGGGCCATGTCAGTACTGCAGACCCATTCCTTTTGTGACTGGGTCCGTGGAGAATCTAGGAGCTGTTCAGCCATTGAGCCTGCTCCATCATTCGACATGATCACAGCTGCTCCAATACCATGCTCCCATTTTCTCCCCATACCCCTTGGTGCTTTAAATGAGTATAAATAAAAATCAACTGAAGACATTCAGTGATCTGGCCTCCACGGCTTTCTTTGGTAAAGAACTCCATCCATGCACTACCCTCTGAATGAAGAAATCTTTCCTCATCCTAGTCCGAAATGGCCTACCTGTATTCTGAGGCCATGTCCCGGGTTCCAGACTCCCTTCACGAGGGAAAGGCTCCCCCCCGTGTCCAGTCTGTCCAGTCCTGTCAGAATCATACATGATCCAATCAGATCTCCTCCTTAGAAACCCGAGTGAATCCAGGCCCAGCCGAACCATTCTCTCCTCAGATTACAGTCCTGTCACTCTCAACATCAGCCCAGAGCAGCTCTACTACACTCCCTCAATGGCAAACATATCCTTTCTTAGGTGGACAGATCAAAACTCTTCACAATACTCCACCAAAACTCTAAGGCATTCCCACGTCTGAACTCAAAATCCTCTTGCAATGAGGCCAATACAGCAACTACGTGTCCCCTCAAACTCAGTTTAAATTGAGATTCCCTAAAGTGTGGAAACAGGCCCTTCGGCCCAACCAGTCCACACCGACTCTCCGAAGAGTATCACATCCAGACCCCATTTCCCTCTGACTAATGCACCTTACACTATGGGCAATTTAGCATGGCCAATTCACCTGACCTGCACAGCTTTGGGCTGTGGGAGGAAACTGGCGCACCCGGAGGAAACCCACACAGACACTGGGAGAATGTGCAAACTCCACACCGACAGTCACCCAAGGCTGGAATCGAACCTGGGACCCTGGTGCTGTGAGGCAGCAGTGCTCACCAGGAGCATTTGAACTGAGAGGATTAAGAGATAGTCACCAATTCACCCAGTTTAAGCTGGATTCACAGACACATCCCTGACGTTAAAGGACCCTTGAAAAACATCTCAAAAATAGATTACTGGCTATCTGCTCAAGTGCTATAATCCCTGAAGGAGGTTATTAACCTCACTGCAGGATACTGCCTGGATGTGCAGAGCTAATTCAAATAATCCCCTACAATGAAGAGCCTAGTCTGCAGGTTTCCTCTCACCACAGTCTTTAATTTCCCCCAAATGACTCTTCAACATCATAGGGTCACCGGGCTTTCTCACAAGAACCGCATCTATCCACAGAATAGTGTAACCAGCCCACTGAACGCCATCCCCACCTTATATCATGGGGTCTACTCTCCATCTGCATTCTGAACACTGGGTTAGTAGATGTTTACGAGCACAAAAACACGTGTCATCCTTGATAAGATAGATTCTTGCTGTATGCGTTTAAACGTTCCTAACACCTTACACTCTGTACTGCAGAAGAATCCTCCGCGTTTACCATATCGAGTTTCAGGAGTTCTCCTGTAGAACGGGAGATGATCATGGGACAGGGTGTTTTCAGAGATGAACGTATTAACTTCCATTCACTTTTTTTTGCCATGAGTTCCGTGTTTCACTCCTATCATTGCAAATCCCGGAATTCCCCTCATGGTGCTTGCATAGATGTGAGCAGCTTTGTCTGCCCACATTTCATAACCCTGCCTAGGGCCTCATTTGAATTTTCTCTGCAGCCTGAACACTGCATTAACAATTACAGTATGTGCAAGACACAGTTGAGGATGAGCATGGGACATAACTAAAGATGGAATGTTCCCGAGAAACATTTTAATAAATATCAGAGCTTTGGGCAAGAGGTTGGCAAGATTGCTAGGTTGTTTGGTTTTCATGCCATGGAAATATTGCCTCCATAAACAAGTAGACTTGAAGTGACATTAATGGCACAGTGGCTCAGTGGTTAGTACAGCTGCCTCACAGTGCCAGGGATCTGGGTTTGACTCCACCTTTGGGTAACTGGCTGTAGGGAGGTTGCACATGCTCCCAGTGTCTGTGTGGGTGTGCTCTAGTATCTTGCTGTGATACAAAGATGTGCAGGTCAGGTGGATTGACCATGCTACATTGCCCCATTGTGTCCAGGGATGTGCAGGTTATTTGGGTGAGCCATGGGAAATGCAGGGATAGGGTGGTGGGGGAGGTGTTGGGTTGCTTTTTGGAGGATTGGTATGGGCTGAATGGCCTGCTTCCACATTGTATGGATTTTATGATTGACTGCACATCCACCATCAGCCCTAGTTAAAAAAAACACAGGAAATAATGTTTGTAAATGGAAAGCAGAAATTGTTTTCCACTTAAATAAGGCTCAGGAACTAATGTATGTCAAGCAGAATACCCATGCTTTTACATCGTCAGAAGTGAGGGATATCATTATTGGTGCACCTTATCATTACACCTTGAGTTCAGTACAGGGTGATCTTTGGCTGGTTCTGCAGGCCTGAAACCTGAAATATTTCGCTATGACCCTCTCATTGTCAGAAGGGAGACTTACTGAAATGAAAAATTCATTTAGATGGGGATTGTGTCACCCCAGTTTGATATTTGGTAGAGGTAGATTTATACCAGCACATTGTTGTTCAGCTATCCAGGACATTTTCCTTTTCCACAGCTTGGATATTCTGAAGGGAAAAAGCCCTCTTCCGATTTCTTTAATCAAAAACATATTACATTATAATGCCATTCAGCAGGTTTGTGAGGAAATATGATTTGCAATTACTGTCTAAAGATTAGCAGTACTGAAGATTATTCTTTGTGAACAGGAGTATGAAGGGATAGTTTTCTGATCTGTTGACATTCCTGCTGTTCTGAAGTGTAAATCAGTCTCTACTGATTTACTAGTTAACCAGTCTCTACATTAAGAAACAATACACACTCCCTCCCAGGGACCCCCAGTAAATGCAGATACACTCACCCCCCACAATTCAATGGCCTGGCCCCTACCCATTCCTGGAGAAACCCTGCAAACGTTAACACACTCCCAGGGAACACCTGTAAATCCTGACACACTCCCCTCAGGGGGACCCCTGTAAATTCTGACACAGACCCCCTCTGGGGATTCCCTGAAAATTTTAACACAATCCCCTCTGGGGACTCTCTGTAAATACTGATACACTCCCCCTCGGGGGAACCTCCGTAAATACTGACACACTCCCACCTGGGGAATCCCTCTAAATACTGACACACTCCCCCTCTGACGACCCCCTGTAAATACTGACACACTCCCCTCTGGGGATCCCCTGTAAATACTGACACACTCCCACCTGGGGATCCCCTGTAAATACTGACACACTCCCCTCTGGGGAATCCCTCTAAATACTGACACATTCCCCCTCTGACGACCCCCTGTAAATACTGACACACTCCCCTCTGGGGATCCCCTGTAAATACTGACATACTCCCCTCTAGGGATCCCCTGTAAATACTGACACACTCCCCTCTGGGGAATCCATCTAAATACTGACACACTCCCCTCTGACAACCCCCTGTAAATACTGACGCACTCACCTCTGGGCATCCCCTGTAAATACTGACATACTCCCCTCTGGGGATCCCCTGTAAATTATGACACAATCCTCCTATGGGGATCCCCTGTAAATTATGACACACTCCATCTCTGGGGATCCCCGGTAAATACTGACACACTCCCTCACTGGAAATCCACTGTAAATACTGACATACTGCCCTCTGGGATCCCCTGTAAATACTGACACACTCCCCTCTGGGGATCCCCTGTAAATACTGACATACTCCCCCCTGGGGATCGCCTGTAAATACTGACACACTCCCCTCTGGGGATCCCCTGTAAATACTGACACACTCCCACCTGGGGATCCCCTCTAAATACTGACACACTCCCCTCTGATGACCCCCTGCTAATACTGACAAACTCCCCTCTGGGGATCCCCAGTAAATACTGACACACTCCCCTCTGGGGATCCCCTGTAAATACTGACACACTCCCCTCTGACGACCCCCTCTAAATACTGACACACTCACCTCTGGACATCCCCTGTAAATACTGACACACTCCCCTCTGACAACCCCCTCTAAATACTGACACACTCACCTCTGGACATCCCCTGTAAATACTGACACACTCCATCTCCTGGGGTCTCCCGTAAATACTGACACACTCCCCCTCTGGTGATCCCCTGTAAATAATGACACCCCTAACCCCGGGGACCCCCTTACTTACTGATACAATCCCCCCTGGGGATCCCTGGTAAATACTGACACACTACCCTCTGGGGATCCCCGGTAAATACTGACACACTCCCTCACTGGGTTCCCCCGGTAAATACTGTCACCATCCCCTTCTGACGTCCCCCTCTAAATACTGACATGTTCCCCTCTGGGGATCCCCTGTAAATTCAGACACACCGCCCATCCCCGGGGATCTCCTGTATATACTGACACACTCCCCTCTGGGGTTACCTGTAAATACTGACACACTCCTCCTCTGGGGACCCCCTGTGAAAACTGACAGACCACCCTCCCCCGGATCTCCTGTAAATACTGACACACTCCCCTCTGGGGACCCTCTGTAAGTACTGACACAATCCCTCCTGGGGATACCCTGTAAATACTGACATTCTCCCCTCTGGGGATCCCGTGTAAATACTGACATATTCCCACCTGGGGTCTTATGTAAATTCTGACACACTCCTCCTATGGGGAGCCCCTGTAAATACCGACACACTCCACCTTTGGGATCCCCTGTAAATACTGACACACTCCATCTCTGGGGATCCCCTGCAAATTCTGACACATTCACTACTGGGGACCCATGTAAGTACTGATACAATCACCTCTGGGGATCACCTGTAAATTCTGACACACTCCCACCTGGGGATCTCCTGTAAATACTGAAACACTACCCTTATAGGATTCCCTGTAAATACAGACACACTCCCACTCAGGGGACTCCTGTAAATACTGACACACTCACCCCGGGGACCCCCTCTAAACACTGACACACTCCCATCTGGGGACACTCTGTAAATACTGCCCCCACCCACCTCCCCGGGGATCCCCTATAGACACTGACAAACTCCCCCCGGGGTCCCCCCTGTAAATACTGACACATTCCCCCTCTGGAGATCCCCTGTAAATACTGACACACTCCCCTCTGGGGATCCCTTGTAAATACTGACACAGCCCCTCTGGGAATTTCCTGTAAATACTGACACACTCCATCTCTGGGGACTCCCTGTGAATACTGACACACATCCCCCTTGGGGACCTCCCGTAAATACTGACACACTCGCCTCTGGGGATCCCCTGTAGGTACTGACACACTTCTCCTCTGTGGATCCCTTGTAAATACCGACACAGGCCCTCTGGGAATTTCCTGTAAATGCTGACACACTCACCACTGAGGATACCCTGCAAATGCTGAAACACTCCATCTCTAGGGATACCCTGCAAATACTAACACGTTCCCCTCTGGGGACCCCTGTAAATACTGACACACTCACCTGGGGGTTCCCCCTGTAAATACTGACATCCTCCCTCTGGGGACCCCCTCTAAATACTGACACACTCCCCTCTGATGACCCCCTGTTAATACTGACAAACTCCCCTCTGGGGATCCCCTGTAAATACTGACACACTTCTCTCTGGGGATACCCTGTAAATACTGATACAATCACCTCTGGGGATCACCTGTAAATACTAACACGTTTCCCTCTGGGGATCCCCTGTAAATTCTGACACACTCCCACCTGGGGATCTCCTGTAAATACTGAAACACTACCCTTATAGGATTCCCTGTAAATACAGACACACTCCCACTCAGGGGACTCCTGTAAATACTGACACACTCACCCCGGGGACCCCCTGTAAATACTGACACACTCCCATCTGGGGACACTCTGTAAATACTGTCCCCACCCACCTCCCCGGGGATCCCCTATAGACACTGACAAACTCCCCCTGGGGTCCCCCCTGTAAATACTGACACATTCCCCCTCTGGAGATCCCCTGTAAATACTGACATACTCTCCTCTGGGGATCCGCTGTAAATACTGACATACTCTCCTCTGGGGATTCTCTATAAATACTGTCATATTCCCTGCTGGGGATACCCTGTAAATACTGACACACTCGCCTCTGGGGATCCCCTGTAAATACTGACACACTCCCTCTCTGGGGATCCCCTGTACATACTGACACACTCACCACTGGGGTTTCCCTGTAAATACCTACACGTTCCCCTCTGGGTATCCCCTGTAAATTCTGACACACTCCCCTCTGGGGATCCCCTGTAAATACTGACACAGTCCCCCCCTTTGGACCCCCTGTAAATACTGTCACTCTCCCTCTCTGAGAACTTCTGAAAATAATGACACCCCCACCTCCGGAGATTCCCCGTACATACTGACACACTCCCCTCTGGGGATCTCCTGTAAATACTGACACATTCACCACTGGGGACCCCCTGTAAATTCAGACACACCCCCCACCCCCGGGGATCTCCTGTAAATACTGACACACTCCTTCTCTGGGGATCCCCTGTAAATACTGACACACTCCATCCCTGGGGATCCCCTACAGACACTGACAATCTCCCCCCGGGGTCCCCCCCTGTAAATACTGACACATTCCCTGTTGGGGATACCCTGTAAGTACTGACACACTCCCCCTCTGGGGATCCCTTGTAAATACCGACCCAACCCCTCTGGAGAATCGCTGTAAATGCTGACACACTCTCTACCGGGGACCCCCCGTAAATACTGACACATTCGCCTCTGCGGATTCCCAGTAAGTACTGACACACTCCCCCTCTGAGGATCCCTTCTAAATACCAACACAACCCCTCTGGGGATTTCCTGTAAATGCTGACACACTCCCTCACTGGGGACCCCCTGTAAATACTGACACACTCCATCTCTGGGGACCCCTGTGAATACTGATACACTCGTCTCTGGGCATCCCTTGTAAATACTGACACAGCCCCTCTGGGAATTTCCTGTAAATGCTGACACACTCACCACTGGGGACCCCCTGTAAATACTGACACACTCTCCTCTGGGGATCTCCTGTAAATATTGACACACTCCCCCTCTGATGATCCCCTGTAAGTACTGACACATTCACCACCTGGGACCCCATGTAAATACTGATACAATCACCCCTGGGGATACCCTGTAAATACTAACACATTCCCCTCTGGGGATCCCCTGTAAATTCTGACACACTCTCACCTGGGAATCTCCTGTAAATACTGACACACTCCCCTCATAGGATTCCCTGTAAATACTGACACACTCCCCCCCTGCGGATCCCCTACAGACACTAACAATCTCCCCCCGGGGTCCCCCCTGTGAATACTGACACATTCCCTGTTGGGGATACCCTGTAAGTACTGCCACTCTCCCCCTCTGGGGATCCCTTGTAAATACCGACCAAACTCCTCTGGGGAATCCCTGTAAATGCTGACACACTCGCCTCTGGGGACCCCTTCTAAACACCGACACAGCCCCTCTGGGGATTTCCTGTAAATGCTGACACACTCACCACTGGGGACCCCCTGTAAATACTGACACACTCCATCTCTGGGGACTCCCTGTGAATACTGACACACTCGCCTCTGGGGATCCCCTGTAAGTACTGACACACTTCCCCTCTGTGGATCCCTTGTAAATACCGACACAGGCCCTCTGGGAATTTCCTGTAAATGCTGACACACTCACCACTGGGGATACCCTGCAAATACTGACACGTTCCCCTCTAGGGACCCCCTGTAAATACTGACACACTCACCTGGGGGTTCCCCCTGTAAATACTGACATCCTCCCTCTGGGGACCCCCTGTAAATACTGATACACTCCCCATTTGGGGATCCCCGATAGACACTGACAAATTCCCCCCGGGGTCCCAGCTGTAAATACTGACATACTCCCCTCTGGGGACCCCCTGAAAAAACTGACATATTTCCTGCTGGGGATTCCGTGTAAATACTGACACACTCTGGGGATTACCTGTAAGTACTGACACTCTCCCCCTCTGGGGGTCCCTTGTAAATACTGACACAACCCCTCTGGGGTTTCCCTGTAAATATTGACACACTCACCAATGGGGACCCCCCGTAAATACTGACACAATCCCGCCCTGGGGATACCCTGTAAATACTGACTCCCTGTAAATACTGTCACTCTCCCTCTCTGAGCACCCTCTGTAAATAATGACACCCCCACCCCGGGGATCTCCTGTACATACCTACACACTCCCCTCTGGGGCTCCCCTGTAAATACTGACACACTCCCCCTCTTAGGACCCCCTGTAAATACTGTCACTCTCCCTCTCTGAGAACTTCTGAAAATAATGACATCCCCACCTCCGGAGATTCCCTGTAAATACTGACACACTCCCCTCTGGGGATCGCTGTAAATACTGACACACTCCCCTGGGGGTCCCCCCTGTAAATACAGACACACTCCCTCACTGGGGACCCCCTGTAACTACTGACACACTCACCTGGGGGTTCCCCCTTTTAAATACTGACATCCTCCCCTCTGGGGACCCCCTGTTAATACTGACACACTCCCCCTTTGGGGATCCCCTATAGACACTGACAAATTCCCCCCGGGGTCCCAGCTGTAAATACTGACATACTCCCCTCTGGGGACCCCCTGAAAAAACTGACACATTTCCTGCTGGGGATTCCGTGTAAATACTGACACACTCTGGGGATTACTTGTAAGTACTGACACCCTCCCCCTCTGGGGGTCCCTTGTAAATACCAACACAACCCCTCTGGGGATTTCCTGTAAATGCTGACACATTCCCCCCTGGGGATACCCTGTAAATACTGATACACTCGTTTCTGGGGATTCCCTGTAAGTACTGACACACTTCCCCTCTGGAGTTCCCTTGTAAATACCGACACAGCCCTTCTGGGAATTTCCTGTAAACGCTGACACACTCACCACTGGGGATACCCTGTAAATACTGACAGAATCACCCCTGGGGATACCCTGTAAATACTGACACACTCCATCTCTGGGGTTCCCCTGGAAATACTGACACACTCCCCCTCTGGTGATCCCCTGTAACTACTGACACATTCACCACGGGGACCCCCTGTAAATACTGATACAATCAACCCTGGGGATACCCTGTAAATACTGACACATTCTCACCTGGGATCTCCTGTAAATACTGACACACTCCCCCTCTGGAGATCCCCTGTAAATCCTGACACACTCCCCTGTGGGACCCCCTGTAAATACAGACACACTCCCCTGTGGGACCCCCTATAAATACTGACACACTCCCTCACTGGGGTCCCCTGTAAATACTGACACACTCCCCCTTTGGGGATCCCCGATAGACACTGACAAATTCCCCCCGGGGTCCCACCTGTAAATACTGACACACTCCCACCTGGGGATCCCCTCTAAATACTGACACACTCCCCTCTGATGACCCCCTGTTAATACTGACAAACTCCCCTCAGGAGATCCCCTGTAAATACTAACACGTTTCCCTCTGGGGATCCCCTGTAAATTCTGACACACTCCCACCTGGGGATCTCCTGTAAATACTGAAACACTACCCTTATAGGATTCCCTGTAAATACAGACACACTCCCACTCAGGGGACTCCTGTAAATACTGACACACTCACCCCGGGGACCCCCTGTAAATACTGACACACTCCCATCTGGGGACACTCTGTAAATACTGCCACCACCCACCTCCCCGGGGATCCCCTATAGACACTGACAAACTCCCCCCGGGGTCCACCCTGTAAATACTGACACATTCCCCCTCTGGAGATCCCCTGTAAGTACTGACATACTCTCCTCTGGGGATCCGCTGTAAATACTGACATACTCTCCTCTGGGGATTCTCTACAAATACTGTCATATTCCCTGCTGGGGATACCCTGTAAATACTGACACACGCCCCTCTGGGGATTTCCTGTAAATGCTGACACACACACCACTGGGGACCCCCTGTAAATACTGACACACTCCATCTCTGGGGACTCCCTGTGAATACTGACATACTCCCCTCTGGGGACCTCCTGTAAATACTGACACACTCCCCATTTGGGGATCCCCTATAGACACCGACAAATTCCCCCCGGGGTCCCAGCTGTAAATACTGACATACTCCCCTCTGGGGACCCCCTGAAAAAACTGACACATTTCCTGCTGGGGATTCCGTGTAAATACTGACACACTCTGGGGATCCCCTGTAAATATTGACACACTCCCCTCTGGGGATCCCCTGTAATTACTGACACACTCCCCACTGGGGATCCCCTGTAAATACTGACATACTCCCCTCTGGGGATCGCCTGTAAATACTGACACACGCCCCTCTGGGGATCCCCTGTAAATACTGACACACTCCCACCTGGGGATCGCCTGTAAATACTGACACACTCCCCTCTGGGGATCCCCTGTAAATACTGACATACTCCCCTCTGGGGAACGCCTGTAAATACTGACACACTCCCCTCTGGAGATCCCCTGTAAATACTGACACACTCCCGCCTGGGGATCGCCTGTAAATACTGACACACTCCCCTCTGGGGATCCCCTGTAAATACTGACACACTCCCTCACTGGGGTCCTCTGTAAATACTGACACACTCCCCCTTTGGGGATCCTCGATAGACACTGACAAATTCCCCCCGGGGTCCCACCTGTAAATACTGACACACTCCCACCTGGGGATCCCCTCTAAATACTGACACACTCCCCTCTGATGACCCCCTGTTAATACTGACAAACTCCCCTCAGGAGATCCCCTGTAAATACTGACACACTTCTCTCTGGGGATACCCTGTAAATACTGATACAATCACCTCTGGGGATCACCTGTAAATACTAACACGTTTCCCTCTGGGGATCCCCTGTAAATTCTGACACACTCCCACCTGGGGATCTCCTGTAAATACTGAAACACTACCCTTATAGGATTCCCTGTAAATACAGACACACTCCCACTCAGGGGACTCCTGTAAATACTGACACACTCACCCCGGGGACCCCCTGTAAATACTGACACACTCCCATCTGGGGACACTCTGTAAATACTGCCCCCACCCACCTCCCCGGGGATCCCCTATAGACACTGACAAACTCCCCCCGGGGTCCCCCCTGTAAATACTGACACATTCCCCCTCTGGAGATCCCCTGTAAATACTGACATACTCTCCTCTGGGGACCTGCTGTAAATACTGACATACTCTCCTCTGGGGATTCTCTATAAATACTGTCATATTCCCTGCTGGGGATACCCTGTAAATACTGACACACTCGCCTCTGGGGATCCCCTGTAAATACTGACACACTCCCTCTCTGGGGATCCCCTGTACATACTGACACACTCACCACTGGGATTTCCCTGTAAATACCTACACGTTCCCCTCTGGGTATCCCCTGTAAATTCTGACACACTCCCCTTTGGGGATCCCCTGTAAATACTGACACAGTCCCCCCCTTTGGACCCCCTGTAAATACTGTCACTCTCCCTCTCTGAGAACTTCTGAAAATAATGACACCCTCACCTCCGGAGATTCCCCGTACATACTGACACACTCCCCTCTGGGGATCTCCTGTAAATACTGACACATTCACCACTGGGGACCCCCTGTAAATTCAGACACACCCCCCACCCCCGTGGATCTCCTGTAAATACTGACACACTCCTTCTCTGGGGATCCCCTGTAAATACTGACACACTCCATCCCTGGGGATCCCCTACAGACACTGACAATCTCCCCCCGGGGTCCCCCCCTGTAAATACTGACACATTCCCTGTTGGGGATACCCTGTAAGTACTGACACACTCCCCCTCTGGGGATCCCTTGTAAATACCGACCCAACCCCTCTGGAGAATCGCTGTAAATGCTGACACACTCTCTACCGGGGACCCCCCGTAAATACTGACACATTCGCCTCTGCGGATTCCCAGTAAGTACTGACACACTCCCCCTCTGGGGATCCCTTCTAAATACCAACACAACCCCTCTGGGGATTTCCTGTAAATACTGACACACTCCCTCACTGGGGACCCCCTGTAAATACTGACACACTCCATCTCTGGGGACCCCTGTGAATACTGACAAACATTCCCCCTGGGGATACCCTGTAAATACTGATACACTCGTCTCTGGGCATCCCTTGTAAATACTGACACAGCCCCTCTGGGAATTTCCTGTAAATGCTGACACACTCACCACTGGGGACCCCCTGTAAATACTGACACACTCTCCTCTGGGGATCTCCTGTAAATATTGACACACTCCCCCTCTGATGATCCCCTGTAAGTACTGACACATTCACCACCTGGGACCCCATGTAAATACTGATACAATCACCCCTGGGGATACCCTGTAAATACTAACACGTTCCCCTCTGGGGATCCCCTGTAAATTCTGACACACTCTCACCTGGGAATCTCCTGTAAATACTGACACACTCCCCTCATAGGATTCCCTGTAAATACTGACACACTCACCCCCTGGGGATCCCCTGTGAATACTGACACACTCTCCCCCTGCGGATCCCCTACAGACACTAACAATCTCCCCCCGGGGTCCCCCCTGTGAATACTGACACATTCCCTGTTGGGGATACCCTGTAAGTACTGACACTCTCCCCCTCTGGGGATCCCTTGTAAATACCGACCAAACTCCTCTGGGGAACCCCTGTAAATACTGACACACTCGCCTCTGGGGACCCCTTCTAAACACCGACACAACCCCTCTGGGGATTTCCTGTAAATGCTGACACACTCACCACTGGGGACCCCCTTGTAAATACTGACACACTCCATCTCTGGGGACTCCCTGTGAATACTGACACACTCGCCTCTGGGGATCCCCTGTAAGTACTGACACACTTCCCCTCTGTGGATCCCTTGTAAATACCGACACAGGCCCTCTGGGAATTTCCTGTAAATGCTGACACACTCACCACTGGGGATACCCTGCAAATACTAACACGTTCCCCTCTAGGGACCCCCTGTAAATACTGACACACTCACCTGGGGGTTCCCCCTGTAAATACTGACATCCTCCCTCTGGGGACCCCCTGTAAATACTGACACACTCCCCATTTGGGGATCCCCGATAGACACTGACAAATTCCCCCCGGGGTCCCAGCTGTAAATACTGACATACTCCCCTCTGGGGACCCCCTGAAAAAACTGACATATTTCCTGCTGGGGATTCCGTGTAAATACTGACACACTCTGGGGATTACCTGTAAGTACTGACACTCTCCCCCTCTGGGGGTCCCTTGTAAATACTGACACAACCCCTCTGGGGTTTCCCTGTAAATGTTGACACACTCACCAATGGGGACCCCCCGTAAATACTGACACAATCCCGCCCTGGGGATACCCTGTAAATACTGACTCCCTGTAAATACTGTCACTCTCCCTCTCTGAGCACCCTCTGTAAATAATGACACCCCCACCCCGGGGATCTCCTGTACATACCTACACACTCCCCTCTGGGGCTCCCCTGTAAATACTGACACACTCCCCCTCTTAGGACCCCCTGTAAATACTGTCACTCTCCCTCTCTGAGAACTTCTGAAAATAATGACACCCCCACCTCCGGAGATTCCCTGTAAATACTGACACACTCCCCTCTGGGGATCGCTGTAAATACTGACACACTCCCCTGGGGGTCCCCCCTGTAAATACAGACACACTCCCTCACTGGGGACCCCCTGTAACTACTGACACACTCATCTGGGGGTTCCCCCTTTTAAATACTGACATCCTCCCCTCTGGGGAGCCCCTGTTAATACTGACACACTCCCCCTTTGGGGATCCCCTATAGACACTGACAAATTCCCCCCGGGGTCCCAGCTGTAAATACTGACATACTCCCCTCTGGGGACCCCCTGAAAAAACTGACACATTTCCTGCTGGGGATTCCGTGTAAATACTGACACACTCTGGGGATTACCTGTAAGTACTGACACACTTCCCCTCTGGAGTTCCCTTGTAAATACCGACACAGCCCTTCTGGGAATTTCCTGTAAACGCTGACACACTCACCACTGGGGATACCCTGTAAATACTGACACACTCACCACTGGGGATACCCTGTAAATACTGACACAATCACCCCTGGGGATACCCTGTAAATACTGACACACTCCATCTCTGGGGTTCCCCTGTAAATACTGACGCACTCCCCCTCTGGTGATCCCCTGTAAATCCTGACACACTCCCCTGTGGGACCCCCTGTAAATACAGACACACTCCCCTGTGGGACCCCCTATAAATACTGACACACTCCCTCACTGGGGTCCCCTGTAAATACTGACACACTACCCCTTTGGGGATCCCCGATAGACACTGACAAATTCCCCCCGGGGTCCCACCTGTAAATACTGACACACTCCCCTCTGGGGCCCCCCTGAAAAAACAGGGATACCCTGCTAGGGATACCCTGTAAATACTGACACACTCGCCTCTGGGTATTCCCTGTAAGTACTGACACCCTCCTCCTCTAGGGACCCCTTGTAAATACCGACACAACACCCCCCTGTAAATACTGACACAATCCCGCCCTGGGGATACCCTGTAAATACTGACCCCTGTAAATACTGTCACTCTCCCTCTCTGAGGACCCTCTGTAAATAATGACACCCCCACCCCGAGAATCCCCTGTACATTCTGACACACTCCCCTCTGGGGATCCCCTGTAAGTACTGACACACTCCCTCACTGGGGACCCCCTGTAAATACTGTCACCATCCCCCTCTGGGGATCCCCAGTAAATTCAGACACCCCCCCCATCCCTGGGGACCTCCTGTATATACTGACACAGCCCCCTCTGGGCTTCACCTGTAAATACTGACACACTCCTCCTCTGGGAACCCTCTGTACATACTGACACATTCCTTTCTGGGGACCTCCTGTAAATACTGATACAATCCCTCCTGGGGATACCCTGTAAATACTGATACACTCCCCTCTGGGGATCCCCTGTAAATACTGACACACTCCCACCTGGGGATCCCCTATAATGTATGACACACTCCTCCTATGGGGAGCCCCTGTAAATACCGACACACTCCACCTTGGGGATCCCCGGTAAATACTGACACACATCCCCTCAGGGGAGACCCTGTAAATACTGACACACTCCATCTCTGGGGATCCCCTGTTAACACTGACACAGTCCCCCGCTGTGGAGCCCCGGTAAATACTGACACACTCCACCCGGGGGATTCCCTGTAAATACTGACACACTCCCTCTCTGGGGACCCCCTGTAATTACTGACACATTCCCACCAGTGGATATCCTGTAAATACTGACATTCTCGCCTCTGGGGATTCCCTGTAAGTACTGACACACTCACCCTCTGGGGATCCCCTATAGACACTGACAAACTCACCCCGGGGTCCCCCCTGTAAATACTGACACATTGCCCCTCTGGGGATCCCCAGTAAATACTGACACATTCTCCTCTGGGGATCCTCTATAAATACTGACACATTCCCTGCTGGGTATACCCTGTAAATACTGACACACTCGCCTCTGGGGATTCCCTGTAAATACTGACACACTCCCCCTCTGGGGACCCCCTGTAAATACTGACACACTCCCCCTCTGGGGATCCCTTGTAAATACTGGCACAACCCTTCTGGGGATTTCCTGTAAATGCTGACACACTCACCACTGGGGATTCCCTGTAAATACTGAAACACTCCATCTCTGGGGACCCCCTGTAAATACTGACACACTCCCCACTGGGGATCATGTGGAAATACTTACACAATCCCCCCCTGCTGTTTCCCTGCAAATACTGACACACTCACCACTGGGGATACCCTGTAAATACTGACACACTCCATCTCTGGGGATCCCCTGTAAATACTGATGCACTCCCCCTCTGTTGATCCCCTGAAAATACTGACACAATCACCCCTGGGGATACCCTGCAAATATTAACACGTTTCCCTCTGGGGATCCCCTGTAAATTCTGACACACTCTCACCTGGGGATCTCCTGTAAATACTGACACACTCCCCTCATAGGATTCCCTGTAAATACTGACGCACTCCCCCTCTGGAGATCCCCTGTAAATCCTGACACACTCCCCTGGGGGTCCCCCCTGTAAATACTGACACACTCCCTCACTGGGGACCCCCTGTAAAGACTGACACACTCCCTCACTGGGGACCCCCTGTAAATACTGACTCACTCCCCTGGGGGTTCCCCCTGTAAATACAGACACACTCCCTCACTGGGGACCCCCTGTAAATACTGACAGACTCATCCGGGGGGCCCCCCTATAAATACTGACACACTCCCTCACTGGGGACCCCCTGTAAATACTGACACACTCCCTCACTGGGGACCCCCTGTAAATACTGACACATTCCCCTGGGGGTCCCCCCTGTAAATACAGACACACTCCCTCACTGGGGACCCCCTGTAAATACTGACAGACTCCCCCGGGGGCCCCCCTATAAATACTGACACACTCCCTCACTGGGGACCCCCTGTAAATACTGACACACTCCCTCACTGGGGACCCCCTGTATATACTGACACACTCCCCTGGGGGTTCCCCCTGTAAATACTGACATACTCCCCTCTGGGGACCCCCTGAAAAAACTGACACATTTCCTGCTGGGGATACCCTGTAATTACTGACACACTCGCCTATGGGTAGTCCCTGTAAGTACTGACACACTCCCCCGCTGGGGATCCCTTGTAAACACCGACACAACCCCTCTGGGGTTGTGCTGTAAATGCTGACACACTCACCACTGGGGACCCCCCATAAATACTGACTCAATCCCGCCCTAGGGATACCCTGTAAATACTGACACACTCCCCTGGGGGTTCCCCCTGTAAATACAGACACACTCCCTCACTGAGGACCCCCTGTAAATACTGTCAGACTCCCCCGGGGGGCCCCCCTATAAATACTGACACACTCCCTCACTGGGGACCCCCTGTAAATACTGACACACTCCCTCACTGGGGACCCCCTGTAAATACTGACACACTCCCCTGGGGGGTCCCCCCTGTAAATACAGACACACTCCCTCACTGGGGACCCCCTGTAAATACTGACAGACTCCCCCGGGGGGCCCCCCTATAAATACTGACACACTCCCTCACTGGGGACCCCCTGTAAATACTGACACACTCCCTCACTGGGGACCCCCTGTAAATACTGACACACTCCCCTGGGGGTTCCCCCTGTAAATACTGACATACTCCCCTCTGGGGACCCCCTGAAAAAACTGACACATTTCCTGCTGGGGATACCCTGTAAATACTGACACACTCGCCTATGGGTAGTCCCTGTAAGTACTGACACACTCCCCCTCTGGGGATCCCTTGTAAACACCGACACAACCCCTCTGGGGTTGCCCTGTAAATGCTGACACACTCACCACTGGGGACCCCCCATAAATACTGACTCAATCCCGCCCTAGGGATACCCTGTAAATACTGACCCCCGGTAAATACTGACACACTCCCCTTTGGGGATCCCCTATAGATACTGACAAATTCCCCCCGGGGTCCCACCTTTAAAAACTGACATATTCCCCTCTGGGGCCTCCCTGAAAAAAATGACACATTTCCTGCTGGGGATTACCTGTAAATACTGACACACTCCCCCTCTGGAGATCACCTGTAAATCCTGACACACACCCCTGGGGGGTCCCCCCTGTAAATACTGACACACTCCCTCACTAGGGACCCCCTGTAAATACTGACACACTCCCTCACTAGGGACCCCCTGTAAATACTGACACTCCCCCGGGAGTCCCCCCTGTAAATACTGACACACTCCATCTCTGGGGATCCCCTGTAAATACTGACACATTCCCCCCTGCGGATACCATGTAAATACTGACACACTCGTCTCTGGGGATTCCCTGTAAATACTGACGCACTCCCCCTCTGGGGATCGCTTGTAAATACTGACACAACCTCTCTGGGGATTTCCTGCAAACGCTGACGCACTCACCACTGGGGATACCCCGCAAATACTGACACACTCCATCTCTGGGGATCCCATGTAAACACTGACACACTCCCCTCTGGGGACCCCCTGTAAATACTGACACACTCCATCTCTGGGGATCCCCTGTTAACACTGACACAGTCCCCCACTGTGGAGACCCGGTAAATACTGACACACTCCACCCGGGGGATTCCCTGTAAATACTGACAGACTCCACACGGGGAACCCCTGTAAATACTGACACACTCCCTCTCTGGGGACCCCCTGTAATTACTGACACATTCCCCCCTGGGGATCATCTGTAAATACTGACACACTCGCCTCTGAGAATTCCTGTAAGTACTGACACACTCCCCCTCTGGGGATCCCTTGTAAATACCGACTCAACCCCTCTGGGGATTCCCTGTAAATGCTGACACACTCACCACTGGGGACCCCCTGTAAATACTGATATAATCCCCCCTGGGTAACCCCTTGTAAATACTGACACAAACCCCCCTGAGGTTTCCCTGTAAATACTAACACATTCCCCTCTGGGTATCCCCTGTAAATTCTGACACACTCCCACCTGGGGATCTCCTGTACATTCTGACACACTCTCCTCTGGGGATACCCTGTACATTCTGACAACCACCCCCCCCCCCCCCCCCCCCCCACAGGGATACCTTGTAAGTACTGACTCACACCCCCTCTGGGGATCCCCTGTATACACTGACGCACTCCCCCTCTTAGGACCCCCTGTAAATACTGTCACTCTCCCTCTCTGGAAGCTCTGAAAATAATGACACCCCCACCCCGAGAATCCCCTGTACATACTGACACACTCCCCTCCGGGGACCCCCTGTAAATACTGTCACCATCCCCCTCTGACGAACCCTTGTAAATACTGACAAATTCCCCTATGGGGATCCCCTGTAAATTCAGACACCAATCCCCCCCCCCGGGCGTCTCCTGTATATACTGACAAACTCCCCTCTGGGGTTCACCTGTAAATAATGACACATTCCTACCTGGGATCTCCTGTAAATACTGACACACTCCATCTCTGGGGTTCCCCTGTAAATATTGACACATTCCCCTCCCGGGGATCCCCTGTAAATACTGACACACTCCGTCTCTGGGGATCCCCTGTACATTCTGACAACTCCCCCCCCCCCATGGATACCTTGTAAGTACTGACACACTCCCCCTCTTAGTACCCCCTGCAAATACGGTCACTCTCCCTCTCTGGGAAGCTCTGAAAATAATGACACCCCCACTCCCGTGAATCCCCTGTACATACTGACACACTCCCCTCTGGGGATCCCCGGTAAATACTGACACACTCCCTCACTGGAGACCCCCTGCAAATACTGTCACCATCCCCCTCTGACGAACCCCTGTAAATACTGACAAATTCCCCTATGGGGATCCCCTGTAAATTCAGAAACACGCCCCCCCACCCCCCGGGCGTCTCCTGTATATACTGACACACTCCCCTCTCGGGTTCACCTGTAAATACTGACACATTCCTTCTCTGGGGACCCCCTGTAAATACTGACAGACTCCCCACTGGGATCCCCTGTAAATACTGACACACTCCCGTCAGGGGACCCTCTGTAAGTACTGACACATTCCCCTCTGGGGACCCCCTGTAAATAATGACACATTCCTACCTGGGATCTCCTGTAACTACTGACACACTCCATCTCTGGGGATCCCCTGTAAATACTGACACACTCCCCCTCTGGAGATCCCCTGTAAATACTGACGCATTCCCTGCTGGGGACCCCCTGAAAATACTGACACACTCCATCTCTGGGGATCCCCTGTAAATACTAACACGTTCCCGTCTGGGGATCCCGTGTAAATTCTGACACACTCTCACCTGGGGATCTCCTGTAAATACTGACACACTCCCCTCTGGGGATCCCCTGTACATTCTGACAACTCCCCCCCCCCGGGGATACCTTGTAAACACTGACTCACACTCCCCTCTGGGGATCCCCTGTAAATACTAACACGTTCCCGTCTGGGGATCCCGTGTAAATTCTGACACACTCTCACCTGGGGATCTCCTGTAAATACTGACACACTCCCCTCTGGGGATCCCCTGTACATTCTGACAACTCCCCCCCCCCCACCCCACCCCCCCGGGGATACCTTGTAAACACTGACTCACACTCCCCTCTGGGGATCCCCTGTAAATACTGTCACTCTCCCACTCTGGGAAGCTCTGAAAATAATGACACACCCACCCCCGGGAATCCCCTGTACATACTGACACACTCCCCTGTGGGGATCCCCGGTAAATATTGACACACTCGCCTCTGTGAATGCCCTGAAAGTACTGACACACTCGCCCTCTGGGGATCCCTTGTAAATACCGACTCAACACCTCTGGGGATTTCCTGTAAATGCTGACACATTCCCCCCTGGGGACACCCTGTAAATACTGATATACTCGTCTCTGGGGATTCCCTGTAAGTACTGACACACATCCCCTCTGGAGTTCCCTTTTAAATACCGACACAGCCCCTCTGGGAATTTCCTGTAACTGCTGACACACTCATCACTGGGGACCCCCTGTAAATACTGACACAATCAACCCTGGGGATCCCCTGTAAATACTGACACACTTCCCTCTGGGGATCACCTGGAAATACTGACACAATCCCCCCCTGGGGAGACCCTGTAAATACTGACACACTCCATCTCTGGGGATCCCCTGTAAATACTGACGCACTCCCCCTCTGATGATCCCCTGTAAGTACTGACACATTCACCACCTGGGACCCCATGTAAATACTTATACAATCACCCCTGGGGATAACCTGCAAATATTAACACGTTTCCCTCCGGGGATCCCCTGTAAATTCTGACACACTCTCACCTGGGAATCTCCTGTAAATACTGACACACTCCCCTCATAGGATTCCTTGTAAATACTGACGCACTCCCCCTCTGGAGATCCCCTGTAAGTACTGACACATTCACCACTGGGGACCCCATGTAAATACTGATACATTCACCCCTGGGGATACCCTGTAAGTACTGACACACTCCCCCTCTGGGGATCCAATGTAAATACTGACACACTCACCCCGGGGACCCCCTGTAAATACTGACACACTCCCCTCTGGGGATCCCCTATAAATACTGACACACTCCCCCTCTTAGGACCACCTGTAAATACTGTCACTCTCCCTCACTGGGAACCTCTGAAAATAATGACACTCCAACCCCCGGGGATCCCCTGTAAATATTGACACGTTCCCCTCTGGGGATCCCCTGTAAATTCAGACACACCCCCCACCCCCGGGGATCTCCTGTATATACTGACACACTCCCCTCTGGGGCCCCCCTGTAAATAATGACACATTCCTACTTGAGGTCTGCTGTAAATCCCTCCTGGGGATACCCTGTAAATACTAACACACTCCCACCTGGGGATCCCCTGTAAATTATGACACAATCCTCCTATGGGGATCTCCTGTATATACTGACACACTCCCCCTCTGGGGACCCCCTGTAAATAATGACACATTCCTACTTGAGGTCTGCTGTAAATACTGACACACTCCCCACTGGGGATCCCCTGTAAATCATGACACACTCCACCTTGGGGATCCCCTGCAAATACTGACATCTCCCCCCCCTTCAGGGGAGACCCTGTAAATACTGACACACTCCATCTCTGGGGATCCCCTGTTAACACTGACACACTCACCCACTGTGGAGACCCGGTAAATACTGACACACTCCACCCGGGGGATTCCCTGTAAATACTGACAGACTCACCCCTGGGGATCTCCAGTAAATATTGACAGACACACACCCCTCTGGGGATCCCCTTCAAATACTGATACAATCCCCCCTGGGTAACCCGCTGTAAATACTGACACAATCCCCCCTGGGGTTTCCCTGTAAATACTAACACGTTCCCCTCTGGGGATGCCCTGTAAATAAAGACACATTCCTACCTGGGATCTCCTGTAAATACTGACACACTCCATCTCTGAGGATCCCCTGTAAATACTGACACACTCCCCCACTGCGGATCCCCTGTAAATACTGACGCATTCCCTGCTGGGGACCCCCTGAAAATACTGACACACTCCATCGCTGGGGATCCCCTGTAAATACTGACACATTCACCACTGGGGACCCCCTTCAAATACTGATACAATCCCCCCTGGGTAACTCCTTGTAAATACTGACACGATCCCCCCTGGGGTTTCCCTGTTAATACTAACACGTTCCCCTCTGGGTATCCCCTGTAAATTCTGACACACTCCCCACTGGGGATCCCCTGTAAATTATGACACACTCCACCTTGGGGATCCCCGGTAAATACTGACACATTCACCACTGGGGACCCCATGTAAATACTGATACACTCCCCTCTGGGGATTATCTGTAAATACTGACGCACTCCCCCTCTGGAGATCCCCTGTAAATACTGTCACCATCCCCCTCTTGGGACCCCCCGTAAATACTGTCACTCTCCTTCTCTGGTGACCCTCTATAAATAATGACACCCCCACCCATGGGGATCCCCTGTACATACTGACACACTCCCCTCTGGGGATCCCCGGTAAATACTGACACACTCCCTCACTGGGGACCCCTGTAAATACTGTCACCATCCCCCTCTGACGACCCCCTGTTAATACTGACACGTTCCCCTCTGGGGATCCCCTTTAAATTCAGACACACTCCCCACCCCTGGGGATCTCCTGTAAATACTAACACACTCCCCTCTGGGGATCCCCTGTAAATACTGACACGTTCCCCTCTGGGGATCCCCTGTAAATTCAGACACACCTCCTACCCCCGGGCATCTCCTGTATATACTGACACACTCCCCTCTGGGGGTCCCCCTGTAACTACTGACACACTCCTTCACTGGGGACCCCCTGTAAATACTGACACACTCCCCTCTGGGGATCCCCTGTAAATACTGACACATTCCTACCTGGGATCTCCTGTAAATACTGACACACTCCATCTCTGGGGATCCCTGTAAATACTGACACATTCCCCCCTGTGGATACCGTGTAGATACTGACTCACTCGTCTCTGGGGATTCCCTGTAAGTACTGACACACTCCCCCTCTGGGGATCGCTTGTAAATACTGACACAACCTCTCTGCGGATTTCCTGCAAATGCTGATGCACTCATCACTGGGGATACACTGGAAATACTGACACAATCACCCCTGGGGATACCCCGCAAATACTGACACACTCCATCTCTGGGAATCCCCTGTAAATACTGACACACTCCATCTCTGGGGATTCCCTGTAAACACTGACACACTCCCCCTCTGGTGATCCCCTGTAAGTACTGACACATTCACCACCTGGGACCCCATGAAAAATACTGATACAATCACCCCTGGGGATACCCTGCAAATTCTGACACACTCTCACCTGGGGATCCCCGGTAAATACTGACACACTCCCCTCTGGGGACCCCCTGTAAATACTGTCACCATTCCCCTCTGACGACCCCCTGTAAATACTGACACGTTCCCCTCTGGGGATCCCCTGTAAATTCAGACATGCACCCCATCCCCGGGGATCTCCTGTATATCATGACACACACCCCTCTGGGCTTCACCTGTAAATACTGACACACTCCCCTCTGGGGACCCTCTGTAAATACTGATACAATCCCTCCTGGCGATACCCTGTAAATACTGACACACTCCCACCTGGGGTCTCCTGTAAAAACTGACACACTCCCCTCTGGGGATTCCCTGTAAATTATGACACACTCCTCCTATGGGGAGACCCTGTAAATACTGACACACTTCATCTCTGGGGATCCCCTGTAAATAATGACACATTCCTACCTGGGGTCTCCTGTAAATACTGACACACTCCCCACTGGGGATCCCCTGTAAATTATGACACACTCCACCTTGGGGATACCCTATAAATGCTGACATCTCCCCCCCTCAGGGGACCCCCTGTAAATACTGACACGCTCCATCTCTGGGGATCCCCTGTTAACACTGACACACTCACCCACTGTGGAGACCCGGTAAATACTGACACACTCCACCCGGGGGATTCCCTGTAAATACTGACAGACTCACCCCTGGGGATCTCCTGTAAATATTGACAGACACCCCCCCCCTCGGATCCCCTTGTAAATACCGACACAACCCCTCTGGGAATTTCCTGTAGATGCTGACACACTCATCACTGGGGACCCCCTGTAAATACTGACACACTCCATCTCTGGGGACCCCTGTAAATATTGACACATTCCCCCCTGCGGATACCCTGTAGATACTGACACACTTCCCCTCTGGGGATCCCCTGTAAATACCGACACAGCCTCTCTTGGAATTTCTTGTAAATGCTGACACACTCTCCTCTGGGGATCCCCTGTAAATACTGACACAGAGTCCGCTTAGGATTACCTGTAAATACTGACGCACTCCCCTTCTGAGATCCCCTGTAAATACTGTCACCATCCCCCTCTTGGGACTCCCTGTAAATATGGTCACTCTCCTTCTCTGGCGACCCCCTATAAATAATGACACCCCCACCCATGGTGATCCCATGTACATACTGACACACACCCCTCTGGGGATCCCCTTCAAATACTGATACAATCCCCCCTGGGTAACCCGCTGTAAATACTGACACAATCCCCCCTGGGGTTTCCCTGTAAATACTAACACGTTCCCCTCTGGGGATCCCCTGTAAATAATGACACACATCCACCTGGAGATCTCCTGTAAATACTGACACACTCCCCTCTGGGGATCACCTGTACATTCTGACAAACTCCCCACACCCCCGGGGATAATTTGTAAGTACTGACTCACACCGCCTCTGTGGATCCCCTGTAAATACTGACACACTCCCCCTCTGTGGATCCCTGTAAATACTGACACACTCCCCCTCTTAGGACCCCCTGTAAATACTGTCACTCTCCCTCTCTGGGAACCTCTGAAAATAATGACACCCCCACCCCCGGGGATCCCCTGTAAATACTGACACACTCCCTCCCTGGGGACCCCCTGTAAATACTGTCACCATCCCCCTCTGACGACCCCCTGTTAATACTGACACGTTCCCTTCTGGGGATCCCCTGTAAATTCAGACACACTCCCCACCCCCGGGGATCTCCTGTAAATACTGACACACTCCCCTCTGGGGTTCCCCCTGTAACTACTGACACACTCCTTCTCTGGGGATCCCCTGTAAATACTGACACACTCCCCTCTGTGGTTCCCCTGTAAATAATGACACATTCCGACCTGGGATCTCCTGTAAATACTGACACACCCCATCTCTGGGGATCCCCTGTAAATACTGACACATTCCCCCCTGCGGATACCATGTAAATACTGACACACTCGTCTCTGGGGATTCCCTGTAAGTACTGACACACTCCCCCTCTGGGGATCGCTTGTAAATACTGACACAGCCTCTCTGTGGATTTCCTGCAAATGCTGACGCACTCACCACTGGGGATACACTGGAAATACTGACACAATCACCCCTGGGGATACCCCGCAAATACTGACACACTCCATCTCTGGGGATCCCCTGTAAATACTGACACACTCCCCCTCTGGTGATCCCATATAAGTACTGACACATTCACCACCTGGGACCCCATGTAAATACTGACACAATCACCCCTGGGGATACCCTACAAATTCTAATACGTTCCCCTCTGGGGATCCCCTGTAAATTCTGACACACTCTCACCTGGGGATCTCCTGTAAATACTGTCACCATCCCCCTCTGACGACTCCCTGTAAATACTGACACGTTCCCCTCTGGGGATCCCCTCTAAATTCAGACACACACCCCACCCCTGGGGATCTCCTGTATATACTGACACACTCCCCTCTGGGCTTCACCTGTAAATACTGACACACTCCCCCTCTGGTGATCCCCTGTAAATACTGACACATTCACCACTGGGGACCCCCTTCAAATACTGATACAATCCCCCCGGGAAAGCCCTTGTAAATACTGACACGATCCCCCCTGGGGTTTCCCTGTTAATACTAACACGTTCCCCTCTGGGTATCCCCTGTAAATTCTGACACACTCCCACCTGGGGATCTCCTGTAAATACTGATACACTCTCCCCTGAGGATCGCCTGTACATTCTGAAAACCCCCCCCCCGGGGATACCTTGTAAGTACTGACTCACACCGCGTCTGGGGATCCCCTGTAAATACTGACACACTCCCCCCTCTTAGGACCCCCTGTGAATACTGTCACTCTCCCTCTCTGGGAACCTCTGAAAATAATGACACCCCCACCCTCGGGGATCCCCTGTACATACTGACACACTCCCCTCTGGGGATCCCCGGTAAATACTGACACACTCCCCTCTGGGGATCCCCTGTAAATACTGACACACTCCGTCATTGGGGACCCCCTGTAAATACTGTCACCATCCCCCTCTGACGACCCCCTGTTAATACTGACACGTTCCCCTCTGAGGATCTCCTGTAAATTCAGACACACTCCCCACCCCAGGGGATCTCCTGTATATACTGACACACTCCCCCTCTGGGGATCCCCTGTAAGTACTGACACATTCACCACTGGGGACCCCATGTAAATACTGATACAATCACCCCTGGGGATACCCCGCAAATACTAACACATTTCCCTCTGGGGATCCCCTGTAAATTCTGACAAACTCTCACCTGGGGATCCCCTGTAAGTACTGACACACTCCCTCACTGGGGACACCCTGTAAATAATGTCACCATCCCTCTCTGACGACCTCCTGTAAATACTGATACGTTCCCCTCTGGGAATCCCCTGTAAATTCAGACACACCCCCTACCCCCGGGGATTTCCTGTATATACTGACACACCCCCCTCTGGGGATCCCCTGTAAATACTAACACACTCCCACCTGGGGATCCCCTGTAAATTATGACACACTCCTCCTATGGGGAGCCCCTGTAAATACCGACACACTCAACCTTGGGGATCCCCGGTAAATACTGACACACTCCCCCTCAGGGGAGACCCTGTAAATACTGACACACTCCATCACTGGGGATCCCCTGTAAATACTGACACATTCACCACTGGGGACCCCATGTAAATACTGATACACTCCCCTCTGGGGATCTCCTGTAAATACTGATACACTCCCTTCTGGGGATTACTTGTAAATACTGACGCACTCCCCCTCTGGAGATCCCCTGTAAATACTGTCACCATCCCCCTCTTGGGACCCCCTGTAAATACTGTCACTCTCCTTCTCTGGTGACCCTCTATAAATAATGACACCCCCACCCATGGGGTTCCTCTGTACATACTGACACACTCCCCTCTGGGGATCCCCTGTAAATACTGACACACTCCCTCACTGGGGACCCCTGTAAATACTGTCACCATCCCCCTCTGATGACCCCCTGTAAATACTGGCACACTCCCTGTCTGGGGACCCCCTGTAATTACTGACACATTCCCCTTAGGGATACCCTGTAAATCCTGACACACACAACACTGGGGACCCCCTGTAAATACTGACACATTCCCCCTCTGGAGATCCCTTGTAAATACCTACACAACCCCCTCTGGGGATTCCCTGTAAATACTGACACACTCACCACTGGGGACCTCCTGTAAATACTGACACAATCCCCCCCGGGGATCCCCTGTAAATACTGACACATTCAACACTGGGGACCCCATGTAAATACTGATACAATCACCCCTGGGGATACCCTGCATATACTAACACGTTACCCTCTGGGGATCCGCTGTAAATTCTGACACACTCCCCACTGGGGATCTCCTGTAAATACTGACACACTCCCCACATAGGACTCCCTGTAAGTACTGACACACTCCCCTCTGGGGACCCCCTGTAAGTACTGACACACTCCCCTCTGGGGACCCCCTGTAAATACTGTCACCATCCCCCTCTGGGGACCCCCTGTAAATACTGACACGTTCCCCTCTGAGGATCCCCTGTAAATTCAGACACACACCTCACCCCCGGAGATCTCCTGTATATACTGACACACTCCCCTCTGGGCGTCACCTGTAAATACTGACAGACTCCTCCTCCTCTGGGGACCCCCTGCAAATACTGACACATTCCCCTCTGGGGACCTCCTGTAAATACTGATATAATCCCTCCTGGGGATACCCTGTAAATACAAACACACTCCCACGTGGGGTCTCCTGTAAATACTGACACACTCCACCTTGGGGATCCCCTGTATATACTGACACATTCCCCCCTCAGGGGAGACCCTGTAAATACTGACACACTTCATCTCTGGGGATCCCCTGTAAATAATGACACAGTCCTACCTGGGGTCTCCTGTAAATACTGACACACTCCCCACTGGGGATCCCCTGTAAATTATGACACACTCCACCTTAGGGGTCCCCTGTAAATATTGACACGTTCCCACCTGGGGTCTCCTGTAAATACTGACACACTCCCCACTGGGGAACCCCTGTAAATTATGACACACTGCTCCTATGGGGAGCCCCTGTAAATACCGACACACTCCACCTTGGGGATCCACGGTAAATGCTGACACATTCCTACTCAGGGGAGACCCGGTAAATACTGACACACTCCACCCGGGGGATTCTCTGTAAATACTGACAGACCCCCCACGGGGATCCTCTGTAAATATTGACAGACTACCCCCCGGGGAGCCCCTTGTAAATACCGACACAACCCCTCTGGGAATTTCCTGTAAATGCTGAATCACTCACCACTGGGGACCCCCCGTAAATTCTGACACACTCCATCTCTGGGGACTCCCAGTGAATACTGACACATTCCCCCCCTGCGGATACCCTGTAGATACTGACACACTTCCCCTCTGGGGATCCCTTGTAAATACTGACACAGGCCCTCTGGGAATTTCCTGTAAATGCTGACACACTCACCACTGGAGATACCCTGTAAATACTGACGCACTCCATCTCTGGTGATCCCCTGTAAATACTGACACACTCCCTCACTGGGGACCCCCTGTAAATACTGTCACCATCCCCTCTATGACCCCCTGAAAATACTGACACGTTCCCCTCTGGGGATCCCCTGTAAATTCAGACACCGTTCCTCCCCCCCCCACCCCACCACCACCCCTCCCGGGATATCCTGTATATACTGACACACTCCCCTCTGGGGATCCCCTGTAAGTACTGACCACTCCACCCGGGATTCACCCTGTAAATACTAACACGTTCCCCTCTGGAGATCTCCTGTAAGTAATGACACACTCCCCCTCTTGGGATCCCCTGCAAACACTGACACACTCCCCCTCTGGGGATCCCCTGTAGATACTGACACACTCCCCTCTGGGGACCCCCTACAAATACTGACACAAACCCCCTTGGGGATACCCTGTAAATACTAACACGTTCCCCTCTGGGGATATCCTGTAAGTACTGACACACCCCCCCCTCTGATGATTCCTGTAGACACTGACACACTCCCCCCGGGGTTCGCCCTGTGAATACTGACACACTCCCCCTCTGGGGATGCCCTGTAAATACTGACACACTCCCCCTCTGGGGATGCCCTGTAAATACTGACAGACACTCCCCTGGGGATCCCTGTAAACACTGACACACCCCCCCTGGGGTCCCTGTAAATACTGACACACTCCCCCCAGGGACCCCCTGTAAATACGGACACACTTCCCTCTGCGGACCTCCTGTAAATAATGATACACTCCACCCAGGGTTCCCCTGTAAATACTGACCCACTCCCCCCCGGGGTCCCCCTTATAAATACTGTTACACTCCACCCTGGTGATCCCCTCTAAATACCGACATGCACGTCTCTGCAGACCCTCTCCAAATACTGACACAGTCCTTCCTGGGGACCTCCTGTAAATACTGACACACACCCGTCTGGAGTTCCCCTGTGAATATTGTCACACTCCCCCCCTGGGGATTCCCTGTAAATACTGACACACTCCACCTTGGGGATCTCCGGTAAATACTGACACACTCCCTCTCTGGGGGTCCCCTGTAAATACTGACACACTCCCCTCTGGGGATCCCCTGTAAGTACTGACACACTCCCCTCTGGGGACCCCTGTTAATACTGACACATTCTCCTCTCGTGATCCCCTCTAAATACTGACACACTCCCTCTCTGCGGATCCCGTGTAAATTCTGACCCATCTCCCTCTGGGGATCACCTGTAATTACCAACACAATCCCTCTGGGGATCCCCTGTAAATACTGATACACTCCCACCTGGGGATCCCCTGTAAATACTGACACACTCCCCTCTGAGGATTCCCTGTAAATACTGAAACACTCCCCGGGACTCCCTGTAAATACTGACATACTCCCCGAGACTCCCTGTAAATACAGACAGACTAACTGGGACTCCCTGTAAATACTGACACACTCCCCGGTAATCACTGTAAATACTAGTATACTCCCTGGGACTCCCTGTAAGTACCGACCCACTCCCGCTCTGAGGATACCCTGTAAATACTAACACACGCCCCTCTGGTGACCCCTGTAAATACTGACACATTCACCACTGGGGACCCCCTGTAAATACGGACACACTCCCCCCGGGGATCACCTGTAAATACGGACACACTCCCCTCTGTGGATCCCCTGTAAATACGGACACACTCCCCTCTGGGGACCCCCTGTAAATACTGACACACTCCCCTCTGGGGTCCGTCTGTAAGCACTGACACATTCCCCTTTGGGGATCCCCTACAAATACTGACACAAACCCATCTAGGGATACACTGGTAATACTAACACGTTCCCTCTGGGGATATCCAGTAAGTACTGACACACTTCACTTCTGGGGATCCCTGTTGACACTGACACACTCCCCCCGGGGTTCCCCCTGTAAATACTGACACACTCCCCTCTGGGTCCGTCTGTAAGTACTGACACATTCCCCTCTGGGGACCCCCTACAAATACTGACACAAACCCCTCTAGGGATACCCTTTAAATACTAACACGTTCCCCTCTGGGGATATCCTGTAAGTACTGACACACTCCTCTTCTGGGGATCCTTGTAGACACTGACACACTCTCCCTGGTGTCCCCCCTGTAAATACTGACACACTCCCACCTGGGGATTCCCTGTAAATACTGACACACTCCCCGGGATTCCCTGTAAATACTGACACACTCACCAGGACTCCCTGTAAAGACTGACACACTCTCCGGGACTCCCTGTAATTACTGACACCCTCCCAAGGACTCCCTGTAAATACTGACACACTCCCCGGGATCCCCTGTGAATACTGACACATTCCTGCCCTGGGGACACCCTGTAAATACTAACACACTCCCCTCTGGGGATCCCCTGTAAATACTGACACACTCCCCCTCTGAGGACCCCCTATAAAATCTGACATACTCCCACCTGGGGATCCCCTGTAAATACTGACACATTACCCGGGACAACCTGTAAATACTAACACACTCTCTGGGAATCGCTGTAAATACTGACACACTCCCAGGGACTCCCTGTAAATACTGACACACTCCCTGGGACTCCCTATAAATACTGACACACTCCCCAGGACTCCCTGTAAATGTTCACACACTCCCCGAGACTCCCTGTAAATATTGAAACACTCCCCGGGACTCCATGTAAATACTGACACACTCCCTGGGACTCCCTGTAAATACTGACATACTCCACGGGAATCGCTGTAAATACTAGTACACTTCCTGGGACTCCCTGTAAGTACCGATCCACTCCCCCTCTGGGGACACCCTGTAAATACTGACACACCCCCCTGGGGATCCCCCGTAAATACTGACACACTCCCTGGGACTCCCTGTAAATACTGACACACTCCCCTCTGGGGATCCCCTGTAAATACTGACACACTCCCTTTTTAGGATCCCCTGTAAATTCTGATGCACTCCCCCTCTGAGGACACCCTGTAAATACTGACACACTCCTCCTCTGGGGTTCCTCTGTAAATACTGACACTCTCCCCCTCTGGGGATCCCCTGTAAATACAGACACATTCCTGTCCTGGGGACCCCCTGTAAATACTGACACACTGCCCCTCTGGGGATCCCCAGTAAATAGTGACACACTCGCCCCTGGGGACCCCCTGTAAATACTGACACACTCTTCCTCTGGGGATCCCCTGTAATTACCAACACAACCTCTCTGGGGATCTCCTATAAATACTGACACACTCCCCTCTGGTGTTCACCTGTAAATACTGACACACTCCCCTCTGGGGTCCATCTGTAAGTACTGACACATTCCCCTCTGGGGACCCCCTACAAATACTGACACAAACCCCTCAAGTGATACCCTGCAAATACTAACACGTTCCCCTCTGGGGGTACCCTGTAAGTACTGACACACTCCTCTTCTGGGGATCCCTGCAGACACTGACACACTCCTCCCGGGGTTCCCCTTGTAAAAACTGACACACTCCCACTCTGGGGATCCCCTGTAAATATTGACACACTCCCACCTGGGGATCCCCTGTAAATACTGACACACTCCCTGGGGTCTCCTTCTAAATACTGGCACACTCGCTGGGACACCCTGTAAATACTGACACACTACCTGGGACTGCCTGTAAATACTGACACACTCTCCGGGACTCCTTGTAATTACTGACACATTCCCTGGGACTCCCTGTAAATGATAACACACTCCCCGGGACTCTCTGTAAATACTAACACACTCCCCGGGACTCCCTGTAAACACTGGCATACTCCCCAGGAATCCCTATAAATACTGACACACTCCCCAGGACTCCCTGCAAATACTGACACACTCCCCAGAAATCCCTGTAAATGTTAACACACTCCCCAGGTCTCCCTGTAAATACTGACACACTCCCTGGGACTCCCTGTAAATGTTCACACACTCCCCGAGACTCCTTGTAAATATTGAAACACTCCTCGGGACTCCCTGTAAATACTGACACACTCCCCGAGACTCCCTGTAAATACTGACACACTCCCTGGGACTCCCTGTAAATACAGACACACTCCACGGGAATCGTTGTAAATACTAGTACACTCCCTGGGACTCCCTGTAAGTACCGAGCCACTCCCCCTCTGGGGACACCCTGTAAATACTGACACACTCCCCCGGGGATCACCTGTAAATACTGACACACTGCCCCTCTGTGGATCCCCGGTAAATAATGACACACTCGCCCCTGGGGACCCCCTGTAAATACTGACCCACTCCACCGGGGCATACCCAGTAAATACTGATACATTCCCTCTCTGGGGACCACCTGTAAATACTGACACACTCCCACCTGGGGATCCCCTGTAAATACTGACACACTCCCCAGGACTCCCTGTAAATACTGACACACTCCCTGGGGTCTCCTTCTAAATACTGGCACACTCCCCGGGACACCCTGTAAATACTGACACACTATCTGGGACTGCCTGTAACTACTGACACACTCTCCGGGACTCCTTGTAATTACTGACACACTCCCTGGGACTCCCTGTAAATGTAAACACACTCCCCGGGACTCCCTGTAAATACTGACACACTCCCCGGAAATCCCTGTAAATGTTAACACACTCCCCAGGACTCCCTCTAAATAATGACACACTCCCTGGGACTCCCTGTAAATACAGACACACTCCCCAGGACTCCCTGTAAATGTTCACACACTCCCCGAGACTCCTTGTAAATACTGAAACACTCCCCGGGACTCCCTGTAAATACTGACACACTCCCTGAGACTCCCTGTAAATACTGACACACTCCCTGGGACTCCTTGTAAATACTGACACACTTCACGGGAATCGCTGTAAATACTAGTACACTCCCTGGGATTCCCTGTAAGTACCGACCCACTCCCCCTCTGGGGACACCCTGTAAATACTGACACACTCCCCCGGGGATCCCCCGTAAATACTGACACACTGCACCTCTGGGGATCCCCAGTAAATAATGACACACATGCGCCCCAGGGGACCCCCTGTAAATACTGACACACTCTTCCTCTGGGGATCCCCTGTAAATACTGACACACTCTCCCTCTGGGGATCCCCTGTAATTACCAACACAACCCCTCTGGGCATCTCCTATAAATACTGGCACACTCCCCTCTGGGGTTCACCTGTAAATACTGACACACTCCACTCGGGGGATCCCCTATAAATACTGACACACTCCCCTCTGGGGTCCGTCTATAAGTACTGACCCATTCGCCTCTGGGGACCCCCTACAAATACTGACACAAACCCCTCTAGGGATACCCTGTAAATACTAACACGTTCCCCTCTGGGGGTACCTTGTAAGTACTGACACACTCCTCTTCTGGGGATCCCTGCAGACACTGACATACTCCTCCCGGGGTTCCCCCTGTAAAAACTGACACACTCCCCGGTACTCCCTGTAAATACTGACACACTCACGGGGACTACAAGTAAATACGAGCACATTCCCTGGGACTCCCTGTAAGTACCAACGCACTCCACTTCTGGGGATTCCCTGTAAATACTATGACACTCCCACTCTGGGGACACCCTGTAAATACTGACACATTATGCCTCTGGGGACCCCCTATAATATCGGACACAATCCCCCCTGGGGATCCCCTGTAAATACTGACACACTCCCTGGGACTCCCTGTAAATACTGACACACTCCCCTCTGGGGATCCCCTGTAAATACTGACACACTCCCCACTGCGGACTCCCAGTAAATACTGACACACTCCCACCTGGGGATCCCCTGTAAATACTGACACACTCTCCGGGGTCTCCCTGTAACTACTGACACACTCCCCGGGACTCACTGTAAATACTGACACATTACCTGGGACAACCGGTAAATACTAACACACTCTCCGGGAATTGCGATAAATACTGACACACTCCCCGGGACTCCCTGTAAATACTGACACACTCCCTGGGACTCCCTGCAAATACTGACACACTCCCCAGGAATCCCTGTAAATGTTAACACACTCCCCAGGACACCTTCTAAATACTGACACACTCCCCAGGACTCCCTGTAAATGTACACACACTCCCCGAGATTCCCTATAAATACTGACACACTCCCTGGGACTCCCTGAAAATACTGACATACTCCATGGGAATCGCTGTAAATACTAGTACACTTCCTGGGACTCCCTGTAAGTACCGACCCACTCCCCCTCTGGGGACACCCTGTAAATACTGACACACTCCCCCGGGGATCCCCCGTAAATACTGACACACTCGCCCCTGGGGACCCCCTGTAAATACTGACACACTCTTCCTCTGGGGATCACCAATACACTCTGACAAACTCCCCCTCTGGAGACACCCTGTAAATACTGACCCACTCCACGGGGGCATACCCAGTAAATACTGATACATTCCCTCTCTGGGGACCACCTGTAAATACTGACACACTCCGCACCTGGGGATTCCTGTAAATACTGACACACTCCAAACTGGGGATCCCCTGTAAATTCTGAAACAATCCCCTCTGGGGTTCCCTGTAAATACTGAAACACTCCCCTCTGGGGACACCCTGTAAATACTGACACACTTCCCCTCTGGGGTTCCTCTGTAAATGCTGACACACTCCCCCTGTGGGGATATCCTGTAAATACTGACACTCACCCCCTCTGGGGATCGCTTGTAAATACAGACACACTCCGCAACTGGGGATCCCCTGTAAATACTGACACATTCCTGCCCTGGGGACCCCCTGTAAATACTGACACACTCCCCTCTGCGGTCTCCCAGTAAATACTGACACACACCGCCTCTGAGGACCACCTATAAAATCTGACACACTCCCACCTGGGGATCCCCTGTAAATACCGACACACTCCCCGGGGACTCCCTGTAAATACTAACACACTCTCCGGGAATCTCTGTAAATACTGACACACTCCCACCTGGGGATCCCCTGTAAATATGACACATTCCCCCCTGGGGATCCCCTGAAAGTACTGACACACTCCCTGGGACTCCCTGTAAATACTGACATATCCGCACCTGGGGATCCCTGTAAATACTGACACACTCCCAACTGGGGATCCCCTGTAAAAACTAACATACTCCCCTCAGGGGGCCCCCCGTAAACACAGACACACTCCTGCCCTGGGGATTGCCTGTAAATACTGACACACTCCCACCTGGGGAATCGCCCTGTAAATACTGACACACTCCCCTCTGGGGATCCCTGTAAATACTGACACACTCCGCAACTGGGGACCACCTGTAAATACTGACACACTCCCCAGGACTTCCTGTAAATGTTCACACACTCCCCGAGAATCCTTGTAAATATTGAAATACTCCCCAGGACTCCCAGTAAATACTGACACACTCCCCGAGACTCCCTGTAAAGACTGACACACTCCCTGGGACTCCCTGTAAACACTGACACACTCCACGGGAATCGCTGTAAATACTAGTATACTCCCTGGGACTCTCTGTAAGTACCGACCCACTCCCCCTCTGGGGACACCCTGTAAATACTGACACACTCCCCCGGGGATCCCCCGTAAATACTGACACACTGCCCCTCTGGGGATCCCCAGTAAATAATGACACACTCGCCCCTGGGGACACCCTGTAAATACTGACACACTCCTCCGGGGCATACCCAGTACATACTAATACATTCCCTCTCTGGGGACCACCTGTAAATACTGGCACACTCCGCACCTGGGGATTCCTGTAAATACTGACACACTCCCCCTCTGGGGACACCCTGAAAATACTGACACTCTCCCCCTCTGGCGATCCCCTGTAAATACAGACACACTCTGCTACTGGGCATCCCCTATAAATACTGACACATACCTGCCCTGGGGACACCCTGTAAATACTAACACACTCCCCTCTGGGGATTCCCTGTAAATACTGACACACTCCCCTCTGCGGACTCCCAGTAAATACTGACACACTCCCCTCTGCGGACTCCCAGTAAATACTGACACACTCCCCGTCTGAGGACCACCAATAAAATCTGACACACTCCCACCTGGGGATCCCCTGTAAATACTGACACACTCCCCGGGGACTCCTTGTTACTACTGACACACTCCCCGGGACTCCCTGTAAATACTGACACATTACCCGGGACAACCTGTAAATACTAACACACTCTCCAGGAATCGCTGTAAATACTGACAGACTCACCAGGACTCCCTGTAAATACTGATACACGCCTTCGGACTCCCTGCAAATACTGACACACTCCCCGGGAATCCCTGTAAATGTTCACACACCCCCTGAGACTCCCTGTAAATATTGAAACACTCCCTGGGAATCGCTGTAAATACTGACACACTCCACGGGACTCCCTGTAAATATTGAAACACTCTCCGGGAATCGCTGTAAATACTGACACACTCCCCGAGACTCCCTGTAAATACTGACACACTACACGGGAATCGCTGTAAATACTAGTACACTTCCTGGGACTCCCTGTAAGAACCGACACACTCCCCCTCTGGGGACACCCTGTAAATACTGACCCACTCCACCGGGGAAGACCCAGTAAATACTGATACATTCCCTCTCTGGGGACCACCTGTAAATACTGACACACTCCGCACCTGGGGATTCCTGTAAATACTGACACACTCCCAACTGGGGATCCCCTGTAAATACTGACACAATCCCCTCTGGGGTTCCCTGTAAATACTGACACACTCCCCTGTGGGGACACCCTGTAAATACTGACACACTCCCCTCTGGGGACACCCTGTAAATACTGACACACTCCGCACCTGGGGATTCCTGTAAATACTGACACACTCCCAACTGGGGATCCCCTGTAAATACTGACACAATCCCCTCTGGGGTTCCCTGTAAATACTGACACACTCCCCTCTGGGGATCCCCTGTAAATACTGACACACTCCCTTTTTAGGATCCCCTGTAAATTCTGATGCACTCCCCCTCTGGGGACACCCTGTAAATACTGACACACTTCCCCTCTGGGGTTCCTCTGTAAATGCATGACACACTCCCCCTGTGGGGATATTCTGTAAATACTGACACTCTCCCCCTCTGGGGAATCCCCTGTAAATACAGACACACTCCGCAACTGGGGATCCCCTGTAAATACTGACACATTCCCCTCTGGGGATCCGCTGTAAATACTGACACATTACCCACTGTGGTCTCCCACTAAATACTGACACACTCCCTCTCTGAGGACCCCCTATAAAATCTGACACACTCCCAACTGGGGATCCCCCATAAATACTGACCCACTCCCCGGGGACTCCCTGTAAATACTGACACACTCCCCGGGAATCTCTGTTAATACTGACACACTCCCCGGGACTCCCTGTAAATGTTAACACACTCCCCAGGACTCCCTGTAAATACTGACACACTCCCCGGGACTCCCTGTAAATGTTAACACACTCCCCAGGAATCCCTGTAAATACTGACACACTCCCCGGGACTCCCAGTAAGTATGAGCACATTCCCTGAGACTCCCTGTAGGTTCCGACCCACTCCCTCTCTGGGGATTCCCTGTAAATACTGACACACTCCCACCTGGGGATCCCCTGTAAATATGACACATTCCCCCCTGGGAATCCCCTGCACATACTGACACACTCCCTGGGACTCCCTGTAAATACTGACATACTCCGCACCTGGGGATCCCTGTAAATACTGACACACTCCCCGGGACTCCCAGTAAATACGAGTAAATCCCCTGGGACTCCCTGTAAGTACCGATGCACTCCCCCTCTGGGGATTCCCTGTAAATACTAACACACTCTCTGGGAATCGCTGTAAATACTGACACACTCCCACTCTGGGGACACCCTGTAAATACTGACCCACTCCCCCTCTGGGGACCCCCTATAATATCTGACACAATCCCCCCTGGGGATCCCCTGTAAATACTGACACACTCCCTGGGACTCCCTCTAAATACTGACACACTCCCCTCTGCGGACTCCCAGTAAATACTGACACACTCCCACCTGGGGATCCCTGTAAATACTGACACACTCTCCGGGGTCTCCCTGTAACTACTGACATACTCCCCGGGACTCACTTTAAATACTGACACAATACCTGGGTCAACCGGTAAATACTGACACACTCTCCGGGAATTGCTGTAAATACTGACACACTCCCCGGGACTCCCTGTAAATGTTAACACACTCCCCGGGACTCCCTGTAAATACTGACACACTCCCTGGGACTCCCTGCAAATACTGACACACTCCCCGGGAATCCCTGTAAATGTTAACACACTCCCCAGGACACCCTCTAAATACTGACACACTCCCTGGGACTCCCTGTAAATACTGACACACTCCTCTCTGGGGATCCCTGTAAATACTGACAAAATCCGCAACTGGGGATACCTGTAAATACTGACACACTCCCCCTCTGGGGACCCCTGTAAATTCTGACCCACTCCCCCCCTGGGGACCACCTGTAAATACTGACACACTCCGCACCTTGGGATCCCTATAAATACTAACACACGCCCCCCTGGGGATCCCCTGTAAATACTGACACACCCCTCCTCTGGGGACCCCTATAAAATCTGACACACTCGCCGGGGGACTCCGTGTAAATACTGCAACTCTCCCCGGGACTCCCTGTAAATACTGACACACTCTCCGGGACTCCCTGTAATTACTGACACACTCCCAAGGACTCCCTGTAAATGTTAACACACTCCCCGGGACTCCCTGTAAATACAAACACACTAACTGGGACTCCCTGTAAATATTGACACACTCCCCGGGAATCGCTGTAAATACTAGTACACTCCCTGGGACTCCCTGTAAGTACCGACCCACTCCCCTTCTGGGGATACCCTGAATATACTGATACAATCCCCCCTGGGGAAACCCTGTAAATACTAACACACACCCCTCTGGTGATCCCCTGTAAACAGTGACACATTCACCACTGGGGACCCCCTGTAAATACGGACACACTCCCCCCGGGGATCACCTGTAAGTACGGACACATTCCCTCTCTGGGGATCTCCTGCAAATACTAACACACTAACCTCTGGGGACGCCCTGCTAATACTGACACATTCCCCTCTCGGGATCCCCTCTAAATACTAACACACTCCCTCTCTGCGGATCCCCTGTAAATTCTGACCCACTCTCCCTCTGGGGATCCCCTGTAAATACCAACACAACCCCTCTGGGGATCCCCTGTAAATACTGACACACTCCCCTCTGGGGTCCGTCTGTAAGCACTGACACATTCCCCTCTGGGGACCCCCTACAAATACTGACACAATCCCCTCTAGGGATACCCTGTAAATAAAATCTGATTGAAGATTTGTAGCTCGGGTATCCGTTGTTGTGGTTCTGCTCGCCGAGCTGGAAGTTTTTGCTGCAAACGTTTCGTTCCCTGGCTAGGGAACATCATCAGTGCTGTTGGAGCCTCGTGTGAAGCGCTGCTTTGATGTTTCTTCCGGTATTTATATTGGTTTGTTCTTGCCGCTTCCGGGTGTCAGTTTCAGCTGCAGTGATTTGTATGTGGGGTCCAGGTCGATGTGTCTGTTGATGGATGTTCTTGCCGTTTCCGGGTGTCAGTTTCAGCTGTAGTGGTTTGTATATGGTGTCCAGGTCGATGTGTCTGTTTGGCATGAGCCAAACTAACGTAGTTTACAAAATACCATGCAAGGACTGCACAAAACACTATATAGGACAAACAGGAAGACAGCTAACAATCCGCATCCATGAACATCAGCTAGCCACAAAATGGCACGACCAGCTATCTCTAGTAGCCATACACTCAGACAACCAGCAACATGAATTTGACTGGGAAAACACCACTATCATAGGACAAGCCAGACAGAGAACAGCCAGAGAATTCCTAGAAGCATGGCATTCATCCCCAAACTCCATCAACAGACACATTGACCTGGACACCATATACAAACCACTACAGCTGAAACTGACACCCGGAAACGGCAAGAACATCCATCAACAGACACATCGACCTGGACCCCACACACAAATCACTGCAGCTGAAACTGACACCCGGAAGCGGCAAGAACAAACCAATATAAATACCGGAAGAAACATCAAAGCAGCGCTTCACACGAGGCTCCAACAGCACTGATGATGTTCCCTAGCCAGGGAACGAAACGTTTGCAGCAAAAACTTCCAGCTCGGCGAGTAGAACCACAACATACCCTGTAAATACTAACACGCTCCCCTCTGGGGAGCCCCTGTAAATACTGACACACTCCCACCTGGGGATCCCCTGTAAATACTGACACACTCCCACCTGGGGATCCCCTGTAAATACTGACACACTCCCACTCTGGGGATCCCCTGTAAATACTGACACACTCCCCCTCTGGGGATCCCTGTAGACACTGACACACTCTCCCAGGGGTCCCACCTGTAAATACTGACACACTTCCACCTGGGGATCCCCCGTAAATACTGACATACTCCCTAGGACTCCCTGTAAATCCTAACACACTCCCTGGACCTCTCTGTCAATACGAACACACCCCCTGAGACTCTCTGTAAATTCGAACACACTCCCCGGGACTTACAGTAAATACTAACACACTCCCCAGGACTCCCTGTAAATGTTCACACACTCCCCGAGAATCCTTGTAAATATTGAAACACTCCCCGGGACTCCCTGTAAATACTGACACACTCCCCGGAGACTCCCTGTAAATACTAACACAATCTCCGGGAATCTCTGTTAATACTGACACACTCCCCGGGACTCCCTGTAAATATTGAAAGACTCCCCGGGACTCCCTGTAAATACTGACACACTCCCCGGAGACTCCCTGTAAATACTGACACACTCCACGGAGACTCCCTGTAAATACTAACACAATCTCCGGGAATCTCTGTTAATACTGACACACTCCCCGGGACTCCCTGTAAATGTTAACACACTCCCCAGGAATCCCTGTAAATACTGACACACTCCCCGGGACTCCCTGTAAATGTTAACACACTCCCCAGGAATCCCTGTAAATACTGACACACTCCCCGGGACTCCCAGTAAGTATGAGCACATTCCCTGAGACTCCCTGTAGGTTCCGACCCACTCCCTCTCTGGGGATTCCCTGTAAATACTGACACACTCCCACCTGGGGATCCCCTGTAAATATGACACATTCCCCCCTGGGGATCCCCTGTACATACTGACACACTCCCTGGGACTCCCTGTAAATACTGACATACTCCGCACCTGGGACTCCCTGTAAATACTGACACACTCCCCGGGACTCCCAGTAAATACGAGTAAATCCCCTGGGACTCCCTGTAAGTACCGATGCACTCCCCCTCTGGGGATTCCCTGTAAATACTAACACACTCTCTGGGAATCGCTGTAAATACTGACACACTCCCACTCTGGGGACACCCTGTAAATACTGACCCACTCCCCCTCTGGGGACTCCCTATAATATCTGACACAATCCCCCCTGGGACTCCCTGTAAATACTGACACACTCTCCCTGGTGTCCCCCCTGTAAATACTGACACACTCCCACCTGGGGATCCCTGTAAATACTGACACACTCTCCGGGGTCTCCCTGTAACTACTGACACACTCCCTGGGACTCACTTTAAGTACTGACACATTACCTGGGACAACCGGTAAATACTAACACACTCTCCGGGAATTGCTGTAAATACTGACACACTCCCCAGGACTCCCTGTAAATGTTAACACACTCCCCGGGACTCCCTGTAAATACTGACACACTCCCTGGGACTCCCTGTAAATACTGACATACTCTGCACCTGGGGATCCCTGGAAATACTGACACACTCCCCCCTGGGGATCCCCTGTAAATACTGACACACTCCCAACTGGGGATCCCCTGTAAAAACTAACATACTCACCGCAGGGGGCTCCCCGTAAACACAGACACACTCCTGCCCTGGGGATTGCCTGTAAATACTGACACACTCCCACCTGTGGTTCCCCCTGTAAATACTGACACACTCTTCTCTGGGGATCCCTGTAAATACTGACAAACTCCGCAACTGGGGATACCTGTAAATTCTGACCCACTCCTCCTCTGGGGACCACCTGTAAATACTGACACACTCCCTGGGCGACTCCGTGTAAATACTGCAACTCTCCCCGGGACTCCCTGTAATTACTGACACACTCCCAAGGACTCCCTGTAAATACAAACACACTAACTGGGACTCCCTGTAAATATTGACACACTCCCCGGGAATCGCTGTAAATACTAGTACACTCCCTGGGACTCTCTGTAAGTACCGACCCACTCCCCCTCTGGGGACACCCTGTAAATACTGACACACTCCCCGAGACTCCCTGTAAAGACTGACACACTACCTGGGACTCCCTGTAAACACTGACACACTCCACGGGAATCGCTGTAAATACTAGTATACTCCCTGGGACTCTCTGTAAGTACCGACCCACTGCCCCTCTGGGGACACCCTGTAAATACTGACACACTCCACCGGGGATCCCCCGTAAATACTGACACACTGCCCCTCTGGGGATCCCCAGTAAATAATGACACACTCGCCCCTGGGGACACCCTGTAAATACTGACACACTCCTCCGGGGCATACCCAGTACATACTGATACATTCCCTCTCTGGGGACCACCTGTAAATACTGGCACACTCCGCACCTGGGGATTCCTGTAAATACTGACACACTCCCAACTGGGGATCCCCTGTAAATATGGACACAATCATCTCTGGGGTTCCCTGTAAATACTGACACACTCCCCCTCTGGGGACACCCTGAAAATACTGACACTCTCCCCCTCTGGCGATCCCCTGTAAATACAGACACACTCTGCTACTGGGCATCCCCTATAAATACTGACACATACCAACCCTGGGGACGCCCTGTAAATACTAACACACTCCCCTCTGGGGACCCCCTGTAAATACTAACACACTCCCCTCTGGGGTTCCCTGTAAATACTGACACACTCCCCTCTGGGGACACCCTATAAATACTGACACACTCCGCACCTGGGGATTCCTGTAAATACTGACACACTCCCAACTGGGGATCCCCTGTAAATACTGACACAATCCCCTCTGGGGTTCCCTGTAAATACTGACACACTCCCCTCTGGGGATCCCCTGTAAATACTGACACACTCCCTTTTTAGGATCCCCTGTAAATTCTGATGCACTCCCCCTCTGGGGACACCCTGTAAATACTGACACACTTCCCCTCTGGGGTTCCTCTGTAAATGCTGACACACTCCCCCTGTGGGGATATTCTGTAAATACTGACACACTCCCCCTCTGGGGAATCCCCTGTAAATACAGACACACTCCGCAACTGGGGATCCCCTGTAAATACTGACACATTCCCCTCTGGGGATCTGCTGTAAATACTGACACATTACCCACTGTGGTCTCCCACTAAATACTGACACACTCCCCCTCTGAGGACCCCCTATAAAATCTGACACACTCCCAACTGGGGATCCCCCATAAATACTGACCCACTCCCCGGGGACTCCCTGTAAATACTGACCCACTCCCCGGGAATCTCTGTTAATACTGACACACTCCCCGGGACTCCCTGTAAATGTTAACACACTCCCCAGGACTCCCTGTAAATACTGACACACTCCCCGGGACTCCCTGTAAATGTTAACACACTCCCCAGGAATCCCTGTAAATACTGACACACTCCCCGGGACTCCCAGTAAGTATGAGCACATTCCCTGAGACTCCCTGTAAGTTCCGACCCACTCCCTCTCTGGGGATCCCCTGTAAATATGACACATTCCCCCCTGGGGATCCCTGGAAATACTGACACTCTCCCCCTCTGGGGATATCCTGTAAATACTGACACACTCCCCCTCTGGGGACCCCCTATAAAATCTGACACACTCCCACCTGGGGATCCCCTGTAAATACTGACACACTCCCCGGAGACTCCCTGTAAATACTGACACACTCCCCGGAGACTCCCTGTAAATACTAACACAATCTCCGGGAATCTCTGTTAATACTGACACACTCCCCGGGGACTCCCTGTAAATACTGACACACTCTCTGGGACTCCCTGTAAATACTGACACACTCCCCGGGACTCGCTGTAAATGTTAACACACTCCCCTGGACTCCCTGTAAATACTGACACACTCCCCGGGACTCCCTGTAAATGTTAACACACTCCCCAGTACTCCCTGTAAATACTGACACACTCCCCGGGACTCCCAGTAAATACGAGCACATTCCCTGAGACTCCCTGTAAGTACCAACCCACTCCCTCTCTGGGGACTCCCTGTCAATACTGACACACTCCCACCTGGGGATCCCCTGTAAATATGACACATTCCCCCCTGGGGATCCCTGTAAATACTGACACACTCCCAACTGGGGATCACCTGTAAAAACTAACATACTCCCCTCAGGGGGCCCCCCGTAAACACAGACACACTCCTGCCCTGGAGATTGCCTGTAAATACTGACACACTCCCACCTGGGGATCCCCTGTAAATACTGACACACTCCCCCTGGGGATCCCCTGTAAATACTGATACACTCCCAACTGGGGATCCCCTGTAAAAACTAACATACTCCCCTCAGGGGGCCCCCCGTAAACACAGACACACTCCTGCCCTGGAGATTGCCTGTAAATACTGACACACTCCCACCTGGGACTCCCTGTAAATACTGACACACTCCCCGGGACTCCCAGTAAATACGAGTAAATCCCCTGGGACTCCCTGTAAGTACCGATGCACTCCCCCTCTGGGGATTCCCTGTAAATACTAACACACTCTCTGGGAATCGCTGTAAATACTGACACACTCCCACTCTGGGGACACCCTGTAAATACTGACACACTCCCCCTCTGGGGACCCCCTATAATATCTGACACAATCCCCCCTGGGACTCCCTGTAAATACTGACACACTCCCCAGGACTTCCTGTAAATGTTCACACACTCCCCGAGAATCCTTGTAAATATTGAAATACTCCCCAGGACTCCCTGTAAATACTGACACACTCCCCGGGACTCCCAGTAAGTATGAGCACATTCCCTGAGACTCCCTGTAAGTTCCCACCCACCCCCTCTCTGGGGATTCCCTGGAAAGACTGACACACTCCCACCTGGGGATCCCCTGTAAATATGACACATTCCCCCCGGGGATCCCCTGAAAATACTGACACACTCCCTGGGACTCCCTGTAAATACTGACATACTCCGCACCTGGGGATCCCTGGAAATACTGACACACTCCCAACTGGGGATCCCCTGTAAAAACTAACATACTCCCCTCAGGGGGCCCCCCGTAAACACAGACACACTCCTGCCCTGGGGATTGCCTGTAAATACTGACACACTCCCCTCTGGGGATCCCCCTGTAAATACTGACACACTCCCCGGGACTCCCAGTAAGTATGAGCACATTCCCTGAGACTCCCTGTAGGTTCCGACCCACCCCCTCTCTGGGGATTCCCTGTAAATACTAACACACTCTCTGGGAATCGCTGTAAATACTGACACACTCCCACTCTGGGGACACCCTGTAAATACTGACCCACTCCCCCTCTGGGGACCCCCTATAATATCTGACACAATCCCCCCTGGGACTCCCTGTAAATACTGACACACTCTCCCTGGTGTCCCCCCTGCAAATACTGACACACTCCCACCTGGGGATCCCTGTAAATACTGACACACTCTCCGGGGTCTCCCTGTAACTACTGACACACTCCCTGGGACTCACTTTAAATACTGATACATTACCTGGGACAACCGGTAAATACTAACACACTCTCCGGGAATTGCTGTAAATACTGACACACTCCCCAGGACTCCCTGTAAATGTTAACACACTCCCCGGGACTCCCTGTAAATACTGACACACTCCCTGGGACTCCCTGCAAATACTGACACACTCTCCGGGAATCCCTGTAAATGTTAACACACTCCCCAGGACACCCACTAAATACTGACACACTCCCTGGGACTCCCTGTAAATACTGACATACTCCGCACCTGGGGATCCCTGGAAATACTGACATACTCCCCCTGGGGATCCCCTGTAAATACTGACACACTCCCAACTGGGGATCCCCTGTAAAAACTAACATATTCACCGCAGGGGGCTCCCCGTAAACACAGACACACTCCTGCCCTGGGGATTGCCTGTAAATACTGACACACTCCCACCTGTGGTTCCCCCTGTAAATACTGACACACTCTTCTCTGGGGATCCCTGTAAATACTGACAAACTCCGCAACTGGGGATACCTGTAAATACTGACACACTCCCCCTCTGGGGACCCCTGTAAATTCTGACCCACTCCTCCTCTGGGGACCACCTGTAAATACTGACACACTCCCCGGGCGACTCCGTGTAAATACTGCAACTCTCCCCGGGACTCCCTGTAATTACTGACACACTCCCAAGGACTCCCTGTAAATGTTAACACACTCCCCGGGACTCCCTGTAAATACAAACACACTAACTGGGACTCCCTGTAAATATTGACACACTCCCCGGGAATCGCTGTAAATACTAGTACACTCCCTGGGACTCTCTGTAAGTACCGACCCACTCCCCCTCTGGGGACACCCTGTAAATACTGACACACTCCCCCGGGGATCCCCCGTAAATACTGACACACTGCCCCTCTGGGGATCCCCAGTAAATAATGACACACTCGCCCCTGGGGACACCCTGTAAATACTGACACACTCCTCCGGGGCATACCCAGTACATACTGATACATTCCCTCTCTGGGGACCACCTGTAAATACTGGCACACTCCGCACCTGGGGATTCCTGTAAATACTGACACACTCCCAACTGGGGATCCCCTGTAAATATGGACACAATCGTCTCTGGGGTTCCCTGTAAATACTGACACACTCCCCCTCTGGGGACATCCTGAAAATACTGACACTCTCCCCCTCTGGCGATCCCCTGTAAATACAGACACACTCTGCTACTGGGCATCCCCTATAAATACTGACACATACCTGCCCTGGGGACCCCCTGTAAATACTAACACACTCCCCTCTGGGGATCCCCTGTAAATACTGACACACTCCCCTCTGCGGACTCCCAGTAAATACTGACACACTCCCCGTCTGAGGACCACCAATAAAATCTGACACACTCCCACCTGGGGATCCCCTGTAAATACTGACACACTCCCCGGGGACTCCCTGTTACTACTGACACACTCCCCGGGACTCCCTGTAAATACTGACACATTACCCGGGACAACCTGTAAATACTAACACACTCTCCGGGAATCGCTGTAAATACTGACAGACTCACCAGGACTCCCTGTAAATACTGATACACGCCCTGGGACTCCCTGCAAATACTGACACACTCCCCGGGAATCCCTGTAAATGTTCACACACCCCCTGAGACTCCCTGTAAATATTGAAACACTCCCTGGGAATCGCTGTAAATACTGGCACACTCCACGGGACTCCCTGTAAATACTGACACACTACACGGGAATCGCTGTAAATACTAGTACACTTCCTGGGACTCCCTGTAAGAACCGACACACTCCCCCTCTGGGGACCACCTGTAAATACTGACCCACTCCACCGGGGAAGACCCAGTAAATACTGATACATTCCCCCTCTGGGGACCACCTGTAAATACTGACACACTCCGCACCTGGGGATTCCTGTAAATACTGACACACTCCCAACTGGGGATCCCCTGCAAATACTGACACAATCCCCTCTGGGGTTCCCTGTAAATACTGACACACTCCCTCTGGGGACACCCTGTAAATACTGACACACTCCGCACCTGGGGATTCCTGTAAATACTGACACACTCCCAACTGGGGATCCCCTGTAAATTCTGAAACAATCCCCTCTGGGGTTCCCTGTAAATACTGACACACTCCCCTGTGGGGACACCCTGTAAATACTGACACACTCCCTTTTTAGGATCCCCTGTAAATTCTGATGCACTCCCCCTCTGGGGACACCCTGTAAATACTGACACACTCCCCCTCTGGGGTTCCTCTGTAAATGCTGACACACTCCCCCTGTGGGGATATTCTGCAAATACTGACACTCTCCCCCTCTGGGGAATCCCCTGTAAATACAGACACACTACGCAACTGGGGATCCCCTGTAAATACTGACACATTCCTGCCCTGGGGACTCCCTGGGACTCCCTGTAAATACTGACATACTCTGCACCTGGGGATCCCTGGAAATAATGACACTCTCCCCCTCTGGGGATATCCTGTAAATACTGACACACTCCCCCTCTGGGGACCCCCTGTAAATACTAACACACTCCACTCTGGGGATCCGCTGTAAATACTGACACACCACTCTCTGCGGACTCCCAGTTAATACTGACACACTCCCCCTCTGAGGACCCCCTATAAAATCTGACACACTCCCACCTGGGGATCCCCTGTAAATTCTGACACACTCCCCGGGGACTCCCTGTAAATACTAACACACTCCCCGGGACTTGCTGTAAATGTTAACACACTCCCCAGGACTCCCTGTAAATACTGACACACTCCCCGGGACTCGCTGTAAATGTTAACACACTCCCCAGGACTCCCTGTAAATACTGACACACTCCCCGGGACTCCCAGTAAATACGAGCACATTCCCTGAGACTCCCTGTAAGTACCAACCCACTCCCTCTCTGGGGATTCCCTGTAAATACTGACACACTCCCACTTGGGGATCCCCTGTAAATACTGACACACTCCCTGGGACTCCCTGCAAATACTGACATACTCCGCACCTGGGGATCCCTGGAAATACTGACACACTCCCCCTGGGGATCCCCTGTAAATACTGACACACTCCCAACTGGGGATCCCCTGTAAAAACTAACATACTCCACTCAGGGGGCCCCCCGTAAACACAGACACACTCCTGCCCTGGGGATTGCCTGTAAATACTGACACACTCCCCTCTGGGGATCCCCCTGTAAATACTGACACACTCCCCAGGACTTCCTGTAAATGTTCACACACTCCCCGAGAATCCTTGTAAATATTGAAACACTCCCCGGGACTCCCTGTAAATACTGACACACTCCCCGGAGACTCCCTGTAAATACTAACACAATCTCCGGGAATCTCTGTTAATACTGACACACTCCCCGGGACTCCCAGTAAGTATGAGCACATTCCCTGAGACTCCCTGTAAGTTCCGACCCACCCCCTCTCTGGGGATTCCCTGTAAATACTGACACACTCCCACCTGGGGATCCCCTGTAAATATGACACATTCCCCCCTGGGGATCCCCTGTAAATACTGACACACTCCCTGGGACTCCCTGTAAATACTGACATACTCCGCACCTGGGGATCCCTGGAAATACTGACACACTCCCCGGAACTCCCAGTAAATACGAGTAAATGCCCTGGGACTCCCTGTAAGTACCGATGCACTCCCCCTCTGGGGATTCCCTGTAAATACTAACACACTCTCTGGGAATCGCTGTAAATACTGACACACTCCCACTCTGGGGACACCCTGTAAATACTGACCCACTCCCCCTCTGGGGACCCCCTATAATATCTGACACAATCCCCCCTGGGGATCCCCTGTAAATACTGACACACTCCCTGGGACTCCCTGTAAATACTGACATACTCCGCACCTGGGGATCCCTGGAAATACTGACACACTCCCCGGGACTCCCAGTAAATACGAGTAAATGCCCTGGGACTCCCTGTAAGTACCGATGCACTCCCCCTCTGGGGATTCCCTGTAAATACTAACACACTCTCTGGGAATCGCTGTAAATACTGACACACTCCCACTCTGGGGACACCCTGTAAATACTGACCCACTCCCCCTCTGGGGACCCCCTATAATATCTGACACAATCCCCCCTGGGGATCCCCTGTAAATACTGACACACTCCCTGGGACTCCCTCTAAATACTGACACACTCCCCGTGTGAGGACCACCAATAAAATCTGACACACTCCCACCTGGGGATCCCCTGTAAATACTGACACACTCCCCGGGGACTCCCTGTTACTACTGACACACTCCCCAGGACTCCCTGTAAATACTGACACATTACCCGGGACAACCTGTAAATACTAACACACTCTCCGGGAATCGCTGTAAATACTGACAGACTCACCAGGACTCCCTGTAAATACTGATACACGCCCTGGGACTCCCTGCAAATACTGACACACTCCCCGGGAATCCCTGTAAATGTTCACACACCCCCTGAGACTCCCTGTAAATATTGAAACACTCTCCGGGCATCGCTGTAAATACTGACACACTCCACGGGACTCCCTGTAAATATTGAAACACTCTCCGGGAATCGCTGTAAATACTGACACACTCCCCGAGACTCCCTGTTAATACTGACACACTACACGGGAATCGCTGTAAATACTAGTACACTTCCTGGGACTCCCTGTAAGAACCGACACACTCCCCCTCTAGGGACACCCTGTAAATACTGACCCACTCCACCGGGGAAGACCCAGTAAATACTGATACATTCCCTCTCTGGGGACCACCTGTAAATACTGACACACTCCGCACCTGGGGATTCCTGTAAATACTGACACACTCCCAACTGGGGATCCCCTGCAAATACTGACACAATCCCCTCTGGGGTTCCCTGTAAATACTGACACACTCCCCTCTGGGGACACCCTGTAAATACTGACACACTCCCCTTTGGGGACACCCTGTAAATACTGACACACTCCGCACCTGGGGATTCCTGTAAATACTGACACACTCCCAACTGGGGATCCCCTGTAAATTCTGAAACAATCCCCTCTGGGGTTCCCTGTAAATACTGACACACTCCCCTCTGGGGATCCCCTGTAAATACTGACACACTCCCTTTTTAGGATCCCCTGTAAATTCTGATGCACTCCCCCTCTGGGGACACCCTGTAAATACTGACACACTCCCCCTCTGGGCTTCCTCTGTAAATGCTGACACATTCCCCCTGTGGGGATATTCTGTAAATACTGACACTCTCCCCCTCTGGGGAATCCCCTGTAAATACAGACACACTACGCAACTGGGGATCCCCTGTAAATACTGACACATTCCTGCCCTGGGGACCCCCTGTAAATACTAACACACTCCCCTCTGGGGATCCGCTGTAAATACTGACACATTCCTGCCCTGGGGACCCCCTGTAAAGACTAACACACTCCCCTCTGGGGATCCGCTGTAAATACTGACACATTACCCACTGTGGTCTCCCACTAAATACTGACACAATCCTCCTCTGAGGACCCCCTATAAAATCTGACACACTCCCATCTGCGGATCCCCCATAAATACTGACCCACTCCCCGGGGACTCCCTGTAAATACTAACACACTCTCCGGGAATCTCTGTTAATACTGACACACTCCCCGGGACTCCCTGTAAATGTTAACACACTCCCCAGGACTCCCTGTAAATACTGACACACTCCCCGGGACTCCCTGTAAATGTTAACACACTCCCCAGGACTCCCTGTAAATACTGACACACTCCCCGGGACTCCCAGTAAGTATGAGCACATTCCCTGAGACTCCCTGTAAGTTCCGACCCACTCCCTCTCTGGGGATTCCCTGTAAATACTGACACACTCCCACCTGAGGATCCCCTGTAAATATGACACATTCCCCCCTGGGGATCCCCTGTACATACTGACACACTCCCTGGGACTCCCTGTAAATACTGACATACTCCGCACCTGGGGATCCCTGGAAATACTGACACTCTCCCCCTATGGGGATATCCTGTAAATACTGATACACTCCCCCTCTGGGGACCCCCTGTAAATACTAACACACTCCACTCTGGGGATCCGCTGTAAATACTGACACACCACCCTCTGCGGACTCCCAGTTAATACTGACACACTCCCCCTCTGAGGACCCCCTATAAAATCTGACACCCTCCCACCTGGGGATCCCCTGTAAATTCTGACACACTCCCCGGGGACTCCCTGTAAATACTAACACACTCCCCGGGACTCGCTGTAAATGTTAACACACTCCCCAGGACTCCCTGTAAATACTGACACACTCCCCGGGACTCCCAGTAAATACGAGCACATTCCCTGAGACTCCCTGTAAGTACCAACCCACTCCCTCTCTGGGGATTCCCTGTAAATACTGACACACTCCCACCTGGGGATCCCCTGTAAATTCTGACACACTCCCCGGGGACTCCCTGTAAATACTAATACACTCCCCGGGACTCGCTGAAAATGTTAACACACTCCCCAGGACTCCCTGCAAATACTGACACACTCCCCAGGACTCGCTGTAAATGTTAACACACTCCCCAGGACTCCCTGTAAATACTGACACACTCCCCGGGACTCCCAGTAAATACGAGCACATTCCCTGAGACTCCCTGTAAGTACCAACCCACTCCCTCTCTGGGGATTCCCTGTAAATACTGACACACTCCCACCTGGGGATCCCCTGTAAATACTGACACACTCCCTGGGACTCCCTGCAAATACTGACATACTCCGCACCTGGGGATCCCTGGAAATACTGACACACTCCCCCTGGGGATCCCCTGTAAATACTGACACACTCCCAACTGGGGATCCCCTGTAAAAACTAACATACTCCCCTCAGGGGGCCCCCCGTAAACACAGACACACTCCTGCCCTGGGGATTGCCTGTAAATACTGACACACTCCCCTCTGGGGATCCCCTGTAAATACTGACACACTCCCCAGGACTTCCTGTAAATGTTCACACACTCCCCGAGAATCCTTGTAAATATTGAAACACTCCCCGGGACTCCCTGTAAATACTGACACACCCCCGGAGACTCCCTGTAAATACTAACACAATCTCCGGGAATCTCTGTTAATACTGACACACTCCCCGGGACTCCCTGTAAATGTTAACACACTCCCCGGGACTCCCTGTAAATACTGACACACTCCCCGGGACTCCCTGTAAATGTTAACACACTCCCCAGGACTCCCTGTAAATACTGACACACTCCCCGGGACTCCCAGTAAGTATGAGCACATTCCCTGAGACTCCCTGTAAGTTCCGACCCACCCCCACTCTGGGGATCCCTGTAAATACTGACACACTCCCACCTGGGGATCCCCTGTAAATATGACACATTCCCCCCTGGGGATCCCCTGTAAATACTAGTACACTCCCTGGGACTCCCTGTAAGTACTGACCCACTCCCCCTCTGGGGACACCCTGTAAATACTGACAAACTCCCCTGGGGATTCCCCGTAAATACTGACACACCCCTCCTCTGGGGACCCCTATAAAATCTGACACACTCGCCGGGGGACTCCGTGTAAATACTGCAACTCTCCCCGGGACTCCCTGTAAATACTGACACACTCTCCGGGACTCCCTGTAATTACTGACACACTCCCAAGGACTCCCTGTAAATGTTAACACACTCCCCGGGACTCCCTGTAAATACAAACACACTAACTGGGACTCCCTGTAAATATTGACACACTCCCCGGGAATCGCTGTAAATACTAGTACACTCCCTGGGACTCCCTGTAAGTACCGACCCACTCCCCTTCTGGGGATACCCTGAATATACTGATACAATCCCCCCTGGGGAAACCCTGTAAATACTAACACACACCCCTCTGGTGATCCCCTGTAAACAGTGACACATTCACCACTGGGGACCCCCTGTAAATACGGACACACTCCCCCGGGGATCACCTGTAAGTACGGACACATTCCCTCTCTGGGGATCCCCTGCAAATACTAACACACTAACCTCTGGGGACGCCCTGCTAATACTGACACATTCCCCTCTCGGGATCCCCTCTAAATACTAACACACTCCCTCTCTGCGGATCCCCTGTAAATTCTGACCCACTCTCCCTCTGGGGATCCCCTGTAAATACCAACACAACCCCTCTGGGGATCCCCTGTAAATACTGACACACTCCCCTCTGGGGTCCGTCTGTAAGCACTGACACATTCCCCTCTGGGGACCCCCTACAAATACTGACACAATCCCCTCTAGGGATACCCTGTAAATAAAATCTGATTGAAGATTTGTAGCTCGGGTATCCGTTGTTGTGGTTCTGCTCGCCGAGCTGGAAGTTTTTGCTGCAAACGTTTCGTTCCCTGGCTAGGGAACATCATCAGTGCTGTTGGAGCCTCGTGTGAAGCGCTGCTTTGATGTTTCTTCCGGTATTTATATTGGTTTGTTCTTGCCGCTTCCGGGTGTCAGTTTCAGCTGCAGTGATTTGTATGTGGAGTCCAGGTCGATGTGTCTGTTGATGGATGTTCTTGCCGTTTCCGGGTGTCAGTTTCAGCTGTAGTGGTTTGTATATGGTGTCCAGGTCGATGTGTCTGTTTGGCATGAGCCAAACTAACGTAGTTTACAAAATACCATGCAAGGAGTGCACAAAACACTATATAGGACAAACAGGAAGACAGCTAACAATCCGCATCCATGAACATCAGCTAGCCACAAAATGGCACGACCAGCTATCTCTAGTAGCCATACACTCAGACAACCAGCAACATGAATTTGACTGGGAAAACACCACTATCATAGGACAAGCCAGACAGAGAACAGCCAGAGAATTCCTAGAAGCATGGCATTCATCCCCAAACTCCATCAACAGACACATTGACCTGGACACCATATACAAACCACTACAGCTGAAACTGACACCCGGAAACGGCAAGAACATCCATCAACAGACACATCGACCTGGACCCCACACACAAATCACTGCAGCTGAAACTGACACCCGGAAGCGGCAAGAACAAACCAATATAAATACCGGAAGAAACATCAAAGCAGCGCTTCACACGAGGCTCCAACAGCACTGATGATGTTCCCTAGCCAGGGAACGAAACGTTTGCAGCAAAAACTTCCAGCTCGGCGAGCAGAACCACAACATACCCTGTAAATACTAACACGCTCCCCTCTGGGGAGCCCCTGTAAATACCGACACACTCCCACCTGGGGATCCCCTGTAAATACTGACACACTCCCACTCTGGGGATCCCCTGTAAATACTGACACACTCCCCCTCTGGGGATCCCTGTAGACACTGACACACTCTCCCAGGGGTCCCACCTGTAAATACTGACACACTTCCACCTGGGGATCCCCCGTAAATACTGACATACTCCCTAGGACTCCCTGTAAATCCTAACACACTCCCTGGAACTCTCTGTCAATACGAACACACCCCCTGAGACTCTCTGTAAATTCGAACACACTCCCCGGGACTTACAGTAAATACTAACACACTCCCCAGGACTCCCTGTAAATGTTCACACACTCCCCGAGAATCCTTGTAAATATTGAAACACTCCCCGGGACTCCCTGTAAATACTGACACTCTCCCCGGAGACTCCCTGTAAATACTAACACAATCTCCGGGAATCTCTGTTAATACTGACACACTCCCCGGGACTCCCTGTAAATGTTAACACACTCCCCAGGACTCCCTGTAAATACTGACACACTCCCCGGGACTCCCTGTAAATGTTAACACACTCCCCAGGACTCCCTGTAAATACTGACACACTCCCCGGGACTCCCTGTAAATGTTAACACACTCCCCGGGACTCCCTGTAAATACTGACACACTCCCCGGGACTCCCAGTAAGTATGAGCACATTCCCTGAGACTCCCTGTAAGTTCCGACCCACTCCCTCTCTGGGGATTCCCTGTAAATACTGACACACTCCCACCTGGGGATCCCCTGTAAATATGACACATTCCCCCCTGGGGATCCCCTGCACATACTGACACACTCCCTGGGACTCCCTGTAAATACTGACACACTCCCCGGGACTCCCAGTAAATACGAGTAAATCCCCTGGGACTCCCTGTAAGTACCGATGCACTCCCCCTCTGGGGATTCCCTGTAAATACTAACACACTCTCTGGGAATCGCTGTAAATACTGACACACTCCCACTCTGGGGACACCCTGTAAATACTGACCCACTCCCCCTCTGGGGACACCCTGTAAATACTGACCCACTCCCCCTCTGGGGACCCCCTATAATATCTGACACAATCCCCCCTGGGGATCCCCTGTAAATACTGACACACTCCCTGGGACTCCCTCTAAATACTGACACACTCCCTGGGACTCCCTCTAAATACTGACACACTCCCACTCTGGGGACACCCTGTAAATACTGACCCACTCCCCCTCTGGGGACCCCCTATAATATCTGACACAATCCTCCCTGGGGATCCCCTGTAAATACTGACACACTCCCTGGGACTCCCTCTAAATACTGACACACTCCCTGGGACTCCCTCTAAATACTGACACACTCCCTGGGACTCCCTGTAAATACTGACACATTCCCCGGTACTCCTTGTAAACACTGACACACTCCGCGGGACTCCCTGTAAATACTGACACAGTCACTGGGACTCCCTGTAAATACTGACACACTCCCCGGGACTCCCTGTAAATACTGATAGACTCCCAGGGACTCGCTGTAAATGTTAACACCCTCCCCGGGACTCCCTGTAAATACTGACACACTCCCCGGGACACCCTGGAGATACTGACACACTTCCCGGGAATCCCTGTAAATGTTAACACACTCCCCAGGACTCCCTCTAAATACTAACACACTCCCCAGGACTCCCCGTAAATAGTGACACATTCACCGGGACTCCCTGTAAATACTGACCCTCACCGGGACTCCCTGTAAATGTTAACAGACTCCCCAGGACTCCCTCTAAATACTGACACACTCCCCGGGACTCCCTGTAAATGTTCACACTCTTCCCGAGACTCCCTGTAAATACTGAAACACTCCCCGGGACTCCCTGTAAATACTGACACACTCACCGGACTCCCTGTTAATACTGACACACTCACCGGGACTCCCTGTAAATACTAACCAACTCCCCAGGATTCCCTGTAAATACTGAAACATTCCCTGGAACCCCAGTAAATAATAGGACACTCCCCAGGCCTCCCTGTAAATACTGACACACCCCCCAGATCTCCCTGTCAATACTGACACACTCTCCGGGACTCCCTGTAAATACTGACACACACCCCTGGAGTCCCCTTAAATACTGACACATTCCCCGGGACTCCCTGTAAATAATGACACACTCCTCGGGACCTCCTGTAAATACTGACACACTCTCCGGGTCTCCCTGTAAATAGTGACTCACTTCCTGGAACTCCCTGTAAATATTGACACATGCCCCGGGACTCCCTGTAAATACTGACACATTCCCCGGGACTCCCTGTAAATACTGACACACTCCCCGGGACTCCCTGCAAATACTGACATACTCCCAGGGACTCCCTGTAAAAACTGACACACTTCCCAGCCTCACTGTAAATACTAACACACACTCCAGGATTCCCTGTAAATACTGTACCCTGGGGACCCCATGTCATTACTGACACACACTTCCTGGGGAACCCCTGTAAATACTGACTCACAGCCTGGGACTCCCAGTAAATACAGACACATACCGCCGGACTCACTGTAAATACTAACACACACACTAGGACTTCCTCTAAATACTGACACAGTCCCCAGACTCTCTTTAAATACTGACACACTTCCCAGCCTCACTGTAAATACTAACACACACTCCAGGATTCCCGGTAAATATTGACACACTCCCCGGGACTCCCTGTAAATACTGACACACTACCCGGGACTCACTGTGAATACGGACACACTCCCCGGGACTCCCTGTAAATACTTACCCACTCCCCAGGATTCCCTGTAAATACTGAAATATTCCCCGGAACCCCAGTAAATACTAACACACTCCCCAGGCCTCCCTGTAAATACTGACACACTCTCCACCAGTGACTCTCTGTAAATACAGAATTGCCCCCACCTCTGACTCTCTGTAAATACTGACACACTCCCCCCTTGGGAACCTCTGTAAATACTGACACACTCCCTGGGACTCCATGTAAACACTGACATACTCCCAGGGACTCCCTGTAAATACTGACACACTCCCCGGGACTCCCTGTAAATATTAACACATTATCCTGGACCCCCTGTAAATATTAACACACTCGCTGGAATCCCTGTAAATACGGACACACTACTGGGTCTCCCTGTAAATAATGACACACTCCCCGGGACTCACTATAAATATTGACTCCCTCTCCGGGTCTCCCTGAAAATACTAACACACTCCTCGGAACTCCCTGAAAATACTGACTCCCTCCCTGAGACTCCCTGGAAATACTGACTCCTTCCCTGGGACTCCCTGAAAATACTGACTCCCTCCCTGAGACTCCCTGGAAATACTGACACACTGCCCAGGACTCCCTTTAAATAATGACACACTTCCCCCGCATCCCTGTAAATACTGACACACTCACTGGGATTCCCTGTAAATACTGACACACTCCCTGGGACTCACTGCAAATACTGACACACTCCCCGGGACTCCTTGTAAATACTAACACACTCCCCAGATCTCACTGTCAATACTAACGCACTCTCCGGGACGCCTTGTAAATACTAAGACACTCTCCGGGACTCCCTGTAAATACAGACACATTCCCCGTGACTCCCTGTAAATACTGACACACACCCCAGGACGCCCTGTAAATACTGAGACACTGCCCGGGACTCCCTTTAAATACTGACACACACTCCAGGATTCCCTGTAAATATTAACACACTCCCAGGGACTCCCTGTAAATACTGACACACTACACGGGACTCACTGTGAATACTGACACACTCCCCAGGACTCCCTGAAAATACTGACCCACTCCCCAGGATTCCCTGTAAATACTGAAAAATTCCCTGAACCCCCAGTAAATACTAACACACTCCCCAGGCCTCCCTGTAAATACTGACACTCTCCCCCCTTGGGAAACTCTGAAAATACTGACACGCTCCCAGGGATTCCCTGTAAATAATGACACACTCCCTGGGACTCACTGTAAATACTAACACATTCCCCTGGACCCCTATAAATATTAACACACTCGCTGGAATCCCTGTAAATACGGACACACTACCGGGTCTCCCTGTAAATAATGACACACTCCCTGGGACTCACGATACATATTGACTCACTCCACGGGTCACCCTGTAAATACAAACACACTCCTCAATACTCCCTGAAATAACTGACTTCCTCCTTGGGACTCCCTGTAAATACTGACTCCCTCCCTGGGACTCCCTGTAAAAACGAACACATTCCCCTGGACTCCCTGTAAATATTAACATACTTGCTGGGAATCCCTGTAAATACTGACACACTACCGGGTCTCCCTGTAAGTACTGACACTCCTCGGGACTCCCTGAAAATACTGACTCCCTTAGATACTGAGACATTCCCAGGGACTCCCTGTAAATACAATCACATTGCCCGAGACTCCCTGTAAATACTGACACACTCCCTGGGACTCACTGTAAATACTGACACACTCCCCAGGACTCCCTTTAAATACTGACACACTCCCCGGGACTCCCTGTAAATACTAACCCACTCCCCAGGATTCCCTGTAAATACTGAAACCCTCCCCGGACCCCCAGTAAATACTAACACACTCCCCAGGCCTCCCTGTAAATACTGACACACTCCCCGCTTGGGAACCTCTGTAAATACTGACACACTCCCAGGGACTCCCAGAAAATACTGACTCCCTCCTCGGGATCCCTGTAAATACTGACACACTCCCCGCTTGGGAACCTCTGTAAATACTGACACACTCCCAGGGATTCCCTGTAAATAATGACACACTCCCTGGGACTCACTGTAAATGTTGACTTACACACCGGGTCTCCCTGTAAATACTGACACACTCCCCCCTTGAGAACCTCTGTAAATACTGACACGCTCCCAGGGACTCCCAGAAAATACTGACTCCCTCCTCGGGACTCCCTGTAAATACTAACACATTCCCGTGGACTCCCTGTAAATATTAACACACTCACTGGGACTCCCTGTAAATACTGACACACTACCGGGTCTCCCTTAAATACTAGCACACTCGCCATTGGAACACACTGTACATACTGACACACTCTCACCCCAGGGGATCCCATGTATATACTGACACACTACCACCTGGGGACCCTCCGTAGATACTGATTCACTACACTCCCTGCGAACCCCAAACCCCCTGGGGAACCTCTGTAAATACTGACACATTCCATGGGACTCCCAGTAAATACTGACACATTCCCCGGGACTCCCTGTAAATATTAACACACTCGCTGGGCATCCCTGTAAATACTGACACACTACTGGGTCTCCCTGTAAATACTGGCACACTCCCCACTGGAACCCACTGTACATACTGACACACTCTCACCCCAGGGGATCCCATGTATATACTGACACTCTCCCACCTGGGGACCCTCCCGTAGATACTGATTCACTCCCTTTCGGTACCTTCTGTCAAATTCTGACACACTCTCCCCAGGACCACCCGGTAAATACTGCCATACTCTACCCTGGGGACCCCATGTCATTACTGACACACACTCCCTTGGGAACCCCTATAAATACTGACACACTCCCTGGGACTCCCAGTAAATACTGACACATTCCCCTGGACTCTCTCTAAATACTGGCACATTCCTCGGATCTCCCTGTAAATACTGACACACTCCCCGGAACTCACTAAAAATACTGACACCCTCTCCGGGACTCCCTGTAAATACTGACCCACACTCTGGGTACCCTCTGTAAACACTGACACACTCCCCCCTTGGGAACCTCTGTAGATACTAACACACTCCCCGGGATGCCATGTAAATACTAACACACTCCCCGGGATGCCACGTAAATACTAACACACTCCCCGGGTCTCACTGTAAATACTGACACACTCCCCGGGACTCCCTGTAAATACTAACACACTCCCCGAGACTCACTATGAATATTGACACACTCCCGGGGCCTGCCTGTAAATACTGACTCACTCCCGGGGATTCCCTGTTAATACTGACACACTCCCAGGGATTCCCTCTAAATACTGACACACACCCCAGGATTCCCTGTTAATACAGACACACTCCCAGGGACCACCCTGTAAATGCTAACACACACCCCAGGATTCCCTGTAAACAAAGAAACATTCCCCCGGACCCCTGGTAATTACTAACACACGCCCCAGACCTCCCTGTAAATACTGACACACTTTCCCCGACTCCCTGTAAATACTAACACACACTCCAGGATTCCCTGCAAATATTAACAAACTCCCCGGGACTCCCTGTAAATACTTAGACAAGCCCCGGGACTCCCTGTAAATACTGACACACTCCCCGGTACTCCCTGTAAATACTGACACACTCCCCGGGATGCCATGTAAATACTGACACACTCCCCGGGTCTCACTGTAAATACTGACACATGCCCCGGGACTCACTGTAAATACTGACACACTCCCTGGGACTCCCTGTAAATACTGACAAAGTCCCTGGGACTCCCTGTAAATACTGACACATTCCCCCCGACTCCCTGTAAATACTGACACACTCTCCCTGGGTCTCCCTGGTAATACTAACGCACTTCCCAGATCGCCCTGTAAATACTGACACACTCCCCGATACACATTGTAAATACTGACACATTCCCCGGGACTCCCTGTAAATACTGGCACACTCTCCAGGACTCCCTGTAAACACTGGCATACTCCCCGGGAATTCCTGTAAATACTGAAACATTCCCCGGACCCCCAGTAATTACTAACACACTCCCCAGGCCTTCCTGTAAATACTGACACACTCCCCCCTTGGGAACCTCTGTAAATACTGACACACTCCCAGGGACTCCCTGTAAATAATGACACACTCCCCAGGACTCACTATAAATATTGACTCACTCCCCAGATCTCCCTGTAAATACAAACACACTCCCCAGGACTCCCAGTAAATACTAACACTTCCCCTGGACTCCCTGTAAATATTAACACACACGCTGGGAATCCCTGTAAATACTGACACACCCCTTGGGGACACACCTGTAAATACTGACACACTCCCCACTGGAACCCACTGTACAAACTGACACACTCTCACCCCAGGGGATCCCATGTATATACTGACACTCTCCCACCTGGGGACCCCCCCCCCCGTAGATACTGATTCACTCCCCTTCGGTACCTTCTGTCAAATTCTGACACACTCTCCCTAGGACCACCTGGTAAATACTGCCATACTCTACCCTGGGGACCCCTTGCAATTATTGACACACTCCCTGGGACTCCCAGTAAATACTGACACATTCCCCCAGACTCTCTCTAAATACTGGCACATTCCTCGGATCTCCCTGTAAATACTGACACACTCCCCGGAACTCATTGAAAATACTGACACCCTCTCTGGGACTCCCTGTAAATACTGACCCACACTCTGGGTACCCTCTGTAAACACTGACACACTCCCCCCTTGGGAACCTCTGTAAATACTGACACACTCCCTGGGTCTCACTATAAATACTAAAACACTCCCTGGGACTCCCTGTAAATACTAACACACTCCCCGGGACTCACTATAAATATTGACACACTCCCCGGGACTCCCTGTAAATACTGACTCACTCCCTGGGACTCCCTGTTAATACAGACACACCCCGGGATTCCCTGTAAATAAAGAAACATTCCCCCGGACCCCCAGTAAATACTAACACATGCCCCAGACCTCCCTGTAAATACTGACAAACTCTCCACCGGTGACTCCCTGTAAATACAGACTCGGCCCCACCTCTGACCCTCTGTAAATACTGACACACCCCCCCCTTGGGAACCTCTGTAAATACTGACCCGCTCCCAGGGACACCCTGAAAATAATGACACAGTCACCAGGACTCACTGTAAATACTGACACACTCCCCGGGTCTCCCTGTAAATACTGACACACTCCCCCGGACTAACTGTAAATACTGACACACACCCTCTGGGGACGCACATGTAAATACTGACACACTCCCCACTGGAACCCACTGTACATACTGACACACTCACACCCCAGGGGATCCCATGTATATACTGACACTCTCCCACCTGGGGACCCCCCCCCGTAGATACTGATTCACTCCCCTTCAGTACCTTTTGTTAAATTCTGACACACTGTCCCCAGGACCACCTGGCAAATACTGCCACATTCTCCCCTGGGGACCCCATGTAATTACTGACACGCACTCCCTGGGGAACCCCGGTAAATACTGACACACTCCCTGGGGAACCCCGGTAAATACTGACACACTCCCCGGGACGACCTGTAAATACTGACACAGTCCCCGGGACTCCCTGTACGTACTGACACAGTCCCCAGGTCTCACTGTGAATACTGGCACACTACCCTGGACTCCCTGTAAATACTGACACACACCCCGGGACTCCGTCTAAATACTGACACACTCCCTGGGACAACATGTAAATACTGACATACTCCCCCAGGACTCCCTATGAATACTGACACGCTGCCCAGGTTTCCCTGTAAATTCTAACACCCACTCCAGAATTCCCTGTAAATACTGCACACTCCCAGGGACTCCCTGTAAATACTGTTACACTCCCCAGGACTCCCTTTAAATACTGACAAACTCCCCAGGATACCCTGTAAATATTAACACACTCCCAGGGACTCCCTGTAAATACTGACACACTTCCCCGACTCCCTGTAAATACTAACACATTCCCCGGGTCTCCATGTCAATCCTGACACACTCGCCAGGACTCCCTGTAAATAATGACAAACTCCCTGGGACTCTCTGTAAATACTGACACACTCCCTAGGACTCCCTGTAAATATTAACACTCTTCCAGTGACTCCCAGTAAATACTGACACACTCACCGGGTCTCCCTGTGAATACTAACACACACTCCAGAATTCCCTGTAAATACTAACACATTCCCCGGGACTCCCTTTAAATACTGACACACTCCCTGCGACTCCCTGTAAATACTGACACACTCTCCAGAACTCCCTGTAAATACTGACACACTCCGCGGGTCCCCCTGTAAATACTGATACACTCCGCGGGACTCCCCGTAAATACTGACATACTCCCAGCGGCTCCCTGTAATTACTGACACACTCCCCTCTGGGGATCCCCTGTAAATACTGACACACTCCCAGCGGCTCCCTGTAATTACTGACCCACTCCCCTCTGGGGATCCCCTGTAAATACTGACACACTCCCACTTGGGGATTCCCTGTAAATACTGACACACTCCACACCAGTGACTCCCTGTAAATACTACACAGTCCCCGGGACAACCTGTAAATACTGTAACACTCATCGGGTCTCCCAATAAATACTGACACATTTCCCGGGACTCCCTGTAAATATTGACACAATCCTAGGGACTCCCTGTAAACACTGACAAACTCCTCAGGACAGCCTGTAAATAATGACACACTCCCTGGGACTCACTGTAATACTGACACACTTCCAGGAACTCCTTATAATTACTGACACACTCCCCGGGACTCCCTGTGAATACTGACACTCTCCCCCGGATTCTCTGTAAATACCAACACTCTCCTTGTACTCCCTGTGAATACTAACACATTCCCCGGAACTCCCAATAAATACTGACACACTCCCCACCAGTGACTCCCTGTAAATACTCACACACTCTCAGGGGCAACCTGCAAATGCTGACACAATTCTCACCGGTGACTCCCTGTAACAACTCACACACTCCCCGGGATTCACTGTAAATACTGACACACGCTCTGCGACTCCCTGTAAATACTGACACACTTCGCGGGTCTCCCTGTAAATACTGATACACTCCGCGGGGCTCCCTGTAAATACTGACACACTCCCCCCTGGGGATCCTCTGTAAATACTGACACACTCCCACCTGGGGATCCCCTGTAAATACTGACACACTCCCCACCAGTGACTCCCTGTAAATACTCACACACTCCCAGGGGCAACCTGCAAATGCTGACACAATTCTCACTGGTGACTCCCTGTAACAACTCACACACTCCCCGGGATTCACTGTAAATACTGACACACTCACCGGGTCTCCTTGTAAATATTTACACACTCCCAAGGACTCCCTTTAAATACTGACACGCATCCCATACTTTCTTTAAATACTGACACACTTCACCCGTCTCCCTGTAAATACTGACACACGCTCCAGGATTAACTGTACATACTGACAAACTCCCCGGGACTCCCTGTAATTACTGACAAACTCCCCGGGACTCCCTGTAAATACTGACACACTCCCAGCGACTCCCTGTAATTACTGACACACTCCCCTCTGGGGATCCCCTGTAATTACTGACACACTCCCACATGGGGATCCCCTGTAAATACTGACACACTCCACATCAGTGACTCCCTGTAAATACTCACACAGTCCCCGGGACAACCTGTAAATACTGTCACACTCACCGGGTCTCCCAGTAAATACTGACACACTTCACCCGTCTCCATGTAAATACTGACACATACTCCAGGATTAACTGTACATACTGACAAACTCCCCGGGACTCCCTGTAAATACTGACACACTCCCCGGGACTCCCTGTAAGTACTGACACAGTCCCCGGGTCTCACTGTGAATACTGGAACACTACCCTGGACTCCCTGTAAATACTGACACACACCCCGGGACTCCCTCTAAATACTGACACACTCCCTGGGACAACATGTAAATACTGACATACTCCCCCGGGACTCCCTATGAATACTGACACGCTGCCCAGGTTTCCCTGTAAATACTAACACACACTCCAGAATTCCCTGTAAATACTGCACACTCCCAGGGACTCCCTGTAAATACTGTTACACTCCCCGGGCCTCCCTGTAAATACTGACAAACTCCCCAGGATACCCTGTAAATATTAACACACTCCCAGGGACTCCCTGTAAATACTGACACACTCCCCCCTGGGGATCCTCTGTAAATACTGACACACTCCCACCTGGGGATCCCCTGTAAATACTGACACACTCCCCACCAGTGACTCCCTGTAAATACTCACACACTCCCAGGGGCAACCTGCAAATGCTGACACAATTCTCACCGGTGACTCCCTGTAACAACTCACACACTCCCCGGGATTCACTGTAAATACTGACACACTCACCGGGTCTCCTTGTAAATATTTACACACTCCCAAGGACTCCCTTTAAATACTGACACGCATCCCATACTTTCTTTAAATACTGACACACTTCACCCGTCTCCCTGTAAATACTGACACACGCTCCAGGATTAACTGTACATACTGACAAACTCCCCGGGACTCCCTGTAATTACTGACAAACTCCCCGGGACTCCCTGTAAATACTGACACACTCCCAGCGACTCCCTGTAATTACTGACACACTCCCCTCTGGGGATCCCCTGTAATTACTGACACACTCCCACATGGGGATCCCCTGTAAATACTGACACACTCCACATCAGTGACTCCCTGTAAATACTCACACAGTCCCCGGGACAACCTGTAAATACTGTCACACTCACCGGGTCTCCCAGTAAATACTGACACACCCCTTGGGGACACACCTGTAAATACTGACACACTCCCCACTGGAACCCACTGTACAAACTGACACACTCTCACCCCAGGGGATCCCATGTATATACTGACACTCTCCCACCTGGGGACCCCCCCCCCCGTAGATACTGATTCACTCCCCTTCGGTACCTTCTGTCAAATTCTGACACACTCTCCCTAGGACCACCTGGTAAATACTGCCATACTCTACCCTGGGGACCCCTTGCAATTACTGACACACTCCCTGGGACTCCCAGTAAATACTGACACATTCCCCCAGACTCTCTCTAAATACTGGCACATTCCTCGGATCTCCCTGTAAATACTGACACACTCCCCGGAACTCATTGAAAATACTGACACCCTCTCTGGGACTCCCTGTAAATACTGACCCACACTCTGGGTACCCTCTGTAAACACTGACACACTCCCCCCTTGGGAACCTCTGTAAATACTGACACACTCCCTGGGTCTCACTATAAATACTAAAACACTCCCTGGGACTCCCTGTAAATACTGACACACTCCCCGGGACTCCCTGTAAGTACTGACACAGTCCCCGGGTCTCACTGTGAATACTGGAACACTACCCTGGACTCCCTGTAAATACTGACACACACCCCGGGACTCCCTCTAAATACTGACACACTCCCTGGGACAACATGTAAATACTGACATACTCCCCCGGGACTCCCTATGAATACTGACACGCTGCCCAGGTTTCCCTGTAAATACTAACACACACTCCAGAATTCCCTGTAAATACTGCACACTCCCAGGGACTCCCTGTAAATACTGTTACACTCCCCGGGCCTCCCTGTAAATACTGACAAACTCCCCAGGATACCCTGTAAATATTAACACACTCCCAGGGACTCCCTGTAAATACTGACACACTTCCCCGACTCCCTGTAAATACTAACACATTCCCCGGGTCTCCATGTCAATCCTGACACACTCGCCGGGACTCCCTGTAAATAATGACAAACTCCCTGGGACTCTCTGTAAATATTAACGCACTTCCAGTGACTCCCAGTAAATACTGACACACTCACCGGGTCTCCCTGTGAATACTAACACACACTCCAGAATTCCCTGTAAATATTGACACATTCCCCGGGACTCCCTTTAAATACTGACACACTCCCTGCGACTCCCTGTAAATACTGACACACTCTCCGGAACTCCCCGTAAATACTGACACGCTCCACGGGTCTCCCTGTAAATACTGACATACTCCCACCTGGGGATCCCCTGTAAATACTGACACACTCCACACCAGTGACTCCCTGTACATACTCCCACAGTCCCCGGGACAACCTGTAAATACTGTCACACTCACCGGGTCTCCCAGTAAATACTGACACATTTCCCGGGACTCCCTGTAAATATTGACACAATCCCAGGGACTCCCTGTAAATACTGGCAAACTCCTCAGGACAGCCTGTAAATAATGACACACTCCCTGGGACTCACTGTAAGTACTGACACACTTCCAGGAACTCCTTATAATTACTGACACACTCCTCGGGACTCCCTGTGAATACTGACACTCTCCCCCGGATTCTCTGTAAATACCAACACTCTCCTCGGACTCCCTGTGAATACTAACACATTCCCCGGAACTCCCAATAAATACTGACACACTCCCCACCAGTGACTCCCTGTAAATACTCACACACTCTCAGGGGCAACCTGCAAATGCTGACACAATTCTCACCGGTGACTCCCTGTATCAACTCACACACTCCCCGGGATTCACTGTAAATACTGACACACTCACCGGGTCTCCTTGTAAAAATTTACACACTCCCAAGGACTCCCTTTAAGTACTGACACGCATCCCATACTTTCTTTAAATACTGACACACTTCACCCGTCTCCCTGTAAATACTGACACACACGCCAGGATTAACTGTACATACTGACAAACTCCCCGGGACTCCCTGTAAATACTGACACATTACCTGGGACTCCCTGTAAATACTGACACACTCCCCGGGACTCCCTGTAAATAGTGATACACTCTCCGGGACTCCGTATAAAAACCGACACACTCCCCGGGACATCCTGTAAATACTAACACACTCCCCAGGACTCCCTGTAAATACTAACACACTCCCCAGGACTCCCTGTAAATACTGACACACTCCCCGGGACTTCCTATAAATATGGACACACTCCCTGGGACTCCCTGTAAATGCTTACACACTCCCCGGGACGTCCTGTAAATACTGACAGACTCCCACCTGGGGATCCCCTGTAAATACTGACACACTCCCACATGGGGATCCCCTGTAAATACTGACACACTCCCGGGACTCCCTGTAAATGCTTACACACTCCCCAGGACGCCCTGTAAATACTGACACACTCCCACCTGGAGATCCCCTGTAAATACTGACACACTCCCACCTGGGGATCCCCTGTAAATACTGACACACTCCCACCTGGAGATCCCCTGTAAATACTGACACACTCCCACCTGGGGATCCCCTGTAAATACTGACACACTCCCCTTTGGGGAACCCCTGTAAATACTGACACACTCCCACCTGGGGATCCCCTGTAAATACTGACACACTCCCCTCTGGGGATCCCCTTTAAATACTGACACACTCCCCTCTGGGGATCACCTGTAAATACTGACACACTCCACACCTGTGACTCCCTGTAAATACTCACACAGTCCCCGGGACAACCTGCAAATACTGTCACACTCACCGGGTCTCCCAGTAAATACTGACACATTTCCCGGGATTCCCTGTAAATACTAACACACTCACTGAGTCTCACTTTAAATACTGACACACTCCCCAGACTCCCTGTAAATACTGACACACTCCCCGGGACTCCCTGTAAATACTGACACACTCCCTGGGTCACCCTGTAAATACTGACACACTTCCTCGACTCCCTGTAAATACTAACACACTCCCCGGGACTCCCCGTAAATACTGACACACTCCCTGGGTGTCCCTTTAAATACTGACACACTCCCAGGGACTCCCTGTAAATAATGATACACTCCCTCTCTGGGGATCCCCTGTAAATACTGACACACTCCCACCTGGGGTTCCCCTGTAAATACTGACAACACTCCACACCAGTGACTCCCTGTAAATACTCACACAGTCCCTGGGACAACCTGTAAATACTGTCACACTCACCGGGTCTCCCTTTAAATACTGACGCACTCCCCAGACTCTCTGTAAATACTGACACAATCCCAGGGACTCCCTGTAAATACTGACAAACTCCTCAGGAGAATCTGTAAATAATGACACCCTCCCTGGGACCCACTGCTCCCCCCTCATTTTCCTAACATTCCTAGGAATAAAGTCCCGTCGTGGCCATCGTCTCCCTGTAACTCAGGCTGACTAGTGCTGGCAACATCCCTGTAAATCTTATTTGCACTCTTTCCCGTATAACTAATGCTTTCCAATAACTGAGTGACCAAAGCTGAACCCAAGACATCGGAACCTTGATTATCCGAATGATACGGGCGGGGAGTATTTTGTTCGGATAATCAAGTGCTCGGATTATTAAATGCCAGATAACACAGTTTAGTCAAGCATCGGGCCCTTGCCACCTTGCTGGATAATCTGAAATTCAGATGATCGAATGCTGGATAATCGAGGTTCCTCTGTACTCCAAGTGCGACCTCACCAATGATTGATACAACTGGTGGGTACAAAGTTAAAAATCACGCAACAACGGGTTATAGTCCAACAGGTTTAATTGGAAGCACACTCGCGTCGCTCCGAAAGCTAGTGTGCTTCCAATTAAACCTGTTGGACAATAACCTGGTGTTGTGTGATTTTTAACTTTGTCCATCAATGAAAGCCATCATGCTAAATGCCTTCTTCACCACCCTATCCACTGGTGATGCGGCTTTCAATGAAGTGTGCATTTGTACTCCTAAGACCCTCTGTTCCACAGCACTCCTCAGGACCTTACCATTTACTGTATCAGTCCTCCCTTAGACTTTCCAAAGTGTACCACCTCACACCTATCTGTATTGAATTGCTTTGGCCAATACTCAGCCCAATCCCCCAGCTGATCAAGATCCTTCTGTAATTTTTGGTAACCTTCCTCGCCATCAACGATATCTCCTAATTTTGTATAATTTACACATGCCTTGTATATTCACATCCAGATCATTTATGTAAATAACAAATAACAAGGGTCCCAGCACTGACCCCTGTGGAAAGGCACTGGCCTTATGATATTGGTTGATGGCAGTATAAGATATACCACTCCCCCCCAACCCCCGAAGGTATATGCATATTAAATCACACATACAGCTTTTATTTTCTAACTGAAGACTTATCTTCAAAGAACATAGAACATAGAACAGTATAGCACAGAACAGGCCCTTCAGACCACGATGTTGTGCCGACCACTGATCCTCACATATGCACCCTTCAGTTTCTGTGACCATATGCATGTCCAGGAGTCTCTTAAATGTCCCCAATGACCCTGCCTCCACAACTGCTGCTGGCAACGCATTCCATGCTCTCACAACTCTCTGTGTAAAGAACCTGCCTCTGACATCGCCTCTCTACTTTCCTCCAACCAGCTTAAAACTATGACCCCTCGTGTTAGTCATTGCATTTATCCAGGTTGAACTCCATCTGCCACCTCTCAGCCCATCTCTGCATCCTGTCAATGTCCCGCTGCAGCCTACAACAGCCCTCTATACTGTCAATGACACCTCCAACCTTTGTGTCATCTGCAAACTTGCTGACCCATCCTTCAATCCCCTCATCCAAGTCATTAATAAAAATTACAAACAGTAGAGGCCCAAGGACAGAGCCCTGTGGAACACCACTCACCACTGACTTCCAGGCAGAATAGTTTCCTTCTATTACCACTCGCTGTCTTCTGTTGGCCAGCCAATTCTGTATCCAGACAGCTAAGTTCCCCTGTATCCCATTCCTCCTGACCTTCTGAATGAGCCTACCATGGGGAACCTTATCAAAAGCCTTGCTGAAGTCCATATACACCACATCCACAGCTCGACCTTCATCAACGTTTCTAGTCACATCCTCAAAGAACTTGATAAGGTTTGTGAGGCATGACCTGCCCCTCACAAAGCCACGTTGACTGCATTTAATCAGGCCTTGCTCTTCCAGATGGTCATAAATCCTATCCCTCAGAATCCTTTCTAACACCTTGCAGACGACAGACGTGAGACTTACTGGTCTGTAATTGCCGGGGATTTCCCTATTTCCTTTTTTGAAGAGAGGAATTACTTTTGCCTCTCTCCAGTCCTCAGGTACCACTCCAGTGGAGAGCGAGGATGCAAAGATCATCGCAAGTGGCGAAACAATTGCATTTCTCAAAAGCAGCCGAGGACAAATCTGGTCCGGCCAAACAAGTTACTTGACAATAAAGCAAAATGAGATTTGTCTGCATGTACTTTAATACAGACCAATAAACAATATTAATCTCTGAAACATATTGGCATGTTTGCCTCTCCATCAGGACATAACTTGTGTTGCAGCCTGAACTGTGGTTTAGTTTTATACATATAAGCAGCCTGGAACACCTTCCACTTGAGGGATATCTGCCATATCCTGGCCATATCCTGGCAGTGCCCCCAATGCAGGGGTGCTATCTCACACTGGCCTTCCCAGCATGTACACTCTGCTCAGGCAGTGGAGACTGCGTTGGCTGGGCCATGTCCACCGCATGGAGGATGGCCTCATCCCAAAGGGTATCCTCTATGGAGAGCTCACTTCCGGGAAGAGACCCACTGGGCGTCCCCTGCTGCGCTACAAGGACGACTGCATGAGGGACATGAAGGCTCTTGGTATCGTTACGGAGTCCTGGGAAAGGCTTGCAGCATGGGATGGAGAAGCACCCTAAACCAACACCTCAAAACAGAGGAGAAGAAGCTGATGGGTGCTGCAGCAGACAAGCAAAGGAAGGCGTGCAGCAGGTCGAGCAGATCAGCGACCACATACAGATGTGACCTCTGTGACCGGGACTGTCACTCCAGCTTTGGTCCCGTCAGTCACGAGCGACGTCGCTTCAGGGAAGCAGAAAGCTAGAACAACGAGGATGCAACCCATGGTCAGCCATGACCGAACGGGGCCTCACACAAAGGTCTTTCTGCTTGTGGCAGAGCTCTGATATGGCATCTGTTTCATTACCATTTGTTGTTCATACTCAGTTTGGCTGACTCCTGCTGTGAAGTCAGTGCTGTGTGACAAAATATGTGGGGGGGGGGGGGGGGGGGGGGGGGGGGGGGGGGGGGGCGGATGAAGCGGAGGCAAAATGGAAAACAGGGGAGAAGGGTAACAAAGGGGGAATCACTTGTTCACTTCAGTTAATTTTATTTCATTTATTTTATTTACTTTTTTTAATATATTTTTTTCACTGTTCTGTACCTCTTATTTGTTGATTGTGTCTCTTTCTCTCACTCCCACTCCCTCATCACCTTTTTCCTCTCCTCTTTCCACTTTGCGACCCTTCTCCCCTGTTTTCCATTTTGCCTCCACTTCACCCCTTCCCCCCCCCATCCCCCATATATTTTGTCACATAGCACTGGCTTCAGCCTTGGTCACTCACAGCTCCTAATCTCCCTATAATCTCTCTATGCACTGTCATTACCACCTCTTTATTGCTACCTTTGCTTCTGGAGCCATGACTCACCTTCTCTCAGCCTCATATAAATACCTCTCTATTTCTCCCCTTTTTTCAGCTTTGACAAAGAGTCAGTTAGACTCGAAAGGTCAGCTCTTTTCTCTCCTTACAGATGCTGCCCGACCTGCTGAGATTTTCCAGCATTTTCTCTCTTCGGGTTTCCAATAGCACTCCCTCATCTTAGTCATTGTCTTGGCAATGGGGACCAAGGACTGATCAACCTGTCATCACTGGACCTGTGGTGTCAACCAAATGGTTGACTTGCAGTGGAGAACACCTGGAGAAACCAGGGTGAGTTTTTGCAGTGGCACATCAGTGTAATGGATCCCAGGGATGGACGAGGTGAGCCAGCTCACAAGGCGAGTTCAGTGGTCGTTGGTTGGATCATTACTTGCCACTTCCATGTGCGCTGACACTCCTACGTATGAAGTGGAAGGATGGTCAATATTGCCTGTCCCAGCTTTGTGGATAGCTTAAGGTGTCACTTAATGTGTGAACATATAAAACAGACAGTGGCAAAGGCTTCACTTTGTACCAGTGCGCCAATGCATTCTTTGATGCTCATCGCACTGAATGCCAGCTGACTTGAGATGCCAACATGCTATTTAAAAGGGACCTAAGGGGCAACATTTCACACAGAGGGTGGTGCATGAATGGAATGAGCTGCCAGAGGATGTGGTGGTGGTTGGCATGACAGCATTTAAATGCGTCTGGATGGGTATATGAATAGAAAAGGTTTGGAGGAATATGGGCCAAATGCTGGCAAATGGGATGAGATTAGTTTAGGATATTTGGTTGGCATGGATGAATTAGACCTCAGGGTCTGTTTCCATGCTGTTCATCTCTCCGGCTCTATGATTATATCTCAGCTGGACGTTCTGTGGATTTTGCTGTTATGCTGTAAAATATATGATCTTGGTTGTTTAGAATGCTCCGGCTGTTTTTCTGAGTGGGGCTTGTCATAACATGGAATCACTGGCTTTCACTTTTGCTTCCTGCACTGGTGCCTTGCATTAAGAGCTGGACACTTCCTGCGACATAAATAACACATCGCTTTCCAGATTAGGCTATTGAGGCAATGATGGAGAAATGATGCATAACTTGTTCAATGAACTAAACTTTGGGTTAGATTGAGAATATATTTTTGGGATTCTTCTATTGGTGTAGATCATATCACGAGCTCAAATATTCTGTTGGTCAGCTCTGCTGCCATGAAGTTGCAATGAAAGTTCTTGTTTTTGTATCTACTTATCATCGACAGTTCATAAGAGATTATCTTGTAATGTTTCTTGTTGATACAGCAGCTTGAGGTGTAAAGATTAGCTGAGTAACAGGCTCTAGAGAGTACAGCAGGCAGGATTGACTTGACCGTGAAATATGTTGCCCTTTTAGACTGTACAGTTTTGACACTTAGAAAGAGTTAGAGAGTCTTATGTCTGATCAGATTGTATCAGTGGCTGCACTTCCAAAGTGGTCCATCGTTTATTGGTTCATCACAGGGCTGTGGAAGTTCCTTTATAAATGGCACTACTCTCTCGTCTGAGACCATCATGGACAGGCCCATGTGGGAATTCCAGCTGAGCTGGATAGTTAGCAGGCTGTCAGTTTGGGGACATATTGAGGTCGGAGGTGTGCACCGCAACGAATGTCAATTGGTCACCGAAAGACCGCACCAAGAAAGTAAAAACTCATAAACTTGAGTACACATTGAGGTTACCATAAAGGGCTCTCCTGCTCAACTGTTTCCTTGACCTGAGATCTGGTTGCCCTCAAGTTAAATCGCTGCCAGTCACTTCTCTCTAATGTGAGAGATAAGTGAATGTGAACAGGCAAGATACATGTCTCCAGTTCGGCTACCTTTAAGCAGTGGTGATTTACTCACCCCCACTACCAAACGTGATCGGTATTTCAGAGCTGTGTCTTTGTTACCATGGGTGTAACTCTTTCAGAAATAATGGTCAGCCCTGCCCCTTGGAAAATACATTGCTGAGTCACCATTGTCTTCCCAGACTATAGGGGCTGCTCTCACATGAGAGAGAAGCAACTGGTGGTGATTCAATCTGAGGCAAGGGAAGAGGTTGAGAAGAAGAGACCTTCATGGTAACCTCAAACCAGTGATGGGAATCACACTGCTCTGCAAACCCATAATCCAGCCAACTGAGCTAAGCCAATTCCCAGAAAGTGCATGTAGATTGTCAGAGTGAAGAATCAGACAAGCACATTGGATCGATCAACTACACTTGATAAGTGATGAAAGGAAGCTATGCTGGGGCAGCACAGTGGCTCGGTGGTTAGCACTGCTGCTACACAGCGCTAGGGGCACGCGTTTGATTCCAGCCTTGAGTGACTGTCTGTGGGGAGTTTACATATTCTCTCTGTGTCTTTGTGGGTTTCCTCTCACAGTCCAAAGATTAGGTTAGGTGGATTGGCCGTGCTAAATTATGCAGGCTGGGAGAATTAGCCCTAGGAAATAAGAGATAAAGCAAGGTGGTTGGTCTTTGTGAGATGATGGTCAGTATGGACTCAATCGGCTAAATAGCCTGTTTTCGTCTTGTAGGCATCTATGAATTTAACAATGGTGTTAGTTTTCAGTTCAGATTTGAACTGAGTAACAGGCCCCAGTGAGGTAGGATTGACTTGACAGTGAAATATGTTTCTCTTTTAGATTGTGTGGTGTTGAGACTCGGAAACTGAGTTAGACAGAGTCTTATGTTTGATCAGATACTAAATTGAATTCTGCAGATAATAATTAGTCCTGCACAGCAATGTGGTAGTGTTCTGTTATTTTTACAACATGCCAGTACGTGGGAATGATATAACGGTGTCATCAATCAGCTCACCAGAAATGACATTGTACCTCTGGGTCAAGGGTCAGATCAGTGTCAATCAATGCTCCCTCTAATTTTTCTCCATTCATCTGCAGATTGTTTTTTTTTAATATATCAAGGCAATGAATTGATGTGCAACGCCATAGAAACAAGAAGACTATGTGTCTTTGTGTAGACCTGGTTGTTAGAGGAATTGCTGCAAGTAACCTTTATAGACCGACTCACATCAACACAACTTCACTATACTCAGCTCAAGCACTTTCAGACCTAATTGAATTTGAGTCGATCAATTTCTTCATCAGTTGACTGCAGTGGTTTGATGGTGCAAGCACTTCCAGAGAGTCTGTCTGTGTAAAAGGAAGACCTTTACATTTAATTACGATGCAGGGTAGACCCTCCTGCTTAATTTACTCCAGCAGCACAGAAAAGATTTCTCCCGCGCAGTAATCTGTGAAGATTCGAAAGGCCAAGAACTAGTTGAAGTAAAAGTAACAACTTTATTTCTTAAAGTATAACAGAGAATAATTAACTAACAACTATGTACAACTCCTTCCTCTAACCCACCTTTTACCTTCCCCTTTCACAATACCAGTCTGATAAAACCACCGATTAAGATTTACAATACAAAACTTCTTATCTCAAAGCCAGGCAGCCTTTGATTGCCTGTATTCTGATCTTCTTTTCTTCTTCTTGGGGATTCTGCTTCACAGGTTATTGATTGACAAAGGTACCTTTATGAGAGCTATTCCCTGGGCAGTTTGCAGATGTTGTTGGCTTGGCAGTTCTCCTCCCAACTGTTCAATTTTCCCCAGTCTTATACCCTCAAAGCATCGGATTATGTCATTGGCTTTTAAGATTGTCAATATACTAAATTCAAACTGGATTGGAGTTTAGTATTGTTGGGGGATATATTTAAACTTATTGGCCTAATTCAAATCTGCTTGTCTCCAGGTAACCAGCTATTCCAATAGCTGGAGCACATGTTACATTGTGTCTTATTGACAATACTTGGTGCTGTCACTGCTAGCTTTTAACTCTCTTGAAAGTACAGTACACCCACATCTTCAGAATAATTTATATTGTGCCTTCCACTCCCTCAGGGAGTCCCAAGGTGCTCGACAGCCAGTGAATTGTACAGACTCCCGATTCAGCACTCCCGATGTGCTCCTATTAAACAATAGGCAAACATCCCCCAATAAACATAATGAAGCTACACTCCTGACTTGCTCACAGTTAAAACCTACTGGTTCCCTTAAGCCGAACTGGACCCAAGATTCCTCTCATCATCTGTTCCAAACTTGCTTCCTGTTTACTGTCTGTTCAGCTCACCTCCTCTCCCAAGATCCTCCCACTAACCATTTCTCATGTCCAGAGACTTCCTTAACAAGTTCACCCCATGCGTTTTGCTTCCCTCCTGAACCCTCCTATTTGCTGCCTCTTCTGACTTTCCTCTTCCCTCCTATCACCTTGAGACATAGATAAGGGAGTTAGCCAACAGCTTTTCCCCATGATAGGGGAGTCTAAAACTAGAGGGCAGAGGTTTAAGGTGGGAGGGGAGAGATATAAAAAGGGTCTAATTTTTTCACCCAGACGGTGGATTGATGGAGGTGAGTACAATTTTGTCATTTAAGGACATTTGGACAGGTACATGGGTGGGGTAGGTAATGGAGGGACATGGACCAAACATAGGCAAGTGGGACTAGATTAATTGTGATAACTGGACAGCATGGACAAGTTGGGCCAAAGGGCTGTTTCCATGCTGTAGACCTCTATGACTCCCATAGGTGGGATTTGAACTCGGGGCTTCTGTCTCAGAGGTAGGGAAACCATCAACACACAAGAACCGTACACCAACAGGACACATTTATGCCCATTGGTACTGACTCTTAAAATCGCATGATATTATTTGAGGATGTGGAGCATATTTGCCTCCCCCTCCTGACCAGCACCCACCCCTGAGCCAACATTGAACGCCAGTTACCCCAACTGCACCAGACTGTTTTACACAAATTATGTCGGAAATGTAGAACATAATTGAGGATGTCAAGTTTGGACTAACCTTCCTTGGAGCAGCTGAAATGTCATGGCACCCAGAAGGTGAGAATATACAGTGATCCTGCATCTTTCATAGAGCAATGCATTCCAGTGATCATCACAAGAACTCTATATCAGATAAAACTCACAAACCAATAAAAAAAATGTAAATAGGGACACCTAAAGGTTGAGTCAAAAGAGTCTTAAAGAAGAAAAGAGGGATGAAGAGGTCTTGGACCTCAGATTGAAGTCAAAGTTGAGGTGGGTGAAGTGAGGTATGTGTAAGGGCCAGAATCAAGCATATTCTTTATGGAGTAGTGGAAATAAATACCCGACTTCTGGCTTTGGGAGCACTTATCAACACAATGCGAATTGTACTCAAATTTGCGTCAACTTTCTGATTTGAACTTGCTGCTTTTGACATTCAAACTCGCTTGCATATGACAACATGCAAAATCTTCCCTGGGCCAATGCCGTTGGGCAGTTTCAAGAATGTAATTGGTGTGACTAGTTGAATTAAAATAAAATCATTGATGTATTTCCTAAATCAGTCTGTTCAGGTTGTTATGACACAACCCCGGAGTAGGTGGGACTTGAACCCAAGTTCTCCTGATACAGAGGTAAGGGCACTACCACTCCAACAGAAGAGCCCTCACAATTGAAACAGCAGCTGAAAATGGGTTTATCCCAAGAATAAATATTCTATAAATGTCAATATTGCTTAGCGTCAGTTCATCACTTGCAAAATAACTGGATTTTAAAGAGATTTTAAAAATGACAGCATTGTTTTCTGTTTTGTTGGTGTACAATATAGAGTCATAAGATATTTTTAAAAAATGCTTAGAAATACATTTTGCAGGTTTTTGTTAATCCATTTTCTAGGCTCAGTGGTGGAATGAACTTCCAGAGGAAGTGGTGGATGTGGGCACAGTTACAATATTTAAAAGATATTTGGATAAGTACATGAATAAGAAAGGTTTGGAGGGATATGGGCCAAATGCAGGGAGGTGGGACTAGTTTGGTTTGGGAATATGGTTGGCATGGACTGGTTGGACCGAAGGTGTCTGTTTCTGTGCTGTATGACTCTATGATTCTGTTCCCAGCTCTGGTCAAATGACTGATAACATGTTCTGGATGCAACTTTTTAGAGTCTTTTGTGCATTTGTAATTTCAAACATTTCCTCATTTGCCTCACAGTCCGTAGAATGATTTTTAAAACATCGTTAAAACACCTTACAAAGGAACAGCGCGCAGAAGGCTTGTGATTTCAAATAAATCTGTTGGACTATCACCTGGTGTCACCTGACTTCTGACCCTGTCCACTCCAGTCCAACACTGGCACCTCCACATCATGACTGTAAGATTGTCGGTGCAGAAGTAAGCCATTTGACCCATTGAAACTGCTCACCCACATTCAAAGATTTTTGGCCAGACACCCCTTCCTTATTGTCCACGTTACTGAGACATGAAAGGAGGTGAATACAATGTGGCACTCATTGAGTTTTTCTCCTTGTTACAAATAGTTATTGACACAGTTCTCCCACATGTCCCTCTGCATATTCCTGCCATCAGTTTAAGAAGAACGCGCCCGATATTAATGCCGTGGCTCATCTGTCTCTTGATCTCAAAGTGATGTTGGTCACCTGAACGAACAGATCAGAGAGGCTGAGATGACAGAGTTCCTGTGCCTCTCTGTCATTTTTCACATCGGCTTGTGCTGTCACAGAGCAGAAGTAAGAACTTTATCATATAGTAAAGACACATTGTTGACAAAAGAAGGCAGCATAATTGGATTCGTTACTTGAATACAGGAAAAAAACATCACTGACCATTTTGTCATCTCACAGTCAGCACAGATGAGTCTGTGCACAATGCCTGGCACCGACGTAGGTAATCATTATATTATAGGCATGAAATCCTGGGAAGAATTTGACTAATTGAAGAAAATAGGTCGCTTGAGAGCTTTGTCGTTCATTATTCTGCTCTTGAAAGAAAATGTGATGCGTATGAAGTTAATTCCATCCATTATAGCATCCAATTTCTTTTACTTTTAAGATAAAATCTAAAATAAATCCAATAAGCTGCTGATTCTTTTAATTCAAACGCTGTGATTCCTGAGACAAACTATTCATCTCTGTCTTTTTGCCTATCTCCATCTGGGTTGAAATGAAAGCCAGAGACAGGTGCTGGAGTAATCAGAGTGATGAATGTTATCTGTGACAGCATGACGCTAGAATTGAAATGTTCAAAGACTGATATTCTCACCTCAACGACAGTTCGATTTCACTGCATGTTGTGGCAGGATTTTATTACACGACTTCATTCTGGGGATAGACTTTGGTTCAAGGACTTCGAAACATCTAACCCATCAGGTTATTGACATAAATGTCTGGGAAAGATACACCACGGCCTCCTTCCTCATGTACACAGTTAGAATACAAAATACTCCTCTCTCAGGGACACAGCTCGACTGCAAAATAAAATCTGTGTTAGGCTTTCAGTCAATTGTAAATTCTTGCATTTGTAAAGCAAGTTCCGTCCGTGAAAGTTATTTGTAACTCCACCCCCTTCAACTGCTGACTGTTATGAAATAGTTTGGGCTACTTCAATGGAATGGACACCAACATTCATTTTCAGTCTTCCTCTCAATCATTTTGGTCTTAGTTATCTCAAACTTTCCCAATTACATTCTAAAAGGTTTTCTGTTAAGTGTATTAAATTGACCTCTGAACTTTAGCTCACTGGTATCATAATTAACTGAAATTCCAGTTGAACTATACCAATAAAAAGGTAGCAGGTTGAAATTTGGCACCTTAGCAGTCATTGTTCTGTCCCATCTCTGGCGCGACTTGAACGCTTTTTCAAATGGAAATGAGGTGAGAAAAATAGAAAATATCAGCCCTAACCTTCAATGTAATATCTTCAGACTGATGATCGTATTGCTGTAATCTCCTGTGTCTGCAGGTTGTCTTACAAGGTCATTCTCGACGGTGCAACAGTCTCTGTAATCTCCGCTTTTCAAAATATTTGATCTTTCCTCCTTGTCATCTTGTTTTAAAGGTAATATTTTGAAATTCAGGGCAGCCCAGTAAATTTTAACAACTCATAAAGATGACTTTTTCCAACTAATACCATTTTAGATATCAAAGTCTGGAATGCGCCTGTATTTTTATCACTGAAATATCTCAAACACATCACACCATGTTTGATATGAAGTGACTATTATGTAACTAAAGACTCTATGTCAAGAGCAGAGTAAATATGTTTTCCCTTCTCCATCACTGACAAATATTGTCAATCGCTTAGTCTTCTACTGAAATGTTGTTTTGTATACAATATTGCCTCAGATCCCCTGCTTATCAACTAACTGGTAGGTGTAGCATATTTCGCCTTCATACAGACAACCCCTAAAACCTTCCAACAAGAAGACAGCAAACTGTGGCCTCACTGGGACTGTAACTACAGAATCATAGAATCTCTACAGTGAGGAACCATTGGGCCCATCGAGTACACACTGACCCTCCGAAGAGCATCCCACCCACACCCACCCCTATACCTGCATTTCCCATGGCCAATCCACCTAGCCTGCACATCCCTGGACACTATGGACAATGTTGAATCCATCTAACCTGCACACGTCTGGACTGTGGGAGGAAACCGGACCACCCGGAGGAAACCCACACAGACACGGGGAGAATGTGTAAACTGCACACGGTCACCCAAGGATGGAATTGAACTCAGTTCACTGGTGCTGTGAGGCAGCAGTGCTAACCACTGGCTGTGCCACTGTGCTGCTGTAGTTGGTCTAGGACAGACATCAGGAAATATTACAGAAATATTGCAAAATACTCCAAAAATATTTTGACACAGGGTCAAGCATTACAGTTTTATTTGAACACAGTGAATACTGACTGTATACATGTCTGCCATGTCTCAGAGTCATGTGATCTTACATCACTTCCCAATGACGACATGAATGGTCATATAGATATACTCATGTTTAACCCTTCCCACGACAAACAGCATGAAGAAAGATTATTTCTAAAAGACAAATACTGGGGATGATGGACACTGAATGTGTAAGGGGCTGAAACTAAAGCTTCAGAAAATATGGAAGTCTTGCACTTACATGGTACCCCTCACAACCTCAAGATGTCTAAAACACCTTAACAGCAGATGAATATGGGCCGGCTGGTAATATCTAGATCCAGCAGACACAAATGGTAACGTGATCATGACCAATTAAGCTTCGATCAGGTTAATTAATGGATAGATATTAATTCAGGAGGCCTGGGAGCATTCCCCTTCTCTTATTCCTATTCAGAAAAATGCCAGGGCAGCACTTCCATAGTATGACACTGGAGTTTCAGCTTTGAGTTGTGTGCTCAAGGTCTGCGGCTGAATTTTACATTGACGGCCTTGCCCGCAAAGCTCAGTTAATGACCACTGGAACATGAACAGGAATGGGGTGGACTTCCTGCCAACCTCAGAGAGGATGTCCTGCCTCCAAGAGCTGCTAGCCAATCAAAGGACCTCAACAGTGGTCCTTTATAATGAATTCTAACATTTTCTCTATCATTGATGTTAGGCTAACAGGTAAATCCTTCTCCATTCTCCATCTTGCTTCTCATGGTCTCAAGACATCTCATATGCATGCATGCTAATGAAGTACTTTGAAGGTATAGTCACTGTTATAATATCGGAAAGGCAACAGCCAATTTGCACACTAAACCACCCCACCGAAGGCAATGTGGCAGTCAGTTTTTAACCCTGTTGGTTGAAGGATAAATATTGGCCTCCACACCATGGAGAACTTCCAACCCACTAGCTATTTGGCTGTTCATCAATAATGGGTGATCAATGAATATTTCTCCTTACTGGACCAGTAGTTCTGTAGGCCCCAAATGCTAATCAAAAGGACAGGGATTCTTTTCCCCACCAACCTGGGATCTAGGTATGCCAACCCCAATCGTGCTAACCTGGAGTGCCACAACACAACTGGTTAGACTACTGTTTACATATTGATTGGGTCTATAGAGGTGAAAGACATCTGTATATATTTATGCCCCTTCTATATCAGTGACTTTCTAGGGAGTGGGCAACTCCCCCCACTCCTTACACAGCTCTCTAGGGCAGTATTATTGTTGAGGGTCCATTAGTTCAGCTCGTCTCCTCCAGTATGCCATCAGATTGTCATTGTATTTGTTGGAACTGCTCAGTGAAAGTCCTCATTATTTCCAGCTTTGTCCCATAGAAATGCAAAACATAGGAGCAGGACCAGGCCGTTCAGCCCTTCGAGCCTGCTCTGTTGTTCTGTATGATCGTGGCTGATCCTCTATCTTAACGCCATATTCCCGCTCCCTCTCTATGCCCTTTAAGGCCTTTAAAATCTAAAAGAGTTTTGATCTCTGTCTTGGACATATTCAGCAACCTGGTCTCCAGAACTTTTTGTGGTAGAGAATTCCACAGGTTCACTAGCCTCTGAATGAAGAAATCTTTCCTCATCTCAGTCCAAAATGGCCTAAATTGTAAGCTGAGGCCATGTTCCCTGGTTCCAGACTCCCCGACCAGGGGAAACCTCCTCCCTGCATCCAGTCCTGTTGGAATTTAAATATTTCAATCAGATCTCCTCTCATATTATTTCTTTACTTAATTAACCTTGAACCCACCAATGGACTTTACTCGTTTGTATTTCAGAGAAGAATCCCTGTCCTTTTGATTAGCATTTGGGGCCTACAGAACAGCTGGTCCAGTGAGGAGAAATATTCATTGATCACCCATTGTTGATGAACAGCCAGTTGGCTAGTGGGTTGGAAGTTCTCCATGTGACTGACATGATTTGCCTGTTGCCTTTCCGATATTATAACAGTGACTATATCTTCAAAGTACTTCATCAGTGGTCAGGCATTTGAGATGTCTTGAGACCACGAGAATCAAGATGGAAAATAGAGCAAGATTGACTTGTTAGTCTCACGTCAATGGTAGAGAAAATGTTATAATCCTTAATAAAAAATGTTAGAACTTGACACATAGAAAGAATGACATGTGGGGCAGAGTCAGCATGGATTTACAGAAGCTAAATCATCTTGCTAGACTAGTTTTTGAGGATATTAGTTAGAGCATTGATAAAGGAGATCCAGTGGATGTGGTGTATTTGGACTTCCAGAAGATTTTTGCTCAAGTCTCACACAGGGGATGAGGAAATAACATTCAAATGTATGGGAGAGATATACTAGTGTGGATTGTGAATTAATAAACAGACAGAAAGCCAAGCTCAGGAATGAACAGGAAGGCAGGCTGTTGTTAGGTGTGGGACCACAAGTTCCTGTGTTCCCACGTCATCAGACGGGGAGAGAGAGAGTCTAGAGAGCAGTTCCAGGAGCACAGGGCCAATGGAAAGAGCCTTGGGAGACAGAGCAGCCAGTGTCAGCACAAAGCAGAACAGGAGAATGTAATTGAGAGTGTGGTGCTGGAAAAGCACTATAGGTCAGGCAGCATCCAAGGAGCAGGACAGTCGATGTTTTGGGCATAAGCCCTTCATCAGGAATGAATCTTGATGAGTAGCTGGATAGCTACTGGCTTGGAAGTTCTCCACGGTGCCAAGGCCTATATATATCCTTCAACCAACATGATTAAAAACTGACTGTCACATTACCCGAAACGTCGATTCTCCTGCTCCTCAGATGCTGCCTGACCTGCTGTGCATTTCCAGCACCACACTCTCGGCTCTGATCTCCAGCATCTGCAGTCCCCACTTTCTTCCAGACAGGAATGTAGTCAAGGCAATAGAAGCAGCCTGCACTTTCCTATCATACATAATGTGAAGCATTTCTGAGTGGTACACTGTCCTCCCACACACAGTGCATTAACTGCCTGATGCACTCAGCATTAGTATGGTTCCGTGTTGTTTACATCCCCAGTGTGCCCCCTGCAATGTTCCTTTTCTAACAATCTTACAAACAACAGAACCGATTATTGCATTCACTCGTCAGCTTGTGGATTTTAATGCGATAACAACAACTGTGAATGCTAATATGACGCCTGTTAATGCAGTAAGACATCCCGAGACTTACATCTCCTTTCCTTCAATGTGCAACATGAATTAACCAGGGTTGTTGAAGTGGAGTGAAGTATTGTTATAAAGAAAACTAAGACAAACCATTACTGAAACAACAACCTGCATTTGCGTGGCAATTTCACAACCATTTGAAGTTATAATGCACTCCTATTCCACAAAAGAAAGTGTGTCACGGTGTTTGACAGAAGAAGCTATCAAACCAGGATTCAATACCAAGTCACAGCGAGAGATATTAGGAACAGGTAATCGAAAGCTGACTCAAACAGGGAGGTTTATCAGACCATCATTAAAGGGCGAGAGAGAAGAGGTAGAGCAGGAGTTCCAGAGTTAAGGACAGATGAAGGCAGAACCGCCAATGATAAGGTGATGAAAATTAGGTGCACACTCAAGTTGAAAGTTGAAAGAGGACTTGGATCTGAGGAGGTTGTGGAGCTGGAGGAGGTTAGGATACTGGCTTTGTGATAGCTGCTTTAAATGCTTCACATTTGTTGGCATCCCTTGTAAAATTGTCAAGGAAAGAATACTGGCAGATGTCAGATCACCAACACTTGGTTATGTTGAGGTTGTACAGGATGCTGGTGAGGCCTCTTATGTAGTGTACCCAGTTCTGGTCACCCTGTTATAGGAAGCATATTATAAAGCAGAGAGGGTTCAGAAGAGATTTACCGAGATGTTGCCGGGACTGGAAGGTTTGAGTCATAAGGAGAGGCTGGATAGGCTGGGACTTTTTTTTACTGGAGCGTGGGAGGCTGAGGGGTGACGTTACAGAAGTTTATAAAATCATGAGAGGTACAGATAAGGTGAATGGCAGGTGTCTTTTCCCTCGGGTGGGGAAGTTCATGACTAGGGGGATTATCTTTATGGTGAGAGAAGAAAGATTTAAAAATGACAACATTTTTACACAGAGAGTGGTTCGTGTGTGGAATGCGCTTTCAGAGGAAGTGATGGATGTGGGTATGGTTACAATGTTTAAAAGACATTTGGATAAGTACATGAATTGGAAATGTTTAGAGCGATACGGGCCAAGCGCAGGCAAGTGGGACTTTTTAAATTTGGGATGATGGTCGAGATGGACTGGTTGGACCAAAAGGTCTGTGTCCGTGCTGTAAGACAGTGTGACTCTAACCGTCAATCCCCATGGTGAAGGAACTGTATAAAATCGTGTGGGAAGCATTGGTGTCAATGCTGTGGGCCATTGATTAGCATGGAGCTACTATTGTGTGAGATTGGATCTACTCCAGTTGGACAGTCAAAGGCAAAAGGAGCAGAGAAATGAGAAACTCAGCTCAATGTCTTGGAAGGAGCTTTTCAATTAACAAAGCGTTCTTGAATTCTTCAACATAATAAGAATTGATCCAGGGCGTTTTGCCTTATTCTGCTCAACACTATTACTTGGAGTGTGGGCGATACATAGACAGTCTAGACTAATGAGGTAGAAAGGAATAGCAATCTCGGTACATTTGGTTCTGGATAAGGGGGAGTCATAATCAGCATCAGAGAGTGAATGAAGCAAGGCTTTGCTCCCTCACATTACAAACTTTGTAACTGAAAATATTCCCAATGAGGCAGAACCAACAGCTCCAAAACCATCATTACAATTAGCACTGAGGAGTGCATGGTGACTAATGGCTAAATCACAGCCAGCTACATGCAACTCAACTTAACAAGTCATGAGAGGCAGATAGCCAACATCTGCAGAAAATCGGGTTACTACATAACAGTAACAAGGTGTGACTGAACGACACTGGGTACAAATATTTCCCTATAATACAGTGAGCAAAGAACCTGCCATCAGGAGGAGTTGACTATTACGTGGGCAACTCAAACTACACTATTATTGGCACTTTTTAATGGTCAGTCTACAATGAAAGCAGGACATGCTTGCATTGCATAGCACGTTTTTATGACTTCTGAATGTCTTAATGAATGTCTGAATGAATGTTCCTAGAGTATTGATTGGAAGTGTCTCTTTCTCTCTCTCTCTCTCTCTCTCTCTATCTCTCACACACACACTCACACACACACTCACACACATATGCACACATTATACAAATGCAGTGGAGAAACTGCTCTATGTTTGGTGATGACACCTAATGCAAGGGCAGAACAGAGGAATCTAGTTGTGCAGGAACTGACTTGATATTTTGGACTAGAAAATATTCCATGCCCCAGTACCAAAGGCAGGACCAGGAGGAAGATCAGGAGGCCAGTCAGCCCCTCCAGAGGGCTGTGCTATTTAGTTCAGTCAGGGCTGAACTGTGCCACAATCTGTTCTCATATAACTTGGCTACACATCCCTCTGATCTGACAACATTCAATCAAACCACAGCCAGGAACGGTTGGGAGCTCTGCTTGACTGCAGATTTTTATGAGGGAGGGAGTTCCAGCATTCCATTAAACTTCACTTCCTGATGCAGCCTCTCAATAACCTGGATCACATTTCAAGATTGCGTCCCCTCCTGGGATACTGTCTCTCCATATTAACTCCAGCATTGTAAACACTTCAGCATTTCAAACACTTCACCCAGATCACTCAATCTTACAGTCACAGAGATGTACAGCACAGAAACAGACCCTTCAGTCTAACCCATCCATGCAGACCAGATATCCTAAACTAATCTAGCCCCATTTACCAGCATTTGGCCCATATTCCTCTAAACCCTTCCTATTCATGTCCCTATCCGCTTAAATGTCGTCATTGTAACAGCCTCAAGAGTGTGGTGCTGGGAAAACACAGCAGGTCGGGCAGCATCTGAAGAGCAGGAGAATTGATGTTTCGGGCATAAGCCCTTCATCAGGAATGAGGCTTATGGGCTGGGGCTGAGAGATAAATGGGAGGTGGGGTGGGGTTTGTGGAAAGGTAGCTGTGAATGTGATAGGTGGATGAAGGTGAGGGAGAAGGTGATAGGTCAGAGGGGAGAGTGATGGGCAGGCCCAGAGGGCAGTGCCAAGTTGGAGGCTTGGGACTGGGATAATGTGGGGGGAGGGGAAATGAGGAAGTTGTTGAAAGCCACATTGATCCCGTGTGGTAGGAGGGTCCCAAGGTGGAAGATGAGGCATTCCTCCTCCAGGCGTCGGGTGGTAACGGTTTAGCGTTGAAGGAGGCCCAGGACCTGCACGTCCTTGATGGAGTGGGAGGAGGAGTTGAAGAGTTCAGCCGCAGGGCGGTGGGGTTGGTGGATGTGAGTGTCCCAGAGGTGTTCTCTGAAATCATCCGCAAGAAGTGTTCTGTATCTCTGATGCAGAGGAGACCACATCGGGTGTAATGGATGCAGTAGATGACATTGGTAAAGGTAGAGGTGAATTTCTGACAGATATGGAAGGACCCCTTGGGGCCTTGGACCGAGGTGAGGGGAGTGGTGTAGGCACAGATTTTCCTCTTGCTGTGGTGACAGGGAAAGGTGCCAGGAATAGGGTGTGGCCTGGTGGGGGCGAGGACCTGACGAGGGAGCCATGGAGGGCATGGTCTCTCTGGGATGCTGATAAGGGTAGGGAGAGAAATATATCTCTAGTGGTGGGGTCCATTTGGAGGTGGTGGAAATGGCGGAGGATGATGTGATATATGAGGAGTTTGGTGGGGTGGAAGGTGAGGACCAGGGGGGTTCTGTCCTTACTGTGGTTGGAAGGGTGGGGTTCAATGGCAGTGGTGCATGAAGTGGAGGAGATGAGCTAGAGGGCATCATCAACCACGTGGGAAGGGAAGTTACAATCGTGGAGAAAGGAGGCCTTCTGGGACTTTCTGAGTTGGAATTGGTCATCCTGGGAACAGATGCAGTGGAGGCGGAGAAGTTGGGAATAAGGGATGGTGTTTTTACAGGAGGTAGGGCGGGAGGAGGTGTAGCTAGGCAGCTATGGGAGTCAGTGGGCTTGGAGTAGATGTCTGTGGTTAGTCGGCTTGTAGTAGATTTACCATTATACCAGCCTCCACCACTTCTTCTGGCAGCTCATTCCATACACGCACCACCCTCTGTGTGAAAACGTTGCCCCTTTTAAACCTTTTCCCTCTCACCTTAAACCTATACCCTGCGAGTTCTGGACTCCCTACCCCGTGAAAAAGACCTGGGTTATTTACCCAATCCATGCCCCTCATGACTTTAAAAACTTCTGTAAGGTTACCCCCTTAGCTTCCGATAGTCCAGGGAAAAAAGCCCCCAGCCTATTCAGCCTAAAGCTCAAACCCCTCCAACATCCTTGAGGATCTTTTCTGAACCCTTTCAAAATTCACAACATCTCTCTAATAGGAGAGAGGCCTCAATTGAAGGCAGTGCTCCAGAAATGGCCTAACCAATGTCCTGCATCTGTGACCTCTCAGCTCTTACACTCAAGACAGTGTGTGTTCTCAATGTTGATCTTGGAGTGTGATAATTGATCTAATGTGATTTGAATGGTTATTATCCCTGTTGCTGCTTGTTAGCGGCAGCCATTAGTGAGTGGGATCACTCCCCAGGAAAAGGAATTTTTGCTCAAGGATTTTGCGGCCTTCTGTTGCGACAGTAACCATTCCCCCCCACCCCTGCCAAAACTGATTGCTCCAATCCCAGCCAAATTCATTCGCCCGTCTGCGGAAGCAGCACAGGGAAGGAGAAAATCAGAAACGCCGTACACTCCCAATTCAACTCCCGATTAATTGCGAAGCCTCCACTTCGATAAAAGGAAATCAGTCCAATCACAGCGTTAAGAGAAGTAAAGGTAGTGATGACTGATACACGTGTTCATTTATTTTCAGCACGAGTCCAGTTCACACACTTACTATGCCCAAGCCAAGTCGTTTTGTTTTTGGTTAAATTTTAAAGGGTTGGTTTTAACGGGATACAGAGGGCATCATTCCCACCTTACGCCCTGGTGATGCTTGCGTAGCTGGCTTTGTGTAAATATTTTGGTGGTCAGTCCCAGCAGAAAGGCCCAGTTCAGGAAATTGGTGAACCAGCCTGATTCTCTACAGAAATCTGGTGCAGTCTGCCGAAAGTCAGAGAGACACATTACTTCTTCTGCAGCCGCCCCCCCCCCCCCCCCCCCACCCTACACCCCAGTGACAGGCGGATACAGTTTGCGGTCTTTTCCTGAAAATAATGGAGGGTTTAAACATGCCAATCCACATGGATCAATGTGAGGATGAGCGTATAAAAGTGCAGTTAGCAAAGAAATGAGAAGGAGTCAAAGAAAATATGGAAATAAGGCTTCTCTTGTTAAACACTCCTATCTCCTTGCCGAAAGGTTTCAGCTTCCAGGCTATTAGCTTTCACTGGGTAAACCAGTGTGGCAGTCCTGACACTGAATTAATAATTGAACGGTCTTGTATTTAAAACCCATCATGACAACCCTGCGATTTTGAATTCAGTTTCACAAGACAGTCTGCCATGATATAAACTGGCCTCAGTAAAAGTGACTAGGAAGCTGCCATATTGTGGTCAAACATGGAATGTCTACAGTACAGAAGCAGGTCTCTCAGCCCATCATGTCCCAACTGACCCTCTGAAGAGCATCCCATTCAGACCCACCCCCCATGATCCTATAACCCCAAATTTCCCATGGCTAACCCACCTAGCCTCGAAACTGTGGGGCAAATAAGCATGGCCAATTCACCTGACCTGCATATCTTTGGACTGTGGGAGGAAACCGGACCACCCGGAAGAAACTGGAGAATATGCAAACTCCACAGTCACCCGAGGCTGGAATCAAACCCAGGTCCCTGGTGCTGTGAGGCAGTAGGGCTAACCACTGAGCCAACATATCACACAGTTAGTGATTCCCCTCCCTCTTCCTTTCTTAAGTATACAAATTTTCTCTTAAAGCCTGCCTAGTTTTATTTCTTCACCTCTATTTTATGGTAGTCAGGACGGTAACGTTGTTAAACTAACTGCCCTATCAGTCTGAATCAGTGTGTGGGTTACGAAGGGAGGGTTTAGTTTTGACTGAGGAATCCTCAATCCAGGTTCTTGGTTTGCTCACCACCTCAGAGTGGACCCAGGTCAGCTGCTGCCTCACGATGTAGTCTGTATCGCTGCCTCTGTCCCTGAATGTATTCACTTGGGACCGAAATGCCTTCTGTGTCGTTCTCTGAATTATGTTTCTGTTTTGATGTTTGTGGAGTTCACTGCCATCAGCAACCAGCAGAGTCCGTTTCTCTTGGACCTTTTTCGTCATCAGTGCGATGTTTTTCTCATTGTTTCTCTTGAAGTTTTCAATTCTAATATCTCTTCATGGGCACCATTTGGAAATAATGTTGGTCACGTAGAATGCCTACAGTGTGGAAACATGCCCTTCGGCCCAACAAGTCCACATCTGAAGCGTATCCCTCCCAATTCCCCATTACTCTACATTTACCCCTGACTAACATGACTAGCCTATACATCCCTGAACTCTATGGGCAATTTAGCATGGCCAATTCACCCTAACCTGCACATCTTTGGATTGTGGGAGGAAACTGGAACACCCAGAGGAAACCCACGCAGACACAGGGAGAATGTGCAAACTCTACACAGACAGTTGCCTGAGGTAGGAATCGAACCAGAGTCCCTGGCGCTGTGAGGCAACAGTGCTAACCATATATGTGCGTTTGTTCGAGTCCATACATTTGGAAGTCCAGTTTTCTGGTCTAACTGGAAGAGTCTCGTTTAGGAAACAAAATGAAATTTATGGGAGGAAGGTTTATCAGGATGGTTCAGATCTGTCTAGCCTTGGGTCTGTCTCCTTCAAGACCTATCTTTACTCTGATCAAGTCAGCATGACATTGTCACAGTGGGTGGTGCTGACAAGTCTCAACTCATTCAGACTCACACACAACACAGATCAGAAGAGTCAGGACTAATTGCAAAAACCATCCCTGGCTATGGAGCATCAAGGAATTGGTGGTCACAGGGAATGCAGCATTCAGCTGAGGGTGAATCTTCAACGATGCTCCGTACAAGAAATGAGTCATTATTGATCAGATCAGAGAGAGAGAGAGCAAGTATCATTATTTAGTCCCAGCTGATCTCCGACAGCCTTAAACAGAGAGTTAGACACACTACTGCATTATTGTTTTGATTTGATTTGATTTATTACTGTCATGAGTACCAAGGCACAGTGAAAAGTGTTGTTTTAGATGCTTTACAGGCAGATCATACCATAGAAGGGCATCAAGTATCAGAACAGAGTGCAGCAGACAATGTTACACTTATCAAGATGGTGAAGAGAGAGATCAACATTAACATTAAAGAGATCCATTCAAAAGTCTGATAGGGAAGAAGCTGTTCTTGAATCTTTTTGTTAATGTATACAAACATTTATATTCTCGGCCTGATGGGGGAAGGTGTGAGAGTGTGTAAGCTGAAGTGGGAGGGGTCTCTGATGATATTGGCTGTAGGAGCTATAGATGGAGTCAATGGATGGAAGGCTGGTTTGTGTGATCGAATGGACTGTGTTCACACTCTCTGTAATTTCTTGCGGTCTTAGGCAGAGCAGTTGCCAGACTGCACTGTGATACCCAGATAGGATGGATTCATTGTTGACAGACTGAATTTCCTTAGCTTCCTGAGGAAGTAGTTGCAATGAAGCATTGCTGTGTTTTCTTGACCATAGCAACGACATGGGTGGGCCAGGAGTGATTATCGGTGATTGTCACTCCCAGGAACTTAATGCTTTTGACTATCTCCACCTCAGCACCATTGACGCTGACAGGAGCGTGCCCTCCACTCTGCTTCCAGGAGTCAATGACCAGCCCCTTTATTTTGCTGATGTTGATTGAGAGACTATTGTCTTTACACCATTAAGCACTCTATCTCTTTCCTGTACTGTGTCTCCTTATTTGAGATCCAGCATATCATGGTGTCTGCAAACTCACAGTTAAGCCGTGGGCAATCTTCTCCTTTTCTTGACCAATACCTTACTGAGGTCATCCTCCTCTGTCTTCAATATCCGCTGGGGAACCTATCAGCTTAGGAACAGGAGACGACCATTTATTCTTGGGCTGATGTGCAATGTAGCTCAATTTCCATCCTAATCCTTCCATTCCTCATCAACAAAAAACAAATTAAATTTGACAATTGAACAGACATCAATTACTGTATGCAGAAGAGATTCCACAGTTTCCCCATGCCCTTGCATGTTTCCTAACATCATTTTTGGTGGGGTTTTTTAAGGTTATAAACCCTTCGCCCTGAGCACCTTGACAAACAGAAATCCCTCCCTACCCCATCTATTAGGTATAGTGGTTCAGTGGTTAACACTGCTGCGACCCGAGTTCAATTCCTGCCTCGGGCAACTGTCTGTGAGGAGTTTGCACATTCTTCACCATGTCTGCGTGGGTTTCCTCTGGCTGCTCCAGTTTCCTCCCACAGTCCAAAGATGTGCAGATCAGATGAATTGGCCGTGCTAAATAGCCTGATGTTCCAGGGTGTGTATGTTAGGTGCATTAGTCAGGGGTAAATGTAGAGCAGCAGGGTAGGGGAATGGGTCTGGGTGGGTTACTCTTCAGAGGGTCAGTTTGGACTTGTTGGGCCGAAGGGCCTGTTTCCACACTGTAGGGATTCTATGATTCCATGCCTCCTAATGTCCTGAAACTTCACTCAAAAGACTCTTAAGCACCTAAATAGGATGAGGTCAGATTGAGATATCTGGTCAGTGTGGACGGGTTGAACTGAAGGATCTGTTTCCATGCTGCGTGACTCTATGTTGGTGCCCAGAGGTTGTTTGGAATCAGCTGAACCTGCTGGGTAAAAATACTGGCTTCCACGTCGAGCTAGCTTGGCGAGTACGTTTAGTGACGAAGCGAGTTGGGCAGTCATCAAGGCCTTTAATCCCATCAACTGGCAACTTGCTGTCGCCGAGAGAGACTCTCACTGCTGCTGCCTGTCAAACAAAGCATTCAAGATGGCAGGAGTGGCTCCCGACGTCGAGATGGGTAATCCTGCCACACATCTCCCCGAGGCTCAGACCACAGTGCAACTCCGCCTCCAGTTTTGCTAAACTGTCTTTATAATCACAACAAGAGTAAGTTCACCCACTCAGGGAAGCAAATTCCAGTGCCCAAATAGAATCAGTGCCTGAAGCAAATCTCTATAATTGCAAAGCAAGGTTGCAGCTAATTTTTTTTCAACAAAGACGTGCAATAATCACAACATTTACTCAAATTGGAGCTCTCATAAAAGACCCTGAGCTGAGGTACCAGTGGTCAATATCACTGTAATTATCCTGTCTCACACCGTGTCTCTCTTGAATGTCACATCACTGTACCTGACAGCCCTGCTGTTATCTGTAATCGGCTCAAACTCAGAGTCACATCTCCCACTCGAAATAGTTCACTTGAAGGAAATTCAGGTGAGGGGCAATGTGACATTGTCAGTGGAAAGGATGCAGGCCATAAAGGCTTTGAAATTTTAAATATGGTTCTGATAACGAGTCCATTAGCTCTTGAATCTTAAAAAGCACTGAGTTAGAAAAGGTTATCAATATTTCAGAAGGACACATAAAACAACTTTGTCGTTAGTGTTTGCAATTCATAGAGGACAGACGGATGCTCTCACCTCGAATCTTCTACTTGGCCCCACTTCCTCCCTTCTTTCTTTACCCTTTTTGTCTTCTTTCTTTTTCTTTGTCTTCTTCCTGTCGGTAGCGAAGGTGGCACCGTGGAGGAGGGTGGCTGGAGTGGGAGTCTTGGCGATGTGGTGGCCTGGCCTGGCAGGGGAGCTAGGAACTCCTGGTGATGGTAGGCCCGGAGTGGGGACTCTTGGTGATCGGTGAGATGGTGGCGGCAACTCTTGGCTGTGATAGGCCCAGAGTGGGGACTCCTGGTAATATGTGAGGTAGCAGCAGCAGCTTCTGGTTGTGGTAGGCCTGAAGCCAGAGACCCCTGGTGGTGGTAGGCCCAGAGCTAGGGATTGGTGGTGGTAGGCCCAGACCTGGGAACTCCTGATTGTGGTAGGCCCAGAGTCAGGGATTCCTGGTTTGATAGGCCCAGAGTCAGGGATACCTGGTTGTGATAGGCCCAGAGTCAGGGATACCTGGTTGTGATAGGCCCAGAGCCGGGGATTCCTAGTTTTGGCTGGCCCAGAGCCGGGGACTCCTGGTTATTGGCGAAGTGGTGGCAGCAACAGGACTCCAGGTCACATGGTGAATGGCGGTTGGGTGGGCCAAACATCCATATCCTTTCTGTGTACAAGTGCAGAAGTAACATCTCTCCTGAACGGTCTGGCCCTAAACACTCAGACTAGCTGCCCGCATTCTTGAATCTCCAACCAGCCAGGATAGTTTATCTTTATCTGCCCTGTTAATATCTTGAAGACTTTGATCAATTTACCCCTTAACCTTCTAAATACAAGAGATAACAAACCTAATTTATATGATGTCTCCTCCGAACATAACCCCTGAAGTCCAGGTATCATTCTGGTAAACCTACACTGTACTCCCTGCAGGACCAGTATATCCTTCCTAAGATTTGGTGCCCAGAACTGCCCAGGTGGTACTCCGAGTGGAATCCAACCAAAATTTTGTGTTACTTCTGTATTCTTATACTCCAAGGCTCTGGACATAAAGGGCAGAATTCCATTAGCTTTCTTGATTACATTTTGCGCCTGTTTGTAGAATTTTAAAGATCAGTGCACCTGAATCCTTAAGTCTCTTAGAACGCCTGCTGTATTTAACTTCGTACCATCGAAGAAGTCCCCTGATCTGTCCTTTCCTTAGTCCAAACCCGATAACTAAATTTGGGAAGACTGCCTTCAGTTCTCGGCACACACTCCGGTCGTAAGCTACAGACTGTGTAGGTCGCTATGGCAACTGGCAGAGATTGAGCCAGACAACTCCCGACTCTTGTTCTTCCTATAGTTTTTCACTGAAACTACCTCATCAATCCCGCCTTGGGGAAATCTTGCCTCTCAAACCAATATGTCCCCTTTCCACCGTTTCATCAGAAACACTGAAATGCAGGCCACCCGCATGTTGCCCAGATTATTGATTCCAATATTAGGATTGTAGTTGATGCCTGAATCAATGTGCTCCTGGATCCCGAAGCCACAGTTTTCCGTGTTGTTGAAGTTACTCCTATTCCAGAACCTTTAGACTGTTCTCTAAAACCTTCCTCAGCTCCGGCTCCTCAGGTTGCATGGAGAACAGCAATCCTCTCATGCCAAACCATCACACGGCATAGCGAGGCTTTGGAGGGGAGGCGGTGGCCGGCTGGTATCATCGCTGGACTGTTAATCCAGGACCCGGGTTCAAATCCCGCCACGGCAGATGGTGGAATTTGAATTTAATGAAAATCCTGAATTAAGAGTCTAATGATGACCATGAAGTGATGGTTGGGGAAAGAAAAGAAACCCATCTGGTTCACTAATGCTCACCAGGGAAGGAAATCTGCCATCCTTACCTGCTCTGGTCAACATGGGAGTCCAGATCAGCAGCAATGTGGTTGATTCTTAACTGCTGTCTGGGCAATTTAGGGATGGGAAATAAATACCTCCAATTCATGTCGGAGAGAGTCCCACCATCTGCTGCAGGCTGGTCTGAGTCAATATTTGGTCCAGGGATGGCTACGAGAGGCTGAAGTAAATTTGTATGAATCTCTGCAGTACACCTGTCTCAGCAGGGAGCCCACAATGCAGCCGTGCTGAATCTGCACAGAATGTCTTGGGCTTCAGTCATGGTTTGTCACAACTTGACCATAGAAACTGTAGCTGAAAATGTGTTGCTGGGAAAACGCAGCAGATCAGACAGCATCCAAGGAACAGGAGATTTGACGTTTCGGGCATAAGCCCCTCTTCAGGAATCCTGAAGAAGGGCTTATGCCCGAAACGTTGAATCTCCTGTTCCTTGGATGCTGCCTGACCTGCTGCGCTTTTCCAGCAACACATTTTCAGCTCTGATCTCCAGCATCTGCAGACCTCACTTTCTCCTCCATAGAAACTGTAGCCTGAGCTACAAATCTGCCGGATTTTCGCAATCCTTTTCAAACTGGAGTTGGGTTCTGAAGGTTCACTGGAATTCCGAAACGTTAACTCTGATTTCTCTCTGCGGATGCTGCCTGACCTGCTGAGTTTCTCCAGCCATTCCCTGTTTTGGTTTGGATCCGCTGTTTACGTCCTGTGGTCATCATACCATGTTGTCGATTCTAACTTGCTCGGTTTAAATATTTGGGAACTCTGAGCAGTCAAATGAGTGACGTTTTCATCGTCAGAGGCTGAGTTTTCTCTTCCACATAGCCTTGATGAAGTAGGATTGCCCCCCCACCTCCCCCCACCCAACCCACCCATTGGCGCTAAATTGGGAACATGTCATTATTTAATGAGTTGTTCATTGAGACCTGGACTAAGACTGTCTTGTCAGAAATCACTTGGGTCCTTTGAAGGAAGTCTAAAAGTTTCATGATGAAGAGGTGCCGGTGTTGGACTGGGGTAGACAAAGTTAAAAATCACACAACACCAGGTTATAAACCAACAGGTTTATTTGGAAATATGAGCTTTTGGAGCGCTGCTTCTTCATCAGGTAGATAGTGGGACAGGATCATAAGACACAGAACTTATAGCTCAAAATCATAGTGCCATACAATTGATACAATATATTGAACAAATCTTGATTGCTTTCAGAATGGGCTGCAGGTTTCGATTCATTAATATGTAAATCACAGAACTTCTTTCAAATCACATTCCTGAGATAATTCAAAGTTTAATTTAAAAAAAGGTGACATCTCAGCTCAGACAATGCCTTAAGGGTGTGAGGTTAGAGTCTGTCTGTATTCCAATCTTGAGCCAGACTGGTTCTATTTCCAAAGAAGGAGTTTGTAAAGTGTTACATGGATTGACTGCCTGCAGTTTGTGTGCTTTTTGAGTAAAATAGAACTTATTTCAAAATACAATTCTGCAACTGCAAGTTCACCCCGTAAGATATCACAGCAGCCCTCCTGTCCAATGCCATGTACAGATTATGTAGTTAACCACAGCCATGGTTACGTCACCTGTAGTCCTAATAGCCTTATCCCGAGAATGAATAAATAGCCTCATCCCGAGAATGCATAAATAGAACTGGGGTCTGGCCAGTGAGTCGCTCCAACACTTTAGCAGCTCTGTCACCAGTTCTACCCTGGCACATCGCGTTGCTCATGCGGAGTTTAGGGATTTCCTTCTTTCTCACGCACCTCCTCGGAGAAATACCCTTATGATCATAACCTCTGCCCTGCCAAAGCTGAATGGGTCTCATTAGTTAGTGTCGCAACAAATAATTAGTACAGAGATAATGAGAAGAGATAGTTCACAGATACCGTCAGGCTATTGATAATGGTGAGATGAGCCCATTGCCCAGCAGACTGAGGCGTGAGCAGGTTTGAAAGTTAAGTTGATATTCTCCTTTGGTTGTGAGATAATCAGTAAAAGTTTCTCATGGGTGAATTGAGTGTGCTCGCAAAGCAAAAACATCCTTCCTCTGGTATAGCCCGAGATTTTCAAATAAAGTATACCCAATCTATACTCTGTCTGAAGGGCCATTAGTGCTGGTTTTTCCAGCGATGCCCACATTCCCAGGAAGAGAGAGAAAAAAAGTTTTAAGAAACAAAGTAGGTGCCCCTAGCCCTCAGACACTTCTTCAGTTGAACAATATGAGAAGCACCAGACCGGAACTGTTTGGGGTAAAGCCCCTCTATGGAGGTATGTGGTTGTCCCCCACTTGGTGGAGAGTTTGCTCAATGGCAGAACTGTTGCCTCAATGGGCTTGTGGCACTGTGGTAGTTTCCCTACCTCTGAGACAACAGGCCCTTGAACAAGTTTCAGCTTCCAGTCCCAAAGGTACTAATTACATTTAAAATCCACCAGTGGGAATTGAACCACTATCTCCAAAGCATTAGACAGCCTGAGGCCTAATGGATAGCCCTTCCTATTGGGGGTCTGTTACCTAGATTCCCCAAGGCTGCTTCAGCCCAAAATGGCCCATGTGGGGAAACAAACACAATATTCAGCTCCTACCCAATCTTATTTCCAAGCTTTCTGGGTGCTGAATATTCATCCTAATGTGTCCGCTATAAGATAGAGACTGTACGATGCGAGTCTCTTCCTCATTTAAGAATTTTAATCTTCTTTTCCATGAAGGTGTTCACCTTCTCTCAAGAGAGGAAATAAACTTAGCTGTGGCTGCCTATACAATCTGTGCACAGTATTGGATGGGAGGGCTGCTGTGATATTTTTCAACTTCCTTCCAAGGACCCAAGTGATTTCTGACAGACAGTTGTAATCCAGGCCTCGATGAACAACTCATTAAACAATGACATGTTCCCAATTCATTTACCTGTGCGGGGGAAATGCTACTTAATCAAGGTTGTATGTGTGAGAGAAAACTCAGCTCCTGATGGTGAAAACGCCACTCAGTCAGTCATTTGACTGCTTGGAATTTCCAAATAATCACACCAACAGACGAGTGAGTTAGGATCGACAATGTGGCTACCACTGACAAAACAGCAGATCCAAACCAAAACAGGGAATGGCTAGAGAAACCTGGTAGGTCTAGTAGTATCCGCGGAGAGAAATTGGAGTTAATGCCCCGGGGCCAGTGACCCTTCCCAGTTTGAAAAGGATTGTGAAAATCCGGCAGTTTTGAAGGTCAGGCAACAGGTGCTGTGGTCAGGTTGCAACAAAACCTGACTGAAGCCCACGTCTTATTGTGCATTTAACGGAAGGGCGGCTGATGTATGTGCACATTGCAGACTCCCTGCCGAGACAGATGGCCTCCAGGAATTTATGCAAATTTGCAAATGGGAAAGCTTCAGGCTGTCATAACCTTGGAGTTGTCCCTGGACCAGATATTGGCTCAGAGCACCTACAGCAGATGGTGGGACTGTTGGCTCTGTGAATCAGAGGTGCTGAAGACACTGAATATGTCCAAGTACATGGGCAGGGATTATCAGTAAAGAGTTCAGGACTTTATTGGAGGATTTTCCAATCATCAAATGCCATCTGTAGTATACTGGAATTGGCACTGCATGTCTTCACATGCGCAGCAATAACTCTCAAAGACACGATGGGCAATAACTCTCAAAGACACAATTTCTTTAATACAGGGACATGTGCAAGGAGCACAGTCAGTGCGAGGGATGTAGCACCTGACAGGGACAGAGAACGGGGGAGTATATTAAGGTCAAAGAGGGAATTTGGTGCTGAGGATGGAAGAGATAGTAAGGCTCACTACAAGATGTAAAGTGTGCTGAGTGGGGAGTTTGTCAAAGCAGCAGGGAGGGGACGATTTTGTTTCCTCTGCTCTTTCTCAGAACGTTCATTGGTTGTTAAGAAATCATGTTGAGAAGACTAGAGAATTGCAGACACCTTGTTCAAAAAAAGGTAACAATGACGGTCCAATCAGTTTAATTTCACTGGTGGGGAAGCTTTAGGGAACAATTATTCAGGATGGAATTATTAGTTCCATGGGTTATTTAGGAGGAGTCAGCTGGAATTTCTAAAGGGGAAATGATATTTAGCTGGAGTGCAGTGATGTTTTTGAAGAGGTGACAGTAAGTGTTGAACAGTGGTTATGTCGTGGATGTGGTGTACGTGGACCTCCAGACGGCTTTGGATCCAGTACCAAACGACAGACTTTTGAGAAAGGTTATAGGTCATGGAATAAAAGGGAAAGTAACAATATGGATACAAAACTGGCTGAATGATAGCAAACTTAGAATCAACGGATATGTATGGCCTGGAGAAAGATTAGTTGTGGGGTACTCCAGGGGTCAGTATTGGCACCCTTGCTTATATAAACACACACATAAATAGGTATTAAATAATCTAGATCTTCATAGAATCCCAACAGTGTGGAAACAGGCCATTTGGCCCAACAAGTCCACACCAACCTTCCAAAGAGTAAACCACCCAGACCCATTCCTCTATCCTATTACTTTACATTTGCCCCTAACTAATGTACCAAACATACACATTGTTGAACACTATGGGCAACTCAGCATGGCCAATTCACCCTAACCTACAACTCACCTAACTGGAGCACCCGGAGGAAACCCACATAGACACGGGGAGAATATGCAAACACCACACAGGCAGTCTCCCGAGGCTGGAATCGATCTTGGGTCCTTGGCGCTGTGAGGCAGCAGTGCTAACCACTGAGCCACCGTGCCACATTTTGGAGTGCATTGGACAATTTCAAAGTTGGTGGAAATGGGGACAGTGTAGAAAACAAAAGGATACATACAAGTTACTAGAGTGGGCAGATAAGGTTCAATGCAGAGAAATGTGCAACAACACATTTTGATTAGATTCCCGACAGTATGGAAACAGGCCCTTCAACCCAACAAGTCCGTACTGGCCATCCAAAGAGTAACCCATCACTCTCTGACTAATGTACCCAACACTATGGACAGTTTAGCATGGCCAATTCACCTCACCTGCACGTCTTTGGAATGTGGGAGGAAACCGGAGCATCCGGAGCAAACCCACGCAGACACGGGGCGAATGTGCAAACTCCACACAGTCAGTCACTCGAGGCTGGAATCGAACCTGGGTCCCTGGTGCTTGAGGCAGCAGTGCGAACCACTGAGCCATCATGCCCCTCTTAAATTCCCTACAGTGTGGCAACAGGTCCTTCGGCCCAACAAGTCCACACCAACCCCCTGAAGTGTAACCCACCCCCCCACCCCCGCTGACTAATGCACCCCACACTACGGACAGTTTAGCATGGCCAATTCACCTAACCTGCACATCTTTGGATTGTCAGAGGAAAATGGAGCACCCAGAGGAAACCCACGCAGACACGGGGAGAATGTACAAACTCCACACAGACAGATTTTGGTGGAAGTACGTGGACAGACAATGTGAAATACGGGGGTACAATTTTCTAGGGGCTGCAAGAGCAGAGGGACATGGGTGTATACATACACAGATCAGTGAAGGTGGCAGGACAAATGGAGGAAGCACTTAATAATGCTTACAGTACATCAGGCTTTATTCACAGAATCAGAGAGTACAAGGCAAGGCACTAGTTAAACCTCAGCGAGAGCATCGTGCACCACATAATGGGAAAGATTGGAGAGTGTGCAGAAGTGGTTTACCAGAATGGTTCCAGGAAATGAGAAACCTCAATTATGAGGATCGATTGGAGAAGTTGGGACTGTTCTCATTGGAGAGAAGAAGGCTGAGAGGAGATCTAATAAAGGATTTCAAAATCATGAGCAGGGTGAAGATAAAAATCACCCAAGACCAGGTTATAGTCCAACAGGTTTATTTGTAGGCACGTGCTGTCAAAACGCTACTTCTTTGTCAGGGGGTTGTGGAGCAGAACCAGAAGACACAGAATTTATAGTGAAAGGGTTACAGTGTCACGGAATTGTAATAATATATGAAACAGGCTTAGATTAATTGTTTAATATATCATTACAACTCCGTGACACTCTAACCCATTTGCTACAAATTCTGTGTCTTCTGGCCCTGCTCCACAACCACCTGATGAAGGAGCACCACTCCAAAAGCTAGTACTTCCAAATAAACCTGTTGGACTATAACCTGGTGTTGCCCATTAGCTTGCCGATTCAGTGAGAGTGCAGCCGACATGCCAGACTTTTCTCTTGATCTTTAGTTTTGTCCAACACTGGGCAGGCTGGACAAGGGTAGATGAGGACAAACTGATCTCACTTGTAAAAAGGTAAAGAATGAGAGGGCATGGCTTGAAAGTGACTTGCAAAAGAAGGAACTATGAGGAAACGCGAGTAGTTCAGGTCTGAAATGCACGACCTGGAAATGTGGTAGAGGTAGGTTCAATTGAGGCATTCAAGAGGGGCATTGGATGGCTCTTTGATGAGATATAGAGGTGTAGGAGTATGGGGAAAAGGCAGGAGATTGGCAACAAGTTATGGCGCTGATATCAGAGAACTGATGAAGTCACAGTTGGCCAATGGCCATACAACTTGTGTGCGATTCTGTAGGAGTTGGGAATGCAAATGAAAGTGACCATCTGCAGACTTAATTTACAATGCTGGTGAAAGGTTCCCTCTGTGCACTGTGCATGGATAGTTACTTAGACAGGAGGGAGACATTCGAGTCAGAGTTGACAAAACATTGAAGTTCCTCAACCAGTTTCACCCAGGCCAGAGGAAAAGTCTTTCGGGTGCACACAGGGGCAGCTCTTTCCAAAACCAAAAAACACTTCGCACCAACAAAACCCTCAGTGTGTCATGTCGTGTAGCATTTTGTTTCTTTCAGTGGGCCAATCCTGGATAAGCTCCTGAGTAAGAGACAAAAAAAAACTGTAAATGCTGGAATCCAAGGTAGACAAGCAGGAGGCTGGAAGAATAAATCAAGCCAGGTAGCATCAGAAGGTGGAGAAGTCAACATTTCGGTTGGTCCTGAAGCAACGTTATACCTGAAATGATGACTTCCCCACCTCCTGAAGTTTCAGAGTAAAGCCATCAGAAAGATGCCTCATCCAATCATTCTTAGTTTAAGGAATTTAAGGAACCAGCATTTTTGTTTTCATTTATGGGCAGCATGGCGGCACAGTGGTGGGCAGCACGGTGGCACAGTGGTTAGCACTGCTGCCTCACAGCGCCAGGGACCTGGGTTCAATTCCCGCCTCAGGCGACTGACTGTGTGGAGTTTGCACATTCTCCCCGTGTCTGCGTGGGTTTCCTCCGGGTGCTCCGGTTTCCTCCCACAGTCCAAAGATGTGCGGGTCAGGTGAATTGGCCATGCTAAATTGCCTGTAGTGTTAGGTAAGGGGTATATGTAGGGGTATGGGTGGGTTGCGCTTCGGCGGGTCGGTGTGGACTTGTTGGGCCGAAGGGCCTGTTTCCACACTGTAAGTCTAATCTAAAACTGGGTCTATAAAGGGATTTGGTTGAAACTTTAAAATGGGCATTGAGTGCAAGAGTATGGAGGTGATGCTGAACTTATAAATGCTTTGGAGGAGCCTGTGTTGGACTGGTTAAAAATCCCACAACACCAGGTTATAGTCCAACAGGTTTATTTGGAAGCACTAGTTTTCAGAGCGCTGCTCCTTCATCAGGTGGTTGTGGAGCAGGTCCATAAGACACAAAATATATAGCAAAAGGTTACAGTGTCATGCAGCTGAAATATATTAAACAAATTTAGATTAAGTCTTTCAACTTTTAAAATGGTTTTGCTAGCTTCGGCTCATTAACATGTCAATCCCAGAACTCTTTTTAAGTCACATTCTCAAGATAACTTCAGGTTTTTGAACAAGATGTGGCATCTCAGTTCAGACAATGCATTAGGTGACAATGTGAGGCTAAAGTCTGTCTGTATCCCCATCTTGAGTCAGCCTGGTTCTATTTCTAATGTGGGACTTACAGAATCTTACATGGATTGACAATAGGTTATGCATTTTTTTGAGCAAAATAAAATATAACGCTGCGAGCACAGATTCACTCCATGAACTTATATGTATGTGTGAGTGCAGGAGAGACAGAGTGAGTGTGTGTATTTGGGTGTGAGTGCATGTGCGATAATGTGTGTATAAAGCTTAGTAAAGTATGTGCGTGAGTGTTACGGGGTATAAGCCTGTGAGAGGGCTGTGAACTTGTAAAGTTAGACTTGTTAGTTCCATTTGAATGCAATGATTTTTTTGAGCTAACAGTGGGTGAACAACCAAGAGCTTTCAGTACCTACCACACAATCAGTCACTGAGGAGAGTCCTATGCCTGTGGAGTGGTTTACCAGAACATACAATGAGTAAGTTTTTGGTGGTTCATCTAAACGAATCAGACAAGTCTCTGCCAATGAAAGGCATTTTTGCGAGGCTGGCGAACAGCAATGGGAGTAGGCCATTCTGCCCATTTGATGTTCGGTGCAATCACAGCCTTCATTGTCCATTACATCATGACTGTTCCGAAAGCTATCAATCTCTACCTGAAACACACTCAACTACTCAGCCCCACACATTTATCTAAATTAAACTCCATCTGCCACACCTCGACATATTGGCCCATCTGATCACGATCCCATTGTACTCTGAGGTAATGTTCTTTACTGTCCACTACACCTCCAATTTTGGTGTCATCTGCAAACTTATATTTACTATACTTCCCTTGTTAACCTCCAAATCATTTATATAAATGATGAAGAGCAGTGGAGCCAGAATTGGTCCTTGTGTCACTCCACTGGTCACAGGCCTCCAGTCTGAAAAGTAATCCTCCACCACCCTCTGTCTTCTACCTTCAAGCCAGTTCTGTACCAAATGGCTAGTTCTCCCTGTATTCTGTGTGATCTAACCTTGCTAACCAATCTCCCATGAGGTACCTTGTCGAACACCTTACTCATGGAGCCATACAGCATGCAACCAGATTCTTCAAAGTCAGAAAGTGTGACGCTGGAAAAGCACAGAAGGTCAGACAACATCCGAGGAGCAGAAATGTAGACGTTTCAAGCATAAGCTCTTCATCAGGAATTCCTGATGTCGACCTTACCCTCGAAACATCGACTCTCCTGCTCCTTGGATGCTGTCTGACCTGTTGTGCTTTTCCAGCACCCACACCTTCTGACTCTGATCTCCAGCACCTCACCTGCAGTCCTCACCTTCTCCAACCAGGTCATTTGGTCCAACCAGTCCATGGCTGACCATAATCCCAAACTGAACTAGCCCCAGCTGCCTGCTTTTGGCCCACCTCCCTGCAAACCTTTCCTATTCATGTATTCATCCAAGTGTCTTTTAAACTTTGTTATTGTACCCACATCCACCGCTTCCTCAGGAAGTTAATTCCACATGCAAACCACCCTCAGTGTAAAAACAAAATTACCCCTGGTGTCTTTTTTAAATCTCTGTCCTCTCACCTTAAAAACATGTCTCCAAGTCTTGAAGTCCCCTATCCTTGAGGAAAACCATTAACTCTGTCCGTACTTCTCATTATTTTATGAGCTCCTCAATCTCCTACACTCCCATGAAAAAAGGTCCTCGCCTACCTAGTCTGTCCTTATAACTCAACCGTTCCATATCCAGCACCATCCTGGTAAATCTCTTCTGAAACCCTCTCCAGCTTAATAATATCCTTCCTATAACTTGCCTGCTCTTGCCTTTATGTAACTCCAACCCAGTTTTTAATTGCCGTCTAGAATGGCCCCAAACACCCCACTCAACTGAATGGTAATTAAGGACAGGTAACAAATGCCAGTGATATTCATATCTGTAGAGGACAGCCAGCTATATATGAATAGAAAGGGTTTAAAGGGATTTGGGCCAGGTACTGGCAAATGGAACTAGATGAAGTTGGGATGTCTGTTCGGCATGGACTGGTTGGACCGAAGGGTCTGTGTCCATGCTCTACATCTCTATGACTTTATGGCCTCATAGTATATGAGATGCCTGATTGGGGCTGTTAATCTGGCCAATCAGGGAGCTCTGGCACATGGGTCCTACTCACTCTGAGAGCCGGCTCTGAGGGAGCTGAATCAGTGTCAAGGACTCTCCACTTATAAATAAAGGGGGACTTGGTGACTGGATACCAGCCTCTGTGGAGTTATTTCAGTATCCACACAAAAGAATTAAAAAATGGTCGGGAACCGGAATTTCTGAATACGCCGTCTCCTCCAGCAATGACCTGCACCAAAGGTAGAGCTTTACAAATACAGGATTAGTTGAGAGGACTTTAGTCTATGTGTCCTGGAGTAAGTGTTGTTATAATACAGTGCATAGGAAAGGATTGTTGCTATCTCCACCCACGTGCAGCCTGACCACACTGGCATTCAGATTTCAATCTTTAACCCATAAGTAATCTCCAACAATGGACTCCAAAGTTCACTTTAAAGCTATGTTGGCCCATGTTGTGGGGAATTATACCATAAGACACAAATTTACAACTTTGATGCTAACCACAAACCCCAAATCTCTGCAACAAATAGATTCCCAGTGACCCATTGCATGCCTGATGGGAGCATTGTGTTTTATTTCACTGGCTTAACTTTCAATGAAAGAAATAATGTGTTTTATTTCTGACAGAAAGGGGGTTTTTCACTTGCTTTTTTGTTTTCTTAGAATAGAATTTGTACTTTCATAGTATAGGATCCCTACAGTATGGAAACAGGCCCTTCGGTCCAACGAATCCACACCGACCCTGCAAAGAGTAACCCAACCAGATCTATTCCCCTACATTTAACTCCTGACTAATGCATCCAACCTACACATCCCTGAACACTGTGGACAATTTAGCATGGCCAATTCACTTTTCTGGATTGTGGGAGGAAACCGGAGCATCCGGAGGAAATCCACGCAGACACGGGGAGAATGTACAAACTCCACACAGACAGTCACCCGAGGCTGGAATCGAACCTAGGTCCCTGACGCTTTGAGACAGCAGTGCTAACCGCTGAAGGGCACTGCCGATCGGTGAACAATGCTCCCACCCGCTGCGCGGCAGAAAACTCAAACGTTGAAGCAAACATTGATTTGAAACAGAGGAAATGCATGGGGAAGACTCTTTCCCGTCCAGGGAGAAGGCTAATGTGGAAACAAAAGGACAAAAAGGCTGACTCATTGGTGACAATGTAGAAAGGCACAACGCAAAGCCTTAATCTGACCGCACAGTATTTATAAAATGTTGCACCTTCCAAGGATGGAAAACCTGATGCCAGTTCCCTCGGTGAAACACTGGTCCCATGATGCCATATGAGAACAGCTTTGCCCTGTTGTGTTAATTGTATGGCACATGCCCCACCCTGGAGAGCATGGTGCTGGAAAAGCACAGCAGGTCAGACAGCATCCAAGGAGCAGGAGGGTCAACGTTTCAGACCCCGCCCTGCACTAAGTGGCGACGACATGAGCACCATTTTTCTGTCCCTGAGCAGCGGGGTGGGGGGGGAGCGTTTGGGCTGCTTTAGAGAGAGGCCAGTTAATAAATCGGGTTTGGAGTCACATGGAGGCCAGACCAGACAAGAATGACACATTGCCTTCCCTGAGGCACATTAGGATAATCAGCTGGGTTTTGACAACTAAGAACAATGATACATCCGTTACAGTACCTGGGGTTGCCGTTACAGATTTTTTTACGCTGCCATTCCACCAGCTTCCGCAGTGGGATTTGAACCGACAGACAATTCATTAAGGCTAAGCTTGTGGATTGTGAGTTATCACCACTACACAGCCAGATACATTGCTGCCATTGGCTTAATTAGAGTGGGGAGATGGACTCCACCTGACTGAACACTCCAGCCCCACCAACAAATGGGGAGAGGACCCGAGATTCCACCTCTTAACTCTCTATGCCTCAGGACCAATGTTGACAGCCAATTCTGCCCCCATGGGGGCAACTTCTTTAAAATGGCCCCCATTCGTTGCATATTTATTCAGGGGAGTTGGTTGTTGCACAAGGTAATGGTTCTGAAAGGGTTAATGTTGGAGACTGTGTTAAGCTCCACCCAACCTGTTGATGTCATAAGGGAGGGGCTATGAGGAAAGGTGGAACATCGTGCTGCGAAGTGCTAAAGTGACAGGTCGCCCAGCAGCCTTAGCTACAACATCTATCCTAACTTGGGCCTTATTGCTATTGTACAATAAAGTTATACAATGTAAAACCTTCTTCTCTTTAAGACCCTGAAATGCTTTTCCTCTCCTGCTGTAACTCAGATTGGACCCAGTGACGGTGAGAGGGTGGGGTGAGTACTTTACCTGAACCTTAGGCTGGCATGGTTAACGCTGTGGCATGGGGGTGGAGTGGGATGGCATCAGGAGCACTGTCCCCCTCTCCAACCCAGAAGCCAGCAATGTAAGTGGGTGAACAGTGAGGCGAGGAAGCCAGAACTCCTCCCTTTGTTTACGGTGGCGATCAGCCCAGTTTTAACAATGGATGTCAGGCCCCAGAAAACCTTCAGTGCTCACTGGTAATGTCGGGACTCCAGGAAGAAAGAGCTGCTTTCTCTTTGGTCCCTGCACTGGAAGCTTCAGTCAGTCCATCATACATTCTTTGAGTGATCCTAACCTGTTCACCGAAGAGGCCCAATCCCACTAAAACCACCCAGGGGTTGGCACTGTCCATCCGTGCAGTGGGTCTGGCTGGGATGGGCATGCTGTGTACAGGCTGATTATCCCCACCCTTACCCCAAAATAGGCAGAAATGGGACTGAGGACAGCAATCCCAGAGTTGAGTCCTGTTTAGCCTACTTCAATTGTTGCCAACTCATAGAGTCACAGAGTCATAGAGATGTACAGCATGGAAACAAACCCTTCGGTCCAACTCGTCCATGCCGACCAGATATCCCAACAAATCTAGTCACACCTGCCAGCACCCAGTAGAAGACAGAGGGTGGTGGTGGAGGGTTGTTTTTCAGACTGGAGGCCTGCGACCAGTGGAGTACCACAAGGATCGGTGCTAGGTCCTCTACTTTTCGTCATTTACACAAATAATTTGGATGTGAGCATAAGAGGTACAGTTAGTAAGTTTGCATGACACCAAAATTGGAGGTGTAGTGAACAGCGAAGAGGGTTACCTCAGATTAAAACAGGATCTGGACCAGATGGGCCAATGGGCTGAGGAGTGGCAAATAGAGTTTAATTCAGATAAGTGCGAGGTGCTGCATTTTGGGAAAGCAAATCTTAGCAGGCCTTATACACTTAATGGTAAGGTCCTAGGGAGTGTTGCTGAACAAAGAGACCTTGGAGTGCAGGTTCATAGCTCCTTGAAAGTGGAGTCGCAGGTAGATAGGATAGTGAAGGCGGTGTTTGGTATGGTTTCCTTTATTGGTCAGAGTATTGGGTACAGGAGTTGGGAGGTCATGTTGCGGCTATACAGGACATTGGTTAGGAACTTTTGGAATATTGTGTGCAATTCAAGTCTCCTTCCTATCGGAAAGTTGTTGTGAAACTTGAAAGGGTTTAGAAAAGATTTACAAGGATGTTGCCAGGGTTGGAGGTTTTGAGCTATAGGGAGAAGTTGAACAGGCTGGGGCAGTTTTCCCTGGAGTGTCAGAGTCTGAGGGATGACCTTATAGAGGTTTACAAAATTATGAGGGGCATGGATAGGGTAAATAGGCAAAGTCTTTTCCCTGGGGTGGGAGAGTCCAGAACTAGAGGGCATAGGTTTAGGGTGAGAGGGGAAAGATATAAAAGAGATCTAAGGGGCAACATTTTCACACAGAGGGTGGTATGTGTATGGAATGAACTGCCAGAAGAAGTGGTGGAGGCTGGTACAATTGCAACATTTAAGAGGCATTTGGATGGTTATATGAATAGGAAGGGTTTGGAGGGATATGGGCCGGGTGCAGGCAGGTGGGACTAGATTGGGTTGGGATATCTGGTTGGCATGGATGGGTTGGACCGAAGGGTCTGTTTCCATGCTGCACATCTCTTTGACTCTATGACTCTATAAAACCTTCCTATTCATACACCCATCCAGATGCTTTTCAAATGACGCAATTGTACTAGCCTCCACCACTTCCTCAACCAGGGCCTCCCTGTCTGTGGCAGACAGTAAGGAGGGGGAAGACATGGGGCACCTACAATGCAATGCAATGCAACGAGTATTTAAAGCTGTGCCAATTGAATGACAGGGGTAAGGGTTACCTGACTCTTCATATGCTCATCTGCCAAGTATTGCTTTTATTTCATGTTCTATTTGACCCTTTGCAGGTCAAAGTGTCAGGATCCCTTCATGGGCATCTGTCACATGATTTTTTTTATCCCCATAAGGACTCAATTACAATAGGGAGTCTTCTAAGCACAGCGCTCCCTACAGTTCAGTGATAGCATTGCATGAGTATCTCATACTGTTCCAGGAGTAGGTGGAAATGTGGGTGCGGTGGTAGTGTCCCTACCTCCTCGCCAGGTCACCCAGGTTCAGGTCCTACCTGCTCCAGAGGTGTGAAATAACATCCCTTGAATCGAATACTGACAGTGCATGTTCTGAGGTGTTGAAAGTGATAGATAAATGCAGACCTCTCATTCCGGCAGGGCAGTTGCCTTTCAGCCTGCTTCCCCAATACCACAGCTGTGCTTTTCCAATAACTCTTCGTTTTCACTGAGCCCTGTACCATCGGACCTCTTCAATGTCTTCATAAGGATTACATTTCAAGCTCAGCATCTACCCTGCCTAATCTTCCACTGGAGAGTTCCACTGAATCATCAGCACTGAATCCTCACAACCTCCAGCTGTCTTGCAGTGCAGGAGCTGATTCACCACTTTCCGACCTCCTCCATGCCTTTTGTTCAGTAGCGAATCCCTGGCTTCTTCCATGTGTCTGAAGAGAGTTAGACAATAGACAATAGACAATAGGTGCAGGAGTAGGCCATTCAGCCCTTCGAGCCTGCACTGCCATTCAATATGATCATGGCTGATCATTCCTAATTAGTATCCTCTTCCTGCCTTATCTCCATAACCCTTGAAACCACTATCCTTGAGAGCTCTATCCAACTCTTTCTGAAATGAATCCAGAGACTGGGCCTCCACTGCCCTCTGGGGCAGAGCATTCCACACAGCCACCACTCTCTGGGTGAAGAAGTTTCTCCTCATCTCTGTCCTAAATGGTCTACCCCGTATTTTTAAGCTGAGATTGATTTCAATCTCACAAATCGAAGGCAACCACATTTTACCTTAAGGATGTAATGCTCTTACCTCAGCAATCAACATCTGCAGTCTCTCACGCCCTTGATCACTGAATTTTCCAAATTCTCTGAACCGATCTTGAGTCTCATTAAAGTCGGAGCCTGTCCTGTTCCCAATATTCTTCATCATAATGTGACAGGAGCACTATCTGTCTCCCCGAACTTCAGGAGTAGCCACTCTTGAAAGTCACCACAGTGAGAGAGGGTAGTGATGCACCCTCAGCTGTGGGATAGATGGCAGCTAAGGGTCACTGTACCTCAGGCAACGTTGAGATGACAGCCCTTTCATGGTGGCCTCAGCTGGCATGGGAATCAAACCCACATGGCATCACACAAATGCCATTCAGACAACTGAGCTAGCTGACCCCCCAACTAGTTCTAGCACTAACGCCACCGGTCTCATAGAGTCATGGTCATAGGGGTCAACAGCACAGCAGAAGGCCCTTCGGTCCATCGAGTCTGCCCTGGGCAAAAACAGCACTGAACTACTCAAATCCCATTTTCCAGCACTTGACCCTTAGCCCTGTATGCCTTGACATCACAAGTTGATACCATTTCACAAAGTCTTTGAGCTCTATTTTGCTTTAGAAATATACATTTATTTGGACACTGAGAGGATAAGTCTAGAACTTATTTCTCATTCATTACTACTTATGTCAGTCTCATTCATCATTTACTGCTTATTTCCCAACAGCTCAGTAGTGCCCCAAGAAGCAGTGGACACTGCTGGTAATACACCAGTAGGGGGATCGATGGTGAGCACCTTCAAAGAGTGGGGGAGGGTGGTGAGTGGAGCTGTGGTTAGCTGGAGTCTGGCAAACCCAATGATTAGCAGGTGGGCATTGGTGGAAGGATACCATTCTGGCAAGGGTGGACCCAGCTACTGTGGCACCCCCCCACCAAATGCTCAATGTGACCACTGGGAGGCCACCTGGTCTCATGAGTGAGTGGCTGCTTGCTATCACAGCCTGAGCAGGCAAAGGTGCCACCTGGTGCAATTTTGCCAACGTTCCTGCAATCCAGCCATTTATCAAATTCAGCCCAAGTCAGAATGGTGAGGGGAACTTGGAGTTGGCGTTGTTCCCATGTATCTACTGCCCCTGTCCTTCGAGATGGAAGAGCTTGTGGGTTTGGATGGTGCTGTCTCAGGAGCCAACAAACCCTGTCAGCTCCCTTCGCTTGACATGACTCCTATGGCGGCTAGCTTCACCCTGATTCCCATTGACTCCAGTTTTGAAGGTTCTCCCTGTAGCCACATTCAGTCTAATGGATGATGAAGACAGTCACTCTTACCTCACCTCTTTTGTCCGTCTTTGTAATGAGGTCAGGAGCTGAGTGGCCCTGGCAGCACCCAAACTGGGCATCGCTGAGCGGGTGTTGCTTGATAGCACTGTTGATGACACCTTCCATCATTTTATTGATGGCCAAGAGTAGGCGGTAATTGGCTGAGTGGGATTTGTCCTGCTTTTTATATACAGGGCATACCTGGTCAGTTTTCCACATTGTCGGGTAGATGCTAGTGTTGTAACTGTACTGGAAGAGTTATAGAGTCGTGGAGTCACAGAGATGTACAGCATGGAAAAAGACCCTTAGGTCCAACTCAAAGAGCTTGGCTATTGCTGCTGCCTCCTCATTTACCTCAATAAATTCTCTTTTACTCTTTCCAGTGTTTGCACTGGATTTGAATATGGGATCTGGATACTTGATTTGAAATCACAGGAAGTAAATGTTGAAGTCAGTGTGAACCATCCTATCTGCTGCAGAGTAGGCAGACAGGCAGCTGTTTGACTCCAGTGGCGTTGGGGGTCATCAACCTGACGCTGTCAAAGGGAAACTGACCTTTTGTGTAACTTACCAGACAAATCGTGCACCAGAACCATTCAGTGAACATGGACCCGACTGAAGTAAGTTAAACTTCACAACGAACCCGCCCTCTCAACAAGCCTTTCACTGGGTACAGTTGCAGATGAGTTTTCTGGTGGTCTGCTGTGTAGAATTAAGTCATAGGGTCATAGAGATGTACAGCATGGAAACAGACCCTTCAGTCTAACTCGTACATGCTGACCAGATATCCTAAATTAATCTAGTCCCACTTGCCATATCCCTCTAACCCCTTCATATTCATATACCCATCCAGGTGTCTTTTAAATGTTGTAATTGTACCAGCCTCCACCACTTCCTCTGGCAGCTCATTCCATACACGTATCACCTTCTGTGTGAGAATGTTGCTCCTTAGGTCTCTTTTATATCTTTCCCCTCTCACCCTAAACCTACACCCACTATTTCTGGACTCCCCCACCCCAGAGAAAAGGCATTATTTATTTAGGTGGTAAAAACAATGACTGCAGATGCTGGAAACCAGATTCTGGATTAGTGGTGCTGGAAGAGCACAGCAGTTCAGACAGCATCCGAGGAGCAGCGTAATCGACGTTTCGGGCAAAAGCCCTTCATCAGGAATAAAGGCAGTGAGCCTGAAGTGTGGAGAGATAAGCTAGAGGAGGGTGGGGATGGGGAGAAAGTAGCATAGAGTACAATAGATGAGTGGGGGAGGGGATGAAGGTGATAGGTCAGGTAGGAGAGAGTGGAGTGGATAGGTGGAAAAGGAGATAGGCAGGTAGGACAAGTCCGGACAAGTCATGGGGACAGTGCTGAGCTGGAAGTTTGAAACTAGGGTGAGGTGAGGGAAGGGGAAATGAGAAAACTGTTGCAGTCCACATTGATGCCCTGGGGTTGAAGTGTTCTGTGGCAGAAGATGAGGCGTTCTTCCTCCAGGTGGCTGGTGGTGAGACAACGGTGGTGAAGGAGGCCCAGGACCTCCATGTCCTCGGCAGAATGGAAGGGGGAGTTGAAATGTTGGGCCATGGGGTGGTGTGGTTGATTGGTGCGGGTGTCCCGGAGATGTTCCCTAAAGTGCTCTGCTAGGAGGCGCCCAGTCTCCCCATTGTAGAGGAGACCGCATCAGGAGCAACGGATACAATAAATGATATTAGTGGATGTGCAGGTAAAACTTTGATAGATGCTCCTTTAGGGCCTTGGATAGAGGTGAGGGAGGAGGTGTGGGCTCAGGTTTTACAGTTCCTGTGGTGGCAGGGCTAAGTGCCAGGATGGGAGGGTGGGTTGTAGGGGGACGTGGACCTGACCAGGTAGTCACGGAGGGAACGGTCTTTCCGGAAGGCGGAAAGGAGTGAGGAGGGAAATATATCCCTAGTGGTGGGATCTTTTTGGAGGTGGCGGAAATGTGGCGGATGATTTGGTTTATGCGAAGGTTTGTAGGGTGGAAGGTGAGCACCAGGGGGCGTTCTGCCCTTGTTATGGTTGGAGGGGTGGGGTCTGAGGGCAGAGGTGTGGGATGTGGACAAGGTGTGTTGGAGGGCATCTTTAACCACGTGGGAGGGGAAATTGCGGTCTCCAAGAAGGAGGCCATCTGGTGTGTTCTGTGGTGGAACTGGTCCTCCTGGGAGCAGATACGGCAGAGGCGGAGGAATTGGGAAAACGGGATGGCATTTTTGCAGGAGGTAGGGTGGGAAGAGGTGTAATCCAGGTAGCTGTGGGAGTCGGTGGGTTTGTAAAAAATGTCAGTGTCAAGTCGGTCGTCATTAATGGAGATGGAGAGGTCCAGGAAGGGGAGGGAGGTGTCAGAGATGGTCCAGGTAAATTTAAAGTCAGGGTTGAATGTGTTGGTGAAGTTGATGAAATGCTCAACCTCCTCACGGGAGCATGAGGTGACGCCAATGCAGTCATCAATGTAGCGGAGGAAGAGGTGGGGAGTGGTGCCGGTGTAATTACAGAAGATCTACTGTTCTACATAGCTAACAAAGAGACAGGCATAGCTGGGGCCCATGCGTGTGCCCATGGCTACCCCTTTGGTCTGGAGGAAGTGGGAGGATTCAAAGGAGAAATTGTTAAGGGTGAGGACCAGTTCGGCCAAACGAATGAGAGTGTCGGTGGAAGGGTGCTGTTGGGGACGTCTGGAGAGGAAAAAAACGGAGGGTTGGAGGCCCTGGTCATGGCGGATGGAGGTGTAGAGGGATTGGATATCCATGGTGAAGATGAGGCGTTGGGGGCCAGGGATATGGAAGTCTTGGAGGAGGCGGAGGGCGTGGGTGGTGTCTCGAACGTATGTGGGGAGTTCCTGGACTAGGGGGGGATAGGACAGTGTCGAGGTAGGTAGAGATGAGTTCAGTGGGGCAGGAGCATGCTGAGACAGTGGGTCGGCCAGGATGGTCAGGCTTGTGGATCTTGGGAAGAAGGTAGAACAGGGCAGTGCGGGGTTCCCGGACTATAAGGTCGGAAGCTGTGGGTGGGAGATCTCCTGAGGTGATGAGGTGCTGCATGGTCTGAGAGATGATGGTTGGTGATGGGGGTGGGGTCATGGTCAAGGGGGCAGTAGGAAGAGGTGTCCTCGAGTTGGTGTTTGGCTTCAGCAGTGTGGAGGTCAGTGTGCCAGACTACCACTACGCCCCCTTTATCCGCTGGCTTGATGGTGAGGTTGGGATTGGAGCAGAGGTATTGGAGGGCTGCACGTTGTGAGGGTGAGAGGTTGGAGTGGGGGAAGGGGGGTAGACAGATTGAGGCGGTTAATGTCCCGGCGGCAGTTGGAAATGAAGAGGTCGAGGACAGGTAAAAGGCCACCATGGGGTGTCCAGGTGGATGCAGTTGTTGGAGGTGGGCGAAGGGGTCCTCGGAAGGTGGGCAGGAATCCTGATTTTGAAAGTAAGCTTGGAGGCGGAGGCGACAGAAGAATTGTTCAACATCACGGAGGGGGATGAAGGTGACCCCTCATGATTTTATAAATCTCTGTGAGGTCACCCCTCAACCTCTGACACTCCAGAGAAAACAGCCCCAGCCTATTCAACCTCTCCCCATAGCTCAAATCCTCCAACACTGGCAATATACTTGTAAATCTTTTCAGAATCCTTTCAAGTTTCACAACATCCTTCCGATAGGAAGGAGACCAGAACTGCACACAATATTCTAACAGGGGCCTAACCAATGTCCTGCACAGCTGCAACATGACCTCCCAACTCCTGTACTCAATACTCTGACCAATAAAGGAAAGCGTACCAAACGCCTTCTTCACTATCCTATCTACCTGCGACTCCACTTTCAAGGAGCTGTGAACCTGCACTCCAAGGTCTCTTTGTTCAGCAACACTCCTTAGGACCTCACCATTAAGTGTATAAGTCCTGCTAAGATTTATTTTCCCAAATGCAGCACCTCACATTTCTCTAAATTAAGTTCCTCTGCCACTCCTCAGCCCTTGGCTCATCTGGTCAAGATCCCATTGTAATCTGAGGAAGCCTTCTTCGCTGTTCACTACACCTCCAATTTTGGTGTCATCTGCAAATGTACTAACTATACCTGTTATGCTCATATCCAAATCATTTATGTAAATGACAAAAGGTAGTGGACCCAGCACTGATCCTTGTGGCACTCCACTGGTCACAGGCCTCCAGTCTGAAAAACAACCCTCCACCACCACCCTCTGTCTTCTACCTTTGAGCCAGTTCTGTATCCAAACGGCTAGTTCTTCCTATATTCCATGAGATCTAACATTGCTAATCAGTCTCCCATGGGAAACCTTGCCGAATGCCTCAATGAAGTCCACATAGATCATGTCTACCGCTCTGCCCTTATCAATCCTCTTTGTTACTTCTTCAAAAAACTCAATTAAGTTTGTGAGACATGATCTACCACAAAGCCATGTTGACTATCCCTAATCAGTCCTTGCCTTTCCAAATACATGTACATCCTGTCCCTCAGGATTCTCTCCAACAACTTGCCCACCACCGACATCAGGCTCACTGGTCTATAGTTCCCTGGCTTGTTCTTACCACTTTTCTTAAATAGTTGCACCAGTCTTCCATCACCTCACCTGTGACTATCGATGATACAAGTATCTCAGCAAGAGGCCCAGCAATAATTTCTCTAGCTTCCCTCAGAGTTCTAGGGTACACCTGATCAGGTCATGGGGATTTATTCATTTTTAAGCGTTTCAAGACATCCAGCACTTCCTCCTCTGTAATATGGACATTTTTCAAGATGTCACCATCTATTTCCCTACATTCTATATCTTCCATGTCCTTTTTCACAGTAAACACTGATTCAAAATACTCGTTTAGTATCTCCCCCATTTTCTGAGGCTCCACACAAAGGCTGCCTTGCTGATCCTTGAGAGGCCCCATTCTCTCCCTAGTTACCCTTTTGTTTAGTGAAGCACAATTTGGCAATTGAGCATTTTGCGCGCAGGTAGTCCTTTATTTGTTGACTTTTTCCCAAATGTTCCATTTCCCCTTTGTGTTAAGACTGACACAACGTTTTTACTGTCAATTCATAGAATCATGCAACACAGTTGGAGGCAACTCATCGGCACTCTTTATCCAATTGAATTCACTTTCCTCCCCTTTGCTATTGCCCTTCAGATTTCTCTGTTTGGTTATTTATCAAATTGCTTTTTGAAAGTTAGTATTGAATCAATTTCAGACATCCTTTCTGCCAGCCCATTTTCAGACCGTAACACCACGCTGCGTAAAAATAAAAATTCTGTTTACATTGATTTTTTTTGTCAATTACTTATTCTTTGATTCCAGACCCTGCTGCCGGTTTCACCATCTACGTTACCAAAAGGTCTCTTGAGGTTGAACATTCAAATACCTCAGTTTTATTCTAGCCTAAAGCTTAGTTTTTGGAATCCATTGTGCTATGCACAAACACTTCAAACCACCAGGGTGATAACACACTTTCATTTTGTTTTCTACATTGAGTCAGTTCATTAGAAATCATGTTACATTTCATATGGAGCTAACCATTACATAATCTAGAAGGTAGCCAGTTCCAGCAACTAGTTACAGTCATGGAACACACTGAGGAATCCTTACATCTGCCATTTGAACTCTTCAATTAGATTCCAGTTTGCAACTCATTCCTAGAAATCCAGTATTCTTTATATAAACCATTTGAACCCAGAAATAAATTCCAGCCTGGAACTCACTCCCAGGTATCCATTATTCCATATATAAACCATCTGAACTCCTCAATTAGATTCCAGTCTGTAACTCACTCATGGGTATCCATTATTCTAAATATAAACCATCTGAATCCCTCGATTAGATTCCAGTCACCCCTGGGTATCTATTATTCTATATATAAACCATCTGAATCCCTCGATTAGATATTTGTCTGTAACTCACTCCCAGGAATCCATTATTCCATATATAAACCATCTGAATCCCTCAATTAGATATTTGTCTGTAACTCACTCCCAGGTATCCATTATTCCATATATAAACCATCTGAATCCCTCAATTAGATATTTGTCTGTAACTCACTCCCAGGTATCCATTATTCCATACATAAACCATCTGAACTCCTCAATTAGATTCCAGCCTGTAACTCACTCCCAGGTATCCATTATTGCATATATAAACCATCTGAATCCCTCGATTAGATTCCAGTCTGTAACTCACCCTCGATATCTATTATTCTAAATGTAAACCATCCGAATCTCTTGATCAGATTCTAGTCTGTAACTCACTCCCAGGTATATGTTACTCTTTATACAAACCATCTGAACTCCTCGATTAGATTCTAGTTGAAAACTCATTCCCAGGTATCTATCTTTCCATGTGTGAACCTCTTAGTAGATTGTTGTCTGTAACATCCACGTTTCAGATTGAAGGATGTAGATACATTTTAACATTTTTCCAATGTTGAACAAAGATAGACCTGATAATCCAGCAGAATTATATTAAACTGTGTGCTCACAAATTCTATCTTTTGATCACAGTAACACTGATGATATAGGAAGCAAGTAAAATTAGGACTGAGGGCATTGCATTATAAGGACATACACATATAGATTATTAAGTGGCTAAGCCACTTTGTAGTAATGTTATAACATTGTGTTAAGTGGGGCTGTCAGATTGACACAGAGACTTTTGAGAAACAGATCTAGGATTACAGAAGAAAGTATTTTAAATGAGTCTATTAGTGCAGTATGGATTGTACAATACGTTCTTTCCACAATAGAGCACATGACTGTACAAGATGGTTTGAAAAGGGCAAAGGGACTATCCATTGTGATATGATATAGCATCCTCATCATTGCCTCCAGCAATCTGTTCAATGGTATATGGCCAGGAATTAAGACAATGTAAGAAAGTGCGATGAAGAGAGATAAATGTGACAACATTCAAGGTCAGGTCATGTGGAAGTGTTTGGATAATCTGTGGTCACAACCCCACAACACTGACACACTTTTATTGTGATGGATGGTGGATGGGGTAATATTTGATTGGGCTCTAAAGGCGAATGCTTCGAAACAACGATAAATGTAGTGCCCTGCCTCTAGCTTTGTGAAGTAGGGGAGTTAAATGAGACAGAAGCAAGATATTAACTTCAGCAGCCCCAGAACATGAGGAAGAGGAGGTATTCAGCTGATATCAAGTCAACCACAGTCATAAACTGAAAGAGATGGGGAACAGTTTAGCTCAGATTGAGGGGTCACCTGATAGAGATTTATAATGTCTCAAGGGGTATTGTTGTGTGAATTGCCTAGGTCTTTTCCCTGGGTTTGGGGGTTTCTGAAACTGGAGGGCATAGGTTTAAAGTGAAAGGGGAAAGATTTTAAAGGGACTTAAGGGGCAACTTTTTAATGCAGAGGGTGGTGTGTGCATGGAATGAGAGGAAGTGGTGGAGGCTGGTACAACTACAACATTTTAAAGGCATCTGGATGGGAATATGAATAGGAAGGGTTTGGAGGGATATGGGCCAAGTGCTAGCAAATGGGACTAGGTCAGATTGGGATTTTGGTCAGCACGGATGAGTTGGACTGAAGGGTCTGTTTCCATGCTGTATGACTCTATGACTCAGTAATTAAGGTCAGTACTTAGGTTAGGGGCTAACTCTGAAGTAAAAATCGAAGATAAGACATTCAAATGCTTAATGCATAATTAAATACGTGCACACATTTAAGTTTTACATGCCTTAAGGTTTATTTCTGGTAACTTTGACCAACCGGGGCTTGGCAGCTCAGTCCCGTCAAACCTGTATTCTATTCCTATGGGAATTTCCGGATTCATGTCCTGGATAAACAAATGGGCAGGAAGCAACAACAGGGCTTTAGGCTCTGGGATTTGAAGCTTGGACAGTGACTGGTTATACAGCTGAAGATGACAAGCCTGAAAGCAATGTGTACAGTACCTTGCTGGGGATGATCACCTACTGCATAAGAGCATTCAAGCAGAAAGAGACTGGGTGACTGCTAGACAGTTGAAGAGCACCAGGCTGGGAGTACAGGAGCCCAGGGATTACATCTCCAAATAGTGTACAATTCTGAATGTTGATGAAGACAACTAGTCCTGTAGGAATTGCAGCCAGAGTTGGATCAGTTTGATTGGGAACAACAGGAAGAGTATTAGGAATAGTGGATTTTTATAGCTGGTGTTGTCCCAACTGCAGTTAGGAGTCAGGGCTTTGTAGGACCAGGCTGAAAGATGCCACTGAATGGTTACACTGCGCTACACAAACGTGAAGGGGTGACCATTCTCCATAATACAGGTAGACAGCAAGATGGGATCGTGAAGACATAGTTTACTGGGTGAGGGGAGAAGGGCCTCAAAAGCTGAAGATCTTATATGCACAGAGCATTGGAGGATAGAGCAGATGGCTGTGTGCTTGGGCGATGGTGCAAGATGGAGGGAACAGCTTGAGGGGAACTGGGATCAGCTCTGGAGGCGGTGAGTTCGAAATGGTCTGGAATTCCCTGCCAGAGAGGCTTAGTGGATGGTGAGGCCATCACCTCACTTTTAAGAAAAACAAACTGACTGAACACTTTGAAACGCGATGATGACCAACTGACATACCAAGAGCTGGAAACGGGGCTGAGCTTGGACGATTGCTATCCAGGCACACTGACAATGGGCCAAATGGCCTCTGTCTGGACTGTAGGTTTCAAATGGTAGCCCACAAACCCACCAACACACTAAAAAGCAGCTAATGAACTTGAAAGACTCTATGCAGACAATGAGCAAAACTAATGTCAGTTACAAAATACCATGCAAAGATGGTAACAAACACAACATTGGGCAAACAGGCAGAAAACTAGCCACCAGGATACATGAACATCTACTATCCTCACATACGGTGAGGAAGGACACCACTTCGACTGGGACAACACATCCATCCTAAGACAGGCCAAACAAAGGCATGCAAGAGAATTCCTAGAAGCATGGCATTCCAACTGGAACTCAGTCAACAAACACATTGAGTTAGACCCCATCTCCCACCCCCTGAGAAAAGGAACAGGAAGTGACGTCACCACAGGAAATGACATCACCAACCCAAAGAAACCCAAACATATAAATATAAAGCAGGAATTTTCAGCACTACTTCACCTGAGGCCCACTGAAGATGTTACCTAGTAAAGTAACAAAACGTCTGCAAATGAATCCTCCAGTTCAGTGAGCAACCTCAACCTGAGCTACAAATCTTCTCAAAACTCGCTAAGATTTAAATCTTTTCCAAGCTCCTAAATCTCAACTAGATCTGAGTCTTATGAATACTCGGTGTTATGAGCCAGATTAGACCCCCTCAAAATATTTTAAGAGGTAGCCTAGACCCTAACATTTTCATATTTTAAAGGTAGATGTGATAAGCTTGTTCTGGGTGCAATGTGACTGGTCAAAGTACACAATGTTAAGCAAAACAATTTATTTAAACACTACAGTTAAAATACAAACAAAAGAAAGAAGATTTAGAATAACTGAACTATTAGAAAACATAACTGAACAGTAGACATACTACCTATTAGTAATTAACAGTTCCAATATAATAATATCCCATGAACACACCCCCTTGGCAAAAAGGCAAATTCAGACACAGATTCTCACATGCAGTTCTACAATTCAGGATAAAAAATAGCATCAAGAGAAAATTCAGAGAGTAAGCAGCAAGGAGACATTCACTGAAGCTCCCAACTCTTTTGAGACCCCCCCAAAGGCTTCTGCTAAAAACTTAAGCCTAAAAACTAAAACAAAAATAGACTAGAAATCCTGGTCTGGGAGAACTGGCCACACCCAGGCTGCTCCCAGTGTTCCAACTTGCAAAAAAAATCCAAGGCCTCACAAGTTGTTTACTTTCATACAGATGGCTTGTCACCTCTTCCTTACATCCTCTGCCTTACAACCTCTCTTCAAAACAAAACCCAGGACAAGATAACCCCTTAAAGGGACAGCATTGTCACATCCCTCAACCCCTCTTGACTGTATGGTGAGTGGGGATATCAACTAGATATTCCCTTGTTATATATATTCTAGACATCTCTGCATTTAACCACACCCTCGGGTTTTGAGGACTATGCAGTCACGCAGATACTGTTCTGTACAGTCCAATCATTTGCTGACATTTGCTCATCCATAGCACGCAGGTAACAGTCTGAGAACCCAGAGCCTGCAGATTTAGAATTGAATCCTTCTGAACATCAAGGCTAACTGGATACTTCAACAGATCAGGAGAAATGTAACCTTGCTAATAATACCCTCAGAGAGACCACCTTGTAACAGTTTCTGGATCATTCTGCCTGGACATTCAGTAATCACTCACCCACAGAATATAATACCCTCCCAGTCAAACTGCTGGATGGTTAGGTGTTGCTACACACAGTCCTATGTTGAACGAGTACACCTAATGTTGTCATGCACCTCATGTCCTGTTTCATTTGTAGAGGTAGGCACAGAGTTTTGAAGGGCACCTCACACAGAGAATTGTCTTCCAGCTCTTAATTTGCCCAACCATATCACGGCACCATATTCTTAATTTCCTTTGCGAGGACTTTTTGTTACTGGGTAATAAATCCTGTCAGTGAATGTTATGATAAGTGCCTCTCTAGTGCTGACTCGCTCATTAGTTGCGCATTTGGCTTTGTAGAGGATACAGCAAATGTGTCAACAGTGAGAAGCTTATTGAAGTAAATTATTATTCTTCCCCGTTGATCTTTTTATAAAATTATTTGGCTACTCATTTACATCCGGGAGGCAAACATTACTTTTAATTTGTGTTGTGTGATGATTTTGTTTTACTATCGAGTAGATGAGAAAGAGTGTGCGATGAAGCAGATCGTATTAGCAGAGCCGTTCTTAAATTTATTCCACCTTCTGTCAATAAATGGACTTTGAAATTTCTTCATGAGCTATGGAGCTGTGTCCCATTGTGCAGGTCTCAAAGATGGCTGGGTTGTGCCCCTATTGAAGGGGTTGGCTGGCAGAGGCATGGAAATTGGGGACATGCCTGTCAAACTGGCCTGCGAAACATTGGGAGCAAATTCCTTTTTATGTTGGTTCTTCTCACTCCCCATCTGCTGGCGTTCTGTGGGCACTCACTCCCAGAAACCAGACAGTAAGTGAAAGCAGACTATCTGATTGTGAGGAGCAAGTAAGGGCTTCAGATGCTGGAGATCAGAGCTGAAAATGTGTTGCTGGAAAAGCGCAGCAGGTCAGGCAGCATCCAAGGAGCAGGAGAGTCGATGTTTCGGGCATGAGCCCTTCTTCAGGAATTTGTATCTGATTGTGAGGTATATCACATATTCCGATTGCCACCCTCACCCCAACCATGTATGACACCAAAGCTCAGTAGATAGTTGATTTGTTCACCGTCTTACCAAGGAACTGTCCTGACTCACAGTACTTCGAAGAATAAAAGTGGGCCCAACCTCAAAACAGACTGAATGCCGAGAATATAGTGTCCAAATGATAGTGGCAGTAGTTCATTAATCATCAAGTAGCTACTGTGCAACCTACAGGCTTAGATTGTGTGTGCCTCAAAGGTGCATATCAGAAACCAATTCAATCCCTTAATTAAGCAATGCCCAATATCCGCACAGGTATTGAGTTTAAGAGTCGTGAGATCTTTTTGCAGCTCAATAAAACTTTGGTTAGACCGCACTTGGAATACTGCATCCAGTTCTGGTTGCCCTATTATAAGAAAGATGTGGATGTTTTGGAAAGGGTTCAGAGGAGGTTTACCAGGATGCTGCCTGGACTGGAGGGCTTATCTTATGAGGAGAGGTTGTCTGAGCTCAGACTTTTTTCATTGGAGAAAAGGAGGAGAAGAGGGGACCTAATTGAGGTATACAAGATAATGAGAGGCCTAGATAGAGTCGATAGCCAGAGACTATTTCCCAGGGCAGAAATGACTAACACGAGGGGTCATAGTTTTAAGCTGGTTGGAGGAAAGTATAGAGGGGATGTCATAGGCGGGTTCTTTACACAGAGAGTTGTGAGAGCATGGAATGTGTTGCCAGCAGCAGTTGTGGAGGCAGGGTCATTGGGGACATTTAAGAGACTCCTGGACATGCATATGGTCACAGAAACTGGAGGGTGCATACATGAGGATCAGTGATCGGTACAACATCGCGGGCTGAAGGGCCTGTTCTGTGCTGTACTGTTCTATGTTCTATGTTCTACTTAGCAGGAGCACAGCAGCAAGGAGGACTGAAAGGAGGATGATGGGAGTTAGTTGGCTGGATTGTGATGCAGAATGACAGCAACAGTGTGGGTTCAATTCTCCCATCGGCTGAAGATATCATGAAGGATTCTCCTTCTCAACCTCACCCCACATCTGAGGTATGGTGACACTTAAACCACTAGCAGTCATCTCTCTCTCTCTCTCTCTCTCTCTCTATCTCTGAAGGAGAGAGCTATCCTGTTGTCTGCTCAGATTATGGTGACCTTACCTGTGACTGCGTCTCTTCACCTTCCTTCCCCGCCCTGTTAGTTGCAAGTCCACCCACCCATCTCAATAAAAACTGAAGATCGTTCGGCCCGACAAAGTAGCTTTGCTGTTCCATAGGTTTGTGCCTGATCTTCACCTTCAACTCCACATTCCTGCACTACCTCTCTCTCCTTCAACTCTCCCGGCACCTGCAAATCCCTTGCGAATTTAGTTAATGGCACTTCACCTATAAAACAAAGAATTCCAAAGATACACAAGTGCAGAAATTCCTCCTAAGAGCTTATTTTGAGACTGACTCTTAGTTCTCGACTCTCTGGCCAGGGGATAAATCCTCCCAGTCTCGACCCTGTTAGGCCCCTTAAATCTAACCATCCCAACAGTCTCCAGTGTAATTTCATCACAAGGAGCATTAAGTGAAATCACAGCCGTGTTCACAGCAATCAGCCACATGAATTGATTTGCACAGAACAATCCCTTAGAGACTGCCTTTCATCCTGTTTCATTATTGTACCACTGCTTTGTAATACAGTTCCATACATCAAACCCACAATAACATTTTGCTGGCAATAAGCCGTGTTTTCTTTTGCTTTTTATCAGCATTATTAAAATAAATTGCAGTAAACAGCCAGCTGCCGATGGAAGGATGCAATGGGCCAGCTCGGGAAATACAAAGCCTCGGTTATTCCTCACCGGGTATGAGCTACCTCACGAGAAACAACAAAATGTGGGTTTGGAAGCTGAGACTGTAGTCAGTTCTGTATTTGGTTTTGCTTCCTTTTAAAGAATAAAGTTACGCTCAAACCCATTGACGTCTGGTTTGTCTCTCTGCTTTAATTTTCCAAGAATGAAACTTGGATAGACCCAATTTTGGTGTCACCAGTTGAGTGTTTCCTTTTCGATTTTCCCTCACTGTTAAACTTGCCTCTTGTTCAATCAAACAAGCAGCAGGCAATAAGAGCTGGCATCAGGGCTTGGTAATCGGATAATCGAAGGGTCAACACGTCCCTTGGGAAATTACAGGCCGCTCTATGAAATTAAGTGCTTGGTGCGAAACTAGCCTGTGTGCAGAAAGAATAGTTCCTTCATTGAATACGTCAGTCAGACCTCTCATTAATTGTGCCTTTGTCTGAAATGGTGATGCACTGCTGCCTCACAGCGCCAGGGACCCGGGTTCGATTCCAGCCTCCGGCAACTCTCTGTTGCACATTCTCCCCGTGTCTGCATGGGTTTCCTCCGGGTGCTCTAGTTTCCTCCTGCAGTTCAAAGATGAGCAGGTTAGATAGATTGGCCATGCTAAGTTGTCCCATGGTGTGCAGGGTTGTGCAGGTTAAGTAGATTAGTTGTGGGAAATGCAGGGATGGGTTGGCGGATTGGGTTATAGCAACTTATACATGGTAGCAACCCTGGCCCACAAGCCTCATTCCTGATGAAGGGCTTATGCCCAAAACATCGATTCTCCTGCTCCTTGGATGCTGCGCTTTTCCAGCACCCCACTCTCAACTCTGATCTCCAGCATCTGCAGTGCTCACTTTCTCCATAAGTAGCAACAAGCACTGACTAAGCAGGAGACTGCAGCCTAAAATTCCGAAAAGTTTTATCTTGATCTACCGCTGGAACCTTGGGTAGACATTGTTGGAAGTTCTCTGAGAAACCTCAGCAAGTTGCAATCCTCAATCATGGTCAGAGGCAGTGAGAATCGCTGGTGGGTTTCTGGTTGTCGGTGATTAGTCTGGGCTAATCTTTCATTATTAACCTATGCGTAGTCAACTGTATCAGTGAAAATGGCATGATGGGTGAGCTGTGTACCACTGGATTTGGGCAGTGGGAGTCGGTTTATTGTTACCGAGGGATTTGTGCTGGAAATGGAAAGTTGTGGTACTGCATGATTGCATGGCTAATGCCGTGGTAAAGTCTTCATGGCTCTTTACAAATTAGAAACAAAACTGCTTAAGTATGTCTGTAAGTGTGTGAGAGAGTTAAAATGACTCAAGCCAAGTCACCTAAATAGCCAGCCTTTTAAAAAGTGAAAAAAAAATTGTCTGACTGTATCTGTTTGGGTTGTAAAAAAAATCTGTTCCAGCAGTTTCAATAACTGTTCCTTGATGTATTCCTCAGTGCCATCATCATGGCACTATCAAATCCTTACTGCTATCCCCATTATCACAGGGATGGATGATATTGTAAATTCATGGTCTGATTGACAACTCAAAGAATTAGCTTCATTGTTTGTGGGCTTATAACACACAAATTTGCTTATTTTGATTCAGCATTGTTTTTATTGGCTTGTGGGATGCTGGCTTAGTGGTTAGCACTGCTGCCTCACAATACCTGGGTTCAATTCTTGCCTCAAGTGACTGTCTGTGTAGAGTTTACACATGTGCCCTGTGTCTGTGTGTGTTTGTTCCAGTTTTTGCGTACAGTCCAAAGACATACAGGTTAGGTGTATTGGCCATGCTAAATTGTCCCATAGTGTTCAGGAATGTGTAGGTTTGGTGCATTTGTCAGGAGGGGGGGAATGGGTGGGTTACTCTTTGGACGGTCGGTGTGGACTTGTTGGGCTGAAGGGCCTGTTTCCACACTGTAGGGATTCTATGATGATTTATTGCCTAGTTAAGAGACAACCACATTACTGTGGCTCTGGACTCACACGTAGGCCAGACCAGGTAATGACAGCAGATCTCCTTCCCCAAAGGAGATGAGTGAACCAGATGAGGTTTTTACAACCGATAATGCCTGTATGGTTAACATTCAGTGAGCTTCCAAATATCTCAGTGGATTCAAAATTCAACTCAAAAGGAGACTAAAGTATAATGTAGCCTCCTAGTGCTGACAATCTGAGTTACATGATGGAACTGAATAGACCTCCATGTGCATTAAAATTCTGTGTTTTTTAAAATCATTCAAAAAATAGCTAGATTCTAGATAATGGTACCATAAACAGGATATAAAAAGGGTAGAGTTTCTCCATGTTTAATGTTGAATGAGGTTAGAAACATCCTGATACTTCATCGTTAAAATTAGAACCAGAACTAATCTGGTTTTATTTTATTATAAAAGCAAGTCAGTGAGCAGAAGGTGACAATCAGGTTTCTTTTCCATAGGAAGGATTTAGAAACAAGTTACTTCTTAAATATTGACTCCAAATAAATTTAATTTCACTGAAGTAACTGTTGATTAAAAAGCTTAATATGTTAACTTAGATTTGGTGTTTCACCATTGGCCATAATCCGATAACTTTAATGGCAATCCTGAAACATCCTGTGCATGGGTCTGTGAACAAATGGACACAGTGTACAAGATTCGGAGGGCTCAGTCTGACTTCACTTATCTCGATGAGAAACCCCTTCACTTGCCATTGGAGCAGTATTTGACTGATAGTACCCAGCAGCCATCAGGAAATTTGAAGTCAATGGGATCGGAGTCATATTGGGTACAAAATGAAATGGCTTCCTCCCACAGTCCAGGGACCCAAGTTCGGTTCCACCCTCGGGAGTTTGTCTGTGTGGAGTTTGCACATTCTTCCTGTGTCTGTGTGAGTTTCCTCTGGGTGCTCTGGTTTCCTGCCACAGTCCAAAGATGTGCAGGTTAAGTAGGTTGGCCATGCTAAATTGTCGCATAGTGTCCAGGGATGTGCAGGCTAGGTGGGTTAGCCATGGGAAACGCAGGGTTACAGCGATAGAGAAGGGAGGTGAGTCTGGGTGGGATGCTCTTCAGAGAGTTGGTGTGGACTCAATGGGCTGCTTCTGCCCTGCAGGGATTCTATGGTTGCCATTGTTGGATGGCATTTACTTCAACTTGGGTGGCATGGTGGCTCAGTGGTTAGCACTGCTGCCTCACAGCGCCAAGGACCTGGGTTCACTTCCCACCACGGGCAACTGGAGTTTGCACATTCTCCCCGTGTCTTAGTGGGTTTCCTCTGGGTACTCTGGTTTCCTCCCACAATCCAAAGGTGTACAGGCCAGGTGAATTGGCCATGTTAAATTGCCTGTAGTGTTGGGTGGGTTAGTCAGTGGTAAAGGTAGGGGAATGGGTCTGGGTGGGTTGCTCTTCAGAGGGTTGGTGTGGACTTGTTGGACTGAAGGGCCTGTTTCCACACTGTAGAGAATCTAGTCATCTAATCTAATCTAACCCCAGGACCTTGCTGCACTCACAATAGTGTCTTAACCCCAAACAACCACAGCGGTTTCATCAGTAATCCTTCCCTCCATCATAAACTCAGAAAGCGGGAAGTTCACTAATGATTAGCCAGCACCATTTGCCACTCTTCAGATACTGGGGGAGTACTTGTCCAAACTGAGCAAGATCTGGACAATGGCCTGACTGACCTGCAGCATCCAAGGAGCAGGTGAGACGTAAAATGTGGGGTTAAGTCCTTCATCAGGAATGTTAGGGGTGTGGGGGTGGGGCGGGAGGGCTGCAATGAGGCTGGGAGATATATATGGGAGAGGGTGGGGCTGGAGGGCAGGTAGCTTGGAAGGTGAGAAATAGATAAAGGTGTGGGGTGATGGTGGTAGGTCAGAGAGGAGGGTGGAATGGATAGGTGGAAAGGAAGATGGACAGGTAGGACAGTTCAAAAGGGCAGTGCCGAGTTGGAGGGTTGGGTCCGGGATGAGGTGGGGGGGAGGGGAGGTGAGGAAACCAGTGATGCCGATGCCATGTGGTTGGCAGGTCCCAAGGTGGAAGATGAGGCGTTCCTCCTCCAGGCGTCATGTGGCTTGGATTTGGCGGTGGAGGAGGCCCAGGCCTTGCATGTCCTTTGTTGGAGTGGGAGGGGGAGTTGAAGTGATCGGCCACAGGGCGGTGGGGCTGTTGTGTGCATGTGTTCCAGAAACATTCGGCAAGTTAGCGTGAGAAGTGATGAGTGACATTGACACCACACAAGTGCTGAGTAATGACCATTTCCAACAAGAGACAGAGTCTGATTTATCCCTCTTTGACATTCATTGACATGACCATCACTCAATTCACCCACTAACAATATCCTTAGATTTACCATTGACCAGAAACTGAAGAAAAAACAGCCAAAGAAATAAACAGGGCAGCTATCCTGTGGTGTGTAACTCATCTGCAAGAACCCCAGATCTAGTTCACCAGTCAGGGGCCTGATGGAATACTCTCTACTTCCCAGGATGAATCTAATTCCAACAACACTCGAGCAACTTTAAGAAAAAGCAACACATTTAATTTGCACTCCATCCATGTACCTTAAAATTGCCTCCCTCCAATACAGGTTTTCAGTATAGTGCGATGAGCAACTCCCCTCCTGACTCCCCAAAGCTTGTTCACCATCTACAAGGCATGAGTCAGGAGTGGGAAGGAACACTCCCCACTGGTCTGGATGAGGGCAACTCCAACAATGCTCAAGAAATTTGATACCATCCACGATAAAGCGACCTGCGTGATGACACCACATCTACAAATATTCAACCCTTCCATCACCGGCGCTCAGTAGCAGCAGTGTGTACCATCTACAAGATGCACTGCAGAAATTCACCAAAGATCCTCAGACAGCACCTTCCAAACCCACGACCACTTCCATCGAGAAGGACAAGGGCAGCAGGTACTTGGGAACACCACCACCTGCGAGTTCCCCTCCAAGCCACTCACCACCCTGACTTGGAAATATACCATTGTTCCTTCACAGCCGTTGGGTCAAAATCCTGGAATTCCCTCCCTACAAGCATTGTGGGTAAACCCCCAGCAAGTGGACTGCAGTGATTCAAGAAGACAGCTCATCACCACCTTGTCAAGGGCAACGAGGGATGGGCTATCAATGCTGGTCAGTCAGCGATGACCAAGTCCCACAAATGAATTTTAAAAAAAACTACGGTGGCTCATTGACTCTTTTTTGTTGGAATCTGTCAATTGGTGACATGAATGCTACTTGCCACTTATCATTTTAAGTCCGAGCGTTATCCAGGTCTGGTCGCATATGAGATTTTGGCTGCCTCAGTGTCTGAGGTCTAATGCAAAAGCATGGCAATAACTCAGCAAAGCTCCTTCCATTGCACGTACCAAAGCCACAGTCATTAACACTTGGGAAGTCAATGTTGCATGGGTACGCCATCATTTGAAAGTTCTCTTACAGGCCATACTGAGGCTTGGTATGGAAATATATTGCTATGAATGGAAGAATATAGAGAAAGTGGATAAAATATCGGCAACAATTTTAAAATGTCCAGGGGCAGAAAAACCTGGGCATACTTGTGTATTGCTGGCTGGCCAGTATTTATTGGAAAAAAGTGATGCTGGAGATCAGAGTTGAGAGTGTGGTGTTTGAAAAGCATAGCAGGTCAGACAGCATCTGAGGAGCAGGGGAATCGACGTTTCAGGCAAAAGCCCTTCATCAGGAATGAGGCTTGTGGCCCTAGGGGGCTGAGAGATCATTGGGAGGGGCTGGGGGTGAAGGGAGCTGGGAATGCGATAGGTAGATGAAGGTGTGGGTGAAGGTGATAGGTCAGAGAGGAGGGTGGAGGGGATAGGTGGGAAGGAAGATGGATAGGTAGGACAGGTCATGAGGGCGGTGTTGAGCTGGAAGGTTGGAACTGAGATAAAGTGGGGGGAGAGGGAAATGAAGAAACTGGTGAATTTCACATTGATCCTGTGTGGTTGCAGGGTCTCAAGACGGAAGAGGAGGTGTTTTTCCTCCAGGCGCTGAGTGGTAAGGGTTTGGCGTTGGAGGAGGCCCAGGACGTGTGGGCGGCATGGTGGCACAGTGGTTAGCACTGCTGCCTCACAGCGCTTGAGACCCGGGTTCAATTCCCAACTCAGGCGACAGACTGTGTGGAGTTTGCACATTCTCCCCGTGTCTGCGTGGGTTTCCTCCGGGTGCTCCGGTTTCCTCCCACAATCCAAAGATGTGCGGGTCAGGTGAATTGGCCATGCTAAATTGCCCGTAGTGTTAGGTAAGGGGTAAATGTAGGGGTATGGGTGGGTTGCGCTTCGGCGGGTCAGTGTGGACTTGTTGGGCCGAAGGGCCTGTTTCCACACTGTAAGTAATCTAATCTAATTTCAACAGGACCTACAGATCCTTGGCAGAGTGGGAGGAGGAGTTAAAGTGTTCAGCCACAGGAGTGGTGGGGTAGGTTGGTGCGAGTGTCCCAGAGATGTTCTTTGAAACAATCCGCAAGCAGGCATCCTGTCTTCCCGATGCAGAGGAGGCCACCTCGGGAGCAACAGGTACAGTAGATGAAGTACTTATTGCCCATTCTTAGTTGTCCTTGAGAAGGAGATGGTGAGAGCACAACTCAGTGAGGACTCGGGCTACGGCTCAATGATCATTTGTTTTTCTGCTTGCTAGTCTTATCACCTCGAATTGTGAAACTATCACTGCTGGGTTATAGACACCTCTGGGTTTATACAAAACATTGCAACATCACATCTTACAATTTCCACATTCCTTTTGGCATGTACCTTACATCACCGTTATTTTCCCATTGTCCTCCACAGGCATTGTCTATTCCCCAAGGCCAGCTCTATCTTGTTAATCATACAGCTCCCATATTCTGACCCTGCCCTTGGACATTTCTAATCACTTTTACAATATGACTGAAAAAGTAACCTTCCATTCATTGAAGGAGGCAGGAGAGGAGGAGGGCGTGGTAAATAAAGTCTCCAGTGACCTTGTCTTTATTAATAGGGCCACAGAAGCAAACAGCAGGGAGGTGATGCCTCAGCTGGATGACTGTGTACAGTTCTGAGTGCCACTTTATATGGAGGATGTGAATACATTGGAGACAGTGCAGGAGAGGTCTATGAGGACAATTCCAGGCATTCAAATTCTCAGCTATGAGGAAAGTTTTGAGAAACTGGGATGGCTTTCCTTGAAAAGGAGAAGGCGAAAAGGAGATGCAATTGAAGTTTCCAAAAATCATCAAATATCTGGGCATAAAACGACCATAAAACCAGAGGGCATGGGTTTAAAGAGATTTGCAAAAGGAATAAATCAAATCCAGTTCAGCGTGCACTTCGGATCTGGAATGCACCACCTGCAAGTTACAATAGGCTACTTACAGTGTGGGAACAGGCCCTTCGGCCCAACAAGTCCACACCGACCCTCCAAAGAGCAACCCACCCAGACCCATTCCCCTAGCACTACAGGCAATTTAGCGTGGCCAAGTCACCTAACCTGCACATTTTTGGACTGTGGGAGGAAACCGCAGCAAACCCACACAGACACGGGGAGAACGCGCAAACTCCACACAGTCAGTTACCTGAGGTGGGAATCGAACCCGGGTCTCTGACGCTGTGAGGCAGCGGTGCTAACCACTGTGCCACCATGCTGCCCATCTGACAGAGTTAGGCCTGTGCAGTCAGGCATATGTATCTGCTCAGACAGCTTTTTCCCCTGGATTTGTGTTTCTGGATTTTTGTCTGCCTTCCCGAGTCTAGATGGAGTCAGGTTCAATTGAGATTTGCAATAGGGAATCAGATGGTTATTTAAATACAAATACACAAGCAGGAACGCAGGGTAAGTGCAGGAAGATGGTATAAAACTGTGACACTCAGTCAGAGAGCTGGTGTCAATGCAATGGACCGAATGGCCTCCTTCTACACCGTAATAATTCAGTGGTTCAGTGAAAGTCCCTGAACTCCCCCCCAAACATTACTGTGGATGTCCCACATTGACTGCAGAGGTTCCAGAGCTCAGCATTTCAGAGGCGGGCCAGTCAACGACAGCCATGCGCCAAGAAGAATAAATAACATCACATTTGGAAGAAGTACTGACATAAACAATCATTTCAACCGCTTAGTAAGGACTGCAGGTGCTGGAAGTCTGAGTCGATAAAAAAGATGGAGCTGGAAAGGCACGGCAGGTCTACGGGAGCAGGGGTTGGAATGGCTGGCAACCAGAACGTGGCATTGATTGGAGCGTACAGAGCGTAGATGATCTGCGAATCGGTCCCCATGTCTGGGCTTTGTTAACTCCCCACCTCCCCCCTCCCCACAAATCCCTTGGTGACATGTCCCTCCTGGGCCTCCTCCACGGACAAAGTAAGGCCACACCCAAACTGGAGGAACAACACCCTCATCTTCCACTTCAGGAGCTTATGTAGAGATCTCAATGAGGAGTTCACCAGCTTCAAAATCTCCCCACCCCCCACTCCCCTCCTCTGCCCGTGTCCAGCCCTCCCTCTCCTCCCCTCTTTGACTAGAAGTAACCTGTCCCATCTTCTTACTCACCTATCCCCTCCACCCTTCCCACTGACCAACCACAATAACCACCCGGCTATATCCACCTATCACCATCCCACCTCCCTAGCCCCCAGCCCCAACCCCAGCCCCAGCCTCTTCCCTCTATTTATTTCTCAGCCCCCTTCCCCCTCTGAAATGTCGACTTTCCTGCTCCTCCCGATGCTGCCTGAACTGCTGTGCCTATCGATTTAACCCTTTGACCATTTTGCTGGGATTTCCACATATGGTCCCACTGACGGAATCAGAGATCTGTGTCTATATGTGAGAGATCAGAGTTGGAATCCAGGCCAGCAAGTGCAGCAAATGCTCCGAGAAGATTAATGAGCAGGATTGTTCATATCAAGCAAGATGATTTATTGATGTGAGGAAGCGTAGTGTGTCCGTGTATCATTTGCACTGTCGTATAAAGGCAATCTTCATTATTAAAGGAAGTGAATATGGTCATCATTTATGCCTGGTCTCCTCAAGTGCTGTGAGATAATGTGATGGTTCACATCAGGCGTTAAGTCTCCAAAGTGATGCTTTGTCTATCCCCTGAGAGAAACCAGTTGGGAACGCCATCACAATTTCGTAACCGAGGTGGGGGGTAGCCTGGAGATAGACACTGACTCATGCGAGGACACCTCTGTGCAGTTGGACAGCCCGTGATAATGGCAAACTTTGCAGCGGATGGTCAAAATTCTGAAATCTTCCCGCCCCCCCCCCCCCTCCCCAGGAGCATTCCTACAATGGGTGGTCTGCAGCGGTTCAAGAAGGCAGCTCACCACCACCTTCTCAAGATCAGCTGGGAAGTGGGCATTAATCTTGGCCTTGCCAGCGATGCCCACATCCTGTGGAAGGGTAACAAACCCAGGACAATACGAAGTTGGCAATGGTGGGTAGTACATTTCGGGTCAGCAGTGTCCTCTAATAAAACAAAAAACATTGAGGATCTGCATGCCTCAGGGGTTGGTGATTTTCAGTATATAGGTTTTAGAGTTAGTCAGGAGAGTGAGAGTCAGGCAAGCCAGTCAGCGCCTCTGAATTTGCCAACTCTAACTCAGAGAGCTGAGGACTTTTCCAAAGGCTTCCGGATGCCAGTTAATTGCCCCCTCCCGGACTGTCTTAACTTTCTGGGCAATTTCCACGAAGCCAATTTCATCGAGGGGTTGTTTCTGGTTTGCCAAGCTCTCAACAGAACAACACAAATGAGGAACTTGTGCACGAGAGACAGAAAGTGAGCACACAGGGAGCAGCAGATAATCAGGAAGGCTAATGGGATGTCGGCCCTTATTTCGGGAGGGGTTGGAGTATAAGAGTAGGGAAGTCTTACTGCAGCTTACAAGGTGCTGGGGAGACCACATCTGGAATACTGTCAGTAGTTTTGGTCCCCTTATTCAAGGAAGGATATTTCATTGGAGGCAATTCAGAGAAGGTTCACTGGGATGATCCCCAGTTTGGAGGGATTGTCTTATGAGCAAAGGTTATACAGATTGAGGAGAAAGTGAGGTCTGCAGATGCTGGAGATCAGAGCTGAAAATGTGTTGCTGGAAAAGCGCAGCAGGTCAGGCAGCATCCAAGGAACAGGAAATTCGACGTTTCGGGCATAAGCCCTTCATCAGGAATGAGGAAAGTGTGTCCAGCAGGCTAAGATAAAAGGTAGGGAGGAGGGACTTGGGGGAGGGGCGATGGAGATGTGATAGGTGAAAGGAGTTGAGAAGATTGAGAGATAACCTCATTGAAACATCCAGGATTCTTAAGGGGCTTGAAAATCTTGGTGTAGGGAACGATCTACTCATTTCTGAAGAGAGGTCGGTATTCTGAGAGATTGAGACTTGATACACAATAACAATTACATCGCGGACATTTCGACATCACAGCATGTCCCGCCAGAACATGACGTATTGTCTGGTGGCCAGGTCTCTGGAGGGTGTGAGAATGTTTGTCACCCAACTACTCATCTGAAGTGACTTAGACAAAGGCTGAAGTTTGACAGATGGGAAACTTCAACCACAGAACTCCATGTACACATGCCAAGCAGATTCAGTTAACTACCCCACAGGCCTTCCCGGAGAAAGGATTCATCGAGCAAGGGGGGGGTCCCTGACATCCCATCCTTCCTCAACAGGCACCAATGACAGAATTAGAAAGAGACAGGGCGGAGGGGATGTGTGAGAGAGAAAAATGTAAATGGGGAAATGCTAAGAGAAATGTTAATAGTTTAACAGTGCTGACTTAAAAGGAAAAGGCAGTTTTCAGATAATAGGCAAATCTCATTATATGAATGGACAGCTTATGTGATGGTGGGATAGATTTGGAACTATGGCTGAGCCTGCATGAAATTCTCTCTCCTGCTGTATCAGGTCATGGCTCTGAAAGGGTTATGCATTGAGCTCCACCCAACCTGATGATGTCACCAGCACTCGGTCAGGGAATGGCAGGACATCTCTCGAGACCGATCCACCATCTGCGCCTTCTCTTAGTATCTACCTTACTCATGGAGGTCACTCTGGTGAACAGGCACTGGACCCGAGACATTAACTCTGCTTTCTCTCCACAGATGCTGCCAGACCTGCTGAGTTTCTCCAGCAATTAAGCTATAGTCCTGTTTCAGACATGGGGTCTCATCTTGATGGATTTCCAAGTGTCACTTTAGAACAAGTCAGAAAAAGTGGCAGCTGTCCACCCAACTACACACTGGCAGGGGTTGGCAATGTATGCCCATAAAACATATTCCAATCACTCATGTACATAACATTGTTAATAGTTAATAGAGGTTGTTTAGCAGTGTGAGGACTGTCTTACCTCTGAGTACACAATGCACTGTGGGAAATAACGCCAAGCACTATCTTCAAGCATCCCCAACCACCCACACTGATGATGCAGTTTCAGAAAAGACTGAATTGGATAAAGAGTTTTAATCTAGTTTCATGCAGCCTCGTCAGTTAGTTCCTTGAGGGTCTCAGACTCTGACAGGGAGTCTCCCAGGTCTGAAATCAATATGTCCAAGCATAGCCCAAGCAGTTCCTATGGCAACACCCGTGCGAAATGAGAGTTGCTCCCTTATGCTGAAGGAGCGCAGATTAAACCACATATCATTCCAATTACATGACTCAATCAGTGTTTGATTTGAGATTATTCTAGTGGTAAATGGATTTGATACATAACCACTCACATCAGCTTCACTAAAGGGTTGCTGAGATCCTTTGAGGTCTTTTTATATTGGTTTGTTGGCTCTCCTCTACAAATATAAATGAATTGTCTTGTATATTAAACTTAATCCTTCTGATTATTGAATTGCAGCCGTGTTTTTATAAAAGGAACTCAGTCTTTTTCAGAGCAGTGATAGCCTTTATTGAGCCCATGTGATATTCTCATCCATTCATCTTTCAGGCTACTGAAAAGCAGGAAAAAGACTGGCTATAATATCTCAACTCAAACATCTTATGGAAAAGATCAGGGTTTGAGTACACTTGGGCGTGGGTGGACCATTTTGAAGTTTTTGTGGTAAACTTAATTAAATTAAAAAACAACTGAATGTAGGATGACAGCATTTAGACTCTAAGATTTCGTGAGGCTCCCCTGCTTTCAACTTCATCCTGAAATGGTGTCAAAAGTCAAGAACAGCAAACTGTTGAGGCAAGGTTCGGGCATCTGGTTACGTAGAAAGCGCAGTGGGATGTTCCAATAGTGAGACTTTAGCTGCAAGTACATTAAATGCCAACATCCACTTGCAGTGGAGAAATGTACTGCAAGTGGATGTAGACTTGAACAACGCACGCTGCTTAACCCATCACAGTGTCATAGGGTTAGAGAGATGTACAGCACGGAAACAGACCCTTCAGTCTAACTTGTCCATGCTGGCCAGATAACCTAAATTAATCCCGTCCCACGTGGCTCATATCCCTCTGAACCCTTCCTATTCATATACCCATTCAAATGCCTCTTAATTGTAATTGTCCCAGCCTCTGGCAGCTCATCGCGCGCGCACACACACACACACACACACACACACACACACACACACACACACACACACACACACACACAATCTTTCTCCTGTTATGGACTCCCCAAGCTGAGGGAAAAGACCTTTGTTATTCACCCTATCCATGTCCCTCCTGATTTTATAAACCTCTATCAGGTCACCCCTCAACCTTCGACGCTCCAGTGTAAAGAGTCCCAGCCTGTCCAACCTCTCCCTATAACTCAAACCCTCCAGTCCTGGCCACATCCTTGTAAATCTGTTTTGCACCCTCTCTGATTTAATAATATCCTTCCTACTGCACGGTGACCAGATCTGTACTGTAGAGTGGCGAGAGAGAAAAACAATCAGATATCAGGTAGGACAGACTGGTCTCCTTTCCCCTCTGCTCTGACTGGTCAGTGAATGGGAGTTACAGAGCCACCCCAGACCCAAGGGGAATTTCTTCAGGGGACAGTTCACAGCAACAGACTGAACGCTGGAGAAAGTAGATCAGGAGTTTAAACACATAGCCTTTGAAGTGATGCCTTCCTCATCATCGTTGTTGTCATCTACCCCCTCCACGTACACTTCAGTGTCCAAATCCAGTGCCTCGTTATCTTCATGATCTGGCATCGACCTTCACAGTTTTGATAGTTTTTGTTTGTGAGGTGTGGGGGCGATTGCTTGCAACACTTTTACTAATACCATAGAATGTGTTTAACAGGTGATTGCCAGAGAAAACATTTCTCGTGACAGAATTTGGGACTATGGCGAATGCTGATTCATCATTGATTTGGCATGTACTCAGAGTCTCAATCTACTTGGTAAACATACTGGATTTCATGGAGCATTCAGGCAGGAACTCTTTACTTACAGCTTGATCATACGCTCTCATCTTCCTGCCTGGTCGCTTCCCGTTATCCACTCGCACACTAGCATCATACTCCCGGTGTTAAGTCCAAGATATTTTCCATCCCAAAAGTAGCACGGTGGCTCAGTGGTTAGCACTGCTGCCTCACAATGCCAGGGACCTGGATTCAATCCCATGCTTGGGTGACTGTCTGTGTGGAGTTTGGACAATCCCCCCGTGTCTGTGTGGGTTTCTTCTGGGTGCTCCAGTTTCCTCCTACGATCCAAAAATGTGCAGGTTAGGTGGATTGGCCATGCTAAATTACCCATAGTGCATTAGTCAGGGGTAAATGCAGGTGAATGGGTCTGAGTGGATTACTCTTCAGAGGGTTGATGTGGATTTGTTTGGGCTGAATGGCTTGTTTCCACACTGAAGGAATTTTATGATTTTCTAATCAACCTGTTAAGAGATGTTATCACACATGCGAAGCTGAACGGACTTGAACCAAGGCCTCCTGGTTCAGTGGTAGAGGGACTACCACAAGAGCCCTAATGTTAATCCCAATGCTCTATACATCCATCGGAGTCTGGAACAATGCACAGCTCAGTGACACTATTTATGTGGGGTTTTTACAAAGGGCTGTTTTAAGAATCCATTAGCCCCATACTGGACATGAGATTACTGACAATGTTGCTATCATTAAGTGGACTCAGAGACAGGTTGCTAGCTGTGCTGTTCAGAGTCTGGTGCACAGGCTTTGGGTTACTCAAGCATTCTCACTTCATATGGGAACAGGCCGATCTTCCATCATCTTCAGTCAGCCTTGAGGGGCTGATTTAATGATTGCCGTTAGGGTCCTTGAAGTAGAAGGGAACTGTATGGTCCCTTTTCCCAGGCTATGTCACACCATCGTGACGGAGTGCTGGCCAGCTAACTAACACCAGCCTCCACGGGATGTTGAGGAAAGCTCTATGGGCCATTAACCAGCGGTAGGCCTCGGTGCTCAACTGTGAGGAATGCTGCCACACGGCAGAGAGGTGGTCTGGTGTTGGGGATGGTGGACAGTCTGTAAGGCCCAGGGAAAAACACTGAGAAAAGCAGCATTGATAGTCGGGATTAACTGAGCCGAGAAGCAACAGGCGAGACGGTGGCAATGACACTGGATTAGGGAGCTAAGTGGGCCAAGCTCACGTGAGGGTTCAAACTCCATTCAATTCTTGAACTGAACTCAGTTAATAAATTCAGAGTGTATAGCACTCTCAGTAATGGTGAGCACAAAGCTATCATCAGTTATTGTAACTCATCTGGTTCACTAATACAGTCAGGAAGAGTTGTACAGCATGGAAACAAACTGTTCGGCCCAACCTGTCCATGCTGACCAGATATCCGAATCTAATCTAGTCTCATTTGCCAGCACTTGCTTCATATTCCTCTAAACCCTTCCTATTCATATACCCATCCAGATGCCTTTTCAATGGCAACTGTACCAGCCTCCACCGCTTCCTCTGGCAGCTCATTCTATATACATACCACCCTCTGTGTGAAAATGTTACCCCTTAGGTCTCTTAAATCTTTCCCTTCTCACCTTAAACCTATGTCCTCTAATTTTGGACTCACCTACTCTGGGGAAAAGACCTTGGTCATTTACTTTATGTATGTCCCTCATGATTTTATAAACCACTATAAAGTCATCCCTCAGTCTCTGACGCTGCAGGGAAAACAGCCCCAGCCTATTCAGCCACTTCCTGTAGCTCAAACCCTTGAAGGAAGGAAATCCTCTGGTCCTTATGTGATTCCAGAATTGCAACAATGTGGTTGGTTTTTAACAAACCTCAAACCTAGATTGAAGGCAAAAAAGCAACAGGTCTTTCCAGTGATGCTGACATCGCCTGCCAGAAACATGTTTTACCAAAAAAAACTGTTTCTTGTGTAATCTGCTGGCCTTGAAGAACGAGATTTTAAGTGCCCATCCTGGGCCTCCCCTGTAGCTGACAGAGTGAGCCACTCCCACAGCATCTGCCACCATGGAATCGCCGATAGGCCGGACTGAACTAACCAGTCAAACGGGGCGTACCCGCCTCAGTCACTGCCCAGATAAGATCAGCAGCATAAAATAAACAGGCAAATGAGCTTTGGAAGCCATGCAGACTGTGTCACTCAGTGTCACACTGAGAGGCTAATCTACCCGCTGATCCTTTGGAAATGTGGTTGGTTTAAAAAGTAATTAAAGTCCACAAAATGCTTTGCATTTGTAATTCCTTTTCCATTAAAAAAATGCTTTCCCCTTAAGCTGCTCCAGTGTGTGGTTTCATGCAAAGGACAAAAATGCTGATGACTGCTTGTTTGCCATTATTAATGTAATCATTACTTATTATGATGAATCACAGACTGTCTACCATCTATAATTATTGCACCACAAATAGCTTCGCAACAAACACCAATTAAAAATTAATGGTATGAGGCTACATCACGCTGTCTGAATAAATTGAGGTTACAATACAGTGAGCAGGGAAAGCAGACCCCTGCCACTTCACTGGATTTGCATTTCTTTATGAGTGGGATCTGAAACACCTTGATGTGATAGGTGAGTAAATGTAGTCCTTGCTTCATTCAAAGATCTGTAAAGCAGAAAGGCCCACAGCTGATCCTCAGTATGCTTGTTGTTAACTGATTGCAGCCGAAGGTTGCCATGAGAAGATAGATAAAGCAAGAACTCTTGGGGTGGCATGGTGGCTCAGTGGTTAGCTCTGCTCCCTCGTAACCTTTGGACCCTGGTTGCATTCCAGACTCAGGCAACTGTCTGTGTGGACATACTCCATGTCTCTGTGTGGGTTTCCTCCTGGTGCTCCAGTTTCCTCCCACAGTCCAAAGATGTGCATTCAGGTGGATTGGCCATGCTAAATTGTCCATAGTGTCCATGGATTTGCAGAGTTAGCCATAGGTAATGCAGGATTACAGGGATGGTGGTTTGGGTGCAATGCTCATTGGAGGATTGGTGTGGGTATGATGGGCTGAATGGCCTGCTTCCACACTGTTGGCACTCTATTTCCTTTCCTGATTCCCATCCTGTGACAGGAGAATCTACACAGGATGAGACAAGAAAAAAACACAGCGATAATTATAGTGGATTCCAATCAGCAGGTAGATAAATCAAACTGGGTAAGCCAAATTGGACTGGGTAAAGATAGCTTGCAAGCTGAATTCATAACCTATTTAGGATAATGGCTAGCTGTATATTCAGGGAGCAGGTTATTTTTACTCTGATAATGTGCAACAAACATGATGGTAAACCAGCTTCTAGGCATTAATGAACATAACATGATAGAATTTCACATTTAAAACGAGGGTGAGGAATATGGGTTGAAGGTTAGTGATCTAATTGAGGACAATTACATGGGTATGAAGACAGTGCTGGCTGAAGTGAACTGGGAAAATAGGTTCAACCGTAGAATAGTAGAGAAACCATGGCAAAGGTGTCAAGGAGATATTTCATAAGGACATATATAAGTAAGAAAGATAAACACCATGTGAAGGATGCATCATCCATACCCAATTAAAGAATTTAAGGGCAATATCAAATAGAAACAAAAAGTGTATGACATGGTAACAATTTAGTGATGGGTTAGATTTTAGTAACTAGCAAAGAATGACTAAACAGAAAAGCTCAGAAGTCACATGGCAGCAGGTTATATTTGAAATTACAACCCCTCAGAGTGCTGCTCCTTCATCAGGTGAAGTCCAAGTTCAGGTGAACAAAAAAGGAACAAATTAGAAAGCTCGCCAGGGGTTGGTGCGGTCACATATGAGAGATGAGAAGATCATGGATCCTCTATTCGCCAGTCAGTAGTAAAGGCATGTCATTGGATCTATTCACGGGCTGACTTTGATGGGTTTTGAATCAATAGGGGAGTCAAGGGGGTTAGACAGGAAGGGGGAGTTGACGCCACAGTCAGATCAGCCACGTCTGAAGGACGGAGCAGTGTCAAGGACCCGAATGGCCCATTTGGCTTCTTTATTCCTGTCTTCAGCAGCTGAATCCTGTTCATTTCATGTGGAGGTGGCCTTGAAGCAGGAAGTAAAGCTGCTCAGGATCAGGTCTCATGCGACTATTCGCACCCAACCGCAAGGGTGAAACATCATGGTTTTAAAAGGTGGCAAATTCTGGCCACCACAGGGACTTTTCGAATCCAACTTCTCGGTGCCATATTAAAGAGGCAAACGAGACAATACTTAGCACTGAGCACTCAGGAATGTTACTCAATGTTACCTCTCCCCCTCCCCCCCATCACCTTCGGAAATGCCAGGCTGCTCCTGCAGAGGACTGTAATGCACTAGATTGGATGCCAGGCCACACATTCAGATGGTTCATGTACACTGAATGAATCTCAATGCAACAATACTTACCAGTAATACCAACTCTCATACATCATCAAGGGCTCACATGGAAAACACAGAAGAGGCTGCAATACTCATATAATACTGAAACAGGCCCTTCGGCCCAACTCCTCCATGCTGACCAAGTTTTCCAAACAGAACTAGTCCCACTTGCCTGTGGTTGGTCCATATCCCTCTCAACCTGACCCATCCATCTTCTCATCCAGATGCCTTTTAAATGTTGTAATTGTATCAGCCTCCACCACTTCCTCTGGCAGCTCGTTCCATGTACACACCACCCTCTGGGTGAAAAAGTTGCCCTTCAGGTCCCTTTTAAATCTTTCCCCTCTCACTCTAAACCCCCGCCCTCTAGTCTTGAACTCTGAGGAAAATGCCTTGTCTATTTATCCTATCCATGCCCCTCGTGATTTTATAAACCTCTATGAGGTCACCCCTCGGCACCCAATGCTTCAGCGAAAGAGGTCCCAGCCTGTCCAGCCTCTCCCTACAGCTCAAACCCAAAAGCTCACACACCACCTAGGGACTGAACACTCACCCCAACTGGGGGAACTTACACCTCTGATAGCTTTTCACCAAAAGGGTTGGCACGAGGTAAAGACTCAATTGCATTTGGTTAGCTTTGGTCAGATCACTCGGCGGCTTACACCTGACATAGAATTTGTGACCCTATTGTGAGCTCAGGCAAGAGAGCAAAGGGTCCGTGCTGAAGGAGGGGGAAGGGGGCTACACTCAGCAGATGAGAAAGTCTGAACTCCACTCTACGTGAAGTAACAATGTCGCTAACTGTTGTTCGACACAGCCCACTCAGGGAAACAAAATGGTTCACTACCCTCTAAGAGAATAAATTACTCCTCATTTCTGTCTGAAATGTGCACCCCGTTATTCTGAGATGATTCCCTCTGGTCGTAGACTCTCACATAAGGGGAAACAACCTCTCCATATCCAACCTGTCAAGTCCCTGAAGCATCTTTACATTTCAATGAGGTTGTCTCACATTCTTCTAATGACCAAGGCCCAACCTGCTCACCCTCTCCTCCTAAGACAGTCCCTCCACACCCTCGATTAGCCAAGTGAACCTTCTCTGAACTGCCTCCAATGCCAGTATAACTGAGACAAGGAGCCCAAAACTGTTCACAGTGTTCCAACTGTAACCTGACTAGCACCTTGCATAATTTTTATTTTTATACTTCATTCCTTCATTTGCCTTCCCTTTTACACGCTGAACTTGGATGCTATTTATACGTGAGGATTCCCAGATCACTCTGTGCTATAGCTTGCTGCAGTTTTTTTTCCATTAAATGTCTTTCCCCTCCATTCTTCCTGTTAAAATGGGTAGCCTGAAGTTTTTCCACATGATATTCCATCTGCCAGGTTGTTGCTCACTAGCTTAACCTATTGATACTGTACCTCACTGCCTAGTCTTGTTCACTCCTTGACTTAGTCATGGAATCATACAGCACAGAAACAGACCCTTCGGTCCAACCAGCCCATGCTGACCATGTTCCCAAGCTAAACCAATCCCACCTGCCTGTTCTTGGCCCATATCTCTTCAAATGTTTCTAATTCATGTACTAATCTAAATTTCTTTTAAATGTCATAACTGTACCCATATCTACCACTTCCCCTGGAAGTTCATTCCCCACACAAACTACTTTATGTGTAAAGAAAATGTTGTCCCTCATGTCCTTTTTAATTCGTTCTCTTCTCACCTTCAAAATATGCCCCCTAATCTTGAAATCTTCCACCTGAGGGAAAAGACATCTGCCATTCATCTTATCTATACCCCTTGTGGTTTTATGAACCTCTATAAAGTCACCTCTGAACCTCTAACGCTCCAGTGAAAAAGTCCCAAACTATCCAGCCTCTCCCTATAACTCAAATCCTCCATTCCTGACAACATCCCGGTAAATATTTTCTGAACCCACTTCAGCTTAATAATATCCTTCTGTAACAGGGTGACCTGAATTGGGTATAATACTTCAAAGAGACCGTTGCCAATGTCCTGTACAACCTCAACATAATGTCCCAACTCCTATACTTGAAGGTCTGAGCAATGAAGGCAAATCTTACCAACGATTTTTATATCATCCATCAACTTGGCAGTAGAATATTCACTTTTTATCATCCAAGTCCTTAATATATATTGCAAACTTGTCTAGATGATTGCAACTCCCAAAATACCCACCAAATTCAGGACAAAATATCCCACTGGGTTGGTACTCCAACCACCATCTTCGACATTCTCTCCCTATGTCACCAACACACAGTGTGTACTGGTTACGAGACACACTGAAGCAATGTCTCCCTTGATGGGGTCTTCCAAATTGCAATCTCTACTACTGAGAAGGAGCAGAGCAGCATGTGAACACCATTACCAGCAAATTCCCCTCAAGGTCACACACCATTGTATCCTGCAACTATTCACTGGTCCACTGGGCCACAAACCTGGAATTCCCTCCCTCACGGTATTGTCGACTGCACTTGGACTGTAACAGTTCGAGAAGACTGTGCGCCAATACATTCTCAAGGGCAGTTAGAGATGGGCAATAAATGCTGTCCCAGCTAAGGATGTCCACATCTCAGCAAAGCATGTTCAATAAAAGAGTTGACTTGTTCAGGACAGAAAATAATCAGGATTATTGAAAGTACAAGTTTTCAAGGAGGTGACAAGGTCACAGGCACTTGAAGACAGGACACTTGGGATCATACGACACCCGTTGCCTGTGGGCCTGTCACCTACTTGAAAACTGAAGACAGGACTTTTTATAAAATAAGAAAGTTCTAATCTAAGATTGTTTACTCTATCACATCCCCATGACACTGGACTCCTTTGGCTATAAATTCTGTGAGCATGATCTTATTCTCCACAACCACCTGATGAAGGGGCAGCGCTCCAAAAGCTAGTGCTTCCAAACAAACCTGTCGGACTATGACCTGGTGTTGTGTGATTTTTAACTTTGTCCTGAAGACGGACTTAGATAACACTGTCGCATTGACAGGGAGTTGCCATCTTATGTTATCTGCATGTACCATTGTGTCTTGAAACAGTTCACATCTGTTGAAGACAAATAAATTTAAGATTCAGATGAAGGCTGCCCTGAGGATATATTTGAGCAGAATTCACTCCTGATCCCAAATCACTGAACTGTGGCTTCAATTCCTTTTAACAATTCAATTACCTGATATCTCAAATATAGTTATGCCTAGTTTTTTCTTTATGTTTTCATAGGAAATGGGTATTGCTGGCCGGCCCAGCATTTTTATTGCCTGTCCCTAGTTTCCCTTGAGAAGGTGGGGGTGAGCTTCCTTCCTGAATTGCTGCAGTCTACCTGCTGTAGGTTGACCCCTAATATCCTCAGGGAAGGAATTCCAGGATTTTGACCCAATGACACTGAAGAAAGAAAAGTGACTATTTCCAAGTCAGGATGGTGGGTGCCTTGGAGGAGAACTTGCAAGGGACGGTGTTCCCATGGATCTGCTGCCCTTTTCCTTCTAGATGGACGTGGTCGTCGATTTGGAAGGTGCTGTCAAAGGATCTTTGGTAAATTTCTGCAGTGCACTTTGTAGTTAGCACACACTGTTGCTATTGAGCATTGGTGGTGGAGGGAGTGGATGCTTGTGGGTGTGGTGCCAATCAAGTGGGTTGCTTTGTCCTGAATGGTGTCAAGCTTCTGGAGTGTTGTTGGAGCTGCAGCATCCAGGAAAGTGGGGAGTATTCAACCACACTCCTGATTTGTTCCTTGTAGATCATGGACAGGCTTTGGAGAGTCAGGAGAGAAGTTATTTGCCATTGTGTTCCAGCCTCTGACCTGCTCTTTTGATCAGTGCGTTTATGTGGTTGGTCCAGGTGAGTTTCTGGACAATGGTGACCCTTAGGATGTTGATAATAGGGGATTCAGAGATGGCAATACCATTGAATGTCAGGGGGTGGTTGGTTAGATTGTCTTTCATTGGTGATGGTCGTAGCCTGGCGTTTGTGTGGCACGAATGTTACTTGCCACTTCCCAGCCCAAGCCTGGATATTGTCCAGATCGTGTTGCATTTGAACATGGAGTGCTTCAGTATCTGAGGAGTCGCGAATGGTGCTGAACACGTGCAATCATCAGCAGACATCCCCACTTCTGACTTTGTGATGGAGGGAAGCAGCTGAAGATGTTTGAGCTGAGGACACTACCCTGAGGAACTCCTGTAGAGATGTCGCAGAGCTGACCTCCAACAAACACAACTGTCTTCCTGCGTGTCAGTTATGACTCAGTTTTAATATGACATTAGGTTTGAGCACATTCCTTTCATAGCTAATTCCTCATGACCCAAGTGTGGAGTGATCTCTCTGCAGCTTGCTGAAAGTTCTGACACTTTACTTAATCTTCCAGGAGATGATCCCCAATCATTGTCCCATGAGGGAATTATTCTTATTAAAAGACTACAGTGTGGAAACAAGCCATCTGGCTCATTGAGCCCACACTGTCCTTCCAAAGAACATCACACACCCCACCCCCTACCCCTGTAACCCTGCATTGCCTATGGCTAACCCAGCAATCCCTGGATGCAACAGGGCAATGTATCATGGCCAATTCACCTGACTGCACATCTTTGGACCGTGGGAGGAAACCCATGCAGACACAGGGAGAATGTGCAAACTCCACACAGACTCAGCTAGAGTCGAACCTTGGAGCTTGGTGTTGTGAGGTAGCAGTGCTGACCACTGATCCCACCGTGCCACCCCATTCTTGATGGGACTTTGCAGGTACTTTGTCCTTGCTTCAAAAATATTAGACTGCAGAAGGTAACAGTGATATAAATGCACAGCCACACAGTCTCTGATGTAGATACTTCACTTTTTTAAAATAGTGAATTAACAGTTTCCAACCAGTACAGTCAAAAATTATTTTTCCTACATAAAGCATTGCCTCAGAACAGAAATAACGATTAATGTTGCGTTCAGTGAGTAACAAGAGAAGCTGTTTAAATTCATATCTGCAATATGCCAAATGCATGAAAGCATTTTCTAATGTCTGTACAACTGAATCTATCTGAAGGTACATTGGTAAAGGCCCAGCGGTTTAATAGTTCTGAAAGCCAAATGTGAACGTCACTAGATTAGGTACAACTTTGTCAGGACCAGGAAAGTTGTAACTCTGTTTTTTTTTGCTAGTTTTAGATTTCTGAGAAAGGGATGGGGCATTATCAGTGGGTTTAAAGCCCAACAATACAGAATGGGGGGGAAAAAACGTCAGATTTCCAATTCCCAATCACCGTTCAACCATTCTTATTGCTTAGTGCACACTGGATATCAGGTTGAAGGACTGACCCAGTCTGACCGTCCTTCCCAACAGGGTCAGGATTTCGTCCAGGGGTCACCATCTCAGCTCACAACAACAATAACATCCGTGCCATTAAATAGCAGCAATATCAGATCTGCATTTCTGACAGGAGATTTCGATCAGGATTCTTTCAGAAAAACAACAAACAGTCTGTCGCGTCGTGCAGGACAGTCGGGAGAAATCAGAACTCCCCCCTCCCACAGGAGGCCGTTATCACATTCTGTGATTTAAAGACATCACTTTGATAGTTCCTGTGAAAGGGCAAAAACAAAATATAAGTGCCGGGCTAGTGTGCCAGGTTTGGTAGTGCGCCAGGTGGTGAGGGGGTCAAGTTTGTAGTGTGCCCAGTGGGTAAAGGGGTTGAGTTTGTAGTTTACCAATTAAGGAGGGGGTAAATTGTGTAGTTTACCAATTGGGGAGGGGGAGTCAAGTGTATTGTGTGCCAGGTGGGTCATGTGCCACAAGATGGGAAGGGAGCCACATAAGCAATCGAGATCAGGGTGGGTGACATATATCAGCTCAATGGAGGTGGGGGGATGGTGTGATGCTATTGAAGATGTGGGGGTGTCAGTCCTTTGATGGGCTCTTGGGTGCAGGAAGGCAGAGTGGGGGGGAGGGGAGCGGGATTGGTGAGGGAGGATCGGACCCAGTGGCAGAGTCAGGTCCCAGGTAGAAGGAGGAAAGAGTGTGCTGGGTCCTTTGGAAGGAGGGCAGGTGTAAGGTGTTGTCATGTTCCAGAGAGGGGGGGGGGAAGGTGCCTAGTGCTGGGACGGTGGGGATTGGTGTAGGATCCTGGGGGAAAGTGGGTTGTTGGGCCCCAGGGAGAGGGGGGAAAGATGTTAGTGTTCCGTCTAACATTGCCTGGGTAGCAATTTACCTCATTGCAATGGAACCTTCTGAATTCTTCAGTTTACTTGGACGATTCGAAAGAAAGGGGAAATTGACACTTCCTCTGTGGAAGTTGCTGAGAAGGAAATTTCCTCTTGGAAATTGCGATACGCAAAGCAATAGTCTACCATAGGTGTCGAAGGAAATACGGCAGGCTATCTAACTGAAAGAGAAGGCATACAAAATGGCCAGAAACAGCAAGAAACTAAATGATTGGGAAAACTTCAAAGGTCAACAGAAATCCACAAATAGAGCCCTCAGGAAAAGTAAGATAGAACATGAGAAAAAACTAGCACCGAGTACCAAGACAGATAGCATAAATTTCTATAAATATAGAAAATGAAAAAGACTGGCAAGTAAACGTTGGTCCTTTAGAGGATGAGAAGAGGCATTTAGTTACAGATTATGATGAAATGGCCGAAGCATTGAACAGAAATTTTGTGCTGGTCTTCACACTAATAACATGCCAGTAATTGAGACAAGGGTAGGTGAGAACCTGGAAACAGTCATTATCACAGAATAGGTAGTATTGGGCAAGATAATGGGGCTAAGGATCAACAAGTCTCCTGGCCCTGATGGAATGCATCCCACAGTACAAAAGGATTTAGCGGGAGAAATAGCAAGTGCACTGGTGGTCATTTTCCAAAATTTGCTGGGCTCTGGAGCAGTCCCAGTAGATTGGAAAATAGCAAATGTGACACCACTGTTTAAAAAGGGAGGGAAACAAAAGATGGGAATGATAGACCCCTTAATCTCTTGGGAAGACGCTTGAGACTACCATCAAGGAAGAAATAGCAAGACATCGCAGCAAAACATTATCCCATTGGGCAGATACAGCATGGGTTCATGAAGGGCAGGTCATTCTTAATTGATCATTTGGAATTCTATAAAGACATTATGGGCACGGTGGACAACAAGGACCCAGTGGATGTGGAGTACCTAGATTTCATAATGGCCTTTGACAAGGTGCAGCACAAGAGGCTGTTGCATAAGATAAAGATACATGACATTATGAGTAAAATATTAGCATGGATAAAGGATTGGTTAACCAACAGGAAGCAAAGAGTGGGGATAAATGTTGGCATCAGTAACTAACAGTGTGTATCAGTGATTGGTGTTGGGACCACAATTACTCACAATTTACAGAGATGATTTGGAGTTGAGGACCATGTATAGTGTGTCAAAGTTTTAGATGACACTAAGATGAGTGGCAGAGCAAAGTGTGCAGAGGACTGTGAAACTTTGTAGACGAACATAGATACATTGGGTGAGTGTTCAAAGGTCTGGCAAGTGGAATACAATGTTAATAAATGTGAAGTCATCCATTTTGGTCAGAATAACAGTAAAAAGGACTATTACTTGAATGGTAAAAAGTTGCAGCATGCTGCTATGCAGAGGGATCTGGGTGTCCTAGTGCATGAATCACAGAGGGTTGGTCTGCAGATTCAACAGGTAACTAGGAAGGCAAATGGAATTTTGTCCTTCATTGCTAAAGGGATTGAGTTTAAAAGCAGGGAGGTTATGTTACAGATGTACAGGGAGCTGGCGAGGCTACACCTGGAGTACTGTGTACAGATTTGGTCTCCTTACTTGAGAAAGGATGTACTGGCACTGGAGGGGGTGCAGAGGAGGTTCGTTAGGTTGATTCCGTGGTTGAGGGAGTTGGTTATGAGGAGAGACTGAGTAGATTACATTTATATTCATTGGAAGAATGAGAGGGGAGCAAAAAGAAATGTGTAAAATGATGAAGAGAATCGATAAAATAGAAGTAGAGAGGTTGCTTTCACTGGCATGTGAAACTAGGATGAGAGGGCATAGCCTCAAGATTAGGGGGAGCAGATTTAGGATTGAATTGAGAAGGAATTCCCTGCCCAGGGAACTAGTTGACACCACTTCAGTAAATGTTTTTAAAGCTAAGATAGATTTTGTTTGAACAATAAAGGAATTAAGGGATGTAGTGAGAGTGCGGATGAATGGATCTGAGTCCACAAAAAAAAATCAGCCATGATCTTACTGAATGGTGCAGGAAGTTCAAAGGGCTGAGTGGCCTCGTCTAGTTTCTTGCTCCTGTCTTTGTCAGCTAGATAGCCGAAGGTGTCAGCTCTAATGGTGGACCAAGTAAAATCGCATTGGCTTGATAGGCCAGGATTGGAGGAGCTCAAAGGTCTCAGAATGTGTTCAGGCTGGAGGAGTTGCACAGATTGGGAGAATCAAGGCTACAGAAATATTTTAAGATATTTTTAAAACCAAGGCACTGTTTGCCAGGGAGCCAACGCAGCCCAGGGATGATAGGTGACTGGCGTGTGGCACAAGTAAATACGAGGGCTACGGCATTTTCCAACTTGCAGAGGGATGAGGAATTGTATGAAGCAAAATGGGCACGGCTTGTACAATTAAATGTAGGGCTTTGGGCAGTGTTATAGAATAGACACCGAGGCCTTCAAGTTGACAATTATTTGAAATATAGACAGGTTGATTCACAAAGAATTTAACACGTTTGCCTTCATTGTTCAGACCTTTTGAGTACAGGAGTTGGGACGTTATGTTGACATTGTACACAATGTTGTTGAGGCCTCTTCTAGAGTACTGTGTCCAGTTCTGGGTCGCCCTGTTATAGGACGGATATTAATAAAGTGAAGAGGGCTCAGAAGAGATTTACCAGGATGTTGCTGGGAATGGAGGATTTGAGTCATAGGGAGAGGCTGGATAGACTGGGACTTTTTCCACAGGCATATAGGAGTTTGAAGGGTGACCTTATAGAGGTTTATAAAATCATGAAGGGCGCAGATTAGATGCATTGTAGGTGTTTTTTTTCCCTAGGGTGGGGGAGTTCAAGATGAGAAGGCAGGTTTTTAAGGTGAGAGGTAAAAGATTTAAAAAAGACATGAGGGGCAATTTATTTTTACAGTGAGTGTTTTGTTGATGGAATGAACTACCAGAGGAAGTGGTGGATGCAGGTACAGTTGCAATGTTTAAAAGACATTTAGATAAGTACATTTGTGGGCGGCACGGTGGCACAGTGGTTAGCACTGCTGTCTCACAGCGCCTGATGTTGCTGGGAATGGAGGATTTGAGTCATAGGGAGAGGCTGGATAGACTGGGACTTTTTCCACAGGCATATAGGAGTTCAATTCCCGACTCAGGCGACTGACTGTGTGGAGTTTGCACGTTCTCCCCGTGTCTGCGTGCGTTTCCTCCAGGTGCTCCGGTTTCCTCCCACAGTCCAAAGATGTGCGGGTCAGGTGAATTGGCCATGCTAAATTGCCCGTAGTGTTAGGTAAGGGGTAAATGTAGGGGTATGGGTGGGTTGCGCTTCGGCGGGTCGGTGTGGACTTGTTGGGCCGAAGGGCCTGTTTCCACACTGTAAGTAATCTAATCTAATCTAATGAATAGGAAAGGTTTTGAGGGATATGGGCTAAACACAGGCAGGTGGGACTAGTTTAGTTTGGGATTGTGGTTGGCATGGACTGGTTGGACCGAAAGGTCTGTTTCCGTACTGTGTGACTCTGTAGTCTGAGAGAGACCAGCCAAGAGTACTTTGGAATTAAGGTCTGGAGTCACAAGTGATGACTAGCCATGCAGGCAAAGAGCTACAAGAATGCCTGGGGAGTGCTATCCATGTATAGGAACTGGTTAGTGTAGCGCAGTCCCAAGCTGAACTTATATCTGCCCAAAGATTAATAGAATACAGTGCAATATACAGGTCCCATTTATCACAGGTCAGATACAATGCTTAGAATTAGACAACAGAAGGCCAGTGACAATGCAAGTTGCAGTAAATTCATGACCATTTAGAAATGTTTCATATCAGCTCATTTCCCTCTGACCTTTTCCTCCCTGTGATTTTAATCTGTGATGAATTAGAAGTCACAGGAGACGGTGACTCCCTCAGCCGGAGAGTGTTAATTTTCAGCACAATGCGATGGTTTGCGCGCCCAATCGCGAGGCCAAGCCTTTAATTATGACAGAAGCCTCTGCTTGTTTCAGAGTGCTGGCAAAGTGCCCGGGTACAGCATAAATTATCCACGAGGGGGGTTTGGTCTGCTTCTGCTTTAATGGGCGCCTCTACGTGGCAGATGGTTTACTGTTTATTAATTACCGCAATCAAGGAATAATTAAAACGTGGAGATTAATCTCCCGAACAACGGGGGACCTCTTCCCCCATTTGCAATGCTCTTCCTCATTTACATTTCTGATGCCATCACCAGCGACGTGTCCAAACGAAAAGCACCTTTCAGACGTCCAGCCCATTGGTGGAAGGTGGAGGGAATCAATATTGATCACTGCTGTCTGTTTTTAAATCATGCAATTACAGTGCAGAAAGAGTACATTCAGCCCTTTCAGTCTGCACTGACCCTCTGAAGAGCATCCCAATCAGACCCAGCCCCCACCCTATCCCCAGTTCCCATGGTTAACCCACCCAGCCTGCATATCCCTGGACACTAAGGGGCAAGTTAGCATGACCAATCCACCCTGACCTGCACATCATTGGTCGGTGGGAAGAAACCGGAGCGCCCAGAGGAAACTCAAGAAGATATGGGGAGAATGTACAATCTCCAAACAGACATCATCTGAGGCTGGAATTGAACCTGGGTCCCTGACGCTGTGAGTCAGCAGTGCTAACCATCGTGGTGTCTTGATCGTGCCAAGGGCTGTCGCATTTCTGACATTGGGCGCGCTTACTTGTGGTGCTTGACCTTCTTCAAAAATCCATGTGTTAAATCCACAAAGGAGCGGGAGAGAAGAGAAATTATGGGGGTTCGGGGTCTCCCAAATTTCCACATTTTGCTCCCCAAACTCCTCATTCTGTCTCATCCCCCATTCACTTCAAAAGATTAGCCATCACTTGATACAAGAGATATTTTTGGTGGATAGAGTACACTTCCATTGGTTGCAGCTGTGTTGAGAAAGGAGCGTGAAGGTCTTTAAGATATATTTTATCATCAGGCTGTGTTCTATCTGGCTGTGAATAATTAGTGTCGATCTAGCACAAGTTTTATGGAATTGCTGATGTAATGCTCCCTTACTAATTTCAGTTGCGTTTGGCAATTGTACCCACAGTGAACTCCTGCAAGGTGTGTGGAGTCTTCAGTACTGATACTGATGGGGAGGAGAAGCCACTGGCTTCGATACATAAGCTTAAGTAATAGGATCTGGACTATGCTATGCAGGACGCCTTCTCTGCCATTCAATACTGGCAAGGCTGATGTATACCTCACCTCCAGCTCCCACCTGATCTCCAAATTCCTTGGTCCCTTTTATTCCTGGACTTGAACTTGTGATGATACTGTGGCTTTAAGAGGTTATTTTATCATGGTTTCTTTTAAGAGAGTAATTGAATGACAGGTGCCGAGTGATCTATAAGAAGTAAACAGTTTGCGAGGCCTCTTTTTTTAAAGTTCGAACAATAGAAGCAGCCTGAATGGGTGAGGTTAAGCTCCCACCCACTGAACCAGGACCTTTTAGCTTTTTCAGTAGCATACGCTCCCGGGGTTGTGAAAATCTGTTACATCTTGCTTTAGTACAGCTGAAAACTTCAATTCTCTCTCTGCCTCACCATTTTCTTTTGATGTTCTCTCCTCCTGGATTAGAGAACTGCATGGGAGACACTCTGTTTACTGAATTTGCCTTTTGCCAACGGTGTGTTTATGGGATGTTACAGTATTGAAACAGTTAATTAATAACAGTTACTGTACCTATTATTTTGCTAAGCATTCCAAAAGAGTTATAGCTAAGCCAATCATTTCCTTTACTCTTTCCTTCGTTGTATTTAACGGTATTGTATGAATAAATTGAGTTTTGCTTAGTGTCAAGTAGTTTGACCAATTGAATTGCAACTAGAGCACAGCACCTTCCATTTACCTTTAAAATAAGAAAAGGTTAGGGTCCAGGCTACCTTCTTAATATATCTTGAGATGGTCTAGTCTGGTCCATAACAAACTACTCAATGAATGAGCATCCATAACTCTGTGAGATGAACAGTTCCAAACATACGTTGGACTCTGGGTGAAGAGATTGCTCCTTATCCTGAGTTTCAGAAGGTCAGCATCCACATCATCAAGCTCTCCAAGAATTTTGTTCATTTCAATAGAATTCTTTCTTGTTTATTTAAACTCTATTTTACACAATGGTTCCCCATTGGACAGTCCCCTGATCCTAGGAATCAAACCACATCGTTCTATAAAAAAACTAGTGTGAGCTCAATGGACTGAACAGCCTACCATTCTGCTGTACTATCCTAAGGGTATGGATGTGAGATTTGCAGCCCTAAGCCCTGTGCCTAACCTTTTGTAAAATTAAGACACGGCTGAAGGCATCTGTCACAAGGATTGAAGAGACGGCCGAGTGGACCGTGGAAGGTGACCACTTTAGTTTTCCATTCTCGGTTCCTGCCCTTTCCTCCTTTCGGCTTCTCTTCCTCACCCCATACCCCAGCAGGCTGTGGGATTTGTAAGTGCTTCCCTTGAGTTTTCTTTTCCCCCAGCCAGAAATGTCAGTCAAGGAATAGACACACTCTCTCTTCGGTAGAATTCGAGGCAGCAGCCTGCTGAGGCAGCTGGCTACTTTAGAGTTGTCCTCCCCTATCTCTTGTGAAAGATTTTTCCTGCCTGCACGATGTCAAGGCTTCTGTGTGTGATATAGCTAGCTGACACAATGTGGCCAACTGTAATCTTATGATTTACAGTTTGGGCTGCATTATAGAGTTACAACAGCTTAGTCAGGTGATGAAAGAGCAGTGCTCTGAAAGCTTGTGATTTCAAGGAAATCTATTGGACAGTAATCTGGCGTCATGTGACGTCTGACTGTACGCTTGTGTGTCCATGTTACGATGACTGGTATTTAAAATCTTTTGATTGCCCCCTTTTGTCTTAAATTGACAGTGGGCCTTATTTAAATTAAACTTCACAAGATGAGGGATTGGTTGGGGAATGGGAGTGGGGGTTGGGGTTGGGGGAACGCAAACTGTTCTGCTTATTTCAGAAGGGAAACTGAACACAAAAAGGAAAATGTAAGAACCTCTGCATTCAGACAGGAAAGAAAGACCATAAAACAGGGGCGGGGGGGGGGAGGGGGAGCTTGCCTATGATACTGGCATCTCAGGATACTGAAGGAGTCATTGAAAATGCCAGTCCAATTCCAGCCTCTGAGCACAGAATGAGTGGTGTAAGAAAAGCATGATATTCCATGGCTTTTTGATTCCATGGGCAGTTTGGTGATTTGTAAAAGATGATAAAGGTAATGGAGAAATAGATAAATTTACTGAAATAGACAGGTAGCTAATCAGTTATCAGTAACCATGCTTCAACTGCAATTAGCAAAGCTTGACAAATACCTTCTACAATTGTTCAGAAGGACCTAGCTGTATACAAGCCTGAGACAACAGATACTGCTCCACCAAGACTGTCAATCTCCTGGAATTAGTTACAGGGTTGGTTGCATGAGTGAGGGCAGTTCAAAGACAAAAACTACGTGAGTTTCTTCAGACATTTGCCAGGCAAAATTCAGTCGGTGGCTGCGCTGTTGCTCATTTAATGGGCTGAAGGGCCTCCATCTGCACTGTAAGACATCTGTGATTCTGTGAACTGTGCGACTGGATCTCAGCTAACCGAACAACTGCAAGCTGGGAACAGATTACAGACACAGAGAGGTATTCAGTTCTTCCCCAGCTTGGGAGCAGCCTCTCTGTTCTCCGCAGTCACAGCCCACTGGAAAACCACTTTAGCCTTCCACACAAAAGTCAAAGGTCATTCCATCAAACACCAGTTAAGTGTCTGCTGCCTGTGACAGCACGCTCAGGAGAAGTTAGCAAGTGTTAGCCATTATTGTGCTTCAAATAAACCTACTCTTCTTCATGTCAATTGAAGTGGTCAAAATGAAGTGTGCTTCCCATAGCAGAGAAAATTTCCACTGTAACAGGTCTGGAAAGGAATTGAGACTTTGACTGAGATATCTGCAGAGTCATGGAGACTCCCTGGCTTGACTACTTCCACAAACTGTCTTCATCACAGTGGGGCTTAGAAGTACATAGTTTGATTGACAACTCCTTGAGGTTATTAAAGGATTAGCTGTCTTTGATGTGAAGTCTTACAGACAGATACTTTTTAAATAAGAGGTTAGACAAATGAAAAGATCCAGTCATACAGAAAAGATGTTCTTTGTGTTGTATTTTATTTAAAGTATGTGCAGTGAGGTCTGTCATAGGGTTTATTTCAGCATGACTCTTGACACAGCATCCATAATCGATAAGTTGGCATGGAGGTTGAATGACAAAAGATAATGATTGAGGGGTTCATGCACTGGCATGAGATTTGCATAGGGGTTATAAGGGGCCATGGAGATGATTGGGCCATACAGATTGTATAAGAGGCTATGAGGGGAATTGTGATTGGATGTAGGGCATGGATTGGCTCAGATAGGGAATGGGAATGAGTGGGAGGAGGATGGGCGGATGAGACAATATGAGGATTGAGGGCCAGAGGGCTCAATGTTCATGATAAAACTGGCATTAAAAAGTCCAGAAAGCCAAGGTGATCCTTTATCCCAGTCTGCCTTGGCTTTCAGATGCCGCTACTGTCTGCCTTATCTGGGAGGGGCTGCAGGGCCTAAACTCAACAGGCAACCTTTCACCCCCATCCACCATTTCGCGACTTTTTTTCTCAAGGTGGGTACAGTGAGCTAGAGAATTTCCCAATTCTGCATACTTTCCTCAGGAGGGAAAGATCCGACATTTGATAACCAAAATGGAAAACCACGTGTGGGACCCAAAAAAAATCACTCCCAAAAATTCTGATCGTAATCTGAAAGACTAAACTCTTCAAACCTATAGCACAGCAAGGCATTATTTTTAGTTTTAATTGCTGAGCCAGATTAAACTAAAAAAAAATCTAAAACAAAAATCAATCACTCACGCTCCCAACTGTACAATAAAATGAAAGCAAGGATAAAATTTCAAATGCGCTTTTAGAAATCCAATTTAATTCCAGATAAATGGATGTGTCAATAGACAATTATTTATAAATCACCAAGAATTTCTTCTTACCCCTCAGAAGGTCATGGTAATCATGTGAAATCTCGAAATGCATGATCAATGGGATAATTAAAAGTTTATTAGACCTACCTTTCCTGCCCTCCAACCTCTTCCTCCCCTCTAGATTAGTCAGGATGATCATGCTGAGGGGCATTTTAAGGGGAAATGATGGTCCTCTCAGCACTTGCCCCATGTACCAATATTTCACAGAACATAGAATTGTGACAAGCTCCAGTCACTGCATCCCACAGTCCCTCTCCTGGATTTCACTTTTATTACAATTCCACTTTTATTTAATTGCAATGTTTGCTTCTGCTGACAGGGAAGTTCCAAGCACAGTAACGAGTGTAGATTGGAATTTAAAACATGGATGGCAAAAAACTGGAATAAATGCAAAGATAATGTGATTTGGAGCGAATTAAGACTGAAGATGTTTGGTGGCACAGTGGGGAGTTTATCTATCAAATGCTGTTAATAGAATGCTAAAGACTCAAAGAACCATAGAATTAAACAGTACAGACAATGCCCTTAAACCAAACAAGTTGGGATTGACAAAACGAATTGCAGTCATTTCTTCTGTAATGCGATCGTGCAATCTGTACTAGACAAAAATCGTGCAGTACAAATAGTACAGAGTGTTGGCAATCTAAATGCGTTATAGCCAACACACGTTTTACAAGTTTGCATTTGAAAAACAGCGTTCCCTTTTCACCAACTGCATTACAGCCAACTGGGTGGCACGGTGGCACAGTGGTTAGCACTGCTGCCTCACAGCGCCTAAGACCCGGGTTCAATTCCCGACTCAGGCGACTGACTGTGTGGAGTTTGCACGTTCTCCCCGTGTCTGTGTGGGTTTCTTCCGGGTGCTCCGGTTTCCTCCCACAGTCACAAAGATGTGCAGGTCAGGTGAATTGGCCATGCTAAATTGCCCGTAGTGTTAGGTAAGGGGTGAATGTCCCACTTGTCAGCACTTGGCCTATAGCTTTGCATGCTTTGGAAGAAACAGTAACAAATCAAATTTGTGTTGGGATCTGGGGGCTATATCTGCAGTTCATAAGTTCTGGGTTCAAATCCCACCTGCCACTGAAGTGTATCATATCTAAACAGTTTGCTTAAAAATGATTTTTAAAAAGCTTTTTAGGAAGTGTTAGTCAGAAGGAGAGGGGAGTGTGTTTGAACAGAGACTTAAGCATAGTGTGAAGATACAAAGAAAATCTCCAAAGTACTTGGTCTTTCTGCTACACACATTGGCTCAAGGGGATTCTGTTCACAGGTAGAATCCCTGTTTCTGGGCCAGGATTTGCATCCCACTCCAGACCTTGCTCCAGGCCAAGGGATGTGCATTTATAATGTGGTTGAACAGGTCAATCTGAAATCTTTCCTACACACATCAGCGGCAGGTGGGAATCATGCGATGGAAAATCCCGCTTCCGAAGCTCTGCCGGGACTATCTCTAACTTGGATCCTGAGGGAGCCACCTAGGGATGGCATAGTGGCTCACACTGCTGCCTCATGGCAGCAGGGACCTGGGTTCAATCCTTACTGAGAATGAGAGTCTGTGTGGAGTTTGCACATTCTACAGGGGCTCTGGTTTCCTTCCACAGTCCAGCGATGTGAATATTAGGTGAATTGGCTATGTTAAACTGCCCCTGGTGTTCAGGGGTATGTAGGTTAGGTGAGGGGTAAATGTAGTGGAATGGGTTATTTTTTGGAGGGTCAGTGTGGATTTGTTGGGCTGAACGGCCTATTTCCACACTGTGGGGAATCTAATCTAAGTCAAGATTGCACATTAGTGCACAGCTTTGTAGTGCACAGTTAAAGATGATGACAGGTTCAACTTACTGACACAGCTTAAGCCCACCACTGCTACAGGGCTCACCATTTAACTTTGAGTTACAAAGAAGAAAGATAATTACAACACAGGAACAGGCCCTTCAGCCCTCCAAGCCTGCGCTGATCCAGATCCTCTATCTAAACCTGTCACATATTTTCTAAGGATCTGTATCCCTCTGCTCCCTGCCCATTCATGTATCTGTCTAGATACATCTTAAATGATGCTATCATGCCCGCCTCTACCACCTCTGCTGGCAACGTGTCCCAGTCACCCACCACCCTTTGCGTAAAGAACTTTCCACGCATATCTCCCTTTTCAGTCCCGCACTGCAGCAAGGAATGGAGGGACATGGACCAAGGGCAGGCAGAAGGCATTAGTTTAATTTGGCGAAATGTTTGGCACACCACTGTAGGCTGAAGGGCCCATTACTGTGCTGCACTGTTTCATGAGCTAAATATTGTTACCAAGGGGTAAAAGATAGAAAGTTCCTGCAGAGAAAGAGGCTATATTGAACCAGCCACCTGAGCACAAGTTTGGTTCATTTTCCAGTCAAATTCTCCACTTTTCAACCACTGAATTCAAACTTGACCAGTGCTTGGAGCATTACCAGGTTTTCTGGATTACTAATCTTGCGATAATGTCACTGTCACCATCACCTCCCTCTCATTTCCTTTGAGCCTTTTAAATGACAGCTATGAACAAACTTAAGAGTTCTTTTTCTGTCCTGATGGGTGCACCTGAGCAACAGAGAACAAGTGCAGACACTTGCTGTGGGTATGAATTGTCCTGCTCATCCTAACTGACCCTAGCACCCTCATCCCATGGAAAGAGCAGGTCCATTGACTCACAATAGGAAGAGTGCAAGCAACAAGGTGCTCAGATTTAATCAGCAATTCTGTTATGGCTGAAATCTTGCAAAAAGCCAGACAGATGGACTTTACAAACATCTTTTTGTTTCCTTCTCAGCTCTGGTGAACGTGGCGTGTAACAATTATGCAGCTTTATTGAACACAGATAGCAAGCTTTCAACTGAGTTGGCGTGATTAGCCTTGGCTCATCACAGTGCTTGAAGCAAGCACTCTGTAGCTTTCCAGTTACTCTTTAATTAATGGAAATAGCATGACTGCATAGCAGGTCCCCAGCAGATAATCTCATCACTCAATAAAACCCTGCACTTCCAAATTCTACATGGATTGAGATTTGGGATTGCAAACTTTGGGAAGAATTTTAAGCCCATATCCCCAGCTAAAACTTGAGTGTGAGGCCATTCGGACTCCATAATAGTCTCTTCGAAGTCACAATGCAACAGGAGGTGGGGCTGGGGGGAGTCTGTAAATAAAGGTTGAAATAATAACGTAACTAATCAATTTTCAGCTGCATCTCTTACTCACTGTTATGCATCCTGGGTTATAGGATTGTACTTAAGGCAAAAATATATGAAGTCGATTTGGACACTGTAGCATTTTCTAGCTTGATCTTTGGGGAGCATAGCAAATTACATTTAGCAGTAATACACCAAAATGGTTAACTCACCTGAACTAACAAGCACGTAACAGAAAATCGGGATGAAATACCTTGTTTACAGTGGGCCCAGCATTCCTCAGACAAGAAACAGGTAAAATAGACCAAAAACGGCTAATTATACAAAATGAGGTAATACAAACATCTGTATAGTATAGATACTGGACAGCACCATGGCTTAGTGGTTAGCACTGCTGCCTCAGGGAACCAGGTTCGATTCCAGCATCAGGCGACTGTCTATGTGGAGTTTGCACATTCTTCCTGTGTCTGCGTGGGTTTCCTCTGGGTGCTCCGGTTTCCTCCCACAGTCCAAAGGTGTGCAAGTCAGGTGAATTGGCCATGCTAAATTGTCCCATAGTGTTCAGGGATGTGCAGGTTAGGTGCATTAGTCAGGGGGTGAATATAGGGTGGCGGCAATGGGTCTGGGTGGGTTACTCTTCGGAGGGTCAGTGTGGACTTGTCAGGCTGACTATAGGGATTCTATAATTATCACAGGACTGAAAGGATGAACTTCATTGAAAGGTTCATGAAGGATATATCAGTATATTGTTTGTCAAACACTAGCTGTTTAGTAACAGTCAGAATGGGCATTTTGAAACAGTTCATGGGGACTCTGCCAATGTTTTCCTTGAGCAGCCATACTGGATAACTAATAATACCCTGATCAGTACTAGCTTGATCATGTGTGCAGAGGGGTGCACGGAAGTGGTGCATCCTTTTGTTGCCTGCTGTCTGGCTAGACATTGCCTAACATGATTAAAACTTTCCCCTTTAGCATCTGACCACATTGCAGGCGTGAACAGAGGTTGGATTGGCCAAGCTGGGCTGAGAGTCTCATTCAGGGAGCAAGCAATCCTACAGTTCTCTTGATTGAGGGAAAGCAGAGAGCTGGATGAGAATGTTGTGGTTTTCCTGCAGCTGAGTTAGAGGCAGAATGTCTGGGTGAACGAGATCAGGTATTTTTTTTCCCCCTGTGGATAACAGTAAAGAAATAAAGGCCAAAGCAGGAAAACTGCGTGCAAGATTCAGGAAGACGGCTCAATGGGGAACATCTTAGTATCAAAGTTGAGAGTGAGACAAATTCTTCCAATGGATTGGGAGGATACAGTTTCTTCGGGGTATTTATAAAGTTAGCTCAGAACAGAATTGACGTTTTGTGCACATTAGTCTTTACTGAAAGCTCCTGCATGGTGCTATTGGCTTGTTTGCCAATTATCAGTGTGCTACTCATATCCTTGTGATTTTTGCAGCATTTTATAATCCTGTACCATGACCATTATTTATCCTGTTCAAGTCTGATCCCTCATAGCAGTTCAGGTTTAGGTGTGACATTGTGGTTAACATCACTGCCTTAAAGTGCCAGGGGCCTGGGTTCAATTCCACCCTCGAGCGACGGTGTGGAGTTTGCACACTCTCCCTGTTTGTGTGCGGGTGTTCTCTGTGTGCTCTTACAGTCCAGAGATTATGCAGAGGTTAAGTAGATTGGCCATGGCAAATGTGGGATTGTGGGATGCTCTTGGGAGGGTTGGTGCTGGGCTGAATGACCTCTTTCTGTAGGGGTTTGATGATAACAGATTCTTAAAAAAAATTATATTCTTGTAGCCATGTATCCCTAATGGCTGTGAGATCACAGGGTGATACAGTGGCTAAATTGACCCACAGTGTCCAGGGATGTGCAGGCTAGGTAGGTCAGCCATGGGAAACACAGGGTTACTGGAATAGGGTGGGGAGGGCGGGTTGGGTGAGTCTGGGTAGGATGCTCGTCAGAGGGTCGGTATGTACTTGATGGGCTGAATGGCCTGCTTCCACAGTGTAGGGGTTCTATAATTCTATCGTATCCATTTACCTCAATTTGCACCATCAGATCATCTACCTTTATGCTGAATGCTTTGTGCATTAAGGTACAAAGCTTTTAAGCTTGTTCTCTTATTGACTTTCCCTCCACTTTCACGGCCCCTTGGTACAATATGACATTCACATGTTCTGTCTTTTCCCTTCATTCTTTTTAAAACAGGAAGCTCAGTTGGCTGGATGGCTAGTTTATGATGCAGAGCGATACCAACAGCATGAGTTCAGTTCCTGCCCTGCCTGAGGGTACCATGAAGGACTCTCCTTCTCAACCTCCCCCCCCTTGCCTAAGGCACGGTGACCCTCAGGTTAAACCACCACTGGTCATCTATCCCTAATGAGACAGTGATCTTCTGGGACGATGGTGATTTATTTTTACCATGATCCTTTCAAATCTGTTTATATCCTCCTCACCACGTGTTCTCCAACACATTTTTGTATCGTTAATAAAATTGGCTACATTTGGTTATTAATATAGATTGTAAATAGATGTGGGTCCTGCACTGACCCCAGTGAGATTCAGCATATACAGCTTGCCAAGTTGAAAGTGACCCAATTCTCCTAATTGTTCATTTCCTCTTGTTTATCCAGCCCTTAGTCCATAATACTATGTCACCCACACACCAGTGTACTCTTATCTTGTCCAATGATATTTCATATGGCACATCAATGAATGCAATGTGAAATCCAAATAGACTATATCTACTGGTTCCCCCTTATCCACCCTGTTAATTCCATCTTCAAAGAATTGCATGATTTCCTTTTCCTCAAACAATTCTTCGCATATACAGATAATGTTTCAATCATGTGAAGGCAGACATGAGCAAGGAAATACCTGTATCTCTGGGGTCATCTTGATGGCACCCACTCAGAAAAGGCTAATGATGGGAAGATTGGATGGGAAGTGAATACATGACATGCTAATTAATGACGCTTGTGAATTGAAATAGCCTTGATTTCTGCAGCAGGGGCCAAGTTATTAATACGCGCTGATGATAACTGATGCCCTCTGCCTTCAAATCAAAAGTCAATTGAGGTTTCATTGACCCCAGTCATTTCATAGGTACATATTTATATATTTTTGCCAATGTGTACATTCAATCTATCTTGGCTAAACTTTTCATGGCCTCCCCTTCAACTAAGGATAAGGTGATGTCTGCTGACCTTTTATTAACAGAGATTGGTTCTGTTGAATCTGACAGTGAGCAATTTCTTTCACGGTTCTGTAAGTAGTTCACAGAGAGGGTGAGAGCTGGGCTGACACATAATAATTAGTGCTTCACGTGACTGGCTCCTATTGTACAATGCTGACCTGCCTGCTGGAGGGGAGGTGATCAATCATAGAGTTATTGCACGGATTTTACTCTGTGCATGCAACGTCAGTGAGGACTGTAATGAATTGGGATCAGTCCTTTCACTCCCGCACCCCAGCTCCATTTCCATGAAGAATGATTAAAGCAAAGCTCACCCCAACACAGTTTCTTGCGGGCACCAGTCCATAGTATAACATTGCTGTTTATTCTGTACAAACTGGCACTAAGTTAGCAGTTTCTGACTCCACAAGGGCAGCGGGTGGAGGAACTAAAGCAAGAATATAAGGATATCAGGCAATTCTTATGAAGGGCTTATGCCCGAAACATTGATTCTCTTGCTCCTCAGATGCTGCCTGACCTGCTGTGCTTTTCCAGCACCACACTCTTGACTCAGTTCTCCTTCTTTATATGCCTCACTCCATTCAATCACCCTATGATCTGTATGACCTCATATGTTATGATCTGATGAAGGGCTTGTGCCCGAAACGTCGAATTTCCTGTTCCTTGGATGCTGCCTGACCTGCTGCGCTTTAACCAGCAACACATTTTCAGCTATGTTATGATCTGCCTGTACTGCATGCAAAACAATAGGGTAGGGGAACGGGTCTGGAGGGGGTTACTCTTCAGATGGTCGGTGCGGGCTTGCTGGGTCAAATAGCCTGTTTCCGCTCTGTAGGGATTCTATGATTTCTATGATGTGGAGGTGCCGGTGCTGGGCAGGGGTGGACAAAGTTAAAAATCACACAACACCAGGTTATAGTTCAACAGGTTTATTCGGAAGCACTAGCTTTTGGAGTGCTGCTCCTTCATCAGGTAATTCTGGGTAATCCAAGATGGAGGACAGGAAACATTTCTGGCTGTAAGAGCTGCTCCTTTTTTTTGAGGTATTTTAGGTGTTGGCGGTGATTTCCTCGAATTCCAGGAGCAGCAATTACTGTTTTATATGCTGTTGGATTGTTTTGGAACTTTAGGAAAAAAAGTCAAGACAACAGCAGTTTAAAAGGGAGAAGAGCAGACGAAAGGGAGCACATGGTGAGGACAGTGCAGGAGAGAGAGAGAACCAGCACAGTTACCGCCTTTGCTGTGTGAATTCTTGTATCGCTGGACATCGGAGTGCATCTGGGAAAATTAACAAACAGTGAAATTCACAACTAATCTTGGAGGAACTGTTGGGCGAAGTTCACAGCACAGAATCAGATAAGTGAATTGTTGTTTTAAGTCTGTCCAAGAGAAAGACTGCAGTAGTGAGTATAGTGGATTCTTTCTTGATTATATGTTTTTGGAGATAAGTCTCTTGATTAAACTTAAAATATAAGCCATAGCTATTAATTTAACCTGGGGCAGTGTTTGCAGAGGAATAAGACGGTGTTATTTTCTGGGTCTGTAGATTGTGAAGGAGCAAAAATAGCCTTTGCAGTGATATGTACTCCCTGTCAGATGTGGGAGTTTAAAGAGAGTTTAAGAGTTACTGCGGATTATATCTGCCATAAATGCTGTTGGATGCGAATCTTATCAGATCGAGTGGATCGGTTGGAGAGACAGTTAGAAATGATGAGGAATTTGCAACAGCAACAGTATATGATGGATGGCAGTTATAGGAAGGGGGCAAAGTCTCAGATACAGTCACATAGATGGGTTAACTCCAGGAAGGGTGAGAGAGGTCAGCACCGAGGGCAGGAGTCTTTTGTGGATATACCCATTTCAAACAGGTGTGCTGTTTTGGAAAATGTAGGGGGTGATGGATTCTCAGGGGAACGTAGCACGAACAGCCAAGTTTCTGGTATTGAGACTGGCTCTAATGCAACGTTGGGTAAGTTGGCTTCCAAAAGATCAATTGTGTTAGGGGATTCTGTAGTCCGAGGTACAGACAGACTTTTCTGTGGCCAGCAGAGAAAAAGCAGAATGGTATGTTGTTTCCCTGGTGCCAGGATCAAGGATGTCTCAGAGAGGGTGCAGAATGTTCTCACGGGGGAGAGGGGCCAGCAGGAGGTCATTGACCACATTGGAACCAACGATATTGGAAGGGAAAAGGTTGAGACTCTGAAGGGAGATTACAGAGAGTTAGGCAGAAATTTAAAAAGGAGGTCCTCAAGAGTAGTAATAACTGGATTACTCCCAGTACTACGAGCTAGTGAGGGCAGGAATAGGAGGACAGAGCAGATGAATGCATGGCTGAGGAGCTGGTGTATGGGAGAATGATTCATATTTCTGGATCATTGGAATCTCTTTTGGGGTAGAAGTGACCTGTACAAGAAGGACGGATTGCACCTAAATTGGAAGGGGACTAATACACTGGCAGGGAAATTTGCTAGAACTGCTTGGGAGGATTTAAACTAGTAGGGTTGGTGGGGGTGGGACCCAGGGAGATAGTGAGGAAAGAGATCGATCTGAGAGAGGTACAGCTGAGAACAGAAGTGAGTCAAACAGACAGGGCAGGCAGCGACAACGTAGGACTAATAAATTAAACTTCATTTATTTCAATGCAAGGGGCCTAACAGGGAAAGCAGATGAACTCAGGGCATGGTTTGGAACATGGGACTGGGATATCATAGCAATTACAGAAACATGGTTCAGGGATGGGCAGGACTGGCTGCTTAATGTTCCAGGACACAAATGCTACAGGAAGGATAGAAAGGGAGGCAAGAGAGGAGGGGGAGTGGAATTCTTGATAAGGGATAACATTACAGCTGTGTTGAGGGAGGATATTCCTGGAAATACATCCAGGGAAGTTATTTGGGTGGAACTAAGAAATAAGAAAGAGATGACCACCTTATTGGGATTGTATTATAGACCCTCTAATAGTCAGAGGGAAATTGAGAAACAAACTTGTAAGGAGATCTCAGCTATCTGTAAGAATAATAGGGTTGTTATAGTAGGGGATTTTAACTTTCCAAACATCGACTGGGACTGCCATAGTGTTAAAGGTTTAGATGGAAAGGAAGTTCTTAAGTGTGTACAAGACAATTTTCTGATTCAGTATGTGGATGTACCTACTAGAGAAAGTGCAAAACTTGACCTACTCTTGGGAAATAAGGCAGGGCAGGTGACTGAGGTGTCAGTGGGGGAGCACTTTGGGGCCAGCGATCATAATTCTATTATTTTTTAAAATAGTGATGGAAAAGGATAGACCAGATCTAAAAGTTTAAGTCCTAAACTGGAGAAAGGTCAATTTTGACGGTATTAGGCAAGAACTTTCAAAAGCTGATTGGGGGCAGATGTTTGCAGGTAAAGGGACGGCTGGAAAATGGGAAGCCTTCAGAAATGAGATAACAAGAATCCAGAGAAAGTATATTCCTGTCAGGGTGAAAGGGAAGGCTGGTAGGTATAGGGAATGCTGGATGACTAAAGAAATTGAGGGTTTGGTTAAGAACAAGAAGGAAGCATATGTCAGGTTATAGACAGGATAGATCGAGTGAATCCTTAGAAGAGTATAAAGAAAGTAAAAGTATACTTAAGAGGGAAATCAGGAGGGCAAAACGGGGACATGAGATAGCTTTGGAAAATTGAATTAAGGAGAATCCAAAGGGTTTTTACAAATATATTAAGGACAAAAGGGTAACTAGGGAGAGACTAGAGCCCCTCAAAGATCAGCAAGGCGGCCTTTGTGTGGAGCCACAGAAAATGGGGGAGATACTAAATGAATATTTTGCATCAGTATTTACCGTGGAAAAGATATGGAAGATATAGACTGTAGGGAAATAGATGGTGACATCTTGCAAAATGTCCAGATTACAGAGAAGGAAGTGCTGGATGTCTTGAAATGGTTAAAGGTGGATAACTCCCCAGGACCTGATCAGGTGTACCCGAGAACTCTGCGGGAAGCTAGAGAAGTGATTGCTGGGCCTCTTGCTGAGATATTTGTATCATCGATAATCACAGGTGAGGTGCCAGAAGACTGGAGGTTGCCTAACATGGTGCCACTGTTTAAGAAGGGTGGTAAGGACAAGTCAGAGAATTATAGACCGGTGAGCCTGACCTCGGTGGTGGGCAAGTTGTTGGAGGGAATCCTGAGGGACAGGATGTACATGTATTTGGAAAGGCAAGGACTGATTTGGGATAGTCAACATGGCTTTGTGCATGGGAAATCATGTCTCACAAACTTGATTGAGTTTTTTGAAGAAGTAACAAAGAAGATTGATGAGGGTAGAGCAATAGATGTGATCTATATGGACTTCAGTAAGGCATTCGACAAAGTTCCCCATGGGAGACTGATTAACAAGGTAAGATCTCATGGAATACAGGGAGAACTAGCCATTTGGATACAGAACTGGCTCAAAGGTAGAAGACAGAGGGTGGTAGTGGAGGGTTGTTTTTCAGACTGGAGACCTGTGACCAGTGGAGTGCCACAAGGATCAGTACTGGGACCTCTACTTTTTGTCATTTACATAACTGATTTCGATGTGAGCATAAGAGGTACAGTTAGTAAGTTTGCAGATGACAAGTGGACAGCGAAGACGGTTACCTCAGATTACAACAGGATCTGGATCAGATGGGCCAATGGGTTGAGAAGTGACAGATGGAGTTTAATTCAGATAAATGCGAGGTGCTGCATTTTGGGAAAGCAAATCTTAGCAGGAGTTATACACTTAATGGTAAGGTCCGAGGGAGTGTTGCTGAACAAAGAGACCTTGGAGTGCAGGTTCATAGCTCCTTGAAAGTGGAATCGCATGTCGATAGGATAGTGAAGAAGGTGTTTGGTATGCTTTCCTTTATTGGTCAGAGTACTGAGTACAGGAGTTGGGAGGTCATGTTGCGGCTGTACAGGACATTGGTTAGGCCACTGTTGGAATATTGCATGCAATTCTGGTCTCCTTCCTATTGGAAAGATGTTGTGAAACTTGAAAGGGTTCAGAAAAGATTTACAAGGATGTTGCCCGGGTTGGAGGACTTGAGCTATGGGGAGAGGCTGAACAGGCTGGGGCTGTTTTCCCTGGAGCGTCAGAGGCTGAAGGGTGTCCTTATAGAGGTTTACAAATATTATGAGGGGCATAGATAGGATAAATAGACAAAGTCTTTTTCCTGGGGTCCAGAACTAGAGGGCATAGGTTTAGGGTGAGAGGGGAAAGATATAAAAGAGACCTAAGGAGCAACTTTTTCACGCAGAGGGTGGTACATGTATGGAATGAGCTGCCAGAGGATGTGGTGGAGGCTGGTACAATTGCAACATTTAAGAGGCATTTGGATGGGTATATGAATAGGAAGGGTTTAGAGGGATATGGGCCGGGTGCTGGCAGGTGGGACTATATTGAGCTGGGATATCTGGCCGGCATGGACGGGTTGGACTGAAGGGTCTGTTTCCATGCTGTACATCTCTCTGACTCTACGACTCTAACTAGTTACCAGGTGAAGGAACAGCAGTCTGAAAGCTAGTACTTCCAAATAAACAATTACCTGATGTAGGAACAGCACTCTGAAAATTTGCAAATAAGCCTGTTGATCTATTACCGAGTGTTGAATGATTTCTTTGATGATTCTACGAAAACAAAACTTAGGTATATGTGACAACAATAAATCAAATCAAATCTGAAGCACAAAGTAGACTTTGCACTGTTGTGGATTCTAATCACCTTGTTTAATCTTTTCAAAGATGGGAAAATTCTGAATAATTTTTCCCCATCTTTGAGCTAGAGTCTGAAGACATCAGACTAATGCGGCATTACAGAGCAGCCACGTATACATTTAATTTACTTTAGTCTGAGCAATTCTAGGTCAATTAGAAAAGGATCAGCTTCCAACTAGCAACAGCCAGAGACAAAGTAGCAATGCTTGTTTGTAACTAGCAAACATCAGACAGTTCTCAGGGAAATTTTATGGAGACGTACCTTAGATCAATGAGGTCAGATATAAACTAAACAGTCCGTAACATGGACGGAGGAAAATGAAAAAAAAAGACAGATTTTAAATAGATGCAAGGGCAAGGGAATACAAGCTCAAAAATTGTGATGGTACACGCTAACATAGATTAAAAGGCGTATTAGACATGCAAAGAGGATGCTGGAGATTATAATTAAATCTATTAAGCATAAAACTGCAAACTTCTTCCACTACATTTGCATAAGTAAGAGAGCAGTCAGTCAGGAAGTTTGAACTTCAAAGCATGGAAGTGCCAGATGAAAATAAGGGAAGGTTGTTGAAATATTAAGTATGTCTAGAAATATTTATGAAGCAGAAAGAATATTAAATCAGGTACGACTGCCACACAGGCATATCAACAAACAGTTGTGGCTCTGGACCAAGATGCTTACCGGGTTTTCTTTAACAGTTCTGTACTACCTGGCCTGCGAATATTGTGGAGTGTGTGGAGCCTCACTGCCAATGGCATTACATTGATGGAAGTGCTGCTCCAGTCAGTTATGAAGATGTGGCGGAAACTGCAGTCACAGGGGGAATGGGAGCTGAAGGGTTTCCAGCTGGGAATGGCCTGCGAGAAACACAAACTCAGGTCAAACCCAGCTTTGTCATTTTATTCTCAGATGGGTGACCAACATGCGCTTGTGGATTAGATAAGAAAATCTGCTCTTCTTCTACCAGAGAGGGGAACAGCTTGAAAGAAAAACGAATAGAAATACAGGCCACAAATTTAAAAAAGTAAACGGAAAGACAGAGGGAGGGAGAAAGGGACAAATAGAGAAAAAATCAACAATTAAAAGAAGTTCAGAGGGAAGGGAGACGTAGAACAGGTGATAAGGAAATATTATATTTGGAATAGCCCCAACATGTATTAGGGCCAGGGAAGTCCCAGCTTACAAGAAACATCTTTTAGACTGGGGCTTACTTTCCCTGGAACATCAGAGGCTGAGGGGTGATCTTACAGAGGTTTGTAAAGTCACGAGAGGCACAGATAGGGTGAACAGCCAAGGTCTCCTTCCCCAAGAGTTGAAAACTACAGGGTGAGAGGGGAAAGATGTGGAAGGGAGCTGAGGGGCAGCTTTTTCCCACATTCATATGTGGAACGAGCTGCCAGAGGAAGTGGCAGAGGCCGGTACAATTACAACATTTAAAAGGCATCTGGATGGGTATATGAATACGAAGGGTTTAGAGGGAGATGGGCCGAATGCGGGCATCTTCAGTTTAGGAAACTGGGTCAACACAGACAAGTTGGGCCAAAGGGTCTGTTTCCGTGCTGTCTGACTCTGACTCGAAGCACATTTTGAAGTGTAATAAATGTTTTAATGTTCAGCAGCGTATTTGTTCACAGATGGTTCACAGCAATGCGATTATGAGCAGATTTTCTTTTTGCACGAGGGGCTAATTTTGGCAAGGATATGGTGGGGGGGGGGGGGTATGTGGGAGAGGTGGAGGTGAGGTGCGTGGCAATTTTCCTGCTCTTCATTAGAGAGCAGTGCCCCGGGATCCATTCACCCACCTGAGGAGCTAGCTCATCTGAAAGACATCGCCTCAGGCAGTGCAGCACTCCCCTCGCAGTCCCGCACTGCAGCATCAGCTCAGAACGTTTTCTGTAGCAGGGAAGGAAGGTAATGAGAATGACAAAGAAGGGAGTAGGAGCCAGAGAGAGAGAGAGAGAGACAGAGAGAGAGAAAAAAATGGGGAAAACAACAGAAAGAGGGATAGAGAGAGGTGTGTGTGTGTTTGGGGGAGAAACAGAGAGAGAGAGACAGACAGACAGACAGAAAGAGAGATGCAAGAAGTAGAGACAAAGAGAGAGATGACAACTTTCACTATGCCATCTTGCAGAAGGCATTTGAAGTGACCCGTGTCAGAGCTCAGCTTGAACTATAAGCTTCCTACTCTGTCTGACGGCTCTGCAGTGATTTCTGTTCTGGTCTTCTACCCTCTGAAAACGTTCCCAAGAAAGCTGCTGACATTCAAGCAGTCAGAAGGTCACTTTCAAATGAATATGTTCGTTTCAAAGAATTGTGTCAGATACTCAGGACAGTAATCAGACAGCACTGGTGGGATTGGCTAGGCTTGGACTTAAAGGCACCTTACCTTAGAACCGATCAATGGGGGTCCTTTGACAATTAATCCATGTCAGAAACCTTTTCAAAAATCCTAATGCATTATTTCCCACAATTTTGCACTCAATTACCAGCCAATTGCACAGTCATTTCCTGATTCCATATGGGTATGAACACTGTGCATCACAGTAACAGGTCGTGGCATATACAAACAGAGGAGAGATGAGCCTCAGCAGGAGAATTTCGACTGTATCTGGGCTCTGTGCTCCGGCAAGGATGTGAAATGGGAGCAAATGCATGGAAGCAACTCTCACAGATGAGGAACTTTCATTACAAGGATAATCTGTTAGAGGCTGGGTCTGTCTCCCTTGTAGAGGAGCAGGCTAAGAGGAGATAAAGAGACATTTACAGAGTCATGTGGAGTCTGGAGAGATGAGAACATGAAAGGATTTAAGCACAGGACAGCGTGGAATTAAAGTGATTGACAAAAGAGTCAGAAGTGTTGCGAGAAAAACATTTGCTCAAGGAGCAAGTCGTTATGGTTTGGATTGCACTACCTGAGAATGTATGATTTTTATTATCGTGTATAATTTCACATGAGGAATACAACAAAAGACAGTGAAATGCTTCTACTCATCACCAAACTTTGATAGTCTAAGAGAAAAAGTTTGAAAGATATAGCTTAAAGTGAAGTCCATCTACATTTGAGTTCTGATTCGACTCTGCCCGATCCAACCCACGCCCATGTCACCGATCGTCAGGTGCCATCTTTTGCCGCTAGGCCAACTCACCCCTGGACACACCTACGTAGAATGTCTTATCACTGACTGGCTCCACCTCATCAGTGCTACCCTCCTGCCACTGCCAGCAAGCCGGTGGGGGGGTGACAGTTGAGTGGGAGCATGCTCAATCTGACGGAAATAGATCGTGATTCGAAAAGGAATCAGGTGGAGGGTAACAAACAGGGAGAAGGGTCAGTGCCGACCCAATGGGCCGAACGCCCTCTATGTGCATGGTAGGGATTGTATGATGCTATGACAGTGGCTCAGGTTGATCTCAGTGCATGGCTCTCAGAGGGTTAATACTTCCTGGACTGGGCAGACTGGTGATACCCTGGGATTACTCACCCAGCTGCTTCTGCAGCATGATATATACAGAGGAGTCCACATCCTACCCACATGGGCTCCTCAGACTTAAAATTCCCATAGGCCCATTGGCTACTAGAAGTCACATGTTATTTCCAGACTGGGCCGTTCTGGGGGACCGTCTCACGGTCTGCCTTCCCAGCAAACACCTCGCTGTCCCTCATGTCGGGTCCTGATCCCCCACCATCTGCTGAGCTCCATTGGCTTCTGGTGCATTGACACCTTGGTTGTAAAATCCTCACCTTCCTTTTCAGATCCTGCCTTGGCCCCCTCTTGTCCCATTTTTGCAATCTCCTCCCACCCTTCAAAATCCTTTCCTCTAATTCTGATCTCTAGCACCTCCCCACCTCTAACCCCTTCGTTGCTATTTTCTGTAGTGTCACCCACACCCTCCAGGTACAGGTCATCACAAGCCCATGTGCCTTAGTGTGAATGAGGGTAGCTACCTTCCTATCTCACTGCAGGAGTCTCTAGTACAGTCTCTGCAACTATTCACATCTTACAGAGGTACGGCATACGTTCCTCTAGAGGTTCTTAATTCTGTCTGGTTTAAATTCCTTTCCCCTCCAGTCCTCCTCACAGTGGGTGGCGCTGTTGGCACTCGGACAAAATTAACCCTTTCAGACCCTTACACAGTAAGTATTGGCAGCTGTGGCTTCAGCTATCCAAATGCTGGACCCTGGAAATCGCTCTGGAAACCTCTCAAAGTGCCCTTACGCCTCTTTCCTCCAAAAGCAGTTATTCCAAAATTATCTTTTGGTCCAAGTTTTCGATCATGTACCATTTATTGCCTTAAATATTCCATGAAGTGTCACACATGACCAGCATGTGAAGACCAGGCTGGAATTGGAGGACCAGTTGCAGGAGTGCGACCTGGGAGCAAGTTCAGTGCATGTAGGTGAGCCCATGGATATAGCTGAAGGACATGCTGCGCAGAGAAATTGGAGACACTTTCAGGTCGAATTCCCTCCATCTGAATTGGTTAACTTACTCAGACCCATTGAAAGAAGCCTGTTTCGGTTACAACCAGACCCTGGCGATTATTCTTCACATCAGCAGTAACCAAATCGCATTACCCATCTCTCTCACTTAGTCCAGTCACTAATTCAATTGAATTCCATTGCTTCACAGCCCTCAGACATTAGATTAAATGAGGTCTTACAGCCACAGCGGGAGCCTTTACCAAAGGCTTATGGTGGCACTGAGACTCAAGGCTTTGGGACGAATACCTGCTTACCTTATGGAGATAAGGTTACCTCATGAGGTAGGTAAGACTTCCAGATCTGCACGCTTCCCCCTTTCTCCATGGCTCAGATTTATTTTTCAGTTCTGCTTTTCTCATATTTAATTCTAACGTTTGTATCTTAGGTGGTTGATTTGGTTTTTGATTGCTTTTTAAAAAGAAATTTGTGTTTTCATACCTAAGAGAGTGCCAGAGAACTGCAGCTTTGCACCCTTTTCATTGTACTGGAGTACAAGTGACAATATAACCTAATTCTGATCATGGAAAAACACAACGGGTCAGACAGTATCCGAGGAGCAGGAGAATCGATGTTTCAGACATAAGCCCTTCCTGATGAACGGCTTATGGCCGAAAGGTTGACTCTCCTGCTCCTCGGATGCTGCCTGACCTGCTGTGCTTTTCCAGCACCACACTCTCGACTCTGATCTCCAGCATCTGCAGTCCGCACTTCCTCCCAATTCTGATCATGTTCAAAGCTCGATGTACATTCAAGTTTGTTGTACACAGCCATCTTTGGCAGTGCCATGGTAACCACACTGGGTTCTTCACTGCCTGTTTGAATGTTTGATCGGAGAATTTAGTGGAGCTGGTTCAGAGCAGGACTGGATGAGTAGCTGCCTATGCTCAATGCTATTCCGAACCTGGGATTGGGCAGCTGTCCAATCTGTGGCCAGTGTTGGAGAGGTCAGTGACAGAGCAGGTCGGGACGTTGACACTGATATTCATTTCTTCAATCGCCAGTCTAGATCTAACCATCAACCTTTCCCCCCTCTCCAACTGAACATTACGATACAGGAAGCAGCAAACAGACAGTAAATAGAAAGATGATAAAAGTATGATAAAACGGCTGAGGATCCTGGGATTGTATTCATTGGAGTTTAGAAAATTAAGGGGAGACTTAATAGAAACTTACAAGATAATATATGGCTTGGAAAGGGTGGACGCTAGGAAATTTTTTCTGTTAGGCGAGGAGACTAGGGCCCGTGGACACAGCCTTAGAATTAGAGGGGGTCAATTCAGAACAGAAATGCGGAGACATTTCTTCAGCCAGAGAGTGGTGGGCCTGTGGAATTCATTGCCACAGAGTGCAGTGGAGGCCGGGACACTAAATGCCTTCAAGGCAGAGATTGATAGATTGTTGATGTCATGGGGAATTAAGGGCTACGGGGAGAACGCGGGTAAGTGGAGTTAAAATGCCCATCAGCCATGATTGAATGGCGGAGTGGACTCGATGGGCCGAATGGCCTTACTGCCACTCCAATGCCTTATGGTCTTATGGTCTTTGCATTCCAGCCACAATCTAGTGTAGCTGGAGGCTGGACAGGAAGGCGAGGAAGAGCACAATCAGACTGGATCCCACTGTTCAAGTCTGTCTGGGTGCTACACCAATGAAATCCGTGATATCCCTCGAGATAGGTCTGGTGGTCAGCTTCAGCTGTTCGACCGAAATGTATTGGCATTTAAAAATGGTTGATAAAAACAGATAATTGATCTGCCTGGGTCAGGACGAACTCCTGGGTCTCACTCCTTTCCTCTCAAGCCAAACTGTGACCTGCTTCCTCTTTTGCTCAGCTGTCCAGTGAGATAGTGCACAAAACCCAGGCATCAAGCTGACTTTGCCAGTACTTCAGCAGAAATCTCTGCTTTGTAGCTCTGACAGGGATAAGGAAAGGGATGAAACGTAAGACAATCTGACTGACATGTTCCATTATATGGCAAAACATTCCAATTGCTCCCATTCATTCTCTGAAGTGCCTGCTGTCACATAAAAACGCTCTGAAACATAGTGTATGATGAGCCAGTATAAAGACATAGGGCTCACCTTGTAATGCTATTAGAGTTACATTACACTCTCTCAGTTATCTATAGCATAACCTAGGAACATATTCCCAAAGGACTCTCCAGACTTGGCTTCCAAACCATCCATGTCACATTTCCAGCTTCTATGAGATTGACTCAGGCTACAAAATGAGTAATTTCCAAGGACTGTGCCATTGAGAGAAGATTAATTACAACGGTTCAAAGTTACAGCTACAGGGGATATCATTGTTCCAGCAAAACTAATAGCATACCCCATGATGATCACTCTCAGCAACACTTTAAAATCCATAATAGAAGTGGACCAGCAAATGTTTTCTCTATTAAGGTAGACTAGTCTCTCATTAATAAATGGACCCTTCAAACAGGAGCTCAAGGTAGTGTGCAGTTTTGGTCTCCTACTCTGAGGAAGGACAATCTTACTATTGAGGGAGTCCAGTGAAGGTTCACCAGCCTGATTCCCAGGATGGAAGGACTGACATATGAAGAAAGACTGATTGACTGGGCTTGTACTCACTGGAATTCAGAAGGATGCAGGGGAGAATCCCAAGGAAACACGTAACATCTGATGGGATTGGGTAGGATAGATGTGAGAAGAATGGTCCTGATGCGGGGTAGGTTCAGAACGAGGGGTCGTAGACTAAGACTAAGGGGTGAGCCATTCAGGACTGAGATGAGAAAAAATTTCTTCACTCAGAGAGTCGTGAACCTGTGGAACTCACTCCCACAGGAAGCTGCTGTGAGATATATGAGATATATTCAAGAGGGAGCTGGGCATGGCCCTTGAGGCTAAAGAGATCAAGGGGTATGGAGACAAAGTGGGAATGGGATACTGAGATTGCATGGTCAGCCACGTCATATTGAATGGTGCAGCAGGCTTGAAGGGCTGAATGGCCTCCTCCTGCACATGTTTTCTATGTTTCTATGCAGAGACGTGAATCCCCCATCGCAATGAATTATTTTTAACTTTACTGTCCTATTTACTTCTGTTGTCATTGATGATATTGACGGAACCATTGGAACTCAACAGCACTAACAAAGTCAGTTATCATCGGATCAGGCAGGTCGTGATGCTGTGCAAGAATAGCAGATTAATGATTCTACTCAAATCATTCAAGGGATGGTACCAACTTGAAAATCTAAGAGGTCAAACAATGAAACAGTTAATAAGCATTAAAATATTATACAACCACATAACCTTGTTGGTACAATGGGTTAATATTACACAGGTTTTAGAAGATCCATTATAGCTTTTGCCAAGGATACTTCAATTCATGTTGAACACCATTTAACACAGTAATGAATTATTGTTTACTACAGCGTAATTTTTGCTAAGTCAGTTTGCTAAATGTCTGCTTTCCTGAACAGGCTGTAACTAAATGCATGTCAAGTGCGCTCCAAATGTCTGTGCAGTTTCACTCGTTTGCAATACACTTTGATGCATAAATTGGCTTTCCCAACAGAAATCAATGCTAATTACAAAGCAGCGAACTGGAATAGCTTACTCACCAACGTGCTGATTGTGTGCGTCGGACCCCCATGAGGTTTGGCCAAATGACAGCACTGAATGTGCTGCCTTCTGAGCAGCAATCTGGTGGCTTGATGTCCCATTCAAGAAATTGGGCAACTTCAAGGAGAATATTAAGGAAGTATTGCTGCGCTGAAAGGCAAGAGTGGCAGAAGTTATGGGAACAAGTATGTTTGATCGCATTGCAGTCTCATTGGACAAGTAACGTGAAGAAATCACAATGACATCGGGAAAGAGCAGACAGGGCTTCTGTTTAAAGATGGGAATGTTGAAAGTGAACCACTCCACCAGTGATGTGCTGGAGTGTATTATTGCACTTAATTTTCTGGGCACAAATGGGACTACATGAATCAGATTGCAATGCTAGCTCATGAACCCGTTGAAAAGACAAGGCCAAAAATCACACAACACCAGGTTATAGTCCAATGGGTTATTTGAAAACACTAGCTTTTGGAGCGCTACTCCTTCATCACTTACACTCCAAACGCTCGTGTTTTCAAATAAATCCATTGGACTATAATCTAGTGTCATGTGATTTTTGACATTGTCCAATCTATTTCAGCACTGGCACCTCCACACCATTAAAATGAGGCTAAGCACAGGGTGTTGAATGGACCATGCCAGCTCAGTAACACTGGGAAAGCTTCTACACATGAAGGAATCCCTGTTGCCACCTTCTAAATTTTGGGATCGACAGGTCCTGCTTTTTCTAATGTTGTGGAGGGACATGACTACCTGGGCTAACTAGATGTGTCTTGCAGTTAACAAGACAGAGTGTGCTGCATGTTAGGAACAAGTGCCACTGATATGAAAAGGCTGGTAATTTGGATAGCTGGTGTGCCAGGCAGAGTGACTCTATCAACTTAGGTTCGATTCCCACAGCAGCTGAGGTTACCATGAAGAAATCTCCTTCTCACCTGAGGTGTGGTGACCCTTGGGTTAAACCACAGCCTGTCATCTCTCACTCTCTCTCTTAAATAAAAGAGCAATCCTATAGCCCACTGCGACTATGGCAACTTCACCTTGACATTGATCCTGGACAGGAGAAAGTGAGGTCTGCAGATGCTGGAGATCAGAGCTGAAAATGTGTTGCTGGAAAAGCGCAGCAGGTCAGGCAGCATCCAAGGTGCAGGAGATTCGACATTTAGGGCTTATGACTATACGGACTGCACTACCTCATAAATAAGTTAGTTAGATTGAAAGGGGAAAGAATTATAAGGAAAACAATTAAAAATAAAAGATTATTTTGATAATAAGCCAGGTTTTAACAAAACCTGGAGCTGTTTGTAAAATATGAGGGACCTGGCAAAGCTCTAGTTGTAAGGTGAATCAAACTGAAATCTGCACTTTTGATGGGCTTTAAAACTAAAAGTATAAAATATAAAAGCCAAAACATATTGATGAACACGTATAAACACCTCAGCCCGACACAGTTCTGCGAACCTATGTACATGAAGGCTTTGCAGACTGTTCAGAAGAGCTTTACTAGCATGACTTCAGGGATCAGGAATCTTGGGGAAGCTGGTAGGACATTGAACAGTACAGCCCACTCACAGTCCCTTGCCCCACAGTGCTGTGCCAAACATGACGCTGAATTAAACTAATCCATTCTGCCTGCCCTTGGTCTATATCCCTCCATTCCTTGCATATTCATGTGCTTATCTAGAAGTCCCTTAAATACCCCTATCGTATCTGCCTCCACCACCACCCCTGGCAGCACGTTCCAGACTCCTACCTCTCTCTCTGTGCAAAATATTTCCCCCTTGCATCTCCTTTGAATCCTCCCCCCCCCACTCCACCTGAAATGCATGCCTCCTAGTATCTCACTCTGGGAAAAGGATTCTGGCCGTCAACCCTACTTACGCCTCTCATAATGTTATAGACTTCTATCAAGTCTCCCCTCAGCCTCCACTGCTCCAGAGCAACCAACTTGAGTTTTTCTAGCCTCTCCTTTTAGCTCACACCCTCTAATCCTGGTAAACCTCTTCAGCACCCTCTCCAAAACCTCCTCATCTTTCCCGTAATGTGGTGACCAGAATTGAACGCAATACTCCAAGTGTGGTCTAACCAAAGTCTTATAAAGCTGTAACATGACATCCTGACTTTTGTACTCAAATTCCCCGACCAATAAAGGCAAGCATACCATACACCTTCTTTACCATCCTATCTACTTGTGTGGCCACTTTCAGGAAGCTAGGGACTCGAACCCCAAGATCCTTCTGCATATCAGTGCTATTCACGGTCCTGCCATTAACTATATACATTTCCTTAACATTCGACCTCCCAAAATACAGCACCTCACACTTATCAGAATTAAACTCTGCCATTTCTACAACCATATCTGCAACTGATCTGTATCGCACTGTATCCTTTGACAACCTTCTACACTATCCACAACTCCACCCATCTTTATATCAAATGCAAACTTACTAACCCACTCATCTACATTTTCATTCAAGTTATGTGTGTGTGTATATTTATATATGTGTGTATATACCACAAACAGCAGAGGTCCCAGTACGGATCCCTGCAGAACACCACTAGTCACAGACCTCCATGCTGAAAAACATCCTCCCATCACTGCTGTCTGCCTTCTATGATCAAGCCAATTCTGAATCTACACTGCCAAGTCACTGTGGATCCCATAGAACATAGACATTACATAGAACATTACAGCGCAGCACAGGCCCTTCGGCCTTCTATGTTCTGCTGACCTGTGAAACCATGCATCTTCATCTTCTGGATGAGCCTACCATGAGCGATATTGTTGAAAGCCTAACCAAAATCCATGTAGACAACATCCACTGCTCTACCCTGAACAATCACCTTCATCACCTGCTTAAAAATTTAGGTTAGTAAGACATGATCTGGTCCTGTTTAGAGTTAAGAATCCTGAGGAAATCTAATGGAAGTGTACAAGGTTGCGAAGAGTTTAGCGAGGAAATTGCTTAGAATGGAAATTGTTTCCATTGGCTGAAGTATCAACAATCAGATGGTCTGGATTGAACTGAATTTAAATTAATTGGAAAAAGAACCAGGGGCAATGTAAAGATACATGTTCACACAAAGAGTGGTTAGGATTCCATCCCCGATACTGTGGTGAGTTCAGATTCAAATCAGTGCTCAAAAAGGAAATTGAATAAGTATTTCGAGAAAAGACAAATGGGTAGAGTCATAGAGTTGCACAGCACAGAAACAGAACCTTCGGTCTAAATTGTCCATGCTGACTAGATGTCCTAAATTAGTCTAGTCCCATTCGCCAGCACTTGGCCCATATCCCTCTAAACCCTTCCTATTTATATACCCATCCAAATGCCTTTTAAACATTGCAGTTGTACCAGTCTCCACCACTTCCTCTGGCAGCTCATTGCAAACACGCACCTCCCTCTGTGTGAAAAAATTACCCCTTAGGTCCCTTTTATATCTTTCCCCTCTCACCTTAAACCCATACCCTCTAGTTTTGGACTCATCCACCCTGGGGAAAAGACCTTGACTATTCACTTCTCCTGTACCCCTCATGATTTTATAAACATCTAGAAGGTCACCCCTCAGCCAGGGTAAACAGTCCTAGCCTGACGCTCCAGAGAAAACAGCCCCAGCCTATTCAGCCTCCCACTATAGCTCAAACACCCCAAACCTTTCAACATCCTTGTAAATCTTTTCTGAACTCTATTAAATTTCACAACATCCTTCCTACAGCAGGGAGACCAGAACTGAATGCAGTATTCCAAAAGTGGCCTAACCAATGTCCTGTACAGCCGCAACATGACATCCCAACTCCTATACTCAATGCACTGACCAATAAAGGCAAGCATACCAAGTGCCTCCTTCACCACCCTGTCTACCTGCGACTGCACTTTGAAGTAGAGTGTGAGGGGCTCAGTGTATGGGCTGACTGGATGTTTCTTCAAAAGAGCTAGCACAGATTCAATGGTTCGAACACCCTCCTTCTGTCCTGCATTATTCTTCTGAATTTCCTAACCCCCTCTCCCCTGTAGTTGCTATTTGATCCCACCCTTGTTGAATATATTCCAGCCTTAATAAACAAGAATATTTCCTCTTTTGTGTGTATCCCAGTGCATGCTCAGGTACAGTGAGAAAATAGTCCTATATTTTGTTGAACATGAATAAACGTATGCCTTCATTTTATGACAAATTTGTAACAAAGCTCTGAGGGGGTAGCCAGCAGGGCAGATAAAGGCGAGCCAATGAATGTAATGCCTTTGGATTTCTAAGAGGCACTTGGTCAGGTATCACACATTAGACTACTTGACATAGGAGTCATACAACACGGACCCTTCGGTCCAACTCGTCATGCTGATATGACAACAGCCCATGCTGTTGGGGGTCTTACGGATGGACAATTAGCCAACAATAGAAGACAGAGCAAGAAAAAAGGCGGAGGTTTTCATGGAGGGGAGTGACACAGTGCTGCGGCCACAGCTATTTACAATATTTAGTAAAGACTTTGATGAGGAAAGTGAATGGGCTGCTGTCAAGTTTGTGGGTGACAAAAATGTGTGCAAAAGCAGGGATCTGAGTTTGGCAGAATTTCCAATCAATGAAGGGAATTGAGAGTTACAGGGATAATGCAGTAACATGGGGCTGAAAACCATCAAATCATTGAAAGCGAAGCAGACTCAGTTGGGCTAAATAATCTAATTCCTATGCCTTTCAGTCTCCTAGTCTTAATTGTTCAATGAGAGGAATGTGTGTATCAATTTCTAACATTACTTCAACCATTACTAGAATCAATTCCATAAACTCGTTGGCTGAACTAATTTAACTTTAAATAAGCTGTCTTGGTTTCTGTTCTTGCATTCCCAACAACTCCTGCAATAAAATAACTCTGGCTTGATTTGCAAGCACCTCCAAAATCTGTCAATGTTACTTAATTCTCATTAATCTTTCCTTGTTGCTATTGTGTGCCTGATCACATGCTAATTGCTGCCTTGAACTGGTAATGATAAACATTCCTTATTTACAGATTCACCCATTTTTGGAGCCTATTCATATACAGATTCAAATTAAACCTTTTAACCCTTCTTAGTTTGTCGTTACGATATGGCGTGAAACAGTTCACTTGCTCAATTAGTGCCAAGTTCGCCACATTGAAGATGAAGATAAACCACAGCAACAACTTGCATTTATGTAGCGCTTTTCACACGCATACATGAGAATAGGCCATTCAGTCTTTCAAGCTTGCTCTGCCATTTAAAGCAATCATGACTGATCTGATTGTAATCTCAAGTCCACATTCTTGCCTACCCTGATAACCTTTCAGCCCCACTCCTTGATGAACTAGAACTTAACTTGGTGTTAAAAATATTCAAGGGCTCTGCTTTGACCACCTTTTCAGGTACAGACCCATGATTCAGAGGGAAAAGGAACACCTTGCCTGGGTTTTAAATGACCATTTGCTAATATTTAAAGCAGTAAACCCCCAGTTTAAATTTACCCACAAAAGGAAACATCCTCTCCACATCTCTGCTGTCAAGAACCCCCCTTCCCCCCCCCCCCCGGCCTGGGCTCTTACATGTCAAGTAACCTCTTACCGTTCTGAACTCCAGAGGTTACAAAGAGGTAAAAACAATGACTGCAGATGCTGGAAACCAGATGCTGGATTAGATTCAGGCAGCATCGAATGCTGTGCTCTTCCAGCACCACTAATCTAGAGGTTACAAGCCTAGCCTGACCAATCTTTACTCACAAGTCACATCTCTTATTCCAGGTATTAATCTGAAAAACATTGTGTGAACTGCCTCCAACACACATACATTCTTCCTTATATAAGGTGACCAATTCATGCACTAGTGCCTTGTGTAACTAAAGTACAGTATAGCCTCCATACTTATGCATTTAATAGTCACCCCAAAGGGCTTCACAGGAACATTAGGAGGAGAGCCAGATGATAACATTTTGGAACTAGTGACATCATTTTTAATCAAAGAGGCTGGTTTTAAGATGAATATGAACAGAGAGATATACAAAGAGGTTTAGGGCATTTCTTGCTTAGTTCTGCACTCAACTTAAAGACTTTTTGATTTGATTTAAGTTATTATTGTCACATGTACAGCAATATAGTGAAAAGTATTGTTTTGTGTGCTACCCAAACAAATCATACGTTATGTAAGTACACAGAACAGAATGCAGAATATAGTGTTACAGCCACAGAGAAGGTGCAGAGAACGATCAATTGTAATATATGAGAGGCCCGTACATAAGTCTGACAACAACAGGGAGGAAACTGTTCTTAATTCAACTGGTATGTGTTTTGTATCTTTGTCCAATGGAAGAGGGTGGGCGAGCGTCTGACTGGGGTGAGAGGGGGTCTTTGATTAAGTTGGCTGTTTCCCCGAGGCAGCAGGAAGTATAGATGGGGTCAGCGGAGGGAAGGTTGATTTGCCTGATGGACTGGGCTGTGTTCACAACTCTCTGTAAGGTCTTGGGCAGAGCAGTTGCCAGACCATGCTGTGATGCATCTGGATAGGATGCTTCCTATGGTGTATCGCCCAACATTAGTAAGAGTCATTGTGGACATGCTGAATTTCTTCAGTGTACTGAGGATTTAGAGACATCGGTGGGCTTTCCTGACTGCTGCCTGAACTATGTAAGGTGCTAAATAAAAATCCCTACTTAATCCTCCCTCAGTCCCACATCCACAGTTTGCTTTGTCAGCTGGTCAACCACCCTTACCCCTTACACTGTTCCAGCTGATGATTAAAAACTTGGGGTAAAAAATGAGCTGGAGATCACAGCTGAAAATGTGTTTCTGGTTAAAGCACAGTAGGTTAGGCAGCATCCAAGGAATAGGAAATTCGACGTTTTGGGCATAAGCCCTTCATCATTCCTGATGAAGGGCTTATGCCCGAAACGTCGAATTTCCTATTCCTTGGATGCTGCCTAACCTGCTGTGCTTTAACCAGCAACACATTTTCAGCAATTAAAAACTTGGCACATGTTGGCACTGAACTATGGTTTCATTTGGGGCCACCCCAGTCAGACTCTCGCCCACCCTCTTCCATTGGACAAAGATACAAAACACATACCAGCTGAATTAAGAACAGTTTCCTCCCTGTTGCTATCAGACTCATGTACGGGTCTCTCATATATTACAGTTGATCGCTCTCTGCACTTCTCGTGGCTGTAACACTATATTCTGCATTCTGTTCTATGTACTTATATTCTTGGTTCCATCGGGAGACACTTGCTCACTGTGCAGATGAAGTAGCACAATGTGCAGATTTTCTACTATCCTTAGATCACTTCGGGGCGGGTGGGGATGGGGGTTAGGATAGCTTAGTTGGCTGGATAGCTAGTTTGCGATGTGGAGTGACGCCAACATTGCTAGTTCTTTTCCTGCAGTGGATGAGGTTGCCAGGAAGCTCCTGTCTTCTCAACCTCTCCCTTAGCCTGACCCTCTGCTTAAACCCACTGCCAGTTCGCTCTCTCAAATGAGACAGCGGTCCTCTGGGACTGCAACAACCCCTAATACCACTTTTAAACAGAGCTCCCAAAATAGTGGGTGACAACATTAACGCAAGAAGGCATCCTGAAGTCTTGGGTTCTGATGCGCGTTTAAATCCCACCTCTTTTTGCAAAAATGATGGGCTTGGTCTAATCTTCGATTTGATTTATTATTACTGTCATGTGTACCGAGGTGAAGGGAAAAGTGTTGTCTTCTGTGCTTTACAGGCAGATTGTATTATACAAGTGCATCAGGGTATCAGGACAGAGTGTAGGACACAATGTCATAGCTGCTGAGAAGGTGTAGATATCAATGTTTACATTAAAGAGATCCATTCTGATAACAGCAAGGAAGAAGCTCTTCCTGAAGCTCTTCATACACCTAAAGCCTGCATCCTGTTCCAAAGTCGACAAGCAGGTCCTTAATAAATCTCGAAGTTGAAACATTTTGTGCCCCCATTCCAACACCCGACCTCATGGGGTCATTACCAGGCTGCACCCACCCAGGTCAAGCTTTCAATGGGAAAGATGGGAAAAAAAACTCAAGAAACATTGCTTTCGAAGTTTTATTAGCCAAAAACAATCAGCACTATGGTACGTGCAATCAGACTCATTTATAACATGTACTTTAATGTCAACTTGATACCACAGAAAGTGCTGTTGAAAATAATGTGTTCCTGTTCGTAGATCAGAAAGTCGCTGCAAAAACAATGAACACTCAATCATCATGACAAAAGTGCAACTCCAATTTCCAGTGCTGGGTTTTAACTGAGTATGTATGGAGAGCAGATGCGGCATTGAGACTAGCGAAACTGAAAAGCATAGAAGGAGGCTAGTTCCAACTCTCTGATTTCCATCTCCCTCCACATCCTTTTTCCAAACCTCTCAGTCATCAATCAGTGGAACAAATAATGCCAGCTAGTTTCTCAGTTAGTCAGCCAGTCAACTCCGTAGCTAACATGACAATAAAGAAGCACATAAGCCAGATGTCAAATCCTTGTATTGTTATGAACCCAGCTGATATTATTGTTGGACAGTCAGATACCAGACTGAAATCTAGCCTGACCGATCATATTTTGCTCTTCTATTATTTTATGAAGTGGAAACACAAACATGCAATGTTGTAGATTTGGTTTTAACAATAAAACACAGGTTTATTAAGTAAATTAAATGAGGATAAATAGAATAAACCAAAGGAAGTTGCTTCTAACAGTTTGAAATATTTCAAAACACACCGTGTTAACACGATATTCCATCTCCTTTATCTATTCAAGAATCAGAGAGAATATCCTTCTCGAACAAAAGTATAGTTTTGGCTTAACTTTTAATTCCTAGTCTTAAGAATTTGATAGCCTCTTCCTAAAACAACTGAGCTTAGACTTTCTCAGCTTTTAATAACCCTTTAGGGTTCAGACCAAACACTTCTGATCTGGAAGTTTTACACTAAAACCCTTCCACTGAGGTGATCTATTTGTTAAATTTTATGAACAAACTACTTTTTTTCAGAGAAACTTTTATACATCCAACTTCAATCTGTAAACTAAAAACCAAGCGCTTTCCAAGTTTTGAATTTTTGCCTGAAGTAATAAAATAATAAATGCCTGATCCATCTTACTGAAAGCAAACCATTACCATTTAGTGCTTATTTCATCCTTTCATGAAATTCCCAATGGAAACAAATTTCCATTAGCACTCCAGGAATCTTCTGTCATCCTTTTTCAGAAAAACAAGCATCGCTTCAGAAATATTGATAATTTAATCATTGCTACCCCCCCCCCCCCCCCCCTTAACAGATCAAAACTCACATGCTACTGGTTCAAATACAAACACAAAACACATGGTATAAAATGGATATAAATCACATACCTTGCATTGCAGTACATTTCTTGTTGTTAATAAATAATTTCAAGTTATCCATTTCAACGTGAAATCCGTTACTTGAGCTAACACAATCACATCAACTCCTCCATGTTAAGTTTCTTCCCCTCTGTATCATATTCAATATGCCTTGTTATTAAACTCCATACTTTTCCATATTAAATGCCATACTCCTTCACATTAAACTCCTTAGCCTTCCATGCCCTCACCCATCGATTTCTAAATCCTGAAGGAAAATGGCTTTGCTGTTCAGTTTTGGCGTCCTGTGACATTTTAAATGAAGGTAAAATTAATATTTGTGTGGGCAAATCAGCCCTGACCATTAGAAAATACACCTGGGTGACGAGATCACTGAGGGAACTATAACATTGACCAATGGTTTGTACTTTTATTCAGGTATGGTAAATGGAGTGAAACAATACAAGTAGAAATTCAGGCATTTGTTAAGGTACTGTTGAGGCTAATTGCTACAACAGCACTGTTACATAGCTCCAATAAATGTGATGCCACTATCACCACAAAACAAGGAGCCAATAAGCAATATGGTTTTCCTTTGGGTCTTACTTGTGGTCTTATTCCCAGCAGAACTGCTCTCAGCATTTGCTGGGTGGCACAGTGGCTCAGTGGTTAGCACTGCTGCCTCACAATGCCAGGGACCTGGGTTCGATTCCAGCCTAGTGCAATTGTCTGTGTGGAGCTTGCACATTCTCCCCGTGTCTGCCTGGGTTTCCTCTAAGTGCTTGAGATTCCTCCCACAGATGTGCAGGTTAGGTGAATTGGCCATGCTAAATTGCACTATAGTGATCAAAGGTGCAATAGTCAGAGGTAAATGTAGGGGAGTGGGTTACTCTTCAGAGGGTTGATGTGGACTTGTTGGGCTGAAGGGCCTGTTTCCTTCCCATTCTAGTTCTAATCCATTGTGCTCGAGACATGAATGCATCGATGCACATTTGGTAGTGCACAGATTTATTGCTGAAAAAGGGCACATTGTTTGGAACGCATCAGGACAATTTGCAAGAATGTCACTGCAGGGGGAGAAAGCATATTTATACTGAATGAGAGAGCTGATTGGTTCCCATATGGGCTAATTGCTGGAGATGCTGCCATGAAAAATACAGCAGTCAACGATGATCATTAGGCGACATTCCCATGTCATGACCAGCCTCTCCCACTCACCCCCTATGAACCTAACATACCACTTTAACCTCCAGTATTCAGCACACAATTGGAGATATTCTAACACACAATGGCAATGGGCTGCTCCTCCTATATCAGGAAGAAGGGCTCATGCCCGAAACGTCGATTCTCCTGCTCCTCGGACACTGCCTGACCTGCTGCACTTTTCCAGCGACACACTCTCGACTCTGATCTCCAACATCTGCAGTCCTCACTTTCTCCTAAATAATGACATCCTAAAGAATCCCAAAACTGAATTGGAGAGTTCATTCCATTAAAATCTCAGCCTTACTTGCTGATCATAACCAATTGAATTAACCATTTGAAAGACTCTCCAGATTCTATTAATGGGCACCTCCAGTTGGATGGTTTCGAGAACTGGTCTGATTACAATCTGAATACAAATTCAGATGCAAATTTAGAACCTCAAAAGAATGATTAGAGTAAAAGATCTGGCTGTATATTATTGATCAGGAATTTATGATTTGGCACAGATGAGTAGGGCAGAAGAGACATAAATTAAATGAAGCCTGAATCAGGTTTAGAAACAAGCATTAAATGTAAGTGCTGGACACGGAGTAACACAGCTAACACTGTGGTGGTAAATGCTTAGTTTACCCTCCCAGCAGCAGAGATGTCAGACAAGCGATGGAAACCCAGGCATTGACATGTTCCTCTGAAGGGCTGCTAGCCGTGATCGCGTGTTCTAAGCCTGAAAATGAACATTTCCCGAGATAGTCGTGTCAGAATTTGATACCTTCACCTCGGTCTGCCGTGTTGCAGCAAGTTTCATATCCTCACAGTACAATACATTGTCTCAGACCATTCTGTGAGGAACGTCAAGTCAGGTTTCAGCTGAAGGAATGAATGTGGCGATTAGCAACCCCAGAATTTGGCAATGGCCAAGGGCTTGCCACTGCATTTATCTCCCAAACAGTGGCAGTATTGGCAGGAGGGATTGAGGGAGAAGACAAAAGGGAAAGGTTAGCTCCCTGGGATTACAGATCGTGAAAAAAGCACAGGTAAGTTGAAAACGCAACTAGGGAGGCAAAGACAGAGTATTGGAATAGATTGGCAACTTGTAAAGCAAAAGTAAAAAATACAAGCAGGCTGCTTTGTCCTGGATGGTAAAAGCAAATTACTGCGGATGCTGGAATCTGAAACCAAAAGAGAAAATGCTGGAACATCTCAGCAGGGCAGCATCTGTAAGGAGAGAAAAGAGCTAATGTTTCGAGTCTAATTGACCCTTCGTCAGCTTTGACTTGAAACATCAGCTCTTTTCTCTCCTTACAGATGCTGCCCTGCTGAGATTTTCCAGCATTTTCTCTTTTGGTTGCCCTGGATGGTATCAAGCTTCTAGAGTGTTGTTGGAACATTTTACAGTAGCTGCTTGGTAATGCAGAACCCAGGGACTGCAGAAATAAGAGATACTGTTGACGTTTTTCATCTTACCCCCATCTGGACAAAATCACAAAAAACACAGGGAACAACAATTTATACAATACAGGATGTGAGTGCTGATTGATTGGTAAGGTGGACTCGGATTGGTAATCACATTTATTTTAACTATAATAACAGTAAAAGAATTTCTGGTGGAGGTGTGGGCGTGTGATTGTTGCTACCTGGGCCAAGTTTGGTTGCCCATCACTAGTTGTCCTTGAGAATGCCCGAGAGGACACTGGGTCAGTTTTCAATGGAGTTTAGAAGGATGAGGGGGGGATCTGATTGAAACGTATAGAGAGACCTGGATAGGGGGATCCAAGATGGCGGCGACCCAGCAAGACTGAGTCCACAGTGCTCTACGCAAAACTTGGGAAAAGTGGGCTATCCACCCCCACCACACTCACTAAACCATTTATAATAGTTGTTAACCTTAAATAGTTACCTATTAGTACATTTAAATAGTCTAATACTAGCTGGAAAATGAGTAAAGGGAAGGGAACAGGCGGCTCTAAGAAAGCAGGGACGCCTCCCCCACCCTCTCCCTCTTCAGCTGCAACAAAGGTGTCTTCAGCTACTTCAGGAGATTTACCAATGAAGATGAGCTTTGAGGAGATGTTTGCCAGGTGGGAGGCGAAGATTGATGCTTTTATCGATGAGTCTCGGCAGAGCAGAGAAGCACTATCAGCCGAGCTGCAGAAGCAGGGCAGAGATATTCAGGAATTGGAGTGCCGAGACAGAGAGGTGGAGTCGAAGGCCGCAGCCTCAGAGACTGGGATAAAATCAACAACTGACCACATCCGTTTTCTCGAGAATCGAGTCCAGAACCTAGAAAACCACATTGATGACCTCGAAAATCGATGTTGGAGAAAAAATATTCGGTTGTTGGGCCTGCCCGAGCAGGAAGAGGGAGGTCAGCTGACAGCATTCTTAGAGCATTGGCTGCCACAACTTTTAAATCTGCATAATAGATCAGGCCAGGTAAGGGTAGAATGGGCCTACCGGGTCACAGTACGTGGGCCCGGCTCAACCCAGCGCCCACGCCCGGTCCTGTTCCAGCTGCAGAGCTATAGGGAGAGGCAGATGCTCCTGGAAGCCTCAAGAAATCTGGGAAAAGATCCCCAAGCTATGACCCACAAAGGATCCAGGATCATGCTGTTCCAGGACTTCTCCCCAGCTTTGGTCCGAAAGAGGAAGGCATTCGATGAGGCGAAGAAGCGTTTAAGGGACTTAAATATCCAGTACTCCTTACGATATCCAGCGACGCTACGCCTTAGCCACGAAGGATCCATATATAACTTCGGATCACCGGAGAAGGCTAAGGAATTCTTGGACTCTCTTAAATAAACAGTAAGAGATTGTGGACGCTGGTCTGCCTTTCCCATTATTTTGGTTTACATCCCTTCATCTTTTCTTATCTTTCCCCCTATGTGTGTATGTATATATATATATGTTGGGGCGTTTGGTTAATGTTGATGGGGAGAGGTGGTTACCTTATTCTATTTTACTTCTGTTTTTAGGAGCGGGGTTGTTTTTCTTTCCCCTGTTATTTTGTGGTATTATATTTAAGTATTACATGTTGAGATTGTAATCTTATAGTTATATATGGTATTAATATTCCCAAATATATTTAGATGTGGGTGTGGGTGGGGGTGGGGTGTTCACTGTTAACTCTAGCTTTATATTATATTTGAATTCTCCTCATTTTATTGAGGAACACCTGGGTCAAGGGTGGGGCACTGGTTGGAAGAGGGTAAGATGGACTGTGGGAGAGGAAGTGACGCTCCCTGGGAACAAGGGAGAAAATCTCCAATTCGGAATGTTTTATATTTTTTATACTTAGAAAGAGTTTTTTGTTATATTGTTTTGAGTGTATCAGAGAATCTTTACTTTTGTAAATCTTGTATGCTCCATGCTCGGGATGTTCTAGATAGGGTTTCCCCTCCCGAGGGGTCTCGGATCTGTCCAGATGATTATGGCTGAACAGTCGGTTAAGTGGTGCACCTGGAATGTCAGGGGGAGTAATTCGCCAGTTAAAAGGAAGAAAATATTATCAAATCTTAAGAAGGAGAGAGTTGATATAGCTCTCCTACAGGAGACACACCTGTCGGATAAAGAACACTTAAAATTACGACAGAGCGGATTTGATCAGGCCTTTTTTGCCTCTTTTAATTCAAAAAGCAGGGGAGTCGTTATCCTTGTCCGGAAGAACTTCCCTTTGAAAATTCTAAATCAGATAAAAGACGAATCTGGACGATATATTTTGATTAAAGCCCTCATAAATGGAGAGGAATATGGGATCTTAAATGTATACTGCCCCCCGGCACACCCCTTTAAATTCATAACGGAAGCTTTTTCAAAACTGATGGCCTTTGGTGCCCGTCATACAATTATAGGGGGAGACTTTAATTGTATTATGGATCCGGAAATAGACAGGATTCCCAAGAGTGCCGCTGGAGTATCTCCCAGATCTAGACAACTGGCGGACCTGAATAAAGAATTAGGATTGGTAGATGTATGGAGATGTCTCCATCCACAGGGTAGAGATTTTTCTTTCTACTCTAATCCACATAAATGTCACACAAGAATTGATATGTTTTTTGCCCCATCGATTTTTCTAAACTCTATAGCAACCTGTAAAATAGGTACTATAGCAATCTCTGACCATGCCGCTGTATACATGGAAACTAAGGTAAAGAACAATGGGACATCTGCTCGGCATTGGTGTATGGACCCCTTCCTGATAAAAGATAGCAAATTTTTAAAGTACTTCTCCCAAGAACTTAAAACTTTTTTAGAAATTAATACTGGTACGGCTAGCAATCCGTCAATGATGTGGGAGACCATCAAAGCTTATGCACGAGGTTTGATCATCTCCTATTCAGCGACCCAGAGGAAAATGAAGGGAGAGCAACAGCGTCTGCTCGAAGCTCGCCTAAAAGCAGCCGAAACAGCATACGCTGATAGACCTTCTATCACAAAATTGCAGAGGATTACAGCTCTTAGGACAGCTTTAAACACCGCGCTTACTCAAACGGCTAAAAGGGAAATATTATTTGCGAAACAAAGACTATATGAATATGGCGACAAACCGGGTAGATACTTAGCATTTCTTGCAAAGAAAAAGAAAGCCCCTCAAACTATTCCGACCATCAAGGAAAGTACAGGTACCCTGACTCATGATCATAAAAAGATCAATGCGACCTTTAAAGAATTTTATTCTGAACTATATAGATCGCAGGATTGTGAAGATAGGATTAGGAGGATGCAAGCATTTTTAAAAAATTTGACCTTCCCGGGCCTGACTCCGGAACAGGTGTCGGCCCTAAATACCCCTTTAACAGTCCAAGAAATACTTGAGGCAATTAGGCAACTTCAGAGCGGAAAAGCACCGGGCCCGGATGGTTTTCAAGCTGAATTCTATAAAGAATTTACAGGAATATTGGTTGACCCACTTATGGATATGTATAATTTTGCGCATAGTCAGGTCTGTCTCCCGCCCACGCTGAAAGAAGCAAATATTTCTCTTATCCTCAAAAAAGGAAAAGACCCAGAAGATTGTGCATCTTACAGACCAATATCCTTACTAAATGTAGACTTTAAAATTCTCTCAAAAATGTTAGCACTAAGACTAGAAAGGGTACTGCCATATATTATAAAGGAGGACCAGACGGGATTTATTAAGGGCCGCAGATCATCCAATAATATCAGAAGGGTCTTGAATATGATCCAAGCCTGTCATCAGGGAAAGATACCAGGAGTAGTAATTTCATTGGATGCAGAAAAGGCATTTGATAGGGTTGAATGGTCATATTTATTTTACACATTGGAAAGGTTTGGCGTTGGACAGGTGTTTACCAAATGGGTTTCAACATTGTATAATGACCCCAAAGCAGCTGTTATTACTAATGGGTTAAGATCGGATGGCTTCAGTGTGGGTAGGGGCTGCCGTCAAGGATGTCCTCTCTCACCATTGTTGTTTACACTGATAATCGAACCATTAGCAGAAGCCATCCGGACTGATCCTAATATAACGGCCCCGAGGATTGGTACAGGTAAACACAAAATTACCCTCTATGCAGATGATGTTCTCTTATTCCTCAGTAATCCTTTAATGTCAGTGCCTCATCTAATTCAAGTTATTAATACATTTAGTGCATTCTCAGGCTATAAAATTAATTTTTCAAAATCGGAAGCCATGCCAATGGGTGGTCTGGCTATGATACCCCACTTAATGGACGGATCCCCTTTTCCCTTCCGTTGGTCCCTGGAGGGCTTCTTATATTTAGGTATTTTTATCACGCCAGTATTTGATCAGCTGTATAGGGCTAATTTTGTACAATTAATGGAAAGGATAAGGCAGGACCTCCAGCGATGGAGAGACCTTCCGATTTCCTGGCTAGGGAGAATAGCATTAATTAAAATGAATGTTCTGCCCCGTCTCTTATATCCTATGAGAATGCTCCCTCTGATGCTGCCAAGGCTAGCCCTACGTAAATTATATGGCTGGTTGGGCTCCTTCATTTGGAACCATAGACGGCCCCTTATTAAGCTGAAGAAGCTACAGCTTCCACAGGCAAGGGGAGGACTGGACTTCCCAGACTTTAGGAAATATCAGTTAAGCTCCCTACTAAGTTACATAGCTGATTGGGTTTCATCTGATCCACAATCAATTTGGCTGGATATCGAAGCCTCCCAAGTAAAATACCCACTTATTAACCTTTTATTTTCAGATAAGAGGAAAATCATTACAGACCACTGTAAAAATCCCATAATATTAAACACAATTAAGGCCTGGAATATAATGCGGCAAAATGAGGGTAACTCACATAAAACATCCCCCCATGCACCAATAGTAGGCGCATGGGGATTCCAACCGGGGATTACAGATGCCACCTTTAAACTCTGGAGATCCAGGGGCATCTCATGCTTAGGGGACCTATTTAAAGATGGGATCCTGATGTCCTTTGAGCAGCTGCGTCTGAAATTCGGAATACCTAATGGGGATCTCTTTCGATACTTCCAAGTTCGAGATTATATACAGAGGAAGACTACATTAATAGATAGTCTTTATAAATCAGACAGAGAACGTAATGTCTTACGACCAGCGGGGGCATCCTCCGTTAGTACTATATACCATTTGCTACATGATGGAGTCTCAGGAGACATGGATGACCTGCTTAAAACATGGGAGCAGGACTTGGGGCTAGAAATCTCTGAGGATATGTGGAATGACATTTGGGAAAATGCTAGAAGAATTGCTATCTGTAACAGAACTCAGGCTATCCAACTAAAGATACTTCATAGGGCCCATATAGCTCCGGCTCGACTGGCAAAATTTAAGGCAGGAGCATCTTCAATGTGTCCTAAATGCAAAATAGAGGTGGGTACTCTTGTACATTGTCTGTGGACTTGTCAGAAAATCCGCAGATACTGGACTAAAGTGGCAAATACCCTGACAGAAATTTTAGGAACGGAAATTAGGGTGGACCCTGTATCTCTCCTTTTGGGCTTTTCGAACCTCTCATCTCTGGATATGCATGGGAAGAGACTATTTTCTATTCTCTCTTTCTGTGCAAGGAAAAATATTTTGGTGAACTGGGTGGCTGAGGGCCCCCCTGGACTTTCAAATTGGCACAGATTAATTATGGAATATATCCCCCTTGACTTCCTCACAAATATGGTGCACCGAAAGACTGAATTATTTTATAAAATATGGCAGCCCTTTTTGAATTATATAAATGCAGATATTTCGGCTATCCTAACAAGGGCTTTTATTTAGTGAAGATTTCAGACCGGGCTGCTCCGGGGCCCCTTGGGAGAGGAATCCTGCACGAATACGGGTTTTATTATATTTGATGTTTAGACATTCCGAGCATGTAAGAGACTTAGGTATACACTCTGGTTAGTTATAGGTTAGATTAGTAGAAAGTTGAGGTTTTTTTTTCTTTCTTTTTTCGTTTCTTTTTTTTTCTTTTTTTGTTTTCTTTCTTTCTCTTTTCTTTGTTAAATTATGACTATTGTATATATGATTTAATTGTACATCAATGTTTGTATTTGAGAGATTTGTTTATTTTTGTAAATTTGCAAAAATGTTAAATTTCAATAAAAATATCTACAAAAAAAAAGAGACCTGGATAGAATGGTTGTGGAGGTGATGTTTCCACTTGTAGGAGAGACTAGGACCCGAAGGCACAGCCTCAGATTGAGAGGATGACCCTTTAGAACGGAGGCAGGGGGTGGTAATCTGTGGAAGTCATTGTCACAGAGAGCTGTGGAGGCCAAGTCATTCAGTGTATTTAAGACAGAGATGGATAGATTCTTGATTGGTAAGGGGATCGAAGGATAAGGAGAGAATACAAAAGAATGTGTTTGAGAAACATATCAGCTATGACCAAATGTTAGAGCAGGTTCGGTGGGTCAAATGGCCATATTACCAAGTTAGGATGGTGAAGCTGATGGTGTTCCCATGTGTCTGCTGTCTTTATACTTTAAGATGGAAGTGGTCGTGGGTTTGGAAGGTGCCATCTAAGGATTTTTGGTAAATTTCTGCAGTAGATAGTTTCTGCAGTATTTCTGTAGATAGCACACAGTGTTTGTCCTGAGTGCCTCTGGTGGAGGGAGTGAATGCTTGTGAACGTGGTACCAATCAAGCGGGCTCCTTTGTCCTGCATGATGTCAAGCTCCTACAGTGTTGTTGAAGCTGCACCCATCTAGGCAAGTGGGGAGTATTCCATCACACTCCTGACTTGTGTCTTGTAGATAACAGAAAGGCTTTGGGGAATCAGGAGATGAGTTATTGACTGCAGTATTCTTAGCCTCCGACCTGCTCTTGTAACCACTGTCTTTATGTGGTGAGTCAAGTTGAGTTTCTGGTAATTATCAGGACGTTGATAGTGGATGGCAACACCATTGAACATCAAGGGGTGGTGGTTACATAGTCTTTTATTGGAGATGGTCATTGCCTGGCATTTGTTCACCATGAATGTTCTTACTTGCCACTTGTCAGCCCATGCCTGGATATTATCCAAATCGCAATGCATTTGGATATGGGCTGCGCAGAGCTAAGAAGTCACGACTGCTGCTGAACACTGTGCAATCATCAGTGAACATTCCTACTTCTGACCATATGATGGAGGGAAGGTCATTGATGAAGCAGCTGTGGGTGGGCCTAGGACACCACCCTGAGGAACTCCTGCAGAGATGTCCTGGAGCTGAGACGACTGACCTCCAACAACCACAACCATCCTCCTATGTGACAGGTATGACTCTAAACAATGCAAGTTTGCCTGTTGACATCCAGTTTTGCTGGGGCTCCTTATGAACATTCTCAGTCAATAAATAGAAGTCTGCTGATGGAGAGAGATGGTGTGACTGCAGTGCTAAGTGGAGTATTTAGCATCCTCAGCATAAATACTATCCCTTACCAGTGACCTTCAGTTCTGATGCAGGGTGACTGAACTCAAAACGTTAACCCTGTTATCCCTCGACAGCTGCTGCCAGACCTGCTGTGTTTCTCCAGCACATGCTGTTTTTATTTTGTATTGGGAATTTAGCAAGGAATGGGACTTTGCAAGGACAAATAAGAATGCGGAATACAGGGTTAACGGAAGGGTTCTTAGTAAGGTGGAGGAGCAGAGGGATCTTGGGGTATATGTTCATAGCTCTTTGAAAGTTGCCACTCAGGTGGATAGAGCTTGTAAGAAGGCCTATGGTGTATTAGCATTCATTAGCAGAGGGATTGAATTCAAGAGTCGTGAGGTGATGTTGCAGCTGTACAGGACCTTGGTAAGGCCACATTTGGAATACTGTGTGCAGTTCTGGTCGCCTCACTTTAGGAAAGATGTGGAAGCTTTGGAGAGGGTGCAGAGGAGAATAAGTTGTACCTGGGGAAAAAGTCTCTGACTGTCTACTCTATCTATTCCCCTGTATTGTTCTATGTTCTATGTTCTATGTAATGGTAGTCCCGAGAGAAAAACCAGCGAGCTTTGGAATCGAAATACTGGTCACACTGCAGCACTGAAGTATAGCAGACAAGTCACATCATTCGCACGTTTGATTGGGTTTTCTCCCTTTTGGGAAATGAGGAACTTGCCAAAATACAGGGTAAAATAAAAGGGGGTATGAAAGGGGGGGGGGGGGGGGGGGGCATGAGAAAGACGGTCAGCATTTGCATGGTTATTTGACCAGGTCTGCATCCCAACTTACTGTAGGGCTGGGAAAGTCAGTGGGGCCCTCATCTCCTTAGAGGAATGACCTGAAGGATTACGGATGTCACACCGCTGTTCAGAAAAAGAAAGACACATGCCATAATTTTGTTTTGGAGGGAGGGAATAATTTGTTCAAGCCTGTGTCTTTAAAATGTTTGCACAGCTGCAACACACACAGTTACCTGAAAGAGCTGACACTTGCATGGCCTCTGTGGGAACACAAGTGACTGCATAGCTGAGTATATCTGAGGGAACACTGAGGGAGGGGTAACCAGGCAATGACCCGCCGGCTCATTTAAGATCTGCGACGATAAATTCCCAGAAACTGAAGAAAACCAACAGCGTGGACTTGTTGGGGGAAAATTATATCTAACATTGTGTTTCTGATGAGAGGTGTCCCATCAAGAGTATTCTGTCTGCATGTATCGCTACCTGGTAAGGCAACTGTACCATTCAAGATCGGAGACAGTTACAGAGTGTGGTGAACTCGGCCCAGACAATCACAAAGGCCAACCTCCCATCTATAGAATCCATCTCCCAGGCCCGCTGTCAAGGAAAGGCTGCCAACATTCTCAAAGATCCATCCCATCCTGGCAAGGCTTTTCTACAACCTCTACCATCGGGGAGAAGGTACAGAAGCCTGAACACACACACACACACACCAACCGGTTTCAAATAGTTTCTATCTTACTGTTGTTAGAATACTGAATGGACTCACAAACTCTTAACACTCACCAGTACCTGTGTTTTTGTTTTTGCCGCTGTTTACCTATTATTTACTTATCTATGCGACTTAACTCTGTGATCTGTCGGTATTGCTCATAAGACAAAGCTTTTCCCTGTGCCTTGGTACACGTGACAATAAATTCAATTCAATTCAATTCAGTTGATGAGATGACAAGGCAGATAAAGGCAAAGATTGTTGATATTGCGTGGACAGATTACAACAGGAAATAGACAAAATTCTTTCATGGGATGTTGATGTAACTGGCAGGGTTAGGATTTTATTAGCCATCCTTAATTGCCCTGGAGTGGAATGTGTCTCACGAGGCCACTGTAGTGGACAGTAAGAGTCAACGTTGCTGTGGGTCTGGAGTCACGTGTAGGCCAGACTGGGTAAGGATGGCAGATTTTCTCCCCTAAACGATATTGCGTTTTTAAAACAATCGATGATGCTTGTCACTGTAACAGTTTGTAGATTTGCTTTCAATTTTAGATTTTATGAATTGATTTTAAATTTTCCTGAATGCCACCAGGGGATTTGAATTCACATCCCTCAGGCACTATTTGGAGATTATCTGTCCAGTAACAGAAGCGCTGTCTCCCATTGATTAGACCTATTAATAAAAGTGAAGTCTTTAAGTAAAAGGAGCCCAAAGAGGCAAAGGAATTGGAAACAGCAAGGCCTGATAATCATTTAGTTATAAATAAAATATTGCTGATATTGAAGATCTGAAATATAAAACAAAATGCTGGAGAAACACCAAACTCGATTTCTCTTCCTGCATTTGTTTCGCCAGAACCTTGTGTTTTTATTGTAGTGAACGGCTGTGAGGGGTTTTTTTTGTATCAGAGAGAACAGAAAGATAGAGTTGTCCCAATCATGAAAACAGCACCACTGCAGTTTTCGAAGTCTAAAAATGCTTTGGACTTGAGAGTACAGGACTCAGTTTCAAAATGAGACATTAGGGGGTAATGTTTCACAGATCCCTGAGGTCAGCAGAGCACATGCACAGGATAGTTAAGAAGGCACTTGCTTTCATCAGTCGAGACACAGAGTATAAGAGCAAGGAGGCAATGTTGGAGATGTGCAGAGCAATGGTCAGGCCTCAGCTGGAGGACTGTGTGCAACTCCAGTCACCTCACCACAGGAAGGATGTGACAGCACTGGAGGGTGGACAGGAGAGGTTCTCCAGGATGTTGCCTGGCATGGAGTAATTGAGTTATAAGGAGGCACTAGGTAGGCTTGGATTGTTTCCATCTTAAGCAGGGAAGACTGGGGCAGGGTACATGATTGAAGCGTATGAAATTATGAGGAATATGGACAGGGTGATTAGACAGCAGCTGTTCCCCTTGCTTGAGGGGTCATTCACGAGGAGGCATAGCTTTAGGGTAAGGGGCAGGAGATTTAGAGGGGACTTGGGAAAATCCTTTTCACTCAGCCGGTGATGGAATGCATTGCCTGGGAAGGTAATGGAGGCTGTAAACCTTACATCCTTTAACAAAAATGAGCACTTCAAATATGATAGGATATGGGACAAGTGCAGGAAATTGGGACTAACACACCTTCAGTGTTAGTTATTGTGGATGGGCTGAAGGGCCTTTTCTGTATTGTATGAATTGATGAAAGTCAACAGTGAGATTGATGAAAACAGACATCAAGAGGACACAGACAGACTGCTGGGATTGACAGGCACGCCATCAATGTACTTCCAGGCAGCGATGTGGGAGGTGGAGCATTTTGGGGGAACAAATGAAAAGAAATAATAAGTGTTTCAAAAAAGTACAGTTTTAAAGGCAGATGTGTGAACATCTTTGTGGGCGGGGGGAACGGTGTTGTACAAATGTCTATAAAAATGGCAGTCCCAGCTGAACAAAGCACTTACAATTTCCTCATGGATAGACAGAAAGTACAGTATAGAGGATCAGAACTGAACAAAACCAACCCCACCGCCCCTTAAAGAACTGCGGATGCTGGAAATCAGAAGAGCAAAGAGAAACTGCTAGAAAAGCTCAGCAGCATCTGTAGAGGGAGATTAGAGTTACTGTTTTGGGCCCAGCAACCCTTCTTCAGAACTGATGGTAACTAGGAAAGGGTAAATATTTGTACAGAAGATGGGGGGTGAGTAAAAGATAGGTGGAGATCAAGCCCAAAGAGAGAGAGTAAGAGTTGGACAGTCAAAGGGCTGGGTAAATGTCAGATGGGGGAACTGAATGGCCGCTAATGGGGACAGTTAATGGCTGACAATGTGATAACAAGGCCTGGAGTTTGGGGATAGAGGTAAGGACTTGGGAGAAAGTGCGTCAAGCCCTAAAATTGTAAAACTCGATGTTAAGTTCTGAAGAGTTCCCAAATATAAAATGTTCCAGCCAGAAGACCACCTGCATAAAAAAACCATCAATCCTCTTTAGAAAAGTCATTTGACCTGAAACGTTAACCTTGGATTTCTCTCCACAGATGCTGCTGGACTTGCTGCACGTTTCCAGCAATAGCAGCAGAGATAATCCAGGTAATTATAGACCAGTGAGCCTGACGTCAGTGGTAGGAGAGCTGCTAGAGAAAATAATGAGGGTTAGGATCAGTTTTGTGCAGGGAAGGTCTTGTCTTACAAACCTAAAAGAATTCTTTGAACAAGTGACAAAGATGATTGATGAAGGAAGGGCTGTAGATGTCATATACATGGACTTCACTAAGGTGTTTGATAAGGTTCCCCATGGTAGGCTGATGGAGAAGGTGAAGTCACATGGGGTCCAGGGTGTACTAGCCAGATGGATAGAGAACTGGCTGAGCAACAGGAGACAGAGAGTAGTAGTGGAATGGAGTTTCTCAAAATGGAGAAAGGTGACCAGTGGTGTTCCACAGGGATCTGTGCTGGGACCACTGTTGTTTGTGAAGCACATAAATGTTCCGGAGGAAGGTATACATGGTCTGATTAGCAAGTTTGCAGATAACACTGAGATTGGTGGAGCAGTAGATAGTGAAGGAGACTGTTAGAGAATGCAGCAAAATATAGATAGTTGGATGGAGAGTTGGGCAGAAAAATGGCAGTCGGGGCAAATGCAAGGTGATGCATTTTGGAAGATCCAATTCAAGAGCAAACTACACAGTAAATGGAAAGGTCCTGGGAAAAACTGATGTACAGAGAGATCTAGGTGTTCAGGTCCATTATACCCTGAAGTTGACAATGCAGGTCCATAGGGTGGTCCTCTATTAAAGGATTGGACACTTTGGAGGCAGGAAGCATGTTTCTGCTGATGGGTGAGCCCCAAACCAGAGGACACAGTTTAAAAATAAGGGATAGGCCACTTAGAACAGAGTTGAGGAGAAACTTCTTCACCCAGTGAGTGGTGGGTGTGTGGAATGCTCTGCCCCAGAAGGCTGAGGAGGCCAAGTCTCTGGATACTTTCAAGAAAGAGTTGGATAGAGCTCTTAAGGATAGTGGAATCAAGGGTTATGGGGATAAGGCAGGAACAGGATACTGATTAAGGATGATCAGCCATGATCGTAATGAATGGTGGTGCTGGCTTGAAGGGCAGAATGGCCTACTCCTGCACCTATTGTCTATTGACTATAGTCTATTGTCAAGAAGGCATACAGTATGCTTTCTTTCATCAGACGAGGTATTGAGCACAAGAGTTGGCAGGTCATGTTACAGTTGTATAGGACTTTGGTTTGACCACATTTGGAATACTGCATACAGTTCTGGTCTCCACATTCCCAGAAGAATGTGGATGCTTTGGAGAGGGTGAAGAAGAGGTTCACCAGGATGTTGCCTGGTATGGAGGGTGCAGCTATGAAGAGAGGTTGAGGAGATTAGGATTATTTTCATTCGAAAGACAGAGGTTGAGGAGGGACCTGATAGAGGTCTTCAATATTATGAGAGGTGTAGGGAGGGTGAAAGAAGCTTTTTCTCCAAAGTGGCGGACTCAATTACTGAGGTGAGAGAAGAAACGTTGCAGGGAGATATGCATAACAAGATCTTTATGCAGAGGGTGGTGCGTGCTTGGAACATGTTGCCGGGGAGGTGATAGAAGTGGGCATGATAGCCTCATGTAAGATGTATCTAGACAGATACATGAATGGGCAGGGAGCAGAGGGATATGGACCCTTAGAAAATAGGCAACAGGTTTATATAGAGGATTTGGATCAGCGCAGACTTGGAGGGCCAAAGGGGCTGTTCCTGTGCTGTAATTTTCTTTGTTCTTTGTAAGAGGATAGGAAGTCATGCCAAATCTGGGCAAGGCAAAAGGTCAGCCCTTGATGGAGTACCGTGCCACATTTTCCCAACCCCTAGAGACAAAATTGGATGGGTGGGTGCAGGCAGAACAAAGGACAGCGTAGGAGTGTGGGTGGGGAAGCTGTGGTGGGGCTTCTGGCCACACTCCTCCTCCCAGAGACCTCTGCCATGATGCCAGGCAGCCACATTGAGGCCTTCCAGGCTGCAAGGAGGGATGTTTTTCAGACTCACCGGGTGAGTAAAGAGGGCACCCAACATCCACGCCCCCTTCCTCACAATCACATGCAGCAGCACCCACTTTGTCTGGTTGGATCTTCAGAGCTGCCATAACTGCCCGCTGTCCTGATTAAGATGGCACACTCAGAGGCCACCTCTGGGAAGACAGTGCCAATGCATGTGCTGCAGGCAATGCCAGGCTAGTGACCCTCCATTTGGTCCAAAGGTGGCAGGAAGACCCAGTCCATTGTGCCTGTCCCCAGAGAGGGTTTGCCTCCCACTGTCGTGCATTGGCATCTCCAGGATCCACGACAGCGAGACTCTTGAGACAGCACCTTGCAAACCCACGACCACTTCCATCAAGAAGGACAAAGGGCAGCAGATAAGTGGGAAGACCACCATCAGGGCCCCCCTCCATGCCACTCAACATCCTGTCTCTTTACTGTCTGTGGGTCAAAATCCTGGAATTCCCTCCCCAGTTATGGGTCAACCCCCAGCAGGTGGAGTGCAGCGGTCAGGAAGGCAGCTCACCCCTACCTTCTCATGGGGTGCCCAGGGACAGGTAAGAAATGCTGGGCCCAACCAGCGATACCCACCTCCTGCGAACGAATGAAATTTTCATCACAATGTCTCCGGGGCGATGGGATCTCAGTGACATTTATAGATCGGGGGAACCGGGGTTGGAGAACTGAGAAAGCTAAAGAGTGGCGTTCAAAATCATGGAGGGGAGTATGTGCATTGGCAGAAGGGTGTCGGCAAGAAGATTAGTATTCCACTTGTCGAGAAGGTGGCTATGAGAGGTTTTTTTTTTCAAAAGAATTATCTTGTGAAGCAGAGTCAGTTGAAGATTAGAATGAGAACTGTGTGTTCAATTAAGACTTACTGATGTGTAGCAACATAGCTCCTCTTCACAATGCAGGCAATGAAGTAGGATAAAGAATGTTGATACCATCTGCTCATTTCTTTCCGGGGTAATGACTTCCAGACTATCCACCGCTCACACTGAATCCCAATGCCTGCTGAGAGCTCTCCAGGCACTTGAGTTGTATCTGAGAGAGGCCTCCTTCTCTCAGCTCACCTCTCTTTCTGAATCGAGGCAACTTTCTTCATCTCAGTGCTACAATGTTTGAGATGCAGAGAGAGAAGTGAGTAAAGCTGGAGTTTAGTACAAAGCTGGGGCGAGGTGGGGGGGTAACAAATTCATTGCTGCCCTCTGCCCTCAGATGATGCAACAGGCTGGTTCCAGATTACTTTTGAGCTGCCAGTAATTATAGCACTGACCATCCACTCTCCCTGGAGTAACACCTCTCACTGTGCTCATCTGCGGTTTTATGTCTTCTACAGCTGTGTCCAGCCTATTACAGGCAACCCATGTTTCATCCTTTCATAGCCAGGGTAGACTGGACACCTACTCGCAGAGTGCTCTAGAGAACAGCTCTAGGACATCCGCACCAATCAACCCTACCGCCCCGTGGCTGAATATTTCAACTCCCCCTCCCACTCTGCCAAGGACATGCAGGTCCTGGGCCTCCTCCATCGCCACTCCCTTACCACCCGATGCCTGGAGGAAGAATGCCTCATCTTCCACCTCAGGACCCTTCAACCCCAGGGCATCAATGTGGATTTCACCAGTTTCCTCATTTCCCCCTCCCCCCATCTTACCCTCGTTCCAACCTTCCAGCTCAGCACCGTCCCCATGACCTGTCCTACCTCCCAATCTCCCTTCCCACCTATCCACTCCACCCTCCTCTCCGGCCTATCACACTTACCCCCACTGCCATCCACCTATCGCACTCCCAGCTACCTTCTCCCCAGCCCCACCCCCTCCCATTTATCTCTCCAACCCTGAGGCTCCCAGCCTCATTCCTGATGAAGGGCTCCAGCCCAAAATGTCGATTTTCCTGCTCCTCGGATGCTGCCTGACCTGCTGTGCTTTTCCAGCACCACACTCTCACCCAACATGAAAACTAGGGTTGGAATCCTCCAGGGATCTGAATGACGTGAGAATCAGGTGAGATGTCCAGTGAGGTCCATCTGAACATCAGCAGCGACTCGCTTTGCCTTTTCTGCGTCTGCAGAGTGGTGTGATGAGTTTCTTAAGAAGCTCTGGGAGGAGGAGTAGGCCAATCAGCCTCTCGGACCTGCTCCATCATTTAATATGTTGGTGATTGATCTATGTCCACACTGCCTTCCTACCCAGTCTCCATAACCCTTCAACCCATTACTAATTAAAAATGTCTCCTCCTTAAGTTTACTCAGTGTCTCATCATTCACCGCACTCTGAGGGAATGAATTCCACAGATTCATGACCTTTTTGAGAGAAGTAAATCCTCCTCATCTCTTGTTTTAAATCTGCTACCCTTATCTTAAAACTAGGGCTTCTCGTTTTAGACTGCCCCACATCGGGAACTTCCTTTCTATATTGACTTTGTTAATCTTAACATCTTACTTACCTCAACAAGATCTTCTTTCATTTTCCTAAGCTCCAGAGAGCATAGGCCTGAACTACTTATAGTATCCCGACAGTGTAGAAATAGGCCATTCGGCCCAACAAGTCCACACTGATTCTCCAAAGAGCATCACACTCAACCCCCGACCATATCCCTGTAACCTTGCATTTCCCATGGCTAACTGGCCTAACCTACACATGCCTGGACTATGAACAATATAGCAAGGCCAATCCACCTAACCTGCCCAACTTTGGACTTGTGGGAGGAAACTGGAGCACTCAGAGGAAACCCACGCAGACCCAGGGAGAATGTGCAAACTCCACACAGACTGAGGGTGGAATTGAACATGGGTCCCTGGTGCTATGAGGCAGCAGTGCTAACCACTAAGCCACCAGCCCCTTTCTCAATCTCCCATTGTAAGAAAATAAACCCTTATCTCTGCAAAATCTCTTGCTAGGCAATGGCAAGTAAGAAATGGAGGGTTTGGGGGAATTAAAAGGTATTAAGGGACAAAGAAGCACATGGTGAGGTCAGTACAGGAGAGAGAGAGAGAGAGAGAGAGAAATAAACTGACACCACAGAGAACCTGCACAGTTCCTGCCTTTGCTGTTTGAATCCATGTATCGCTGGACATCGGAGTGCGTCTGGGAAAATTAACAAACAGTGAAAGTGCCCAACTCACCTTGGTCAAATCCAGATTTCTATCTTCAAAATGCACCAAATAAGTATGTCAAGGATTCGTGATATGGAATTAATCAGTGGGTAGAATGCTTTTTGGAGTGTCAGTGCATACTTAATGGGCCGAATGGTCTCTTTCCATAGGGATTCAGTAACCAACTACCAGTGTTGCTCAGCCCCAAACAGTATCTCAAGGCATGATGCGTAGCTGCCAGCAACAAGCACCCTTTGTCTACAGACATTGGCATCTAATAGGACCTTGAGGAACCACAGACCCTGTCTAGCAGAGCCCACCAGCAGCTCAGACTGAAAGGCAGATGCAAGGATACTTTGTGTGTAGGGACAGGCACCCAGCTCATCAACTGGGGCAGGCTTCATCAAAGGGCTGCTGGCTTGCTCTCTTTGTGCTCACTCGCGGAGTATTGAGCTGCATTTTTGCAACATCCATGCCTTACTCGGGTGATTCTTAGGCCGAGTTAGCACAGGCACCATAAATCAAACGGTGTGTTTTTGTGGTATACCATCCGTATGCTACATCCACCTGGTGTGTGGAATTCTTATTCCAACACCAGACCCTGCCCTACATCAATTCCAGTTAAATAAGTGTTTCAACATTTCAAGTGGCGCTCCTAACTGGTGATTTGTTTGTGCTGGTGTCGGGAGACATTTCCCAAATCAACCTGCTCAGAGATGTTAACACACATCTCAGCAGCATGTGGGTCCTGAATGCAGGCCTCTTGGCTCAAAGGGACAGACCCTACGGGATTATATGCAGCAGCCCAAGTGGAACTCTTGTCATGCAGTGTGTTACGACGCAGGGTAAACCCTCCTGCTTAATTTATACCAGCTACACAGAAAAGATTTATCCTGTGCAGTAATCTGTGAAAATTCGAGAGGCCAAGTACTGTTTAAAATAAAGATTAACAGCTTCATTTCTTAAAGTATAACAGAGAATATCTTGTATCTCCCCTTCTATAATACTAGTCCGGTAAAATCCCCAATTAAGATTTACTGAAAAATTCAAATTTCAAAACAATCCAACTGTCGAATCGTCTCTTTGCAGATTGGCTCTCCAAGTCGGTGGTAACTCTGGTGGTCTATGCAAACTCCTTCTCTAGACAGGTACCTCTCAGGCAGTTCTGACTAGCAGTCTAGATCTGTAGATCTTGTGGCAGTTCTCCTCCCAATTGTTCAATTTTCCCCAGTCTTATTACCCCAAAGCATCGAATTATGCCATTTACTTTTAATATTATCAATACACTCAATTCAAACTTGATTGGAGTTTGGTATTTTTGGGGGGCTATAATTTAAACTGGTTGGCCTAATTTGAATCTGTTTTTGTCTCCAGGCAACCAGTTAGACTAACTGCTGGAGCACATGTTACATTGTGTCTTGTTGAGAACACTTGGTGCTGTTTTGTAGTTCTGCTAGCTTTTAACTTTCTTAATGGTACAGTACACCCACAACATCATAACAAGTGATAGTATCCATACCTCTCAGCTAGAGGCCTGCATTCATATTATATATATAGAGCACCTGTCTGTCTTCTAGGTACATACCAAAGATCCATGGAACTATTTTAAAGAGAGGCAGGGGTTTACCTGTAGTATCCTGGCCAATATTTATACACTAAGCAAGTGGCAAGAACAGTTTATCTGTCTATTATTGACTGACAGTTGAATGATGACTTATTGTCACTTGTACTCTGCATTGAACAACACGATAAAATACAGAGGAAAGCTTCAACTATTGCCACAATCCGCTGCCATTTTGAACAGTTTAAGAATGCAAGGATAGAGCTGAAAGAGAGTCCATCTTGCTCTGCCATGAGCTCTGAGTTAGCTCACTTATGGCACCTGCACTGCTACCCCTCCCCCCAATGATTTACTGCTGCCTGCGCCAGCGTAGGAGTCACCACTTTTCAGGCTCCGTCCCTTCATCGCTGGGCCCCCATCACTAATGGGCCACGGATGGTGGGTGTCATGCTGGACTCACACTCACCAATAACCAGGAGTCCCCACTCCAGGCCTAACGCAACCAGGAGTCCCCACTCCAGGCCTAACGCAACCAGGAGTCCCCACTCCAGGCCTAACGCAACCAGGAGTCCCCGCTCCAGGCCTAACGCAACCAGGAATCCCCGCTCCGGGCCTAACACAACCAGGAGTCCCCGCTCCGGGCCTAACACAACCAGGAGTCCCCACTCCAGGCCTAACGCAACCAGGAGTCCCCGCTCCGGGCCTAACACAACCAGGAGTCCCCACTCCGGGCCTAACGCAACCAGGAATCCCCACTCCAGGCCTAACGCAACCAGGAATCCCCACTCCAGGCCTAACGCAACCAGGAATCCCCACTCCAGGCCTAACGCAACCAGGAGTCCCCACTCTGGGCCTAACGCAACCAGGAGTCCCTGCTCCGGGCCTAACACAACCGGGAGTCCCCACTCGAGGCCTAACGCAACCAGGAGTCCCCGCTCCGGGCCTAACACAACCAGGAGTCCTCACTCCGGGCCTAACGCAACTAGGAGTCCCCACTCCAGGCCTAACGCAACCAGGAGTCCTTGCTCCGGGCCTAACACAACCAGGAGTCCCCACTCCAGGCCTAACGCAACCAGGTGTCCCCACTCCGGGCCTAACACAACCAGGAGTCCCCACTCCGGGCCTGCCACAACCAACAACCAACAGTCATACTTAGGAGAAAATGAGGACTGCAGATGTTGGAGATCAGCGTCGAGAATGTAGTCCTGGAAAAGCACGACTGGTCAGGCTGCATCCAAGGAGCAGGAGAATCGATGTTTCGGGTATACGCCCTTCATCAGGAATGAGGCTTGAGGGTCGGGGCTGAGAGATAAATGGGAGGGGGGGTGTTTGGGGGAAGGTAGCTGGGAAAGTGATAGGTGGATGAAGGTGAGGGAGAGGGTGATAGGTCACAGGGGGGGAGTGATGGGCAGGTCCGGAGGGCGGTGTTGATAGGAGCCTTGGGACTGGGATAATGTGGGGGGAGGGAAAATGAGGAAACTGGTGAAATCCATATTGATCCCATCTGGTTGCAGAGCCCCAAGGCGGAATATGAGGCATTCTGCCTCCAGACGTCGGGTGGTAAAGGCTTGGCAGTGGAGGAGGCCCAGGACCTGCACGTCCTTGATGGAGTGGGAGGGGGAGTTGAAGAGTTCAGCCGCAGGGCGGTGGGGTTAGTGGGTGTGGGTGTCCCAGAGATATTCTCTGAAATGACCACACCGGGTGTGATGGATGCAGTAGATGTCATTGGTAGAGATGCAGGTAAATTTCCGATGGATGTGGAAGGAATCCATCAGAAATGTACCTGTACCTCTCCCAATGTCATCTACTGCATCTGTTACACCCAATGTGGCCTTCTCTACATCGGGGAGACAGGATGCTTTCTTGCGGATCGTCTCTGGGATACCCGCACCCACCAACCCCATGCCCGCAGTTGAATACTTCAACTCCCCCTCCCACTCCATTAAGGACATGCAGGTCCTGAGCCTCCTCCACCGCCAAACCCTTACCACCCGACGTCTGGAAGAGGAGCCCCTCATATTTCGCCTTGGGACCCTGCAACCACACGGGATCAATGTGGCTTTCAACAACTTCCTCATTTCCCCTCCCCCCACATTATCCCAGTCCCAAACCTCCAACTTGGCCCTGCCCTCCAGACCTGTCCATCACTCCACCCTCTGACCTATCACCTTCTCCCTCACCTTCATCCACCCATCGCTATCCGAGCTACCTGTCCCCAAACTCCACCCACGCTCCCATTTATCTCTCAGCCCCGACCCTCAAGCTTCATTCCTGATGAAGGGCTTGTGTCCGAAACGTCGATTCTCCTGCTCCTCAGATGCTGCCTGACCTGCTATGTTTTTCCAGCACTACACTCTCGAGTCAGACTTAGGAGTCTAGATCTGCAAGATGGTGTTTCACTCTTAACTGCCCTCTGAAATAACTGAGTAAATCAGTCAGGTGAAGGACAATTAGGGATGAGCAACCTCTGGCCTCGCTACTAATGCCCCGTGAAAGAATAGAAAGAGAAAATGGTATTTACTTTGATGATCTACTATTGCTAAACCAATCCACACATGCTTGGGGTACTAATCTAAGATTATCTCCAATGTTTAGCTTTTTAATTAAAAATGTCTGAAGTGTTGCCAATAATCAGACAGCTGCTGCAGTTCTAAGTCTGCTTCTATTATCTTCATAGAATCCCTACAGTGCAGACAGAAGCCGTTCGGACCATTGAGCTTGCACTGACTCTTGCAAAGAGCATCCTACCCTATCCCTGTAACCCTGCATTTCCCATGGTTAACCCACCTAACCTGCACAACGCTGGATGCTATGGGGCAATTTAGCGCAGCCAATCCACCCTAACCTGCACATCTTTGGACTGTGGGAGGAGCACTCAGAGGAAACCCAGGGAAAACTCCATGCAGGCAGTCGCCCGAGAGTGAGGTTGAATCCAGATCCCTGGCACTATGAGGCAGCAGTGCTAACCACTGAGCCATGCTATTTTTGGGGCAGCTCAATTCACAGTCTCACCACCAACTTGTCGAAGTGCTATCGTTCTGTGTCAAGTGATAGCAATCTTCAGTTGGCGACCATTACAAAATTCAGAGTGGAAGACTGTCTACTGCTCTTTTCTCCAATGTTCCCTCCAGCTTGAAATGCAGTCCAAATGCTGATGAGCCTTATATTGAAAAGAAGTATAAAGCCAAGTGAAGTTATCTTGAAAGAATTACGTCCCACCCTCTCTTCTTTCAGTTAGGTAATTGACTTTGAGAAACCCCAGGGCACTTAAAATGAAGAGCGTTCAATCTTTTTTAATGGAGTTTATGTCATATTTAACACAAATTAGAATGGAGTTTGAAATCTAAATAGCTGGTTATATTCCTTCTTTAAATCTTCCCAGTTCATTTCTCCTTGACCAGGAACAGTAACAAAAAAGCCATCGATAAATAAAGCCCCTTTAAATTGATGAACTGCAAAGGACAGCTGTATTAATCTGATACTGTAAATTCAATTGCAGAGCCAGCCAGCGTCTATATAAAACAGAGTAACTCATAAATATGGAAGACAGACAATAATTAAGCCATTTTAGCCAGAACACCCAAGTTGATGTTGTATTCACTGATCTCAACTAATCATGCAGTAAGAGTGTTATAATGAATCCCTGACCAAAACAAGGAGGAAGTATTTCAGCTATTACCAGATTGACATTAAGTTTGAAGATTTTTTAACCAAAGCAGAAACACATAAGTTATGAGATGGATCAAAGACGGTGTTGGTTAACTGAGTTTCCAAAAATAGTTTCAGATGGCTAACTGGTAGCGGGCAGGAGATGGGGCGTGAGGTTAGAAGCAAAGTCGATCCAATTCAGAGCAGCAGAGGGTATGAACTGAGCTGTAGGGCATGGCGCGTGGCGCAGTTAGCAATGCTGCCACAGAGCACCAGGGACCCGGTTGACCATCTGTGTGGAGTCTACACACTCTCACCATGCCTGCTTCCTCCAGGTGCTCTGGTTTCCACCAACAGTCTAAAGATGTGCGGGTCAGCTGGATTGGCCATGCTAAAATGCCTATAATATGCAAACTAAGTGGGCTAGGTATTAGAGATGCTGAGTTACAGGGATGGAGAGGGGAGAGTCTGCGTGGGATGCTCTTCCAAAAGGCCTGCTTCCACACTGTAGGGATTCTATGACTCTAACATGTTGCATCCAATGCATAGAAGGGTCTGAAGTTGAATATGCATTCTAGACAACAGAGCCAATAGATATTGACAGGGAGTCAGATACTATCTGAATGGATTTACAGCAGGTCAGGTTGCAAATAATATCATTCTGAATGCATTGAAGTTTGTGGAAGTTGTGTTTTGGGATATGCAGAGATTGTAGACACCATTCCTGATGAAGGGCTTTTGCCCGAAACGTCGATTTTCCTGCTCCTCGGATGCTGCCTGACCTGCTGTGCTTTTCCAGCACCACTCTAATGTAGACCAGATTCCCTATGTATGGGAGGGTTATCACAAATGATTTCAGAACGCCTCCAGTCTGATAGCACCACTTCAGTTGTTGTCACTCTATAACCACGGCTATGATCTAACTCTCAGAACTGTGACTAGTCAACAAATGCACAATCAAACAACAAATAATTCAACAATTGAACTTTTTCTCCCTTGTAAAATGAAAGGACCTTCACTTAAATCATCAGCCAACAAATTGTAAACTGCAAGACCTGATGCAACGTCTGTTTTCTCTCAGTACACAAGAGTTGCTAATGGCAGTCTCTCAGAAATTGATCTGTGATTCTGCTTAATCAGCTTCACGGAGGCAGATGATCAACTCTGAGTGATCCACGGGATTCTAGCCTCATGATCACTATCCTCCAAATCTTGCCTGCTATGGAGAGTTTCCCATGCCACAATGTGCCTTCGTTTAACAGCAATATGTCGCACTGAGCAACTGTTTGACCTGCTTTTGGTACGATGCAAATTTGTGGACACTATTTGGCTGTTTAATGCAAGCCCGATTTCCAATACTATGGTTTCCTGCAGTGTGTGCAGCTGACAAAGTATCCTTTTGCTTTCCCTGTTACTATATGATTCCTTCTTCTGCTCACACTGACATTCCTGTTAAAGAGAAGCATTTAATTGTTACAGCAAATGTAATAACCATCGCCCATTGGCATCCTTAATGAGCTGTTTCCAAAATGGGATTTGCTGTTAGTAAAGGCAAGGGGCTGCAATTTGATTCCAGTCAGTTCATGAAGGTCCTAGAAGGCTACAGAACTCATCTGAGCCTGCTAACACACTATACAGACTCATCTCAATGGAGTCTTCCATTGGATTAATGCATAATGAAATGGGAACATTGTCAGATGCAATTATTGAGATTTATTTTGGCTCCTATTGAAGCCCTCAAGCATTCTTTCATGCCTAGAGTACACCTTAGGGCAGGGTAAACATAGGCGCTGGGAAAATCGTTCGAGAAGGCAAGTGCAAATCCACGTTGTCTTGCAACATAGGCTCAGCGAAGCTCCTTCACATATTAATTGCTTCTCATCTACTCCAGCTTTCATTTCCATATACACTGGATACTAGTCCTGCCTAAAGACAAACAAGGAGACAGAGAGATGAAAGCATACAACATAGTGTTATAGTCTAAAGGAATGCCTGGGATCTAACAGAATGAGGGAACAGGGTTGGGTATATTTATTAAGTTGAATTAGGGTTTGATTATAAATACAGGGAGCTGGGGTGTGGATTTCATGAAGTATAGCTAATTGAAATAAAGTTCTCATATAAAAGTGTGGAGTTGGCACTGTGTTTATATAAAGTTGACTTTTGGAGTATATCATTTGTAGAGATAATGTTGAGTCAAAAGGTAAAGTGCAAATTATTGTTCACTCTTGTTTTCTGAAAATTAGCCTTTTGACCAGCGAAGGAATGAAGTTACAATGTGGATCTGGGTTACATCCTTACCAAAGGGGAAGCAAGACACAGCCTTAGCATTTTCAAGATAAGAAGCAATTCTTTTTTCTCCAGATTTAGAGCCTGATAATTTGAACATGGATGAAGGTTGGGACAGATTGTTATCTTTCATGAAGAAAATTTATCAAAAAGATGATCTGTCAAGTGCTGGTGAGGTAGGATCCTACTTCATAAAGACTGACAGTAGTATTATTGAGGAACACATAATGGAATTCAGTTGCAAGAGAGGCAGAAATTTCATTTGGAAATTCTCCTATCTATACTGGTACTTAAATTACTCAACTGTGTCAAAGCAACAAGTATGAACTGAAGTTAAATTCGCAGATAAATGTACACTGAGAGAATAAAAGTCAGGAAAACTAAAAAAGAACATTCCTATTCCTTTCCATGATTTGGAAATGCCTGTGTTGGACTGGGGTGTACAAAGTTAAAAATCATACAACACCAGGTTATAATCCAAATAAACCTGTTGGACTATAACCTGGTGCTGTGTGATTTTTGACTTTGTACATTCCTTTCCCATAGCACAAAGGGGCAATTGGCAATGTGACAGAAAATGAAGAGCCCAACATTAATTTGGCGAAACTGTCTAGAAGCAAGTTACAAGTGATAATACAAACGTCGAACTGTAACCAATAGAAATTAGGACAGAAATGCTATTGGTAGTTTTGAGAAGCGATGAGAATTTGGAATTTCCAAGCAAACAAACCGCAGAAAGGTTCAAGCTACAGCCAATCGACGTTTCAGGTGAAATACAAAATGCCACTACATTGATTGCCCCAAACTGTGTAATAGAGTCTTTAAAACTGAAGATGGAGTGGGAGATTCAGAAGAATATGAAAATATATATGAAACAGAGGGCATTTTATTGATCATGAGATGTTTCAGCCCAGTGTTATGTTGGTGGCAGGGTCTTTCAATTGTGCAATATCATCCAGTAGATTCATGCCGATAGTGCAGTGAATAGATTGGCCACAATGAGACCTTGACTCTGAGTAAGAAGGATCAGAACAAAGGAATTTGAGAGTACCACCAGGTTCAGATTGATATGATAACATGCAAAACTTTGAAAAGAGTGTTTTTTCTTTGCAAAATAGTCAGCATCAATCATTTCATTAATGAGGGTTTAGTGTCAAGTGAAATATCCTTGTTATTAATTAGACCATAGGTGAAGAAAACACAGATGATACTGGATGTGGAAAATAACAAAGCTATGCTAATTAGAAAACTTCTGAATTGGAAATTTCCACAATCATGATGCTATTGTAGTCCTTTAATAGAACATTATCTCTTGCTTAAGAAAATTAGAGAAATGTTGTTGGCAGCAATTGAGAAAACAAAGTCAATAAAGTTAAACTTAAATGGGCAATTTTCCCATCTGTCCTCTAAAAGGGTTAAAACATTTACAAAAGAATGTAGGAGTGAGTGGTGGGGAAGGAAGAGTCTGGTTGAGGGGACGAAGAGAGTAAAGGCAAGACAGGGATGTTGTGAGCATCGGGGTCAGCTCAGAATGAGTGAGTGCTCTGACAGTCAGTGAAGATCCCAGGGATACAGTCTGGTCTAGTCCAGGGGCTGGGTGCATATCCCTGAGCATACAGTGTCATAGAATCATACAGCATGGAAGCAGACCCTTTAGTCCAACCAGTCCGTGCTGAACATAATCCCAAACTAAACACGTCCCAGCTGCCTGCTCCTGGCCCATATCCCTCCAAACCTTTCCTATTCATGTACTTACCCAAATGTATTTTTTAACAGTTGTAACTGTGCCCACATCCACACCTCTTCTGGAAGTTCATTCCACACACGAGCCACCCTCCTTGTTACAAAATTGCCTCTCATGTCTTTTTTAAATCTCTCTCCTCTTACCTTAAAAATGTGCCCCCGAGTCTTGAAATTCCCTACCCTCAGGAAAAGACAACTACCTTTAACTCCATCTATAGCCCTCAATATTTTGTAAACGTCTATCAGGCCACCTCTCAACCTGATACGCTCCAATTCAAAGAGTCCCAGCCGATCCAGCCTTTCTTTATAACTCCAACCTTCCGCACCTGGCAACATCCTGGTAAATCCCTTCTGAACCTTCTCCAGCTTAATAATATCCTTCCTAAAACAGGGAGACCAGAACGGGACACAGTGCTCCAGAACAGGCCTCACCAATGTCCTGTACAACCTCAACACAATTTCCCAACTCTTATATTCCAAAGTACTGAGTAATGAAGGCAAGCATGCTAAACACCTTTTTTTTAAACCACCCTGTCTATATGCGATGCAAACTTCAAAGAAATATGTAGCTGCATCCCTAGGTCCCGCTGTTCCACTCCACTACTCAAGGCCCTACCATCAATTATGTAAGCCCTACCCTTGATTGTTTCACCAAAATGCAATACCTCACATTTATCCAGTTTGAACTCCATCTGCCACTCCTCAGCTCATTGACCCAATTGATCAAGCTCCCTTTGTAATCTTAGATAACCGTCTTCACTGCCTGGTTGCAGTGTTACAGTGAGAGTTACCAGGGCAGCAACGTTGAAGTGCAGAAGCATCCTGTCAGTGCACCCTCTTCGAGGGTGGCACATGTTAGAGGCCAACTTCCATGGCTGGGTGTGGCCAGTGCCCATGGGGCACACCCTGAGATTTTGGTGCCTGGTGTCTAACATGGAGCTCCTTCAGAGCCAGTTGAGAGCTGAATTCGCCAGGTACGGTGCATTTGAATCATAGAATCCCTGTAGTGTGGAAGCAGGCCATTCGACCCATCGAGCCACAAAAACTCACTCAAGAGCATCCCACCCAGACCCACCTAGCTACCCTAGCCTGGTCATCCTAGGCCTAATCCGTGGGTGGCACGGTGGCACAGTGGTTAGCACTGCTGCCTCACAGCGCCTGAGACCTGAGTTCAATTCCCGACTCAGGTGACTGACTGTGTGGAGTTTGCACGTTCTCCCCGTGTCTGCGTGGGTTTCCTCCGGGTGCTCCGGTTTCCTCCTACAGTCACAAAGATGTGTGGGCCAGGTGAATTGGCCAGGCTAAATTGCCCGTAGTGTTAGGTAAGAGGTAAATGTCAGGGTATGGGTGGGTTGCGCTTCGGCGGGTCGGTGTGGACTTGTTGGGCCGAAGGGCCTGTTTCCACACTGTAAGTAAGTAATCTAATCTAATCCTGCATTTTCCATGGCTAACCCACCCTTAGACCGCACATCTTTAGACTTGGATAAGATTATTGAGGCAAGTTGGGCTGTTAACAAGGTCTTTAACTCACCACTGGCTAGTGGAAATTCCCCTCACCACTTGTCAAAAGCATAAACAGGGACAGCAAGATGTCATTCATGTTTTAGCAGACTTCTCATGCAATTCTAGTACAAATCTCAGCATAGCCCACATTGCTCGGACCCCGATTTGATTCCAGCCCTCTGTTACCAAGACTATGAGAGAGACTTTGGTGTTAAGGTTTACTCTTGTTTGATTGGAAACTGGTCCCTTCCGGCTAACATTAAAATCCTGGGTCACCCTTATTAAGCAGCACAGTAGCTCAAGGTAACAGGCCAGCATCTCTTTCTCCAGGGACAATTAGATTAGATTAGATTAGATTCCCTACAGTGTGGAAACAGGCCCCTCAGCCCAACAAGTCCACACCGACCCTCCAAAGAGTAACAAGACCCACCCAGACTCATTTCCCTCTGACCAGTACACCTAACACTACGGGCAATTTAGCATGGCCAATTCACCTGACCTGCACATCTTTGGCCTGTGGGAGGAAACCGGAGCACCCGGAGGAAACCCACGCAGACACGGGGAGAATGTGCAAACTCCACACAGAAAAGAAACGCTGGCCCAATCAGTGACACGCACATCCCGTGAGCGAATTAGAGGATAATCCATAACCAATTTCTTGAGTATTCCTTATAATCTCCAGAAACCAATGCAGAGAAACACAGTCACTGATCTAATCTAATCTAACCTAATTGCCCCTGGAGAAAGAGGTGCTGACCTGTTACCTTGAGCTACTGTGCTGCTTAATAAGGGCGACCTGGGATTTTAATGTTAGCCAGAGGGGAACAGCTTCAATCGAGCAAGAGTGAACCTTAACACCAAAGTCTCCCTCATAGTCTTGGTAACAGAGGGCTGGAATCTAATAGGGGTCTGAGCAATGTGGGCTATAAAGAATAGAGAAAATATTAGATGAAAAATGTCACTCTTTAGCATGAAGGAGAAAGCAATGGAAAAGATAGTTGAAAAAAGGTTTTGTTGTCTGACAGAATTCTTACCACTTGTTTTACAGTTCTATCTTCACTCTCAAATCCCTGTATGTCATTTTTTTTCTGAAATGTCAAGAGAACCTCCATCGGATGCTGGAAAACTTAAGGTCAATTGTTGTAATGACATTGGAACAGCTACTTAATCCCCTTCCCAATGGTCTAACGCTGAACTTTATGGTCAAACACTGACATTTATAGGAGGAAAACGCATAAATGTGTCAGTTCCAAGATTGTAGTAAATGCTGGATTCAATTTAACAGCGTCTGCTTCATTCTGGTTAGATCGAGGGGTCTGCAACACATAGTGTTTAAAATTCATACCTTGCTACAAAACAATTTGGAATTTATCCTCAAGGGAACTGCATCTGCTGTAAACAGCTGAGAAAAAGATGTTAAAGAAAACTGGCCCAAATATCTCAACACAGCTTGACATCAGAAAAGTCTATGGCGCAGTTTATTCTCTAGTCACTATCTTCCAGAATCTGATATCTGTGGTGTCTAGTTCCCTGCCTTAATCTTATGAGGGATGGCCACTAATCAGACCATAATTCGACAGATGGATTCTGCTCTACATAGAGCAACAATAGGGTAAAAAAATGAGGTCTGCAGATGCTGGAGATCACAGCTGAAAATGTGTTGCTGGTTAAAGCACAGCAGGTTAGGCAGCATCCAAGGAATAGGAAATTTGACGTTTCGGGCGAATTTCTGATGAAGGGCTTATGCCCGAAACGTCGAATTTCCTATTCCTTGGATGCTGCCTAACCTGCTGTGCTTTAACCAGCAACACATTTTCAGCATAGAGCAACAATAGTGGAGTGACAGACCACATTTGGAGTATTGTGTGCAGTTTTGAGCCCCATATCTCAGGGAGAATGTGCTGGAGAATGAGGAGGTTCACAAAAATGGTCCCAGGAGTGAAAGGCTTAACAGATGAGGAACGTTTGAGGACCCTGCGCCTATTCTCGATGGAGGTTAGAAGGATGGGGGTGGGGGGGAGGGGGGTGGTGTGGTGGAATCTAACTGAAACATACAGAATACTGAACGGTCTGGACAGAGTAGGTATTGGGAAGATGTTTCCGTCAGTAGGAGAGACCTGAGGGCACAGCTTTAAAAGTAAAGGGAACACCACTTTAGAATGGAGATAAGGAGAATCTTCTTCAGTCAGGGAGTGGTGAATCTGTGGAATTCATTGCCACAAAAGGCTGTGGAGGCCAGGTCATTGAGTACATTTATGACTGAGATAGATGGTTCTTAAGTATCAAGGTGATCAAGGGTTACAGGAAGAAAGCAGGAGAATGGGGTTGAGAAATTTATCACCCATGGTTGAATGGCAGAGCAGAATTGATGGGCTGAATGGCCTAATTTTTGCTCCTGTGCCTGATGGTCTTATGGTCTAATCATCATGCGAACCATTGACGCAAGGTGGAATAAAGCTGGTTCTTGAATGTTTTTGTCCTGCTCAGTTGTCCTCATCCTCAGCTTCTGTCATCTTCCTTTTGTCTCTGGTGTTATTTCATTCACTCAATGTTGAATCTGCGCTCCTGCCATTTCATTTTGAATGCTTGAACTGAGTCATCATCATTGTCTCAGGTCAAGGAGAGCCAATGGAACTATAGCACTCAGTTCTACCCTGTGACCATGATTTAAGCATGTAAAATGTTAGCTAGAGGACACAGTGGTGTTAAATATCCTGGGGGCTGCCATTGACTAGAAGCTGAACTGGACTGGCCACATAAACTGTGTCTTACTCGAGCAAGCCAGAGGCTCGGAATATTGCAGGGAGCAAATCACCTCCTGTCTCTCCAAACCCTCTCCATCGTCTACAAGGTACAAGTCAGGAGTGTGATAGAATACTCCCCACTTGCCGGGATGGGTGCAGCCATTTGACACCATCCAGGACAAAGCAGTCTGTTCAATTGGCACCACATCCACTCCCTCCAACAGTGATGTTCTGTAGCAGCATGGTGTACCATCTACAAGATGCAGTGCAGAAATTCACCAAAGGTCCTTAGACAGCACCTTCCAAACCCATGACCACTCCCATCTAGAAGGACAAGGGCAGTACATACATCTGAACACCAACCCCTATCATCCACCCACCCCACCAGAAGTTCTCCTCCAAGTCACTCACCATCCTGACTTGAAATATCTCATTGTTCCTTCACTGTCGCTGGGTCAAACCTTGGAATTCCCTCCCTCAGGGTATTGTGTGTCTACAGCATAAGGGACTGCATCTCACCACCACCTTCCCAAAGACACCAGGAACAAGCAATAAATAGTGGGCTAGCTAGAAAAGCCCACATCCTGTGAACACATAAAATAAAAAAGTTGGAAATCCATAGTTCAGTTATTTTTGCTTAATTGAGCCCATCTGCTCTGAGCTGAGGCAATTCCCAGGGTCAGTTCTTTATCTTGTTGACAGGAAACACAGAAATACAATGCCCATGGAACATCGGAGTAAAACACCTGAGCAAGAGACATTGGCATGGTCTCAAAAGCAGTCATTCACCTGCATGTCCCTGTGCCAAGTGGGAACTGTCAGCTCCCCCAGTTGGATCAGGGGTCTCTTGGAGTGGGTATCCTTCCTCCCAATTGTTACTTCCCCCTGCCAATACCCCAACGTATCAACTCTGGCACTGTGCCATCCCACCCCTATGGTCCTATCACCCTTACGGCTGCTCGAGGGGGAGGCAGACCTCCCCACTGTCTGTGACATTATGGTCAGGGAGTGGGACCAGACTGGACCAGGTAAAGTCGAGGGTTGGGGAGGTGGGGGGAGGTGGTTGGCAGTGGTATTGTCACTAGGCTAACAATCCAGCATGCAAGGTCGAAAATGTTCTGGGAACATGGTCTCAGACCCCAAAGCAGATTGGCAAAATTTGATTTTGAGAAAAAGCTGAAATAAAAAGGATAGTCTAATGGTGACCACTGATGAAGGGCTTTTTCCCGAAACATCAATTTTCCTGCTCCTTGGATGCTGCCTGACTTGCTTTTCCACTACCACTCTAATCATGACTCTAATGGTGACCATTATCAAAGACCACAACATTATCGATTAGTCTTGCATTTTTGATAACACAGCCAGCAACACAGTATTGGCAAACAGGGCAACCTTGTGACTAATTAAAATCACCAGGGAAATTTTCAGCTTGTAGAAATTCTATATACCTGGATCACATTTAGGATAGAGTTCCTGTCATGCTATTGATATCCATTTTACAATCAATACTAAATAAGCCTACGGTTGCCTGGACCGGATCTCCTGCAGGAATACCTATCATAGTGCACCATGTGGTGTTACTGTCTGACATACCCACTGCAGGTCATCTGCAATTGCTTGGTAATATCCAATTATTCAACTACACCTCGATTCTCCCTGCTTCTCTGCTGCCCCCTCCAGAAGGGATCTCTGCAACTTTTCAGTTTCAATCAAATGGCTGAAAGACTAACATTTCTTTTTCTGGGCGTGACTTTGCAAGCATTCTCTTTGCTCTTGCAATTTCAAGCAGCTCTTGGTGTTTCTTCTGGCCTGTCTATGGGATTTCTGCACCAACCTTCCAAACGCCTCTACTCTTAAACCATTGATCTTTCTCCTATTTGTCTGAAGCATAAAGACGGAGAGAATGGAATGGAACTTCTTACGTGCTTTCCTTGTTACTGTACAGTCACGATATTATCATTGGGAGTACGGACAATACTTGTAATGTTATGACTGAAGTGACTCTGGGTCGAGGTGATAATTATTTCTGCCCAAGGATAGTTGAGACATCAGAGGGATGGAGGGCAGACCTTGGAGGGAAGACAGGAGTGAGCATTGACCCAAAACAGCTCAGAGTAGGGCAAGCAAGGTTACAATGGGCCAATGACCCCACAGCTCAGGTGAAGCACAAAGGCTCATTGAACCATCCCAGACAATCAAGTGATTGCACCAGACCCCAAGAATGGCAGGTTTTGAACGAGCAGACTTGCAAGCTAATTGAACAGCCTCAGGACTAACTAAGGAAGGCAAAGGAGGATCAGATCAGTACCTTAATTTCTGCTGTGGGAGCCAATGCTTAAACAATAAATGTAGCATGGCAGGGTGTTGAGAAGAAATCATCATCCTATGAAATGGTTTTACAGGCGTTTGATACTTCACTCAGTATTCTGAGAAATTTAATTATTGAGCAGGTGAGGTTTGACAGAAGAAAGCAGGGGCGAGGTGAAAGCATGGGACTCATTCTTCATCTTTATCCAGCTTGGCAGAGAGGTGCTCGCATGGACGGGTTGAAGGCAGAATTCAGTGACAGCAGGATCACAGTCGGAGTGCCGCCTCAGACAGATCACAAGGTCAGAGAGGCTTTCGTTTCTGCAGGCAGAGGTGCAGGTCGGGAGGCAAGCTGGAACTTTGAGAGCTGCAAAGGGTGTCCCATTCAATGAGAGAGCAAGACTCCATGGAAAGCACGTTGAGTGAGGCAGTTCACCTTGTAGACTGAGAGAGGGAATGCATGAAAAGCAAGGCCAACGAAAAGGAAGAAAGCACACCCATCGACATTTTGAAACATCCTCAAATGTCAAGGGAACAAGCCCACACAGACAGGCAGCAAACTCATCGGGGTGTGTAGTGTAGTTATAAAAAAAGTGTGCCACTAAAAATACCATGTCAGCTTAACTATAGACAGTGGTGAAGACAAGGAAGAAATACAGTTGGTTTTGCTGTAACACGTATTTCTTCAACATGAATTGGCTTTAGCGCAATTGAAGAATTTAGACCATTATGTGTAGACCATGAACTTTCCTGATCTGCATTGGCTCTACAACAGTCCTGACCCCATTAGTTTAAATGGCATGGCTATTGTGTGATTTTCGTATAATGCGAGATCACACAAGAACGGAACTATCACGTTATATCAGAATGGATTGTAATTCAAACAGTGACATGTTTATGAGGTGCAAACACCAAAACAAAATGGCACAAATCAACAATGTGAGTGTCCTGTTCTGATCTCCCAGTTCTCGGAAGGAATATTATTAAGCTGGGCAGGGTTCAGAAAAGATTTACCAAGGTGTTGCCTGGACTGGAGGGCTTGAGTTATAAGGAGAGGATGGATAGGCTGAGACCTTTCTCACTGGAGTGTAGGAGGTTGAGGGGTGACCTGATCGAGGTTTATAACCTCATGATGGGCAGATGAAATTCCCCACCCGAGGGAAAAGACAAGCCTAGGGGGCTTATTTTAAGGAGAGAGGAGAAAGATTTAAAAAGGACATGAGGGGCAACTTTTTTTACACACAGAGTGGTTGGTGTGTGAAATGGACTTCCAGAGGAAGTGGTGGATGCAGGTACAGTTACAGTGCTTAAAAGACATTTGGATAAGTGTGAATTGGAAATGTTTGGAGGGCTATGGGCCAAGTGCAGCAAGTGGGATAAACTTGGTTTAGGACTGTGGTCTGGTTAGACCGAAGGGTCTGTTTCTGTGCTGAATGATTCTACGTCAAACTGGAATGAAGTGGGCACTCCGCAGAGTATGAACTTGATATGTGAGCTTGTGTTTCAGTGTTTTTGAATCAGATCGAATTTGACGCCATCCTCAAATGAACGTAAAAAGGCCACCTCACAGAAAAGCTTATGTGCAGGGGAAGCTTAACCTAAAATATCTTGATGTCACTCAGAAGAAAGAACATTCTCTCTTTAGCAGGAATTAATGTTTAGAACGGATCTTAATTCACAACATTGGTGAGGTTGCAGGTGCAAGTCAAGGAAGTGGGGTCCACGGTAAATTCACAACTTGCCTAAATTTGTGCAGAGTCCTACATTACCCAGTGGGGCAACACAAACCCAAACCACTTGGAGACCCCCAGGAAATAAGTGCCACACTCCCTCTGGATTAAAGTTAAAAGGAAGAATGATGCTTATGCAAGGAAGAATGTCAGCTTTTACCCATGGTGCTCAGTTATAGCGACAGTACCCAAACCTAACAGACCCCTAAAATGCTGTGAGTTTCTAACTAAATTATGTAAGGCTTTTGAATGAGAAATTCCCCCAATGGCTTCAATAGATGAAAATCTAGCAAAACTAGTCAACAAGACCCGTTGATGATCTTTAACACTCATTCTGAATGATATTGGTTGAACAGGTCACCAATTGGAGTGCCTTCCACACCAATAGAAAGAACAATACCAACATTGGAAGGTATTGGTGGAGTAATGTCACATTGGATCACATATGAATAAACAAGGCACAATAGAGTAACGTGGCAGCATGGTGGCTCAGTACTTAGCACTGCTACTCACAGCGCCAAGGATCTGGGTTCGATTCCAGCCTCAGGTGACTGTCCGGGTGGAGTTTGCACATTCTCCCCGTGTCTGTGTGGGTTCCCTCCGAGTGCTCCGGTTTCCTCCCACAATTCACAGATGTGCAGGTTAGGTGAATTGGCCACACTAAATTGCCACATAGTGTCCAGGAATGTGTAGGTTAGGTGCATTAGTCAGAGGTAAATGTAGCATAATGGATCTGGGTGGGATACTCTTTGGAGGGTCGGTGTGGATTGGTTGGACTGAGTGCCTTGTTTTCACACTGTAGGGATTCTGTGATGATCAAAAAGTTTAAAAGACAAATCACAAACGTGTTTGAGGGTGCAGGCCAACAACTAAATGAAAGCTTGCACAAAAAACATTTTTGGTCTCATCCCGTGGAATCACAGATGGCCTCCAGAAACCCAAGGCTATGAGAGGACTTACATAACAACGGGAGCTGCAGAGGTTCCTTGGCCTGGTGAAGGCAAATGGGAAAGGCCCCACCAAAAAACCAAATGAGTCTCCACGCTCCCAGGTAGACGGCCGTGGACTGAAAGAGAAGGAAGTGTGTCCTAAAATGTCAGTATGAAATGGGAAACTGATTGGGGTGGGGGGGATTGGGAAAACCAGGCATGACAGCTAACCCTGCGAAGTCAGAATTTGGGAAGAAGCTGTTTGTAAGGGAGATCAAGACTTGCGTGGAGTAATGAGAGATCAGAAAGTGTGTTTTGCTAATCTGAACTATCGCTCAGAGCAGCACAGACTCAAGTAGCTGTAGATGGGGGAGACTAAATGGAGTTAGTCCCCTTATACATGGCAAAACAATCGCCACTTTTAAGTGCACAAGTTAAGAAGACTATTCCTGCCATTAACTGAAGGAAGACTGCGTGCGGAGATTGCTTGCAGCAAGAGCAGTTTCTATGAATCACACTGACAGCACACACACAGGGAGCCAGTGACAGATTTGCAAGCTGCACCGCCTGTTACACTGAAAGGTCACTGCAGTGCGGAACATTGCTTTAGCCTCCAGCTGCTCCCTACCAGCTGAAGAGGACATCAGTAAATACAACCAATCTGTAGAGCACTCGAGCGTGAGGCAAGGAAATGCTGCTTTGTTTGCTAGCACATTCTTCGCCACTTCCCCGGTGGACAAAAAGCCCAGAGAGCTTGGAGCCTCACTTCAGTTTGGAAAGCTGCCCCGGCTACTAGAGACTGTAGTAAAAAGTGAGGTCTGCAGATGCTGGAGATCAGAGCTGAAAATGTGTTGTGGTTAAAGCACAGCAGGTCAGGCAGCATCCAAGGAACAGGAAGTTCGACGTTTCGGGCCAGAGCCCTTCATCAGGAGACTGTGCCCACATTATGGCGTGTGCTGCTTCATGGATTGTGTGGCCTTGCACTCTATCAATGTCTAGCGAGCTTGCAATTATTGGCATGAGGATTCTCAACCTAGATGGGTCACATGGGGTTCAATCATGTGACATTTGACGTAGACGGCAAATGCCATTGCATTTACCTCAGAGTTTAAAAGCACTGCCGCCTCACACCGCCAGGGACCCAGGTTCGATTCTAGCCCTGGGCAACTGTCTGTGTGGAGTTTGCATGTTCTCCCCATGTCTGTGTGAGTTTCTGCCGGGTGCTCCAGCTTCCTCCCACAGTTCAAAGATGTGCAGGTCAGGTGAATTGGCCATTGTAAATTGCCCACATTGTTCATGGATGTGTAGGTTAGGTGCATTAGTCAGGGGTAAATGTAGAGTAACAAGGTAGTGGGATACTCTCCAGAAGGTCGCTATGGGGCCAAATGGTCTGTTTCGAACTGTAGGGATTCTCTGATTCTATGAAAACTCAACAGATTTCCTCTCCATCTCTGTATCAATTTTGACAATTCTAAACCAAGTGCTTTAAACTGTATAATCAACTTGTAAATCCCTGAAATGTTAAAACTGCAACTCTACTGTCCACAACATGAAACTACTTGAACAGAGTCATAGAGATATACAGCATGGAAACAGAGCCTTTGGTCCAACTCATCCATGCAGACCAGATATCCTAACCTAATCTAGTCCCATTTGCAAGCACTGGAACCATGTCCCTCTAAACCCTTCCTATTCATGTACCCATCCAGACACCTTTTAAAATGTTGTAATTGTTCCCACCTCCACCATTTCCTCTGGCAGCTAATTTCATACACACACCACCATCTGTGTGAAAAGATTGTCCCTTCTGTCCCTTTTTAATAACTATTGTGACATTTAATGGTTGTCAGCTGTCACTGGGTTTTATATACATTGACATGGAATCAGTCTCAGAATAACAGACCACCAAACTATCTGGGTCAGAAACACTTCAATTCTTACCACTTACCACAGAACACATCAACACTGATGAGTTTTATTATTAGGCGTTGGCCAAGCCAACATTTATTGCCCACTCCTAATTGCCCAGTGACCAGTTAAGAGTCAGTGACATTGCTGAAGGTCTGGAGTCACATGTAGGCCAGAACAGGTAAAGATGGCAGATTTCCTCCCCTAAAGGACATGGGTGAACCCTTTCCCAATAAGGCGAAATTGAGGACTGCAGATGCTGGAGATTAGAGTCAAGACTGTGGTGCTGGAAAGGCACAGCAGGTCAGGCAGCATCCGAGAAGCAGGAAAATCAACATTCCTGATAAAGGGCTCCTGCCCAAAACATCAATTTTCCTGCTCCTCGGATGCTGCCTGACCTACTGTGCTTTTCCAGCACCAAACTCTCCTTTTCCAATAAGGGCTAAACAGTCACCATTAGGCCAGCTTTTTTTTCTCCAAGTTATTTTAGTGAATTGAAATGTTACCAGTGGGATTTGAAGCCACATCCTGAACAATAACCTGGGGCTCTAGATGGCTAGTCCATGACGTTATCACGAGACCACCTCCTCCTCTTGGTGATTGACAGTAAGGTAGTAAACACACTTTGATAGATGTGCAAGGTGAGTCAGTTTGATAAAAAGCCTGTTCACTTACTCAATAAACAGAATACTCCAAATGAGATGGTCTCCTGGTGCCACCAACTCAGACAATATCTCGAGATTGTTGGACCATAGGGTCTGTTTCCATGCTGTACTATGTTTGTGCAGCACCTTCTAATTTTGTCTAATTCTATTTAGTCTCCTAAAGTAACATTGCTGGAGTCCATCTTCTGCAAGAGCTCTTGATTTACAGCACAGTCCATGCACACACTTATTGGTTGTGACATTCCAACTTTCAGACAAAGGGGATTGAAAGTGGGACCGTGTACCAGAGAGAAACTCACAACCTAGCATGGTCAGAGAATCGACCTGAATCTGCCAGACGTTGGATAGCTGATTGGCTGCCAAAATTGTGGCCCACTATCAGGAGGTCACGCCCAACTAGAGCAGGCAGCCAATCAGAGGCCAGTTGTACTCGAACTCAGCAGTTCCTGATGAAGGATTTATGCCCGAAACGTCGATTCTCCTGCTCCTCAGATGCTGCCTGACCGGCTGTGCTGTTCCAGCAACACACTCTCGACTCAGCGCCATGGTGGAGCTCAGGCCAAATCTGGGATAGCTCATCCTAGATCCCAAAAATGGAGGCAGTGCTTCGCTCCGAAATCACCTCACTTCATTTCCTCTATGGCATCCCATTTTCCCCTCAAACCAGCACCAGTGTTCTGCCTTTGACTAGTACCAAACCTTCTCTGGCTTGGAAAAGAACCTGACTCGGCCTCACCTGGAAATCCGGCCACAGATTAATTCCTTCTTCAATTCTTCATAGGCACAATTCTTTGCCAGCTGGGAAAGATTGTGTCCAAATGAGTCCTCAATTCCCACAGGCCTCTGCTAGTTGGGTTGGCAAACACTGGGGAAGTGATCGCTGAGTGCTATTATTGCTGGACTGTTAATCCAGAGACCCCGATCATGTTCTGGGCTCCTGGGTTGAAATCCCTCCACAGCTAATGGTGGTATTTGAATTCAAGAATTTTTTTAAATTGAGGAATTAAGGAATCATGGATGATGACCATGAATCCATTATCGATCGTCAGGAAAACTCCATCCGGTTCACTAATGTCATTCAGGGAATGAAACTGCCAACCTCACCTGGTCTGGTCTACAGGTGACTCCCGACTCACAGTAATGTGGCTGACTCTTAACTGCCTTGGGGTTAATCAATAAATCCTGGCCCAGCCGGGGATGCGTACATCCTGTGAGTGAATTTTTAAAAAACTGGTTGGAATCACCATGGCAACAAACCATGAACCAGGATCTATTGGCTGGCCAACCAGCTCTCCTACCCCCTACTGTGAGGAAAAATTCCGAAAGGAGGATCCAACAGCTACAGTCAACTGAAATAGTTAAGAAAGGGACCAAACTTCAGGGACAAATATGTAACAGAGCAAAAGGTGGGAGGAAGAGAAGGAGGGAGGGAGAGAGAGAGAGAGAGATAGAGAGAAGGAGGGTGGGGGAGAGAAAGAGAGAGAGGGGTGGGGAAGAGAGAGAGAGAGAGAAGGAGCAAGAGAGAGGGAGGAATGATCATTTGATGAGTCAGAATACACAGAATGGTGGAGAATAGTAAAGATTAGTCAGAAGGAAGCAGTTAAAGTACACGAAGAAGCGAGTCTGAAATGTGAAAATGTTAAGCAAGAGCTTCTTAATCTATCTAAAAAGGAAACATTTTTTTTAAAGACACGGTGATAATGGGGGAGGGGAGTTATTACTTAACAGTAAGGAAATGTTGGAAGAAATGAACAAATATTTTGCTTCAGTCTTTACCATACAAAAAGACACATCTCCTAGTTGTAAATTAGGAGATTAGATTAGATTCCCTACAGTGTGGATGGAGGACAAATTGAAGCAAGAGATAGCAAATTAAATATCAACTCCTGTTTCAGTTTAGTTATTTCAAAGATAACAAAATCGGTCCATTTCCACCTACAGGTTCAATACTGTGTCTTATTATTCATTAAACAAATTACTTAAAACCTATTTTAAAACCATCTTTCCATTCTGTTGTAAGTTATTGGCTGAATTAAAATAGTGACAGGTCAGAATCTAGGTAAGGGTTTAGTTTTATTGGATATGACAATAGACAATAGACAATAGGTGCAGGAGTAGGCCATTCTGTCCTTCGAGACTGCACCACCATTCATCATGATCATGGTTGATCATCCTTAATCAGTATCCTGTTCCTGCCTTATCTCCATAACCCTTGATTCCACTATCCTTGAGAGCTCTATCCAACTCTTTCTTAAATGAATCCAGAGACTGGGCCTCCACTGCCCTCTGGGGCAGAGCATTCCACACAGCCACCACTCTCTGGGTGAAGAAGTTTCTCCTCATCTCTGTCCTAAATGGTCTACCCCGTATTTTTAAGCTGTGTCCTCTGGTTTGGCACTCACCCATCAGCGGAAACATGTTTCCTGCCTCTAGAGTGTCCAATCCTTTAATAATCTTATATCTCTCAATCAGATCCTCTCTCAGTCTTCTAAACTCAAGCCCAGTCGCTCCAGTCTTTCAGCGTAAGATAGTCCCGCCATTTCAGTCCTCATGAACCTACGCTGCACTCCCTCAATAGCCAGAATGTCTCAGCGAGTCGTGAGTTCATGTAATGCCCTGCCAGTAGCAGTGGTTGTCTCTCCCTCTTTATGGGCATTGGATAGGCATATGGAGGATAGTGGGCTAGTGTAGGTTAGGTGGGCTTGGATCGGCGCAACATTGAGGGCTAAAGGGCCTGTACTTTATTTTTCTATGTTCTATGTTCTATGTCTTTCCTCAAATTTGGAGACCAGAACTGCACACAATACTCCAGGTGTGGTCTCACCAGGGCCCTGTACAGCTGCAGAAGAACCTCTTTGCTTCTATACTCAATCCCTCTTGTTATGAAGGCCAGCATGCTATTAGCCTTCTTCACTACCTGCTGTACCTGCGTGCTTACCTTCATTGACTGCTGTACAAGAATACCCAGATCTCTTTGTACTGCCCTTTACCTAAATTGATTCCATTTAGGTAGTAATCTGCCTTCCTGTTCTTGCCACCAAAGTGGACAACCATACATTTGTCCACATTAAACTGCCATGCATCTGTCCACTCACCTAACCTGTCCAGGTCACCCTGTAATCTCCTAACATCCTCCTCACATTTCACCCTGCCACCCAGCTTAGTATCATCAGCAAATTTGCTAATGTTATTACTAATACCATCTTCTGTATCATTAACATATATTGTAAAAAGCTGCTGTCCCAGCACTGATCCCTGCGGTACCCCACTGGTCACTGCCTGCCATTGCGAAATGGAGCCGTTTATCACTACTCTTTGTTTCCTATCAGCCAACCAACTTTCAATCCAAGTTAGTACTTTGCCCTCAATACCATGCGCCCTAATTTTGCTCACTAACCTCCCATGTGGGACTTTATCAAAAGCTTTCTGAAAGTCCAGGTACACTACATCTACTGGATCTCCCTCGTCCATCTTCAGAGTTACATCCTCAAAAAATTCCAGAAGATTAGTCAAGCATGATTTCCCCTTCATAAATCCATGCTGACTCTGACCTATCCTGTTACTACTATCCAGATGTGTCGTAATTTCATCCTTTATAATAGACTCCAGCATCTTTCCCACCACTGAGGTCAGACTGACTGGTCTACAATTTCCTGTTTTTTCTCTCCTACCTTTCTTAAAAAGTGGTACAACATTAGCCACCCTCCAATCCTCAGGAACTGATCCTGAATCTATTGAACTCTGGAAAATAATCACCAACGCATCCACAATTTCTCGAGCCACCTCCTTCAGTACCCTGGGATGTAGACCATCAGGCCCTGGGGACTTATCAACCTTCAGACCTAACAGTCTCTCCAACACCAATTCCTGGCAAATATAAATTCCCTTAAGTTCAGGTCATTCAGCCACTGTTACCTCAGGGAGATTGCTTGTGTCTTCCCCAGTGAACACAGATCTGAAGTACCAATTCAATTCTTCTGCCATTTCTTTGTTCCCTGTTTCTGTCTTCAAGGGCCCAATTTTAGTCTTAACCATTTTTTTGCCTTTCACATACCTAAAAAAGCTTTTACTATCCTCCTTTATATTTTTGGCCAGTTTACCTTCGTACCTCATTTTTTCTCTGCATATTTCCTTCTTAGTAATCCTCTGTTATTCTTTAAAAGCTTCCCAGTCCTCCGTTTTCCCACTTATCTTTGCTATGTTATACTTTTTCTCTTTTAACTTTATAACTTGTTAACTTCCCTTGTCAGCCACGGCCACCCATGCCTCCTCCTAGGATCTTTCTTCCTTTTTGGAATGAACTGATCCTGCACCTTCTGAATTATACACAGAAATATCTGCCATTGTTCCTCCACTGTCATCCCTGCTAAGGTATTGCACCATTGAACTTTGGCCAGCTCCTCCCTCATAGCTCCATAGTTCCCTTTATTCAACAGAAATATTGTCACTTCCGATTGTATCCTCTCCCTCTCAAATTGCAGATTGAAGCTTATTGTATTATGGTCACTACTTCCCAATGGCTCCTTCACTTCGAGGTCCCTGACCAATTCTGGTTTGTTGCACAATACCAGATCCAGGATTGCCTTCTCCCTGGTAGGCTCCAGCACCAGCTGTTCTAAGAATCCATCTCGGAGGCACTCCACAAAGTCTCTTTCTTGAGGCCCAATACCATCCTGATTCTCACAGTCTACCTGCATGTTGAAATCCCCCATAACAACTGTAGTGACATCTTTACTAGAATTAATAGAAACCAAAAGAAAGAAGCAGACAATCAATATAATCCAACCCTGTTGGTCTGTAACCTACTTACCTGCTTGATTCCTACTAATATTCATCCTGTTGCACTCCACTCAGCTATCACAGAAATGCTAGCTGGACTCCAATGCATCTTCCTTCCTACCCGTGCACACAGATAAAATTCACCCCTCCAGCCTCTCCAGCCCTGTTGTCAGGATGATAGCACATATTCCCTGCCCACACCCTCAATGCACTGAGCCTCCTTGATGGCCAATGCTTGCAGTTCTGGCAGTGCCCACTATTCAGCTGTGGCGCTGTTGGACCCGTTACTGGTTCCTCAGTTCCCGAGAGAGAGAGAGAGAATGGGACTGAGGGACAGACATCCTACTTTGCATTAATTTAGCTGCCCACTATGCACCATGACTGCTGGGGCTAGCTTAGTGGGACCCACCACTGACAAATTTTTTTGATGCATCTCCTCATGTCATAATCAATCATAATATTCCATATTCATTAGTGGCACCATTCAGAATTTTACTGACCATAAGCTATAAAAGCAGAATGAGACCATTCAGTCCATCGAGTCTGCTTTGCCATGGCTGATATATGTTTCTCAACCCCACTCTCCTTCCTCCTCCCCATAACCCCTTCATCCCCAGAGATGAAGCTTATCAAACATTCAAGCCTCAAAAATGGGTGGGCTCGAGTCAAGTACAATGATAAAATCGTTAAAACCTTACATAGACAAAGTCCCTCTCCAAACCCCCAGTCCCCCACACCCCCACACCACTTCCAGTTGTAAAGGATGATCTCCCCAAAGGCTGATCATCACTTCAAGATATTTTAGTGAGGCTGTGGGTCTCAGATCTGATCTCCTTTCCAGGTGTAACACTGCCTGATGTTGTTTTGAACTTCAAGAATGCTAGTAGCTCAGGTGAGATGATCACTACCCAATGGAAGAGCTAAGTGCTTTTCCAGCGCTGCTGATGAGATATAAATGACACCAATAGTAACCCCAAGGATGTTGGTAATGGGGGGAATTCAGTGATGGTAACACCATTGAATGTCAAAAGGCAGAGGTTAGATTGTATCTCATTGGGGATGGTCAAAGCCAAGCGTTTGTGTGGCGTGAATGTTTCTTGCCACCTGTTAGCCCAAGCCTGGATAGTGTCCAGATCTTGTTGCATATGGGCATGGACTGCTTCAGTATCTGAGGGGGTCATGAACGGTGAATATTATGTAAGCATCGGCAAACATCCCCAATTCTGACCTTATGATGGACAGAAGATCTTTGTTGAAGCAGCTGGAGATGGTTGGGCCTAGGAAGACTACCCTGAGGAACTCCTGGCAGAGATGAACTGCAGCTGAAATGACTGACCTCCAACAACCATGACCATCTTCCTGTGTGCCAAGTATGACTCCACCCAACAGAGAGATTAGATTAGATTACTTACAGTGTGGAAACAGGCCCTTCGGCCCAACAAGTCCACACCGACCCGCCGAAGTGCAACCCACCCATACCCCTACATATACCCCTTACCTAACACTACGGGCAATTTAGCATGGCCAATTCACCTGACCCCCACATCTTTGGACTGTGGGAGGAAACCGGAGCACCCGGAGGAAACCCACGCAGACACGGGGAGAATGTGCAAGCTCCACACAGTCAGTCGCCTGAGGCGGGAATTGAACCCAGGTCCCTGGCGCTGTGAGGCAGCAGTGCTAACCACTGTGCCACCGTGCCGCCCTATTAGATTACTTACAGTGTGGAAACAGGCCCTTCGGCCCTACAAGTCCACACCGACCCGCCGAAGCGCAACCCACCCATACCCCTACATTTACAACCTTGAGGTTGTCCCTCAATTCCCATTGACTCCAGTTTTGCTAGTGTTTCTTGATTCCACACTTGGTTAGATGCAGCCTTGATGTCAAAGGCTGTCACTCTCCCCTCCCCTCTGGAATTCAACCCTTTGTACCATGTTTGAACCCAAGGCTGTCATGAGGATAGGAGCTATGTGGTCCTGGAGGAAGCAAAACTGGGCGTCACTGAGCAGGTTAATGCTGAGCAGGTGCTGCTTGATAGCACTGGTGACCTCTTCCATCACTTTACTGATCATCAAGAGTAGACTGATGGGGTAGGGATTGACCCAAGACCATGCAAAGTGGAGGAGCACCTCAAGAATTGCCGTTAGGAAAAAAATGGAAGTCGGGTGGAAACAGCAAAAGAAGCACGCTCCCACACCAATGCCCCAGCCACCCATTCCCATGACCACCTTCTGTGCCAGGTGTAACAGAGCCTGCGGAGGTCATATCAGTTTGTACAGCCACCTAGGGACTCATCCTGAGAGTGGGAGAGAGTCATTATCATTTGTGAGGGACCGCCAATGATGAATTGGCCCGGTTGGATTTGTACTGCTGTTTTTGTTCAGGACATACCTGGGCAATTTCCCACATTGTCAGGTAGATGCCAGTGCTGTAACTGTACAGGAACAGCTTGGCTAGGGGAGCAGCAAGTTCTGGAGCACAAGTCTTCAGTATTGTTGCCTTTGCAATATCCTGTGTCTCCAAGCATTTCTTGATAGTGCATGAGTGAATCAAACTGGTTGAAGACTGATCTCTGTGTTGCTGGGGATCACGGGAGGAGGCCGAGGTAGATCATCTACTCGGCACTTCTGGCTGAAGATTGTTAAAGAAGAACAAAGCCGAGGAACAAGCCCTTCAGTCCTCTAAGCCTGAGCCAATCCAAATCCACTGAATAACCTATCACCCAATTCCTAAGCATCTGTATCCCTCTGTTCCCCACCTACTCATGCATCTGTCCAGACGCATCATAAATGCCTGCCTCTCCTACCTCTGCTGGCAATGCGTTCCAGGCACCTATCACCCTTTATATGAGTTGTTGAGAATGCTTCATCCTTATCCTTTGCACTGATGTTCTGGACTCTTCCGTCACTGAGGATGGGGATATTTGTGGAGCCACCTCCTCCAGTGAGTTGTTTAACTGTCCACTACCATTCACAGCTGGACATGGCAGGACTGCAGAGCTCAGATCTGATCCGTTGGTTGTGGGATCCATTAGCTCTGTCTGTGACTTGCTGCTTATGCTGTTTGGGATACAGGTGGTCCTGTTTGGCAGCTTCACCACGTTGACCCCTCATTCTCAGGTGTACCTGGTGCTGCTCCTAGCATGCCCTCCTGCACTCTCCTTTGAACCAGGGTTGATCCTTTTGGCCACATGGTAATGGTTTAGTGGGGGATATACCAGGCCACGAGGTCAAGTATGTTTTTTCCTCTTGTTGGTTCCCTCACCACCAGCCACAGACCCAGGCCAGCTGCTATGTCCTTTAGGACTCAACCAGCTTGATCACTAGTACTGCTGCCAAGCCATTATTGATGGGGGACATTAAAACCCCCCACCCAGAGTTCGTTTTCCACCCTTGCCACCCTCAATACTTCCTCCAAGTGTTGTTCAATGTGGAGGAACACAGATTCATCAGCTGAGGGAGGACGGTACGTGGTAATCAGCAGGAGGTTTCCTTGTCCCTCCATGGGGTTCGGAATCAATGTTGAGGACTCTCAGGGCAACTCACCCCTAACTGTATCCCACTGTGCCGCCATCGCTGCTGGGTCTGCCCTGTCTGTGGGACAGGACATATCCAGGGATGGTGATGGTGGAGTCTGGGACATTGGCTGTAAGGTATGATTCCATGAGTATGACTATGTCAGGCTGTTGGTTGACTAGTCTGTGAGACAGCTTCCCAACATTGACATAAGCCACCACATATTAGTGAGGAGGACTATGCGGGGTAGTCAGGGCTGTTTCTGCCACTATCTTTTCCAGCGTCCAGGTCGATGCCAAGGTAATCTGTCCAGTTTCATTTCTTTGTTGAGATTTTGTTGTGATTGGTACAACTGAGTGGCTTGCTAGGCCATTTCAGGGGGCAACTGAGAGTGAACCACATTGCTGTGGGTCTGGAGTCATGTGTAGACCAGACCAGGTGAGGATGGCAGATTCTTTCCCTGAAACACAGTAGTGAGCCTGAGGGGTATTCAATCCCCACCCCCGGACTCCCACCCCCAACACCAACAATCAATAACCATTATCTTGTCATCAACAGATTCTTTTTTGATAAAAATTGAATTTTAATTCCACTCTCTAATATGGTGGGATTTAAACCTGGGGTCCCAGAACATTAGTTGAGTTTCTAATTAATAGCCTTGCCAATAACAGAACTTGGCCATTTCCTCTCCCAGCTATTTTACAGGCATCTTGGGGAATTCTTTTTAAATCACTTGCTGGCTGTAGACATTGCCAATGGGGCCAGTCTTTATTGACCATTCCTAGCTGTCCTTGAGAAGTCATAGAATCCCTACACTGTGGGAACAGGCCATTCGGCCCAACATGTCCACACCAACCCTCCGAAGAAGACCCCACCCGCACCCATTCCCCTCAACTATTTCTCTACATTACCCCTGCCTAATGCACCTCACCTACACATCCCTGAACACTATGGGCAATTTAGCATGGCCAATTCAGCTAACCTGGACGTCTTCGGACTGTAAGAGGAAACCCACGCAGACACAGGGAGAACGTGCAAACTGCACACAGACAGGGCTCGAGATTGGAGTCGAACCTGGGTCCCTGGCGCTGTGAGGCAGCAGTGCTAACCACTGAGCCACTGTGCCACCTCAGGGAGAAGTTGGCAGGGAGCTGGCTTCTTGAAGCACTGCAGTCCTTAGGGGCGTGGGGACACCCACAATGCCCTTAGGGAAGGAATTCCAGGATTGTGACCCAGAGGCAGTGAAGGAATGGTGACATGTTTCCAAGATGAGATGGTGCGTGGCTTGGAGGCGGATCATGCATCTGCTGCCCCTACCCTTCTAGTTCACACATTTGGACAGCACTCTCCAATGGGTTGTTGCAGTGCAGCCATAGCAATGGGCAGACATTGATGAACCAAAGCTGGGCACTGAGGCCAGTGGGGGGAGGTGGGGGTGGGGGTGGGAGGGCGCGGGGGAGGGGAAGGAGGGTCTTGGGACTATGGAATAATTGTCAGGTGGCAGCCCAATTTTGGGGTAGTCATTGGGACGTGCTACCCAAATCAGGGCAAGAAGGTCTCACCCCCACCCCCCTCCCCCCGCCCCCGCCCCCAAACTGCCAGCTGCTCTCAGAGCCATTGATGCTCTGAGACTAAAGCATGTAAGCAATTGGCAAGGCGAATCCTTCCTCTGGTGACAAGGTTGGGGTTGCAAGTTGGACATTGCCATTGAACTGTGGGCAAGGAGAGCTATCCCCTCCCCATTACCCATCCCAATGGAGGCAAGCTGCCATGACACATCCGGCAGAGACCTTATATAGTAACTTGGCCAATTCTGATGCTGGGAAATGCTGGAAGGGTCATAAAGCTGCCATCATTAGGCCAATTCATTGCCTTGAATATTGTTCCAAACATGCCAGGCTTTCTTTCTACTGCCCCCTGGCTTGTCTTCCTAACAAGGTCTTCAAGTTGAAGACATGCTCTCTGAACACCCTTGAATGTATGGTCTCCTGTTGAGAACTCCTTTCCTCTTACTCCTCAGTCCCTCTTTTCAAAGCTTGGCCTCATCATAGAATCTCCACAGTGTGAAAATAGGCCCTTTATCTCAACAGGGCCACACTGACCCTCCGAAGAGCATCCCACCCAAACCCATTCCCAATACTCTACATTTACCCCTGAGTAATGCACCCAACCCACACATGCCTGAGCACTATGGGCAATTTAGCATGGCCCATTCACCTAACTTGCACATCTTTGGACTGTGGGAGGAAACCAGAGCACCCAGGGGAAACCCACGGGGAGAATGTGCAAACTCCACACAGAGTTTGGAGGTTAGAACCGAACCCAGGTCCCTGGTGCTGTGAGGCAGCAGTGCTAACCGCTGAGCTCACCTCATTTGTCGGCATTGTTCATGACACTTAAGTAGAGTGCAGATAGAAGCCATTTAACTTTCACTTTGAAGTACACCACCCCTTTTAGCTTCTCCTGAAGTGATTTATAAGTCATGGTATCAATGTCAGAAATTCTGATCTATTTTAGCAGGTTTATGTTTCTGCAAATAACCACACAGGGCACTGGGCGGAGTGGGGGGGGGGGGGAGGAAGGAGAAATAAACATAACATAGCCTATTGCAAAGTCATAGATAACGTTTTTCCCTTCTTTTCAATGGTGTCAGGGTCGCTTACTGAACTAAGTGCATTGGCCATGACTGGGGCTCAGCCAAGCATTCATAATAAGGAACAGCTGTCACCAGTTCTGGAGAAGTCATATCAGAATCGATACGTTAAGTTCCAGTTCTCTCTCCATCAGTTCTGCAAGATCTGCTGAGTTTCCCCAGCATTTTCTGCTATTTCATAATAAGGCCATCTGGTAACTGTGTTGACAGACGTAAGATGACAACATGATCAGTATCGATTCTAGCAGATACTGATGGTGTTCAACACATTCTGTCTAAAGCTAAGGGGCAACAGCTGGACTGTTGAGTTCTCAAATGGAAACGTTGGCAGTCAATAATTTTTGCCATTGTCACGGTGCACACTGACGGACCTCATGATTTATCTGCGTACTGAATATAGCAACCATCAGAAATCTGTGCTTGGGCTGTGGATGCCCCATAGAGAGCAAAACACCTCCTGTAGCGTCAAGGACACGAAGGAGCTGAATTCCCCCGGCCTGTGTCTCTCACCCAGAATTCTTCAATCTGATCAATGAGGTATGTTCCTACTCACCCGGTTAATTATTGGTCCCATTAGTAAGTTCCATGCTTTTCCAGACACCGATGCCCACTTGGTATCTGCAGACAAATGTAACAAAAAAAAATGCAGGCCACACCATGTCCATTCCTGATCACTGAATCCAAGCCCTAAATGTTCAAGGTCTTGTACAAGTTTAATTGCACTAGACAGCCTCTGTATTGCTCATGTTTGAATCTAAAAGCAAGAATTCTTGACTTTTTTTTTACAATTGTTTATACTTGTGCTGCCATTTAACTCCTCCTCAATGCTGAGGCACGGCCCTCAGGTTAAACCACCATCAGTCGTCTCTCTCTCTCTCTCCAATCAGAGAACAGCCCTGTGACAGAATGGGGGTATGGTGACTTTACCTTTACTTATTTCCTTAATGTCAAATTTAGATTTACCTGAATAAAGTTGTACAAGTCACCCATTATCCTCCTGTGGTATTTTGTTGCCCCGGTCAGAATATGTACTTTTTTTTACACAGAAAGCTAGGGTGGTGTGGTGGCTCAGTGGTTAGCACTGCTGCCTCACAGTGCCAGGGACTGGGGTTCGATTCCAGCCTTGGGTGACTGTTTGGAGTTTGTACATTCTTCCTGTGTCTGCATGGGTTTCCTCCGGGTGCTCCGGTTCCCTCCCACAGTCCAAAGCTGTGCAGGGTTAGGTGGATTGGCCATGCCACATTGTCCAAAAGTGTGTAGGTTAGATTGTTTGCCATGGGAAATGCAGCATTGTTGGGTGGGTGAGACCTTCTCCAGAGAGTCAGTGTGGGCTGAATGGCCTGCTTCCATACTGTCAGGAATCTATGAAAAGTAATTACCTCAACAGCACACACTACATTTCTGCCCCTGAGCCCATCCTTACTGCTCTCCAAGTAAAAGCTGATTTAGGAGGTACGTTTCTTGTTTTTCCAAATGCAATCAGCTCTGCTAAGCTGCCGAATACTTTGTAATAATGCGCAAGAATCCACACTCACTGCCTGCTCTTGTCACTTCTTCACTCTGTAAGATCAGTCAAGTACAGTGTGACCTTTAGAATGCTGTGCTGTATGGCACTGAAGTCAATGGAAATGCAAAATGTGCTGCTGAGCTGTTGTCACATGCTCTGAGATCACACAAAGACAAAATAATACCTCTGCGCTTTACAACGAAGGGGCACCGTCCCCCTCAACAGGTTTTCAAGTTCCCGTGACAGAAACTTGCATCAATTTATTCCATCGATGTAAATTAGCTCTGCTTCCATCCGAAATGAAAGTGTTCCAGCTGACTCGGTCCAATTCTCATTCACCAAAATGAAATTTGCTCAACAAAGTTTTAGAAATGGCTCTCTCAGATATTTAATTGCAATGGGAAACTTTAGTGGCTGCATTCATGACTCAAAACTACTGAGGTTTTTAAATGATCCACTCCACTGCCGTTGCAAAGGCCCTCTTACACCATGATCCCAAGCTCCGTGGATGTAACCAAGAGGGGAAAAGACACCAAAGTTTCAAGATGAAAATACGGAGCTCTGTTGGCAATTAAATAACCTCGAATACAGATGTGATAGTGAAAATTAATAGGGAGTTGCTTGGTAGCACAGAACTTGAGTGCCACTGCAGAAAGACATTTTGTTGATGCCTTGCACCTTGCATTCATCAGGACATTTCACAAGAAATACAGTGGAATTAAATTTTATACGATATGAGTCATAGAGATGCACAGCACGGAAACCCAGAGTCTATGGTCCAACTCGTCCATGCCGAGCAGATATCCTAACCTAATCTAGTCCCATTTGCCAGCACTTGGCCCATTTACCTCTCAACCATTCCTATTCATATACCCATTCAGGTACTTTTTAAATGTTGTAATTGTACCAGGCTCCACTTCCTCTGGAAGCTCATTCCATACATGAACCACACTTTGCGTGAAAATGTTGCCCCTTCGGTCCCTTTTAAATTGTTCCCTCTCACCTTAAGCTTATGCCCTCTTGTTTTGGACTCCTCCACCCTGGGGAAATTACCTTGGCTATTCACTCTACCAATGCCCCTCATGATTTTATAAACCTCTGTCAGGTCACCCCTCAGCCTCTGATGCTCCAGGGAAAACAGCCCCAACCTATTCAGCCTCTCCCTATAGCTCAAATCTTCTAACCCTGACAACATCCTTCTAAATCTTTTCGTAACCCTTCAAGTTTCACAACATTCTTCCTATAGCAGGGAGACAAGAATTGAATGTGGTATTCCAAAAGTGGTCTCACCAATGTCCTATTCAGCCGCAACATGACCACCCAACTCCTACACTCAGTGCACTGACCAATAAAGGCAAGCATACCAAGCACCCTATTTGCTATCCTGGATACTTATGACTCCATTTTCAAAGAGCTATGAACCTGCACTCCAAGGTCACTTAGTTCAGCAACACTCCCCAGGACTTTACCATTAAGTGTTTAAGCCCTGCTCTGATTTGCCTTTCCAAAATGCAGCACCTCGCATTTATCTAAATGAAACTCCATCTGCTTGATTACCATGTGGTAGAGATATTTCTGTGGAGTCCAGTTGGATGATGACTGACAGTTAACTGCCCGGCAGTTGAGATATTGCTATGAAGTCCAGATAGATGAGTGATAGCTAACTGCCAAGTGGTAGAGACATTTCCATGGAGTCCATTTAAATGATGACTGATAGTTAATTGCCAACCTTTAAATTTAAACCAGGTTGGTTGACTTTGATTACTTGGGGTTAATACATTGACGAATGAACCAGAGAATAGCCATCACCCATTTTGCTAAGCTGAAACAGTTGAGATGTATGTACATGGTTTCTCTGTTTGCAAATGAAAGTAATCCAACTGCTGCAGTGGTTGTTCATGGGAATGCCTCTGCATTGTCTCCAAAGGATGGAATAGTTTGCTGATGCTTTATCCAAATCCCCGCCATTATGGTACACGGATCAGAGTGGCAGAAAGGCATGGACTAGACACCAGTGGTATTTTAAAAAAGAGACTTACTACAAAGGCATTGCCTGAGTGAAGCTATGAAATTGCCCCACTATCACACACACTGACAATTGTAATTTTCAGCTCCAGCCCTGCATCTTGTGCAGAAATGAACTGACACTAAAGAACACATTAAACAGGAGGAGGGTACCTTAGGGTTACCAGTGTTCCTTTATAAAAAAATGGGTTGCAGGTCAGAAAATACTCAAAATGTTCAATTTGAAGGGCAAGTTAACACCACACTGTTAAAGGAACAGAGTTCAGGTTAAGACTATATTTATTACAAGAAACAAATTCACACTGAAGCACTATGAAACAGGGGGGTATGGATTTGCACGCAATGCATTCTAAATTTAAAAAGATGACAGAAACGGGTCCAGAATTCCATTGCCCTTATTCAAATGTTTTCTCTGGAGTTCTTTTAGGATTTAGTTTGTACACCATTGGGCTACAGGGCTGTGTGCAGCCATTTTGAAATATGATTGAATTATGGGACACAGCAAAGGAAAAAAATAGCAGTTATGTAAAATTACATTTCACAGCTACTGTTGAAAGTGAAGCTTCTTAAAAATTAGAGAAATGTTTCTGGGGAGATCCAAGTTCTTAACAGACCTTTGCCTATGCCTCCCACCAGCACTCGTTTTCTCACCCCTTACATCTAGCATTCCATCTCATTAAGGACAGCCCTCAGGATTCGTGCTGAGACTGAATAAAGTAAAATATCTATCGATAAACATGTCCTTCATGAGGGTGTTTAAACCTTGCAGATAGGATCGCAGACACCTAAAGTGCAGAGAAAGGTCATTTAGCTTCTTCCCTGCTGTTATTTCACTTCTAAATGGACCTCTCAAATTTCAAATCTAACGTTGATCTTGCTTTTTGACCTTCTTTACAGCTGTAACTTTATATTCTTTGCTCTATTCTATCACCCTGTAATTCTTGTATAGTATGATCTGCCTGTAATGCGCGTAAAACAATACTTTTCACTGTACTTAGGTACATGCGACAATAATAAATCAGATCAAATTCAAGCCCATTGTGTCTGAGAAAGAGCTATTCAGCCTTAGCCCACTGACGATCTCTTGCTCGGTAACCCTATAGTTTCCAGTACCTCTTTAGTACTTTGTTTTTAAACGAGATAATCGTTTCTGCCTTCTTCCCTGCTCTCAGACACTAAGTTCAAGACTTATACCATCCTATGGGTGAAAAGATTTTCCTTCATCTCCCTCCTAACCCCTCTGCCCTATATTATATGTCTTTCGGGGGAGGCAGTGGTAATATCACTGGCCTTGCAATCTGGAACATCAGGTTAACAATTGTTTGCACTTGTGCTGAGGACCTGGGCATCCATCCCATCACAGTGGATGGTCAAATTCAAATTCGACAAAAGGCTGGCATACATATATCAACTGTCATAAAACCCATCTGGCTCACTAATGCCCTTTAGGAAAGGAAATCTACTATCCTCGCCTGGCCTGACTTATGTGTGACTCCAGACCCACAGACTCTGAACTATCCTCTGGGCAACAAATGCTGGCCTAGCCAATGATGTCCTATGAACGCTCCCATTGGTAATTCACCTCGGTGTTGACCTCACCACCTGGGGAAATAGACTATTTCTGTCCACTCTGTACAGCAAGGCATGTGAAACCCTATATATCCCAATTAAATTACCCCCAATCACCCCCAGTCTTGTCAATCTCAAAGCCTATCCAATCCTTCATCAAAATCCAAAACTCCCCAGTCCTGGCAACATCTGTGTCAATCTCCATGGTACTGTCTCAAGATCAATCTTTCTGTGCTGAAAGGTGACCACCTGAAATTTACGCTGTACTCTAGCTATGTTAGGGGGCCTGTTCCGATTTTGAGATCGTTGGAAGGTCTGACATGAGAATCTTGTTTATTGAAGTGCAGGAGAAGGTTCAATCAAGGCTTGGTAGGAAACTCATTAGGAAATTGAATGTCATGCTAAAAATATGAATTGGACTCCCTGCTTTCCTGAAGAAGGGCTCATGCCCGAAACGTCGATTCTCCTGCTCCTTGGATGCTGCCTGATCTGCTGCGCTTTTCCAGCAACACATTTTCATCCCTGCTTTTCAGAAAACCTCCATTGCTCAGGTAATACAGGGACGCGCAAAGCCAAATTACTGATCTGCAGTGCTGATTGTGAGGAATATGTTCTCATTATAACTGAACTGCTGTGAATGTTAGGGCAGAGCTAGACAACACAAGGAGGTAAACTTCATTGGATTCATACGTGCAATGGAAATTCATAAGAAATGACTCATGCAGCCAGCACATTAAAGATTGACAAGAAGAGCATTCAGCTCATCTCAACAACAACCTACTCGGCTGTCAAGACCATTAGGAAAAGAAATCTGTCTGTTGTCAGTTACAGAATGGCAGCAGCTAATCTCAATGTGAGACAAATGTTGACGAGCTGTTTAAGCTTTCTGTTTATATATTGTCACCTCGGTAGACGTGTGCTGCTGTTCTAACACACTACAGGCTCTACGTTATCCCCACTATTTCCCATACTTTGCATCTTACAATGGGACAGGAGAGGTTCACAATCACCAGCAAACCCACTACTGCTTATGGGACAGTGAGAGACAGAGAGTACAATAGAAGGATAGAAGGAAATTACAAAATAGAGACGGAGACTGAAAGAAAGAGAGAGACACAGAGAAAGACACACACACAAACACACACACACACACAGAAAGAGAGGCAGAGAGAGAGAGAGAGAGAGAGAGACAGAGAGACACGCACACACACAGACACAGACTCACACACAGAGAAAGAGAGAGACAGGGAGAGTGACACATATACTCATGCACAAAGATGGACACACACAGAAACAGAGAGAGAGAGAGAGAGAGATAGACACTTTCAAACACAGAGACAGGGAGATAGAGAGAAACACAGAGACAGATAGAGAGACAGAGGGAGAGAAGGACACACACACACACAGACACAGAGTTTGAGACATACACAGACTCTCTCATATACAGAGAGAGAGAGAAAGAGAGAGACAGAGACACAGTCAGCAACAGGAATAGACAGACAAAGAGAGACACAGACAGCAAGACACAAAGATTACAATCTTTACAATCCTTGCAGAGAGACTGAATTTAAGGAATCATAGGTTCGGGGACAGCTACAACATCAGAGTGATTCATGATCACCCCCCCTGCCCCGCCCCCTCCACTCCCCCCAACATCCCATTCACAATAGCAGCTCAAAAGTAACTCCCATATGTTCCGGAGATCAAAACATGCATGTAAAAATGACGATATTAGTGCAAGCTTAATGGGCCTGTATTATAAGAAAAATGTGGTGAGGGAAGAGAGAGTGTGTGAATTCGTACAAGGATACTTCCACAACTTCACAACTTCCTCAATATGTTTCACAGCCAGTGAGGTGGTTTTTGATGTGTGATTACTGTTGCAAGTTAAGTTAACTTACACACAGCAGTGTGATACCTGACCCGATGCTTCTTCTTTCAGGCATGATGTTGTATCAAGAGAGAAAACCCAGACACCAGCAGAACTCCCCAGTTTATCACAAGCAGTGCAGGTGAATTCATTTGCCCATCACCGAAAGTGGACAGAATCTTAATTTCCCATTCTTGTGACGGGTACATCCAACAGTGCAGCATTCCTGCAGTACCACACTGAAGTAGTGTCTGGTCAAGTTGCTGGAATAAGGCTTGAGCCCATTGCATGTTGAATTGGAGCAGAGGATGTTTCCACTGAGTGAGGGTGATACAAATATACATTACAGCCAAGTCCATCACACAAACCAGTCTTCCATCCATTGACTGCATCCACACCTCCTGCTGCCTCAGGAAAGCAAGCAACAAAATCAAAGATCCCTCCCACTCCTATTATACTCTCTTCTTTCAGGCAGAAGATATAAACATTTGTATACATGTACAAATGAATTCAAGAACAGCTTCTTCCCCGCTGTTATCAAATTTTTGAACAGACCTCTCAAATGTTAATTCTGACCTCTCTCTCTCTCTGCACCTTCTCTGTGGCTGTAACAGTGCACTCTGTTCTGCTACCCTGATGCACTTTGTGTGGTATGATCTGCCTGCACACTAAAACAATACTGTTCACTGAACCCCGGGACATGTGATAACAATAAATCAAATCAAATTAGGAGCAGGAGTATGCCAAGTCCCTGTCCCACACCTCTCCCTCACTCACCGTTCACCAAGATCATGGCTGACCTGATTTTGGCCTCAACTCCACCTTGCTGCCAACCTCTGATAACCTTTGACCCTCTCCCTTTGCCTTAATAATATTCAATGACACATCCTACACCAATCTCTGGGGAAACAGAGCTCCAAAGACGTAGGACCCTGAGAGAGAGAAAAAAATTCTCATCACCGGTTTAAATTCCAACAGGTGAACACACTGCAATGTTTTTGCTTGGACTAGCAAACAAAAAAAAGTCTTTAAATCCTAGCTCTGTGCTTCTCCTGATTAAAAACTCTCTCAGTGGCAGCATCAAGCAGTTGGCTATGGTCTGAGACAAACAGTCATCTGAGACAAGAGGTAACCCCAGTCCCAGTAGCACTGTGCCCTCTCTGGCAAGTGTTCCATTATATCTCGCAGCTAATGTGTCAGAGGCATTGAGACCCTCTGGCCCATTGAATCTTCACACCTACACTAGATAGGTGTGCGATTCCACCTTCAAGTATATGTGCATGATGTCATGACCATAGGCAATGTGAACTAATAGTATAAAGCTCTGTCTCCATCTTACTGAGCTCTATCTCCCTGAACCGACTGCTGCAGAACATCCAAGTTACTTCATTTAAGCTGAGACCCACAAGTGCCCTGTGATTGCAGTGCACATGGTAGATGCCATGTTCTGCAATGAACATGCATTGAATTCTTCAGAGCCACATCTTGCCCTTATATCACTCACCCAACTATCCCAGTACGACAATGGTAGGTTATCATCAACATACCTTTCCACATCACGTCCTACGGGCATATCACAGTGTGCTATCAGAGGTACACACAAGGACATCCCACTATCATCTGTCGCCATGCCACAGTACCAGCTGCCATTCCAGCACAATCACTGTTCTACAGCTAACAGAGATCAATGGTCATAGTCTCCAACGAGGGCCTTGAAGCTGGAAAAGACAATCTGCACCTTAATGACAGCAGCTCAGTGACAATAAGCAGAGGCTGGCTGTACATTCTCATGGGGAGATTCCTACAGACCTCAGTTGCTTTTTTGAGTGGCCTGCCGTATTGGGTCTCCCAGGAGAGCAGTCCGAACCCATCCCATCACTGAAATGGGGGCTGTTCTTAGAGAGGAGGTGGCTGAGAGGAGATTGGATAGAGGTTTGGGGACGGGAAACTAGAGAGCATAGCTTTAAGGTGGGAGGGGAAAGGTTCAATTGGAATCGAAGGGGTGTCTTTTTCACAGAGGGGGCATGCGTATGGAATGAGCTGCCAGAGGAAGTGGTGGAGGCTGGTACAATTACAACCTTTAAAAGGCATCTGGATGGGTATATGAATAGGAAGAGTTTGGAGGGATATGGGCCAAGTGCTGGCAAATGGGACTGGCTCAGATTGGGATGTCTGATCTGCGCGAATGAGTTAGACCAAAGGTTCTGTTTCCATGCTGTATGACTTGATGGCTGCCTGATTTGTAAGATTCACCATCAACACTGGAACACTAGGCTTAAAGGAAGTCAGCCACATACTTCAATCTGGGCTTTACCTTTCTGCATATAGATCTGCTTCATTGTCTCATATTTACTAAATCCCAAAAGTACATACTTATTAAATTAAGACTTAATTTAATTCTCCTCCAAAGTAATGTGTACGCTTCAATTAATTCTTATAAAACGCTTATTTGCGCATTGTGAATAATTAATTTCACAACGAACACTGACAGTTTTGAAAGCTGAAGCAGAACCCGGTGTTAGGCAGATGAGAGACGCGAGGATTTTCTGATCGTGTTGTTGACTCTCAGGTACAGCCCCCAGTCTTTGCAGGGTTCACACAGACGGAACGACATTTAAAAGGCATCTGGATGGGTACATGAATAGGAAGGGACCGAAGGGTCTGTTTCCGTGCTGGACATCTCTATGACTCTATGACTGTGGACTGACTGAAGACTCACTCAGAAGCTCCACTCACGTCACTCAGGATCAAGGGGGGTATCAACTCCTCTCAGAGGGACAATATTTCCAGGAAATTTCCTTTCTGGCAGCCGAAATGGAAACATTTCCCGTTCCCAGAGTACCTGTCTGCAGCATCTGTATCGCAAAATCTGAGTTAGTATTTTACCTTCTGTCTCTGCCTTGCAGCGCATGTCCATTTCAGATTCCTTAAAAGAAGACATAACTGCCATGGACCCAGAAACCATTCAATTCCCCTGCCTTGAAATGAAATACCAATGGAGCTGTCCACCAACACTGATAAGTAATGGAGTACAAGACCAGATAGAAACACTTTGGCACTTGACTTGACCATATTTCCAGATTCAGGAAAGTCAGACAGTACAGAAACAGATCCTTCGGCCCAACCAGTCCATGCTGAACGTAATCCCAACTAAATTAGTCCCACTGACCTGTTCCTAGCCCATCTCCCTCCAAACCTTTCCTATTCATGCACTTATCCGAATGTCTTTTAAAAACTGTAAGTGTACCCACATCCACCACTTCCACTGGAAGTTCATTCCTCACACGAACCACTCTCTGTGTAAAAAAGTTGCCCCTCTTGTCTTTTTTAAATCTCTCTCCTCTCACATTAAAAATGTGTCCCCAAGTCTTGAAACCACCCCCCCCCCCCCCCACCATCGTATGGAAAACATAACTCCCATTAACTCTATTGATACTTCTCATTATTTTACAAACTTCTATTAGATCGCCTCTCAACCTCCCACACTCCAGTAATAAAAGAAGTCCCAGCCTTTCTCTATAACTCAAACCTTCCATACCTGACAACATCCTGATAAATCTCTTCTGAACCCTCTCCAGCTTGATAATATCCTTTCTGTAACAGGCAGACTAGAATGGGACACAGTATTCCACAAGAGGCTTCAGCACTGTCCTGTGCAAACACAACATGATTTCCCAACGACTGTACTCAAAGGACTGAGCAATGAAAGCAAGTGTGGAAAATGCCTTCTTAACCAGCCTGTCTATGTGTGATGCAACTTCATGGTACTTCATGTACCTGTAGGTCCCTCTACTCTACAACACTACCCAAGGCCCGACCGTTAATTGTATAAACCCTACCCTTATTTGATTCTTGCATGGCTCTTCTTCAGATAGCTTCATAAGTCTGATCGTAGGCCAGTTAGACAATACAGCTCCACAACAACACTTTGTGAAAGAGTCCAACAGTGGCATAGAATTTCACGTCAGTCTGCGTTAAGGCTGAGACGAGAGGAGATGCTGCCAGCATATCCAATCATGAATGCCACCAACGTGTCTCCCTCTGTTCCCTTCATCCTCCTGCCTTCCCTGAATGCATTCGTGTTAGTCAGCTTACCAATGTTTTGAAAAAATATAGAAAATCTAACAACAGTTCAGGTTCCGTCTTGCTGCCTGAGCTGTTGAGTATTTTCAGCATTTTCCATCTTGTTTCAGATCTCTGCAGCTGCAACGTTTTGTTTATGTACTCCCTGCTGCTGAGTCTTCCACTTCCAACCACTCTCTGGGTAATTACATTTATCCTGAATCCCCATGGAATTAATTAGTGCCCGACATTAAATTTATAGCCTCTATTTCTGCTCTTGTTTGCAAGTGGAAACATCTCTGCACCTACTGTACACCTCTGCATAATCTAAAGGACCTCGACTGAACTGCTCCTCAGTGAAGACGTTGCTTATCAATCATTCTGAATGAGTGCCAGTTCTCAATTTCCTGCAATTATCTTATGCCCTTCACCTAAATAATTGATTTGATTTAAATTATTATTGTCACATGTGCCGAGATACAGTGAAACGTATAGTTTTGTGTGCTAACCAGACAAATCCTAACTTACATGATGACATCAGGGTAATAGAACAGAATGCCAAATGTAGTGTTACACCGACAGAGAAGATGCAGTGAAAGATCAACTCCAATATGTGAGAGGCCCGTTCACAAGTCTGCTAACAGCGGGGAAGAAGCTGTTCTTGAATCTGTCGGTAAGACAGATCTGTCGGGGATGCGATTTGTCATTGAGTTAGAGGAGGGAGGTTGAAAGGAGGAGGAGGAGGAGTTGGTCACGATGTAGCAGAGACATCATCAGAAATTGGCGTTTCCTGTCTTCCCTGCTGCAATCTGCCTGTGCCCCAAGATCAGCCCTCCCCAAACCTTACCTTTGCTGTGACCCCATCGAAACTGGTCTCATCCCCCTCAGTGAGAACTCAGGAGGAAGGTGACAGAAGAGAAGGCCTTTGAGGGCAGCTGGTAAGAGAAGCATTACTGCCTTGGTGGGGGGGGGCACTCCAGGCTGTGACCCTTCCTGAGCTCCAGAATCCCACTTCAAGAAGTCCAGTCTCAAAATGCTACAACAAGAGGTCGCCCATACTGGCCAGTGTGCGATGCCTCTGTAAAATGCAACCTCGTCAGAGACTGCTCCCCTGACAACCGGAGATTGGTGACAGACTATAGCAACTCACAAACGGACATACACTCCTCTTTGGAACTGGTATTAGTTGTTTCATCCTCTTCACAGAAAACCAATGCAGTGTTGAGAGAAAATGGAAGGGGAAAGGGGAGAGAGAGGAAAGGGGATAAAAATGTGTGTGGGGAAATGTGGGAAGGAAGGCAGGGGAGATGGAATTCCAGAGCCCAGGCACTAATGGTGACTAGATCGAAGATGTTATTAAGTTGGAGAGGGCTCTGAAGAGATTTACCAGGATCCTGCTGGAAAGGGAGGGTTTGAGTTATGAGCTGGGTAGGCTGGGATATTTTTCACTGGAGTGTGGCTGGTTGAGGGGTGACCTTACAGAGGTTTATAAAATCACAGAGTACAGATAAATGGCAAGTGTCTTATCCCTTCAGTGGGGGATTTCAAAACTAGGTGGCATATGTTAAAGCTGAGAGGGGAAAGATTTAAAAAGGACATGAGTGGCAAATCTTTTTTTTTAAACACAGAGAGTGGTTTATGTGTAGAATGAACTTCCAAAGGAAGTGGTGAATGCGGGCACAGTCACAATGTTTAAAAGATATTTGAATAAGTACATGAATAAGAAAGGTTTGGAGGGATATGGGCCTGGAGCAAGCAGGATGGAACTAATTTAACTTGGGATGCCTGGTTAACATGGGCTGATGGGACCGAAGGGTCTGTTTCCAGGCTGCGTCACTCTCCGACTCTGAGTTAGGATATGGGCAGGTGAGCAAAACACCATTGGGATTTGCCCACACAAAGACACAATCAAACCCCACAAGGAAACGCAAATAAAAAATACCCTTTACAGATGTACCAAAAAGCAATTGAATAATGATAGGTAACTGTGGCTGAGAGTGAGGTTAACATCCAGCACTTTGAACATCACAGTGGCCACTGTTCGGCTGAATCACGTTCAGGGAGCATCGCTACAGAAAAACATGACTTCCATGAGGGAGGAGAAATGAGAAAGACCAACATCTTTTCCTCATTTGCAGTTGAGGCTGTTCTTATGTATTCTTCCGGCAAAGCTAGATATGTATTGTAACTAAACTGTGTCTTGTGGCTGCATCACTCACTGAACTAGGTGATTTATGGATCAGTTGGCGAAAGCAAAATGTACCTTACAAATATGTTTATTTTATTTATACTCTTCAGTAATTGCTTTCCTTTCACTCTAACCTCAGGCAGAACATTTGTCAGGGGAAAACTGATTAAGCAGATTTATGAGGTCACTGCGGTGCTGATTTTTCTGATTGGCCATCTATAATTTCCATGGTGATGATCAATCACAGCAAGCCAGTCGCTCTGTTTGAGAGGACTTGGCACCGCTATGATCAGTGATGTAGTGTTACCGGACAAGGAGAATGGCGAGTTTCAGTAATAGAACCTCAAAGGAAAATAATTGCATGGATTCACATCGAGGTCACCAGCACCACATATCAAAGAGTAGCTCTCCATCAGAAAGTATGCCGAAAATTGTTCCTGCTTAGCATCCCCCACGTCCCTGTGCAGCACTGTCTCGTGTTAAGCCACACTGTTTCAAAGGCACTGACTGTCTTTCATCCCTCACCAATTAGCCCTGGCATTGGATGTACCCCATCTCTCACAACTTCATTAACACCCATTTGACATCTCTATAACTCCTTTAATCCATTGCCACTCCCTTTTGTCTTTTGCTCCAGGCACCCTCACCAATCTGTTCCTCTCACTCCTTCTCCCCCTTTGTCAACAGCATCAAATAAGACGTTTCCCAGCCTCTTACTAAGTTCTCAAGAAGGGTCACTGGACTTGAAACGTGAACTGTTTCTCTCTCCACAGAGGCCACCAGACCTATAGAGTTTCTCCAGCATTTGTTTCAGATTTCCAGCATCTGCATGGTTTTGTTTTTTAACTGGGCAAGACTTTTAACTCTGGCACAAGACTTTCCCAAATCCTATCATCCGAAAGCTCTACAACAGTTTGCAGTGGCATAGCATCCACAATGTTAGAAGGTGCTTCAAAGCTGTGGAGTAATTGTACCCTGACTCTGGATAGAAACAGTGCAGCAGATGTACTGGAAGGTGTATCATAGCGACATCAGATCATGTGGAATCAGAGTCTGTGCTGGTCAGATCACCTTGATTAACATCAATGTATAGCCATGCTCAATCAATCCTATTGTTTCTGTTCACTCACAAGAGAGAGTACAGACTTCTCATAGAATCCCTACAGTGTGGAAGCAGGCCATTCAGCCCAGCGAGTCCATACCAACCCTCCCAAGAGCACCCCAACCATACCCAGTCTGCTACCCTAACCCTGTAACCCTGCATTTCCCCTGGCCAATCCACCTGACCTGCACATCTTTGGACTGTGGGAGGAAACCGGAGGAAATCCATGCAAACGAAGGGAGAAGGTGTAATCTCCACATAGTTACCCAAGGCTGGAAGTGAGTCCCTGGTGCTGTGAGGCATCCATGCTAACCACTGAGCCACCATGCCATCCTATGACTGCTAGAGCGTTATCTGACCAAACCCAGTAAGGAGAGGTCACTCCCCATGACCAAGAGATTGAACAAAAGGAGCCAGTTTTAAAGATGCACCTTAAGAGGAGGAGAGAAAGGTAGAGGCATTTACAAAGCAAGGTTCAGGGCTTCAGAACACAAGGCACAACATGTGGGTCATTTTCAGTAAGTTGTTGTTTTCTATAACTCTACGGAATGTTGAATTGTGATTGCAGTAAAAATCCTGGCTTTGTCCCCCTGATGCAGGAATTCTGGTAAAGATTGACGTTTGAAAAAGAATTGCATTCTATTATTTTTTGCACCCTCACTTCCCAATCCATACCACAGTCACATCACAACCATACTGTATAAATGTCCCAGCAAAGCATTTGCAGTTGGTGTCAACAGCACAGAAACAAAATTGATCAGCAATAAAAAAAACAATAACCCTCTTACATCTCCTTGATGACTTTGTTCCTGATGCGTGCCAGAGGTTAGAAAAGTTAAAATAAAACAACAGCCTGGACATGAAAACACCTTGGGATTAGATGGCTGAAACTCACAGCAGACAATGCATTCATCAATAAAGCCATTTCACAGGGAGTGAGAAGGATTCAAAGCATAACTCTCTTCTATAAAACTTGGTTTAGACATGATTCGGTCAAAGGGTGATTCCTGCCTGTTTAAAACATCAGTTTGTGTCCAAATGATGTTTCTTTATTGTTTAAACCAATCTTGTTATAACACAGCCCAGTCCATTCCACCAGCCAGCCTCCCGTCCATTGACTCCACTGCCTCGGGAAAGTAACCAATATAATCAAAGTGTCTAGCGGTGGAGGTGGCCCATGACTTGCATGTCCTTGGTGGAGTGGAAAGGGGAGTTGAAGTGTTTGGCCGCAGGGTGTTGGGGCTGTTTCATGCATGTCTCCTAGAGGTATTCTCTGAGACATTCCGTAAGTTGGCGTTTTGCCCCCTCCTGTGTAGAGGAGATCACATCAGGAGCAACAAAGACAGTAGATGACTTGCGGGGACGTGCAGGAAAATCTCTCCTGGATGTGGAAGGATCCCAGGAAAATGCCAAGATGTCTTCATTTTCTCTCTTTGGAGGCCCCATCAGTGCATTTGACAATTGCAGTCAGAATCCATGCTTGCAAGAGTCTTTTTACAGTCCCAGTCTTGAGCAGACACATACAGTTTGTCTTCAGGGCTGCCCATTCAGATTGATTGTGAGAGCTGGATTTTAAGGAGCTCAAACCCAGATAGTGCAGCAGGTAAAGACTAAATTCAATGACCACATCCGCATTTAAAAAGCTCCAATGGCCATCACAATCAATTCTTGCAAAAACCTTTCAGGAGGTGAATTGGTCATCCATCCTGGTCTGCCTGGGGTGTGACTCAGAATCTTAATTTTTTTTCTTCAAAAGACTCCTATTGAGATTTTGCTGAGGGCTACTTTTTTAAAATTTTTCAGGGGATTTTCCTTCATTCTCACTGACTCCTTTTGATGTGGGTCACATAACATTTGACTTTGTGTTAACATTGGTCAGACCATCGAGTACAGGAGTTGGGAGGTCATGTTGTACAGGACATTGGTTAGGCCACTGTTGGAATATTGCGTGCAATTCTGGTCTCCTTCCTATCGGAAAGATGTTGTGAAACTTGAAAGGGTTCAGAAAAGATTTACAAGGATGTTGCCAGGGTTGGAGGATTTGAGCTACAGGGAGAGGCTGAATAGGCTGGGGCTGTTTTCCCTGAAGCATCAGAGGATGAGAATTGACCTTATTGAGGTTTATAAAATCATGAGGGGCATTGACAGGGATAATAGACAAGGTCTTTCCCTGAGGTAGGGGAGTCCTGAACTAGAGGGCATAGGTTTAGGGTGAGAGAGGAAACATTTAAAAGAAACCTAAGGGGCAACGTTTTCACACAGAGGGTGGTGCGTGTATGGAATGAGCTGCCAGAGGAAGTGCTGGAGGCTGGTACAATTACAACATTTAAAAGGCATTCATGGATATATGAATAAGAAGGGTTTGGCAGGATATGGGAAAAGTGCTGGCAAGTGGAACTAGATTAGGTTACGATATCTGGTCAGCATGGAAGAGTTGGACCGAAAGGTCTGTTTCAGTGCTGTACATCTCTATGACCCTATCTGGTCTATTGGGACTCTCACAGAAGTAGAATTAGAAGAATTCATCAAGCTCCTTAACAATCATCACTGTACCATTAAAAAGGTAAAGCCTGTATACACAAGGAAAGCATTAACTTTCTGTAAATCACATGTTTAAAAATTGGGACACGGCAGCATGTATAAAGTTAGTAACACAAGTGTCTCAGAATAACAGAGGCATTTTGATATTCAACAAACCATTGCCAAAACATGTTTTCCAGGGACTGGCTAACATTGCAGGTTTATCATGAACACAGCCAACGTACCTCAGATGGTTCATAGTGTGACTGTTCACTATGGAATGATCCAATTTCCACAGATACTGTGGGTGGCACGGTGGCTCAGTGGTTAGCACTGCTGACTCACAGTGCCAGGGACTGGGTTCGATTCCCACCTCGGATGATTGTCTGCGTGGAGTTTGCACGTTCTCCCCGTGTCTGCATGGGCTTCCTCCGGGTGCTCCGGTTTCCTCCCAGAATCACAAAGATGTGCAGGTCAGTTGAATTGGCCATGCTAGCTTGCCCATAGTGTTCATGGATGTGCTGGTTAGGTGGATTGGCCATGGAAAATGCAGGGTTACAGGGATAGGATAGAAGAGGGGCGTGGGATGCTCTTTGGAGGGCCAGTGTGGACTCGATGGGCTGCTTTCATACTGTAGGGATTCTATCATTTGGCAAAGTGCCCATTACAATCATATCCACAACATTCTTCCAATGTTGTATCCTTCTGCACTATGTTAAAGACTCCACATTCCTTTGCAAAACAAATTTCATGACTCCTCTAAGAGTCCATCAGTCGTAAAATGGGGAAGGTCGAGTCTGTGGTTGAGGGGCTAGTTTTTTCGTCGACTCTGCCCATTCTACACATGGGAGAGTGGTGTTTGGGATTGGTGGTTGGTGGGGGTGGGGGTTGTGGGGGTGGTGGGTGTGGGAGAGTGCAGGGGGCATTTTAACCTCATTGGATGCTCACAGGTCCTTGGATTCTTTCCAACAAGCCCCAAGTAACTACAGTACTGTGACCGCAGAACCACAATAAGGACTGACCTTAGCCAATCCTGTTAAAAAGACAGCTAAGGATGGATGATAAATGCTGGACTGAACAGCACTGCCTTCTTCCTGTGAAAACAATGATGGACGAATTATAAGACACTACAGCAATTTTTTTTCAAAAACATAAGGACAATAAGATTAAATCCATGGTAATCTAACTCTTACAGCCCTAAAATATGAGCATTGTAAAAGCTATAGGTAAATTACCGTATTAATCAGGCCCACTCTGACAAGGAGAGACCAGGGTGGCTTGATTATAATTCACCGTCTGTCCCATTGTAGGCTTTGCCTAACCCTCTGAACCCCATTAAAAGGCTGTACTGTACTACTTTAATTTAAACCAATTATTATGACAATAATAGAATGCTGGAGACTTTGCGCACCACAATCACAGCAAAATTAATGTCTCACTCAGAGCAAAAGCAACAAATCCACCATCGAAAATTGTCATAAACCCATGGAGACCACACGTCACTTGATCTCCTGGATGCAGATGGCCGTTCTCGGGAATCCTAAAACCCTCTGGATTGGAGGTAGATATCATGTCAGGGCTTCAGTTTATCATTGAAAACATTTCTGAGTAGCAGTGATGAGGTATTGCATGATTGGAGATGCCGTCTTTCATAGACTAAGGTCTCAGGAAGCAATGGCTATTTATCGCTAGACTATCAATGTTGAACATGTCCACACATGTCATTTACTGTATCTGTTGCTCCCGATGCAGTCTCCTCTACACTGGGGAGGCAGGACGCCTACTTGCAGAATGCTTCAGAGAACATCTCTGGGACACCCGCACCAATCAGCCTCACTGCCCCGTGGCCGAACACTTCAACTCCCCTCCCACTCCGCCAAGGACATGCAGGTCCTTGGGCCTCCTCCATCACCATTCCCTCACCACCTAACACCTGGAGGAAGAATTCCTCATCTTCCGCCTCGGGACCCTCCATCCCCACGGCATCAATGTGGATTCGACCAGTTTCCTCATTTTCCCAACCCCCAACTTATTCCAATTCTAACCTTCCAGCTCAGCACTGCCATCTTGACCTGTCCTACCCATCCAACTTCCTTCCCACCTACCCAGCCCACCCTCTTCTCCGACCTATCACTATTACTCCCACCTCCATCTACCTGTTGGACTCTCAACTACCTTGCCCCTAGCCCCACCCCCTTCCCATTTACCTCACCATCCCCTTGTCCCACAAGTCTCATTCCTGATGAAGGGCATTTGCTGAAACGTCGATTCTCCAGCTCCTCAGATGCTGCCTGACTGGCTGTGCTTTTACAGCTGAAAATGTGTTGCTGGTTAAAGCACAGCAGGTCAGGCAGCATCCAAGGAACAGGAAATTCGACGTTTCGGGCCAGAGCCCTTCATCAGGAAGGCCCGAAACGTCGAATTTCCTGTTCCTTGGATGCTGCCTGACCAGCTGTGCTTTAACCAGCAACACATTTTCAGCTCTGATCTCCAGCCCTCACTTTTTACTCTGTGCTTTTCCAGCACCATATTCTTGACTCTAATCTCCAGCATCTGCAGTCCTCACTTTCTCCTATCAATCTAGAAACTCAGCTAATGTTCTGGGGAACCGGTTTCAAATCCTGCCTTGGGAAGTGGTGGAATTTGAATTCAGTAAAGAATCTGGGACTATCTCTAATGAAGACTATGAAACCATTGTCAATTGTCAGAAAAAAAACCCCATCTGGTTCACTAATGTCCTTTAGAAAAGGAAATCTGCTATCCTTAACTAGTCTGGCCTGCATGTGACTCCAGACCCACAGCAATGTGGTTGACTCTTAACTGCCCTCTGGGCAATTAGGGATGGGCAATAAATGCTAGCCCAGCTGAAGAAACCCACGTCCTGTGAATGAAGATAAAACAAAATTGGCTTTGGGTTAATTTCAAAATGGCTCCCATGGCAATGCTTTGAAGGGGAGCCAGGGAGATGTCCCCAATACCCTACCTAATTCTTGTCCTTCAGTCAATGTGAGAAAGAGATTGTCTTGTCGGTATTATTTAACCAGAGAGAGACTGCAGAATGCTGCAGTACAGTGGGATCTGGTAGCCTTCTATATGAATCCCAAAATGGCAGGTACAGCAAGGAATTAGGCAAATGAATACAATGTCGAGCCGTATTGTGAGCAAAAGGGGATTGAGCATGAAGTAGGGAAGTCTTGCTGCATTGTGTACAGTTTTGACTTTACTTTGGGAAAGGTACATTTGTATTGGAGACAGTTCAGAGAAGTTCGCTAAGATGACTCCTGTCACAAAGGTGTTGTTTTGAGGAAAGGTTAGGCCTACACACCTTGGCATTGAGAAGAATGAAAACTGATCTTATTCTTCATGGAACACGCCAAAGGGACTGATTTTGGTGAATGCTGAGAGGATGCTTCCTCTTTTGTTGGTGGGTGGGGGGGGTCATCTTAACTGTTCTCCTTGTGAGTTGGTTAGACTTTGGAATGGGCGGTCCCAGAGAGGAAGGCAGGATGGGTCATCAAGTATATTCAAGGCCGAGTTAGACAGGTTCCTGATCAGCCAGTGGGTTATACAAGTCAGTTCTGATAGAGCATGATAGTTCGGTTCTCATGCGATCTCGTGTTATAAGAAAATCACGTGTTGAGACCACAACCAGACCAGCCAAGATCTTATTGAATGACAGCACGGGCTGAGGGGGTTGAATGGCCCATTTCTCATGCTCTGGCACCGTGCCATTGGTGGGAGAATTAGATTAGATTAGACTTACAGTGTGGAAACAGGCCCTTCGGCCCAACAAGTCCACACCGACCCGCCGAAGCGCAACCCACCCATACCCCTACATTTACCCCTTACCTAACACTACGGGCAATTTAGCATGGCCAATTCACCTGACCCGCACATCTTTGGACTGTGGGAGGAAACTGGAGCACCCGGAGGAAACCCACGCAGACACGGGGAGAACGTGCAAACTCCACACAGTCAGTCGCCTGAGGCGGGAATTGAACCCGAGTCTCAGGCGCTGTGAGGCAGCAGTGCTAACCATTGTGCCACTGTGCCGCCCAGAGAATGCTGCATGCCAATTGGCTGTCATTTGGCCTCCTTCACACAACAGTGATTATAATTCAAATTGTCTGTAGAGGTGTTTGGAGACATCAATAGTTGTGAAAAGTATTGTATAATTGCAGGCTTTTGCAGGGGAAGCAGATTGCGCACCTATTTTACACCTAAACTTTGCGTGGGTTCCAAAAGACCTCACCCATATTCACTGGCTCCATGCACAGGCTGTCAGTTTGGTCCTGCCCTTTCCCCAGTAATCCACTTACCCTGAAAACACTCATAAAGCGCCTCCTGGTGTTCAGGGCTGGAGGAGGCAAACCTCTAGCAATCAGAGGCAGCGGAAAGAAAATGACTCCCCCTAGTGATCAATGGGAGACTCACAGGCTGCCTGAGACACCAGACCATGGACACTTTGATGGGGATAGGATGTTTAGTAGGATCTGAAACCATGCATTGGCCAGGACCTCTCACTACTAATCCCATGACAATACCTCTTGGCATTCAATGGTGTTACCATCATTGAATCTCCTCAATGTCCTTAGAATTGCCATTGTCCAGAAACTGAACTGGGCTAACTATACAAATACTGTTGCTCCAAGAGCGGGTCAGAGGCTATAAACGCTACAAAGCAGTAGCTCACCTCCTGACTCCCTGGAGATATAATGGAACACTCCCCACTTGCTTGGAGGAAGCTTGATACCAGCCAGGACAAAGCAGCATGCTCATTTGGCACCATGTCCACAAACATTCACTCTCCTCACCGCCGACACTCAATAGTAGCAGTGTGTGTGCTTTCTACACGATGTATTGCAGAAATTCACTGAAGATCCTTAGGCAGCACTTTCCAAACCCCAGGACTTCCTCCATCTAAAAGGGCAAGGGCAGCATCTACATGGGAACACCACCCCCTACAAGTTCCCCTCCAAGCCACTCGCCATCCCGTCTTGGAAATGGATCTCCATTGCTGCACTGTCACTGAGTCAAAATCCTGGAATCCTCTCTCCTCAGGGCACTGTGATTCAAATGGACAGCAACACTTTCCCAAGGGCATCTTGGGGTGGGCACTAAATTCTGGTCCGCACCTCACGAGTGAATAACAAAACACTACACAAGCATTTTGCCATTTCACCAGTATTCAAGTGAACCTTTCTTGCCTCATCCACCAGCACCTAAAAATAACTGGGGTCATTTACCTCTCTTAGCAATGCTGTTTTTGGGCCCTGCTGCAAACAGGGAGTACATTCCAAAAATGTAAAAAGTTACTTACGACATCCTGAGGATATGAAGTGTACTAAATTAACTGCACGTGTCAGATTTCTCAGCTAGGGGAGCCAGTAAGGCACTACAACTGGACACAACAGCATGGAGGCAGTTCACACAACTGGAGTATTGTTTTGTGATCAATTCCAGCTAGCGTACGACCATGGTACTAACCTGAACAGCTTGACTCAGTTACCAAACACACAAATGCAAGAGCAAACAGCATTCATGCTGAAGGGCTTCTGCACGAAACGTCGATTTTCCTGCTCCTCGGATGCTGCCTGCCCTCCTGTGCTTTTCCAGCACCACTCTAATCGTGATTCTGATCTCCAGCATCTGCAGTCCTCACTTTCCCCTAGCATGCTAATACCTGCTGTTGCAATTCAGCTGCATAAAGCCTTTTCAGTGCAGTACAACCTGCAGAAATCCAGGAGAAAGTCTAAACCCCTGGACAAACCCGATACAGAGGTGAACTTGCAGTCTCAGGGTGCACAATTCCCAGCTCTCCCACTCATCACCTGATTTGCTGGATGCAGCACAATCAGACATCACCCTCGCCACGAATCACCCAGGCAGGAGCAAGATTTTCTGTTCGATAGTGTAACCTCCAGGTAATTGACCAAGCATTTGTCACTTGAAGTGTTCATTAACAGAACATCCATAAATTTCCAGGGCTTCGAACCACGCTGTACCAATCATGCACTTCAGTCTACGCAATTTCCATTGTGAAATTGCAAGTGTGGGAAGTCGTTAATGATAACAGGATAAAGCCTTACATTCCCAACAATTGACTTAAATTCCATTCACGACAAAGTGAATTCCATGTCTGCGCTGTCTCTGTCTCTAAATCTAAGCAGTGTTGTCTATTTTATCATTTTGATCTGGCTCAGAACAATACAGAGTTGACAGTCCTAAGAGTGCAAGAACTTTATTGACAAGTGTTTAAAGTATGGCTGCAGTCACAAAACGTCTTCATTGGTGCATGTCCTTTAGCTTTCAATACCTTCTTCAGTGTCTGATGCTATTGCCAAGCTTCACAGCACAGTGAGCATAGATCAGTTACCAAACTCTCAAATCAAATATGCACAGAGCATTTGACTCCTGCAGCAAAGCAGATGACATTTTTAGTGGAATTGAAGTACATTTGCAGTCAGAAACACGGGTCAGATTTGATCAACTGGAATGTCTTGCTTCAGATTGCATCCCTCTTTACAACACCATCTCTTCCTGAACACTGCAATCCACATGGCTCTTATGTGTTTATTGGGGCAGGATTAAAGGTTTCTTCATTGGCTCCGTTGTTAGGGAAGTTTGTTTAACAGTATTCTGACCACGTTTGGGTCATAAGTGTGCCTGTTGTCATGGGTTCAGACCTTGCTTTTGTGAGAGGCATCGTTTACTGCTCCTCAGAGACGTTGGGAACAATAGGATGGGGGGGGGGGGGGACCACATTCTGGAGCTAGAATGTAAATCAAAAATAGATATTTTCCATTAGAAATGATTGAATTGCACATCTGCTCTCAAGGATGTGTGGTTTAGCAGCCACCATTTCTTTTTCGCTTTGCAACTTGTAAAGCCATTGGGCGTTCGAGTGAAAATGTAAAACAGAGGGTAAGAAGCAGTTGAGACAGATAGGGGAGTGAGGAACCTCAACACCAGACTGGCCTTCACTCTCCATGTCTGCAGACATGGGGCACTCCCCCATCCCCCATAGTGATTTCATTTCCCTACATGTGCCCAGGGCTGTATTTTCATGTTCCTGTTTGTGCCAGAATGGAAGCTAAAAGGGCTTTACAAATGGCAGATGGGAGCCAATTCAGTTTCCAGCAATTTGTTTTTGAGGAACACATGTTTAGGTCATAAGTGTGCCTGATGTCATGGGTTCAGACCCTGCTTTTTTAGATTAGATTACTTACTGTGTGGAAACAGGCCCTTCGGCCCAACAAGTCCACACCGACCCGCCGAAGCGCAACCCATCCATTGCCCTATATTTATCCCCTACCTAACACTATGGGCAATTTAGCATGGCCAATTCACCTGACCCGCACATCTTTGGACTGTGGGAGGAAACCGGAGCTCCCAGAGAAAACCCACGCAGACACGGGGAGAACGTGCAAACTCCACACAGTCAGTCGCCTGAGGCTGGAATTGAACCCAGATCTCTGTTGCTGTGAGGCAGCAGTGCTAACCACTGTGCCACCGTGCCGCCCAAATTTGTGAGAGGCACCGTTGACTGCTCCTCAGAGAAGTTGGGAACAATGGGGCGGGGGGACCACATTCTGGAGCTAGAATGTAAATCAAAAATAGATATTTTCCATTAGAAATGATTGAATAGATCTCCTTTTCAGAATACTGTTAAACAAACTTCCCTAACGACGGAGCCAAAGAAGAAACCTTTAACCCTGCCCCAATAAACACACAGGCATTGAAAATCTACCCCCCAAAAAGCTCGAGTTCTATAAAGGAAATAAAATAGTGAACTAAACAAAGCTGTGAGTAGCATCATACCATTGCCCATGGAATGGATTGCAAATATCAGCATGAAACTGCTTCGTCAGTTATACATGTTGATTATAAAAGCTATATATACAAATCGCACTGCAGCAACTTGTGAAATCTTATTTGACAGTACCTTCCAGGTTATAGTTCAACAGGTTTATTTGAAACCACAAGCTCTCGGAGCATAGCCCCCTTTGGCAGGTGAAGCACACAGAACACAGGATTTGTGGGCAGACAGATCAAGGACAGAGAGATCAAATGATCATACAACTGGTGTGAGTGGGCTGTCAGATAATAAGTCTCTGTGGCTGATCAAGACTGTGTGAGCAAAGCGTCAACAGCCAAACAACCAACCAAGGGATGACTTATAATCCAGTTAAGTGAGGCAGAGAGATAATTACAAAATAATTCAAAATAAGCTGGTACTGGAGACAAACTAAATGACTGGAATAACCTGATAGGTATAAGGGACACATGCTGAAAATGTGTTGCTGGTTAAAGCACAGCAGGTCAGGCAGCATCCAAGGAACAGGAAATTCGACATTTCAGGCCAGAGCCCTTCATCAGGAATGGGACACATGCCAAGGGTCTAACCAAAATAATAAGGAATCCAAAACTGTACAAACCAATTAAGGTAGAGATATCACGACAATTTATTGAAGTGATGGTGTCAAAACAGGACAGTAAGGAAGAGTGTACAGATATAGGACAGTGTAACGGGGTCACATGTCATGCGACATGAACCCAAGATCACAGTTGAGGCCATTTTCATGGCTATGGAACTTGGCTATTAGTCTGTGCTCACTGACTGCCTGTTGTTTATCCTTGGAGGACACTTACCCGAAGATCAGAGGCCAAATGCCCTTGAACGCTGAAGTGTTCCCCGACTGGGAGGGAACACTCCTGTCTGGCGATTCTCGCACAGGGCCCATTCATCCAATATCGTCGACTCTGTCCTTGGTTCAATCCAGTGCTGGCAGTGAAGAAACAGTAGTGGAAGGGCATCATAGTGACACTGAGGTGGGCCCAACGGCGAGAGAGGGGACTGTGACATGGGTGGGTCCAGTGCAGGAAATGATGAGGAGACTTGGCTCAGCAGCAAAAGATGATCCCTGCGAGTCAGAGACTTCAACACTAGTTGGTTTCAGTGTAGAGGATGGTGAGGTGGTGGGAGGGGTGGTGGTGGTGGTGCAGGCATCATTGATGATGAGCTGGCTCAGGCCAGACAGACTCTCTTGAAGTCACATCTTTGTACTTTTTGATTTACTCTTAAAACTATTTTAATAGCACTTAATCATGGCAACAGTAGAAAAGCTTTTCGCTATACAGATCACTCTGCAAGAACACGTGTTTCATTAACGCAAATTGGCTGTAACACTTTTGACGAATTGGGGACACTGTTTCTAAAGTGCAAACCTTCCAAACATGTTGGCTGTAACGTGATTACATCACCAACACTTTCAGCGCAGTCTCTAAAGCACAATGCTTCTGTAATGCGGGGTTGTACAAGAACGCATCCATCACACTATACAACAACTCTGTGTATTACCCTTTCTCTCACTATAAAATTCACATGACAATAAAATCATCCATTCACTTGTGTAGGTGTGTGTCATTCTATTGCCAATCAGGTAGATTTTTATTTCCCTTTCATGGGACGTGGATGGTGGCGGAGTCAGCATTTATTGCCCATCGAGGAGAAAGTGAGGTCTGCAGATGCAGGAGTATCAGAGTATCATTCCTGATGAAGGGCTTATGCCCGAAGTGTCGAATTTCCTGTTCCTTGAATACTGCCTGACCTGCTGAGCTTTTCCAGCAACACATTTTCAGCATTTATTGCCCATCCCCATTTACTGAGAGTCAACCACATTGCGGTGAGCCTGGTATCACATGTCGCTGAAAATGTGTTGCTGGAAAAGCGCAGCAGGTCAGGCAGCATCCAAAGAGCAGGAGAATCAACATTTCGGGCATGAGCCCTTCTTCAGGAATCCTGAAGAAGGGCTCATGCCCAAAATGTCGATTCTCCTGCTCTTTGGATGCTACCTGACCTGCTGTGCTTTTCCAGCAACACATTTTCAGCTCTGATCTCCAGCATCTGCAGTCCTCACTTTCTCCTGGTATCACATGTAGGCCAGACCAGATAATGATAGCAGCTTCCTTGCTTAAAAAGGACATTAACAAACCAGATTATTATTAAATTCAAATTCCACCATTTGCCATGGTAAGATCTGAGCCCGGTCCCCAGAATACTGCCTGGGTCACTGGATTAATAGTCTAGCGATAGTATTACCGGGGCATCACTTCCCATCAATTATCAACCTATAATCCCTCTGGGACACCATTCCCAGGCAATTAGAGTCTGAGTGTTTCCTGGTCAAACATAAGCATCAGCTATGTTTCAAGGAACGACCAGACGCTAGCATATGTCTCTACAGTCTGGTGGGGGAGTTCGGGAGTGGGATAATATAAGATCAGTTTGGATTTTTTGGATCCTTGTTTCATGACTGCTACCAGAAAGTGAATCTGGACTATTAGAAAAACATCCACCATCTGTCACATTGGTACCTGGGGAAATGATTGAAAAGAGATGAGTTACTGGGAGCATTCCTGGCCATCAGTTGGAATTCCTGCAATCCAACATGAAATGTGGACATCGGAAGACTGGACAGGAAATAAGGAAAATATAATTTAATGAAGACCACAGTGTCTTGGAGCAGGTAATGATGTATCTCCACAAAGTCAGGCACACAAATGGTGCAGCTGATGTATGAAATAACCTACAATTTCATCTATTTGAAGCTTTGAAGAATGTTTGGAGACATGCAAATTATCCAAAAGTCCCAAAAGCGCTTTCTGATGTTTGGAAAATCACCTGCTTTCCCACCATCTCCCTCATGGAAGTGCATCTAGTGGTCTGGTAACCCATCAGATTGCCTGCATCAAATGACCTTCCCCATTATGTTCTCCTGTGACTTGTATACCCTACAGAAGAGCTCCACCTATTATGTGGACCCCTCAGCACAGTGAGTAGTGCAATATGTTATCATGAATATTTATACAATATAATTAAACTAGAGATGTGTATTGAAAAAAATCATTCATTTACAAATTGACTATTGCTGATGATTGATGACAAACATACGCAACATTTGCATATATAATATTTAAAAATTAATAATGTGCTTTCTGCATCTTTGCATGTGGAACATGCATTCTACATACTGATAGGAAGAAAAAAAGTCATTTGTGCATAACTGTAGTCTTAAATGGATGTAGGAAACAAGTTGGTGGTTTTGATTGTTGATTGCCTTAACTTTATAAACTTTCTGTTACTCCATATTTCTTAAATATCTGTAGATAACAAAGCAAACAAACAGCACCAGATTAGAAAGTCATCTTCAGTTCTTGCTTTGGGAAAATAAAAATGCTAATTTCTAAAATGATTGGCTGTGGTAATGATTATTTTAACACAGCATCCTGCTCACATACCCACTTGTCTGTCCTCAGTCTGCTGTAATTCTCCAGCGAATCCCAAGACAAAACTGGCTGGGCATCATCTCATCTTCAAAGTAGGCCGTTTACAACCTCCTGGGCTCAATATGGAGTTCAACACTTGCAAATTGCGAACCCATCCCTTCCCTTTCTTCTCGTTTTGCATTTTGCTTTGTCAGTCACCGCCCCCCACCTCCCCACATCTCCCCTCCATCGTCACAACCCCACCCGATGAAGGAGCAGCGCTCCGAAAGCTAGTGCTTCCAAATAAACCTGTTGGACTATAACCTGGTGTTGTGTGAGTTTTAACTTTGTCCACCCCAGTCCAACACTGGCACCTCCACATCCATGTGTTAAATTTCTCAAGATTCATCCCTGATTATTTTCTGTACATGTTCATGACATTTTAATCACCTTTATAGATTGCCTCCACACTTCTTTCCACCTCCTAGCGTTTTCACTATTGCAAAAATCTCATTTTTATTTGCTAATGTTATATTTTCCTATATTGAAATTAATTTGGGTCTGCATTCAGATGTGGGTCCACAAACCTTTTCACCTTGGACAGCCCAATACCATTCTCCCTGAACAAGTGCTAACCTTAGCTCAACAGAACACTGTAGCGTCCTTCCCTCCTGCTCCTAATGCCTCCCTTAGAGAAATACTACTTCTACTCACTCCCAACCCAAGATGATTCTGCCTGTTAAACCCAACTTTTAACAAGCCACGGGCCAAAAAGCACTTATTTCTTATCTGCTGTCAACGTAATCATGTAGGTACAACTTAACCTAGTGACCATGTTCATTGATGAGTATGCATAACATGGAAATGCATTTAATTAATTTCCTGCTGTCTGCCATTGAGTCATTTGAACGGCCATTAACCTATCTCCATTTCCCACAATTAATCTCGCTGAGGGGAAGCTGATAATTCACCTCCCACAGAACTAAATACCCCTCTGCCCCATTATTTCCCATCGTTAAGAACTTCACTTGATTCCACCCATTTTGTGCCAAGATCACCTTCTAATTTTTCCTTTCAATGACACTGCCTACAGTACCACCTATTGAATTTAATGCAATTGCATGTCTAATTTGTTTCCATTTGCCCTTCGGTAAGAAATCACTATTTTTGTGCTGTCTTAGCTATTTCATCGACAGTCCTTTTGCAACTTTACATAACCATCATTCGTTAGGTTTCTGGACAGTAGTTGCTGTTAAAATCAATCATAGAATCCCTACTGTGTGGAAACAAGCTATTCAGCACAAGTCCATTCCAGCTCTCCAAAGAGCATCCCAGCAGTCCCCTACCCTATCCCTGTAACCCTGCATTTCCCATGGCCAATCCATCTAACCTGCACATCTGTGGGAGGAAACCCATGCAGGCACAGGAAGAATGTGCAAACTTCAAACAGACAGTTGCCGGAGACTGGAATTGAACCAAAGTCTCTGCAATGCTAACCACTGAGCCACCCTGCTGCTCTGTCTAACCACGTAAAACAGCAGATAGCGAACAGCTTTCCCCATTAACAGCTAACTTCAATAGGCTGAAACCAGTGTTAATGTAACCACAGTGACCCACTGAGAAAAAAGGGGGAGGCTATTTTGAAAGAGGCATAAAGAGTTTTGATTATACAATTGTGGGCTTTAGGTCACTGTTAAGTACTCCAACTTCAATTGTAACCAGACCTTGAGTACGTTATGGTCAAGATTAGAGGGGTGCTGGAAAAGCACAGCAGGTCAGGCAGCATCCAAGGAGCAGATTTAAGATATCAGGAGAAAAGTATAAAGGAGACGTCAGAGGAAGGTTATTTACGCAGAGAGTTGTGAATGCATGGAATGTGTTGCCAGCGGTGGTGGTGGAAGCAGAGTCACTGGGGACATTTAAGCGACTGCTGGACATGCACATGGATAGCAGTGAGTTGAGGGGTGCGGAGGTTAAGTTATTTTAGTTTACATTAGAATTAATCCTTGGCACAACATCATGGGCTAAAGGGCCTGTTCTCTGCTGTACTTTTCTATGTTTTATGTTCTATGTTCTATATCTTTGTGGATGATAAGCAACTGGTGGGCTTCAACATTGTAGAATACCTCTTCAGCCTACATTTGAATTTATGCTCACCACTAGCTGCAAACCTAACACCTCACTGCTAAGTCTCTTAGAACATAGTCTTCAATGCTACACTTGGAAGGGCAAAATTTAAAAATTAGATTTCAAAAAGAACTTTGCAATTCGAAAGGATGTAAGTGCAGAAATAAGCCCATCATAAATTTGGCTAAAATTCTCAAGCCCCCAAGGGGGACTGCTATAGAGGATTTTATCTCCTCTGGCTAATCATTTGCAAACACAATTGACACAAGGATGGGGTATTGACAAGTAAACAGCTGACAATCTTAATAGTGTGAGAGATTTGGGGTGAATTCAGACTTCTCACTCCTGAACTGCCAAACTTGAAATTTATTTTTGCATGGGCACCAATTAGTGTTAGCAAGCAAATTAATACGACCCCACAATAAACGGGTCAGAGGCTGATTTATCACCATGAAAATGGGAGACCAGAGAATCAAACTGGTTCTTTTATGTCCTTCAAAAAAGATCTCTCTACCCAGCCCTATCTGCCCGTGACTGCTGTCCTGCACTCTGTGCTTGCCATAGTTTCTTCATCCCCAGTCCTCAAATCTCCATGACATTTCCTTCATAGCTAAGATTCACAGATGACATAATCTTTAAATGGTTTGTGTTGAAAACAAATGATCCTGTGAAGGATAAACCCTGAGTTGTGTCCTGGTCCTGATTGCCACACTACCAGGAAGATGTGGCTGCTTTGGGGGCAAAGGTTTACCAGGGTGTTGCCTGGTCAGGGAGGGTTTTAGCAATGAGGAGAGTTTGAATAAACTCAGATTGTTTTCACTGGAAAAACTGAGGCTGAGGGAGACCTGGTAGAGGCCTACAAAATTATGAAAGGCATTGATAGTGTTGAAGGTCAGGGACTTTTTCCCCAGGGTGGCAAGGTCAACTACAAGAGGGCACAGGTTCAAGAAGAGAAGAGGGCAATGTTTATGGGAGAAGTGTGGGGAAATGGTTTCACCCAGAGGGTGGTGGGTGCCTGGAACACACTGCCAGTGGGGTTGATGCAAGCAGACACGTTGGCAATGTTTAAGGTGTATCTTGATAGAGACATGAACAGGAGGCGAACAGAGATATAGAAACTATATATGATCAATGAGTAATGGGTCTAAATAAGGAATAGGAAGTGGCACAGGCTTGGTGGGCAAAAGGGCCTGTCCCTGTGCTGAATTGTATTGTATTTATGTTTTCTCCATTTTCTGGCCTTTCCTACAATGAATAATACTGGTGACACATGGTAAATACAGCACAGATCTCAACAATGGGAAGTCAGAGACCTAAACCCAACAGTGTTAACTTCCGTTGACAAATACCAAATGATATTCACACAACAAAGTGCCAAGCAGTGACCATGCCCAGAAAGAGAGAATCCAAACATTGTCTCTTATCACTAACCCTTATTACAGTCACTGAATCCTGTAGGTTTGGGGGGTTCACCATTCACCAGAAACTGCACTTACATGAGTGGCTTCAAGAGCAGGTTGGAGGGTAAAGAATCCTGCAGTGAGTAACTCATCTCCTAACTCTCCTAAAGCCTGTCCGCCACCTACAAGGCACAAGTCAGGAATTTGATTATATAGTCCCCACTAGTCTGGAGGTCAAACTCCCCAGCTGGCTGGTACCCTAGCCACCACATTCAACATTCACTTCCTCCATGACTGACACTCAGTAGTACAGTGTACCGTCCACAAGATGCACTGCAGAAATTCACTACAAATTGTCAGACAGCACCTTCATGGGGCGCATTCCAAACCTACCACTGCTTCCATCTGGAAGGACAAGGTCAATAGACACATGGGAACACCATCATCTGCAAGTCCCCTCCAATCCTAACTTGGAAGGGTCAGAATTCCGAATAATTGTACGTGTCCCGACACCAAAGTAGACTGCAACTCAAACAGGCAGCTCATCCCTAGTTTCTCCAGGGCAATAATGTTGGCCCTGCCATTTCCCATGAACAAAAAAGGTTCAGCTATTTTGACGACTCGTCAAAAATGCAGCATCTTAACAGCCACAATGCTGTCACTCAAAATCCCATTGAAACAGAACGGTGACATTTCAAAAACATTTAAAAAGCTTTCACAAACAAGTGGTTGATCGAATGATGCTTTTTCACTTATACAGTGCTGACAAAAGTTTAGAAAATTGAAACAAGCCATTTAATTGCCATCAAAATGGGTTTGATCAATCAAGACCAGGAACCGTACGAATCTTTAATAAGCTACAAGCAACTCAGGTTGCAAGTGCCTGTTATATAACGTAGAGCTGCAGTAACAGAATCAACATTGGCAGAATATTTTCAAATGCAATTCCTCTCCTTTTTTCCCCCCTCTTTCCCCATGAGAAGCATCTGCCTTGCAACATACTGCTCCTCACAATGAAAGTCACTGAAGTATATACGTAATCATTTAGGTGGACAGGGAGAGAAATAAACAAGACTTTAAACCATATTTTATCAATGATTTTGTGCTTCAAAGCTACTGGCTGTTGTATACCAGACCTCATCACTGCTCAGTTGTTAAACATCATAAACAAACTGTTAAGATCGAGTTAAAAGGTGGACTGATTCTTTCTCTTGTTCCACTGTTCAAAACAAAGTTTGAATTTTCAGAAAGGGGAAATATTAGTCTGTCTAAGGTTCAGTATCAGAAACAAGTTCTGAGGAAGGGTCACTCGAAATGTTAACTCTGATTTCTCTCCACAGGTGCTGCCAGACCTGCTGAACTTTTCCAGCAATTTCTGCTTTTGTTTCAGAACCAAGTTAGTTAGGTTCTTTAAGCAACAAATAAAGAAAAAAATTATTACAAAAGAAAACTTAAGCAAGAGACGTAAAAGTTAACATAAGGTTTAAACTATGCAAATATATGAAACCATCTTTCTTGAAGCTAACACATGAAACCTCATGTTCTGGAGAAAATAAATATATAAAACCTCTGCAATACGTTATCTTCAGACTACTTTGGCCAAGTAACAGTTGAATTCAGAAAAGAAAATCACTTAAAGGTTGCCCAGATGTTGATCTAATGCCAAAGTTACTCTATACAGACAATAAAAACCCTGCAGGTGCTGGAATCCAAGGTGGACAAGCAGGAGGCTGGGAGAACACAGCAAGCCAGGCAACATCAGGATGGGGAGAAATCAACGTTTCGGGTGTAACCCAACCTTCTTCAGGACTAAGCTGTTGCCTCTGGGGTGTCTTCCTGGATCAGTTACATCTGACTAAAGTTTTATTATTTGCAGGCTGTGGGAGGGATGCATTGTCGATTCTGTTGTAGTGATGAAGACTTCACCTGAGTTGACCATCCAGTTTGAGTAGGAAAGTTTCTCTTGAGTAGATTTTTGAATCATCAAAAGCTTGGAGGAGAGATGTTCTGCAGGAGGGAAGGAAAAGCAAACAAAAAAAAGGGCTACACCTACTCCGCTAGGCAATGTTCTCTCTTGGTTCAAAGCAACCATTTTGTCTTTACCCACAAATTTAATCACTGAAAGTGCAGCAGACTCGGTGCCTCCATTTTGCAAATGCAACATGGTTGCTGCTGTAGCCAATATCTTTTGCTTTGCAAAGTGATCTTTTCAAAAAGTCAGGTACTGGGGATTTACCCATCTTTACCCATTTCAAGACATCCAGCACTTCCTCCTCTGTAATACGAACATTTTGCAAGATGTCACTATCTATTTCCTCAGTCTATATCTTCCATATCCCTTTCCATAGTAAATATTGACGCAAAATACTCTTTCTGTGGCTCCACACAAAGGTCGCCTTGCTGATCTTTGAGGGGCCCTATTCTCTCCCTAGTTACCCTTTAGTCCTTAATGTTTTTGTAAAAACTCTTTGGATTCTCCTTAATTCTATTTGCCAAAGATATCTTATGTCCCCTTTTTGCCCTCCTGATTTCCGTCTTAAATATACTCCTACTTCCTATATACTCTTTTACAGATTCACTTGATCTATCCTGTCTATACCTGACATATGCTTCCTTCATTTTCTTAACCAAACCCTCAATTTCTTTAGGTAAAATTTCTTTAGTCATCCAGCATTCCCTATACCTACCATCCTTCCCTTTCACCCTGACAGGAATATACTTTCTCTGGATTCTTGTTATCTCATTTCTGAAGGCTTCCCATTTTCCAGCTATCCCTTTTACCTGCGAACATCTGCCTCCAATCAGCTTTCAAAAGTTCTTGCCTAATACCGTCAAATTGACCTTTCTCCAATTTAGAACTTCAGCTTTTAGATCTGGTCTATCCTTTTCCATCACTATTTTAAATCTAATAGAATTATGGTCGCTGGCCCCAAAATGCTCCCCCACTGACTCCTCAGCCACCTGCCCTGCCTTATTTCCCAAGAGTAGGTCAAGTTTTGCATCTTCTCCAGTAGGTACATCCACATACTGAATCAGAAAATTGTCTTGTACACACTTAACAAGTTCCTCTCCATCTGAACCCTTAACACGATGGCAGTCCCAGTCTATGTTTGGAAAGTTAAAGCCCTCTACCATAACCACCCTGTTATTCTTACAGATAGCTGAGATCTCCTTACAAGTTTGTTTCTCAATTTCCCTCTGACTATTAAGGGGCCTATAATACAATCCCAATAAGGTGATCACCCCTTTCTTATTTCTCAGTCCAACCGAAATAACTTCCCTGGATGTATTTCTGGGAATATCCTCCCTCAACACAGCTGTAATGCTATCTCTTATTAAAAATACCATTCCCCCTCCTCTCTTGCATCCCTTTCTATCCTTCCTGTAGCATTTGCATCCTGGAACATTAAGCTGCCAGTTCTGCCCATTCCTGAGCCATGTTTCTGTAATTGCTATGATATCCCAGTCCCATGTTTCTAACCATGCCCTGAGTTCATCTGCCTTCCCTGTTAGGCCCCTTGCATTGAAATAAATGCAGTTTAATTTATTAGTCCTACCTTGTCCCTGCCTGCCCTGACTGTTTGACTTTGTGCGTGGGAAATCATGTCTCACAAACTTGATTGAGTTTTTTGAGGAAGTAACAAAGAAGATTGATGAGGGCAGAGCGGTTGTTGTGATCTATATGGACTTCAATAAGGCATTCGACAAGGTTCCCCATGGGAGACTGGTTAGCAAGGTTAGAACTCATGGAATACAGGGAGAACTAGCCATTTGGATACAGAACTGGCTCAAAGGTAGAAGACAGAGGGTGGTGGTGGAGAGTTGTTTTTCAGACTGGAGGCCTGTGACCAGTGGAGTGCCACAAGGATCGGTGCTGGATCCTCTACTTTTTGTCATTTACATCAATGATTTGGATGCGAGCATAAGAGGTACAGTTAACAAGTTTGCAGATGACACCAAAATTGGAGGTGTAGTGGACAGCAAAGAGGGTTACCTCAGATTACAACAGGATCTGGACCAGATGGGCCAATGGGCTGAGAAGTGCCAGATGGAATTTAATTCAGATAAATGCGAGGTGCTGCGTTTTGGGAAAGCAAATCTTAGCAGGACTTATACACTTAATGATAAGGTTCTAGGGAGTGTTGCTGAACAAAGAGACCTTGGAGTGCAGGTTCATAGCTCCTTGAAAGTGGAGTCACAGGTAGATAGGATAGTGAAGAAGGTGTTTGGTATGCTTTCCTTTATTGGTCAGAGTATTGAGTACAGGAGTTGGGTGGTCATTTGCGGCTATACAGGACATTGGTTAGGCCACTGTTGGAATACTGCGTGCAATTCTGGTCTCCTTCCTATCGGAAGGATGTTGTGAAACTTGAAAGGGTTCAGAAAAGATTTACAAGGATGTTGCCAGGGTTGGAGGATTTGAGCTCTAGGGAGAAGTTGAACAGGCTGGGGCTGTTTTCCCTGGAGTGTCAGAGGCTGAGGGGTGACCTTATAGAGGTTTATAAAATCATGAGGGGCATGGATAGGACAAATAGACAAAGTCTTTTCCCTGGGATGAGAGAGTCGAGAACTAGAGGGCATAGGTTTAGGGTGAAAGGGGAAAGATATAAAAGGGACCTAATGGGCAACTTTTTCACACACAGGGTGGTACATGTATGGAATGAGCTGCCAGAGGATGTGGTGGAGGCTGGTACAATTGCAATATTTAAGAGACATTTGGATGGGTATATGAATAGGAAGGGTTTGGAGGGATATGGGCCGGGTGCTGGCAGGTGGGACTAGATTGGGTTGGGATATCTGGTTGGCATGGACGGGTTGGACCAAAGGGTCTGTCTCCATGCTGTACCTCTCTATGACTCTAAAAAGTCCCAGATGTAGCTACACATCCAATAATATTCAAGATTAATATTTAAGATCACCTTCACATTACATAGATTTCTTTTCACCCCTGCCTTTATGAACAAAACTGTTAATGGTATAGAAAAAAAGTTATAACTAAACAGTTGAATTCAAACTAAGAACATAATTTCAATGAACAATCGACTGAAATTGAACCTATTACTGGTCCACAGATTACAAGGAACATTTCCTACCTGTGAAGTGAATATTTCGACCAAATTTCCAGTCAAATTGTCAAATATCTGCTGGTGGGGGGGAAATAGTCTTCACCAATACTTTAGCTGCCAAGCCACCTTAGATGTAGATAATATGGTGTATGAAATGTTAGGTTACATACAACAATTTTTTTTTGACCACTACCAAATTACCTATCGCAATTTTCACCAGGAAATCATCCGCCTTTTGCAATTTGTTACGAAAATGCCAAGCCCATTAAGGGCAATGCAGGCTGTCAAAGGTGAGGAAGAGAGGAAATGTGAGTTTATCCAATATTTAGTAGAAGACGCCATCTTGACTGAACTGAAGCCTGCAGCAGGAAGATCACTAATGGCTGACCATGCCACTTCCTGATTAGATTAATTGATAAGCTGCATTTTGATAGCCAGCACTTCATCTGGAACACCCTCTTCTAACAGTCACCCACTCCCTGGGAGTAACAATTAGCGATTAAAAAGGACTTCAGGCATTACATAAATATTAAAAGGTGATATAACCTTTATGTGCTGCTGGAGGTTTGATGAATGTTCTTGAAATGTATCAGGGAACTTTGTGAAGACATCATCAAGTACTCCAACTACAGTTATTCCAGAAGTTGTCTGAGGACTTTACTGAAATAAAAACTATTAAGACTATTAACTGTAGGAGTAATAGTAGGCCATTCAGCTCATTGAGCCAGCTCTGTCATTCATTGAAGTCATGGCTAATCTGTAATCCTCAACTCCACTCTCCTGCCGTTTTCCTCATTACTCTTGACTCTCTTGCTGCTTAGAAATCTGTTTATCTCTGAGGTGAATATATTCAGTGATTGAGCCTCACCCTCTGCGATGAAAGATTCCACAGATTCACTACCCTCTGAGAGAAGAAATTCCTCCTCTTTTCTGTCTTAAATCAGTGACCCCTTATTCTGAGATGGTGCCTTCTACTCCCAGACTCCCCCACAAAGGGAACCAACCTTTCTACAATTACTGTGTCAAGTCCTCTCAGAACTTTGTAGGTTTCAATAAGGTTGCCTCAAATTCCTCTAACCTCCATTGAGTGCAGACACAATCTACTCAACCTCCCCTCAGAAATGAGTCCCTCCTTTGCTGGTATCAGCATAGCAAACCTTCTCTGGTCTGCCTCCAGATCCAATATAGCTTTCCCTAGATTAGGGGCCCGGAACTGTTCAGTACTATAACTGTGGTCTGACTAGTGCTGTGCCACTCCACGTTTTACAGTTCAATGAGAATAAAGTCTGCTCTTTAAACTTATATCAAAATATTCCCCAAAATAGGCAAAAAGACTAAGATCATTAGATGTCCATTTTGCCCAGGCCCTGCACTGCTACATTTTGGAATCATTGGAGTTTCAGCTAGGGGGTGTGTTTTTTGAGAACATGGAAGGATGAAGCTGGTTGGGTGAAGTGCCTGAACCGAACCAGGCACATTCAACTGCTGGTCAGCCTGCCTTGCATGTTTCAAACTGGACACAGAGGCTTGAAGGGCTCCACCTGCTGCACGGAGGTCTACTCTACAGCAAATATGTGACACTGCGTGGATAGACATCACACTGTTCTTTGTGGGAGGGTGGGGTGTGCAAATTGGTTTTACTTTCCTCCTATTCTTCCACAAGATGTGGGCACCACTGCACAGGGCAATAACGAAAGAGTCAAGCATATTGATTGGGGTCTGGAGTCACATATAGGGTCAACTGGGTAAAAATAGAGATTTCTCTCCTTTTTAAAGGAGGTGCGGGAACCAGATACCGGTTTTATACCGGTTGGCAATGGTCAACATTATACAACTGGTGCTATACTCCAGATTTTTATTTATTTTATTTTAAATTTATTTATTTTAAATTCTACCATCTGCCATGGTGGAATTTGAACCCATGTCCAAAAGCACTGGGTTTCAGGATTATTGTTCTAGTGATATTACCACAGGCTATCTAAATAGTCACATTAGAGCTAACTATAGTTCAAACATATTTTGTTGTGCTCTGTCTTAGCATTAGTTTGTAGTATACCTTTAAGAGGCATGCTCATGACATCATTATTGTGTCATACTCTGTATCCTGAAGGTATAAAGGTCTCAGACTCCATCTTAACCGAGACCACTTGCAACATGACATGCAAATGGCAGTGTTACTGTTTGCAAGCAATAACTTAATGTTCATCCAGAAATTGAGGTGCCTTTGACTACCAGGAGCTGGGAGAAATGTCTGTTGTATCTTTCAATATCTCATTAGTCACATCTCATTCTTCCATTGTCACATAAATATTGTCCTATCATGTACAAATACCCAGCTGGAGGCAACAGTTCATAAGACAATTGTTAACCATACCTTGTTAAAAATAAAGCACGTTGAGACATACTGAAGTTGTGAAAGGTGCTACATAAATGCCAATCTCTTTCTTTCACTGGGCAAAGACCACATGGAGTGAATTAGCTCTGGTCCAGATCAAGCTGTAAATGTAAACTGATACATTTCACCTCACCCCAACACGTTCGACCCTGAGAGAATGAAGCTAGAAAATTAGCATCTTCTTCTGAACATTAACTGCATTCAGAATCTGCCTTCATTAATTTCTAGGGAAGTCTGCGCTGCTAGGTGCCACCTATTAAGCTCTTTAATCAGTCCTGAGCTGTCACAACAGTAGCATCTCCCTAATCAAATTAGTTCCTGTAGTGCAGCATATTTTCTGGAAGTTCGTTAAACATATAACCTCAATGTAACTCCTTTACACCTGTGGAAAATCAGCTCCAGACTTTGCAGAAATGTAATGTTTCAAAAGATGAAAGGCCGGTGGACGGCCAGACCGAAATGCATTCTGAAAGAGATGGGCCTCCAGTTATAACTGGCAATGACTGAAATCAACTTTTTTAAATGAGCAAAAGCTGGGAGGAAAATATGATCAATTTCATATGCTATGGACGTGTCTAATCAAGGTGATGTTTTGATAGTGAAAGTCCAACTTTTTCAAGGCCCTGGCACTTTGGGACTTGAAGCTAACCACATGGTGAGCGAAGTCATTTTCGGGACTAGAGTTGCAATTCTTATTCCTAATGTATATCGTGCAGCGACTGACGATGAAAGGGATCTCTCATTATGATGTTGTCCCATCTTTGGTTGGTTGACAAAAGGTTGGTGTTAATGTTCGTACCCTGCCAAATACTTAGCGGCTGAAATCAGCGAATAGGATAAACCCGGGGCATTGAGCGCAGTCTCTTGGCTCTGTAGTGAATTGATCATACGGGTCATCAAAGGAGTTGGAATGCTGAATTTTATTCACTTTTTTTTGTGGGATGTGGGCGTCATTGGCTGGGCCCAGCATTTACTGCCCATCCCTATTTGCCCCTCGAGAAGGTGGTGGTGAGCTGCTTTCTTCAACCGCTGTGGTCCACCTCCTCTGGGTTGACCCACAATGCCCTTAGGGTGGGAATTCCGGAATTTTGATCCAGCGACAGTGAAGGAATGGCAATATATTTCCAAGTCGGGGTGGTGAGTGGATTGGAGGGGAACTTGCAGGTGGTGGTGTTCCCTTGTACCTGCTGCCCTTGTTCTTCGAAATGGAAGTGGTTATGGGTTTGGAAGGTGCTGTCTAACGATCTTTGGTGAATTTCTGCAGTACATCTTGCTGCTACTGAGTTTGGCGGTGGAGGGAGTGGATGCTTGTGGATGTGATACCAATCAATTGGGCTGGTTTGTCCTGGATGGTATCGAATTCCTTGAGTGTTGTTGGGGCTGCACCCATCCAGGCAAGTGGGGAGTATTCCATCACACCCCTGGCTTGTGTCTTATATCTGCAGACAGGTTTTGAAATGCTAATTCTGAATTGGTGCTGTCCAGTCAACAGTTATCTCCCAAATGGTTTCCTTTCACATCCCTACATTATTCACAATTTCTCTCCTGATGTTAATAATATTACAATGAATCACAATGATGTCCACCACTGAATTGACATGGGTCTTTCAAAATGGCAGCTCCCAAAGACTGTATAAAAGTTGTCATCATCACACAACACAGTCTCTGCCATATTCATAAGAGCAAGGGACTTGTGACAGATTATCACTTACAGAATATTAATAGCCTGTACAGGACTGTTGTCCATATTAACCCAAAACTGCAATGGATTTGACTTGGCAAGAGTTAGTAAGTTTGCAGATGACACCAAAATTGGAGGTGTAGTGGACAGTGAAGAGGGTTACCTCAGATTACAACAGGATCTTGACCAGATGAGCCAATGGGCTGAGAAGTGGCAGATGGAGTTTAATTCAGACAAATGTGAGGTGCTACATTTTGGGAAAGCACATCTTAGCAGGAATTATACACTTAATGGTAAGGTCCTAGGGAGTGTTGCTAAACAAAGAGACCTTGCAACATTTAAGAGGCATTTGGATGGGTATATGAATTGGAAGAATTTGGAGAGATATTTGCAGGTGGGACTAGATTGGGTTGGGAAGTCTGGTCGGCATGGACAGGTTGGACCGAAGGGTCTGTTTCCATGCTGTATATCTCTATGACTTTAAGTGCCAAAAACATTTCCCACTTTCACTCAGAGCTCTGCAGAGTTAATTATTCATTAGGAAGTGACGAGAAAGAAAATTATCTTAATTTAATTTTTAAAAGATTGATGCAGGCGTCAATGAAAGTGCAAAATGGAAGACAGCAAATGGGCAACGTGTTTTCCAAGTTGCTAAATTCTCTCTTCCATTCACTTCATGACAACAGAATAGTCAGGTACTGTGCTATCAGGTAGCAGATTTCCAATTATCATTCAATCATCAAATCATACAGTATCGAAGAGGCCATTCAGCCCATCGAGTCCACACCAACCCTCCGAAGAGCATCTGCCCCCACTCATCTCCCCCATCACCCTATACCTGTAACCTTACATTTCCCATGGCTAACCCAGCGAGCATGTGCATCCCTGGACACTGTGGGGCAATTTCCCACGGCCAATCCACCCAATCTGTGCCCCTTTGGACTGTGGGAGGAAACCCATGCAGACACGGAGAGAATGTGTAGTCGCCCGAGGGTGGAATCATCTGCTGCGTATTTTTACCAAAACCTGTTACAAGTGTCTTTCGATGGACTCCACATCAAACTCTGGTTTGAAAATACCTTAATATGGCATAAACCATTTCCAGAACTTGTAAAATCCAGTAAAGAGCCTCCTGCCAGTCTGATGATCGAAGGCTCACTTCTGAAATATGAACGTTCCTCTTTCAAGTGACAGCTATTTGCCTTGGCATCTCCAAATAATAAGAATTCATAGCGTTAGTTTTATTCTCGTCATCTCATTGTGTCGCTTGGTGTCCATTTGTTCAAGACCGCTCCCATCTACTCCTTATTCTCTAAATATCACACTTACTGAAGCAGAAATTGCCGAATTCTAAAATATCACCTCATTTATTTTCAACATATATGTTCAGACTTGGGAATTGTGACCGATTGCCTGATTCCCGTGGATTTGAGTCGGATTTGGGAAATGGTACATGCCACAGGAGTCGACAGAACTGTGACTGATTCCTGGAAGAATTCGACATCTTTCAGCTGTCAGTTCATGAAGGAACCGGAATACACAACTCTTATTACTTCATCACAACCCTCTCAGAATTCCTCTGCCAGATTAAAACTAATGTCTCAACGTTAATTACTCCCAGGTTGGTGGTGTGACTGGGAGCTGATTAAAGACATCAAGAGGGGAATTATATCTCCAACCTGGTCCAATCTCAGGCACCATTTTATTCTCTGGTGCTGAATATTCAGATGTCAGAGCGCCTTACCTGGATCACAATAGGGTCAGTGTGTGTGTGTGTGTGTGTGTGTGTGTTTTAGGGGGAGGAGATGGGGTGGGGAGCTCATTCCACTGTGGCAGATTGGGAATCACTCTCCCTGTCCCAGTCCCAGTGTGGATTGAGGATAGCAGCATCAGCTGAGCAAGTGCATTTACCAGCGCTCCTTGGGAGAGCGGGAATACCCCCCCTCTGTTCACACCCTCAATTTTGGCTTCTCCCTGCCCCCACTCAGTCACTAACATTCCTTCAATCAGCCATTTTAATCACAATCCCTCCCCTCCTTGACTATGATCCCCCCTTCCCCTATCACAATGCCCCCTGATCGCAATCTCCCACTAATCACCCGAATAAAAGGTCCCCCCTCTCTGTCTCTCTCTCTCTCTGTCTCTCTGTCTCTCCCCTCATGCTGACTGCACATTCCTGCTTTCACCTCCCCCCTCTTAACAATTACATGTTCTCTCCCCAATCTAGTTGACTGTGACTCTGCAATCTCTGACATTATCTCCAATGGAGTCTTACTGTGGGTCGACACTGCTGGAATCTTCTCTCTTTAATCTCCATTCAAGAAATAGGTGTCTATACTGTCCAACAGGTTCTGAACCCCCATTGTTGTCTGAGGAATTAGATTCAACCTTGTGCTTATCTTGAATTGTCTGCAATTAAGGGAGTTTCTCAAGCTGACAACGCTGTCTCTGACTGGGTAAAACTCAGTCTTTTCATGTTAATCGATGTTTTAATTCCAAGAGTGAAAAAGTGTGGTGCTGGAAAAGCACAGCCGGTCAGGCAGCATCCGAGGATCAGGAGAATCGACGTTTTTGAGCATAAACTCTTTATCACATTCCTGATGAGGAGCTTATGCTTGAAACATCGATGGTCCTGCTCCTCGGATGCTGCCTGACCTACTGTGCTTTTCCAGCGCCACACTTTTTCGCTCTGATCTCCAGCATCTGCAGTCCTCACTTTCTCCGTTTTAATTCCGAGGCTGACTGATCTGTTTGCATTCATTCACTCATTCATCAGCCGTCCCACGCAGTTGAGAATGACTCTCTTCCCCCCTCAGGGTGAGTCTGTAAGTGGCTGTACAGAATGGTGCAGCTACCACAGACTCTCTTACACTCGGGGCAGAAGGTGGTCATTGGAAGGTAGCGGATGGGGTGTTGGTGGGGCAGTGCGCTCCTTATGCTGTTTTCTCCTGGTTTCTGCTTTTTCCTGACGGTAAGACTCGAGGTGCTCCATGCTTTCCCGGAAATCCCTCCTTCACTTTTGCATGGTCTTCAGCCAGTGGTTCCCAGGTGTCAGTGGGAATGCCACACTTTGCCAGTGAGGCCTTGCAGGTATCCCCGAAGAGCCTCCTTTGTCCATCTGGGGCTGGCCTGCTGTTTCGGAGCTGGGAGCAGAACACCTGCTTGGGGCGTCCCATGGTGGTCATGGACATGACATACCCAGCCCACTGCAGCCCCTCGGGTGGGGCGAGGGGTTTCAGTGCCTCAATAATGAGGAGGTTGGCCTGGTCAAGGACACTGGCTTTAGTGTGTCTGTCTTCCCACCGGATTCATAGGATCTTACGCAGGCAACGTCGGTGGTATGCTCCATATCCTTGAGATCCCTACTGGAGATATTGCTCTGAGACGTGGACTATAGGAGGGTGGGAACTACCACAGCTCTGTATACCATGAGCGTGGGGTTGGATCTGATGTTGTCCTTGAACACCCATTTCCTCAGGCTGCCCAAGGTGGGTCTAGCACACTGGAGGTGGGGCCAGCACACTGGAGGCGGGGCCAGCACACTGGAGGCAGGGCCAGCACACTGGAGGCGGGGCCAGCACACTGGAGGTGGGGCCAGCACACTGGAGGCAGGGCTAGCACACTGGAGGCAGGGCCAGCACACTGGAGGCGGGGCCAGCACACTGGAGGTGGGGCTAGCACACTGGAGGTGGGTCCAGCACACTGGAGGCAGGGCTAGCATACTGAAGGCGGGGCTAGCATACTAGAAGCAGGGCCAGCACACTGGAGGTGGGGCTAGCACATTGGAGGCGGGTCTAGCACACTGGAGGCGGGGCCAGTACACTGGAGGTGGGGCCATCACACGGGAGGCGGGGCTAGCACACTAGAGGCGGGGCCAGCACACTGGAGGTGGGGCCAGCACACTGGAGGCAGGGCCAGCACACTGGAGGCAGGACACCACACTGGATGTGGATCCAGCACCCTGGAGGTGGGGCCAGCACACTGGAGGTGGGGCCAGCACACTGGAGGCAGGACCAGCACACTGGAGGCGGTGCTAGCACACTGGAGGTGGGGCGGGTACACTGGAGGTGGGGCTGCATCTCTTTAGCAATAACTGCTTTGTTCTACAGGACACTGCTGAGGTACTGGAAGTGGCCAACGTTCTCTCAGACCTTCCCGTGGATTTTGTCGTTTGGGGGCTTCACTCCTCAATGCTGATCCAGGTGGAAACTTTCACCTTACGGATGTTCAGGGTGAGACCTGTGGGAGAAAGTACAGAAGACTGAACACACGCATCAGCTGGCTTTGGAACAGTTTCTACCCTACTGTTGTTAGAATATCGAATGGACTCGCAAACTCTTAACATTTGCCTGTACCTGTGTTTTTGTTTTTGCTGCTGTTTACCTATTATTTACTTATCTATGCTACTGTATTGCTCACATGACAAAGCTTTTCACTGTGCCTCGATGCAGTTGACAATCAATTTAATTCAGCTCAGTTCAGTGATCTGTTTGCAGACGATCATTGACTGACTGTAGGTTCATGTACAACTCCAGCACTGACTCTCCAGTGTTGACTGATGGAGTGCTGAACTGTCAGAGTTGCTAACTTTCAGATGAAATGTTAAATCAAGAATCCTCCAGCCTCTCCCATGGACATAAAAACAATCCAGGGCATGATTCATAGAAGGCGTGGGGAGTTTTCCCACTGAAAGCTACAAACAGCTAGTATCCAGGTCTGGTCCTTACAGACCTTCACGGTGCAGTATCTAAATAACAGGCGCTCCTCTGATCAATCCTCTGCACAGCCGGGTACCAACTCAACTTTATGGGTAAATGCACTGCTCAAAAGGCACAAGGATATAGATTTTGCCAACAATCTTGTAATCCAAACATTCCAAAGATAAAATGGAACTAAATGAGCATCAGAGGCCGTTTCTTTATTAATAATGTACAGGAATCATCAAAATATTAACCATCACATCTTGGAAATGGAACAAAGTGTAGTCATGAGCCTTAAGGGATTAATTCCGCAACTGGAAATGCAATTAAGAAGAAGCATCGGGGATAATGCCATAATCATTATTTTCATTTTATGTCGCAGACCTTTTTAAACACTTTAGCAATTAATTTTCTGAAGAGGTTGACAGGGAAATGGTGTGTGCAGCATGATACACAGAAAATCACCGCTCTGTTTAACCTGCAGTAAAAACAATTCATCATGCTGAAAGTAGCATCTGCATAAATTAGCACTGTGCTGAGAATTCTGAAATACCAATTATTTTCCCCCCCCTTGTAATCCCAACCTTTGACTTGAGTCATTTAAATAAGGCCCTTGTATAACTGTGAAACCGGAGAAAACCGAGAATCAATAACCATTCCAAATCCACCACTAAATGAAGCCAGACAAAAGGATTTACCTTCAGATCTTAACAGGCAATAACCTGGTCATTAAGAAAAGTCAAAATACTGCAGGAGCAGGAGATCTGGAAACAGTAAGTGCTGGAGAAACTCAGCAGGTCTGGCAGCATCTGCAGAGACAGAAAGAGTGAATCTTTAACCCTGATGTTGCCAGACCTGTTGAGTTCCTCCAGCTTTCTCTGTGTTTGTCTCAGATTATGGGCGGCACGGTGGCACAGTGGTTAGCATTGCTGGCTCACAACGCCAGAGACCCGGGTTCAATTCCAGCCTCAGGCGACTGACTGTGTGGAGTTTGCACGTTCTCCTCGTGTCTGCGTGGGTTTCCTCCGGGTGCTCTGCTTTCCTCCCACGGTCCAAAGATATGCGGGTCAGGTGAATTGGCCATGCTAAATTGCCCGTAGTGTTAGGTAAGGGGTATGGGTGGGTTGCGCTTCGGTGGGTCGGTGAGGACTTGTTGGCCGAAGGGCCTGTTTCCACATTGTAAGTAATCTAATCTAATTATGTTAATTTTTGAATCCAATGTAACTTTTCTCCAGAACTGAAGAGAGACGAGAGGAAAAGTAATGGGTTTCAAATAGTGGAATAAGTGGATCTGTGAAAGTGGAACAGAAGAGAAGGTTAGAGGGCAAGAGAGGTTAGCGATCGCCATTCTCACAGAACAAAAGGCGAAGAGGGTTGTGATGTTGTAGAGGTGTGAGTGAGATCCAGAATAGGTGTTAATAGCAGAATCATCTCACTGGAAGTTCCTCGCAGATGAGGGTGAGCCTGTAGATGGCTGGACAGAGTGATGTGGCTACCATAGGCTCTGTTACATTCAGAGCAGAGGTGGTCAATTGGAAGGGGCTGGCTGGGGTGTTGGTGTGGCACCGCACTCCTTGTGCTGTTCTCTCCTGGCTTCCATTTGTTCCTGATAGTACTCCATGGAATCGAGGTACCCCTCACATTCCTGGATGCTCCTCCTCCATTTTGGACAGTTTTGGGTCAGTGATTGAGGTATCTGTGGGAATGCCACACTTTGCCATTGAGGCCTTGAGGGTATCCCTGAAGCATTTTCTCTGCCCACCTGGGGATCACCTTCCATTTTGAAGCTGGGAGTAGAGCACATGCTTGGGGAGTCGAGTCGGTCATATGGTGCCCAGCCCATCGCATGCGATGGTCAGTACTTTGATGTTGAGGAGGTTGGCCTGATCAAGGACACTGGTTTTGGTGTGTCTGTCTTCCCAGCGGATTCACAGGATCTTACGCAGGCAATGTCGGTGGTATGCTCCATATCCTTGAGATCCCTGCTGGAGACAGTCCACGTCTCAGAGCAATATAGGAGGGCAGGTACTACCACAGCTCCGCACACCATCAGCTTGGGGTTGGATCTGATGTTGTCTTTGAACTCATTTCCTCAGGTGGCCCAAGGCTATGCTAGCACATTGGAGGCTGAGCTAACACACTGGAGGTGGGGCTAACACACTAGAGGCTGAGTTAGCACATTGGAGGCTGTGCTAGCACACTGGAGGCTGAGCTAACACACTGGAGGTGGGGCTAGCACACTGGAGGTGGAGCTGGCACACTGGAGGCTGAGCTAACACACTGGAGGCTGACCTAATACACTGGAGGCTGAGTTGGCACACTAGAGGCTGAGTTAGCACACTGGAGGCGGGGCTAGCACACTGGAGGCTGTGCTAGCACACTGGAGGCTGAGCTAACACACTGGAGGCTGAGTTAGCACACTGGAGGCTTAGCTAACACACTGGGGGCTGAGTTAGCACACTGGAGACGGGGCTAGCACACTGGAGGCGGGGCTAAAACACTGGAGGCGGGGCTAACACACTGGAGGGGGTGCTAACACACTGGAGGCGGAGATGGCACACTGGAGGCGGGGCTAACATACTGGAGGCGGGGCTAACACACTGGAGGCGGGGCCAGCACACTTGAGGTGAGTTAACACACTGGAGGCGGGGCTAACACACTAGAGGCGGGGCTAGCGGACTGGAGGAGGGGCTAGCGCACTGGAGGTGGGGCTAGCACACTGCAGGCGGGGCTAGCACACTGAGATGAGCTAACACACTGGAGGCGGGGTTAGCACACTGTAGGCAGGGCTAGCGCACTGGATGCGGAGCTAACACACTGGAGGCGGGGCTAACACACTGGAGGCGGGGCTAACACACTGGAGGCGGGTCTAAAACACTGGAGGCGGGGCTAACACACTGGAGGCTGAGTTAGCACACTGGAGGCAGAGCTAACATACTGGAGGCGGGGCTAGCACACTGGAGGTGGAGTTAACATACTGGAGGCGGGGCCAGCACACTGGAGGTGGAGTTAACATACTGGAGGCGGGGCTAACACACTGGAGGTGGAGTTAACATACTGGAGGCGGGGCCAGCACACTGGAGGTGGAGTTAACATACTGGAGGCGGGGCTGCTAATGGCAGAATAGGCAAGTAAATATGAACAAGAGCACCAGGCATTGAGGGAGAAAGTGACGGGCTTCATGTTCTGTCGCTGTTGAACTCAATATTATGTCCTGAAGGCTATAAAGCTGCTGAAGGCGGGAAAGGCGATAATGTTCCTCCACTTTGCATTGAACCTTACTGAGACATTGCGATAAACTGAGGGCAAGAATATGGACGTGACAGCAAGCTGGTGTCATAAACTGGTAAGTGAGCTGAGGATTGCAGTCACACCTGTGTGCAGAGTGAAGGCATCTCACAAGGCACTTACCCAGTTTGTGTTTGGCCTCACCAAATGTGGAGGAGACCACATAACGGACATTGAACCCAATATCCTGGAAGGAGTATTTGGGAGGAAGGAGGAGGTAAAGGCAAGGTAAGGCTTACCCCCGCTGCAGTTCTATGACTGGGATATGAGGAGTTGTTGATGAGAGAGGACTGAGCCAGGCTGTTACAGATAGAATGTGTTTGATGGTAACCTGCCAGTGCGTAGGGAATGGCAGATGACGTTCAATATCGAGGCTGTTGGGGTTAAAGGGAGGACAAGTCGTGGGAGGGTGGGGAGAGATTGATGGCGGGACTGCAGGAAATGGTGCAACAGCGTTGAAGAAAAAGTGGCAGAAGAACCACTGTGGAAGGTGGCATCATTAGAACAGAGTCGAAGAAACAGCGCCAGGGACCTGGGTTCGATTCCAGCCTCGGGCAACTGTCTGTGTGGAGTTTGCACATTCTCCCCGTGTCTGTGTGGATTTCCTCCAGGTGCTCCAGTTTCCTCCCACAGTCCAAAGATGTGCAGGTCAGATGGAGTAACTATCCTGAATTGCCCATAACGTCCAGGGATGCACAAGCTAGGTGGGCTAGCTGTGGGATATCAAGATTATAGCAATAGGGTTGGGGGGAACGGTCTGGATTGGATGCACTTCAGAGGGTCAGTGTGGACTCAGTGGGCTCTTTCTGCGCTGTAGGGTTCTATAAGTAACATAATTTCTCATTTATCTTAAATGCTGATGAGTACACATTCAACCTGCAATATATTCCATGTCTGACAGCTACTTTATAACAGAAAACAATCTGAGAAGCTACGTCCACTTGAGTAAGGAGACCACAACTGTATGTGGTATTCCAGGCACAGTTTCACTGAAGAGTCACAGATGTAGCAAGACTTTCTGACTTTGATATATCTGTTCCCGATCCTACTCTATAGGGGTGAGTACAAGTGCAGTAGCAAAAGAGTACCATGTTGGTCGGAGGGACAACATCCAGAGGACATGTTCATACTGAAGACTCTTTCTGTCCTCTCTGGTGGATGTCAAAGATCCCTCAGCACTGTTTTGAATATGAGTATTTTAGCTCTTTCCACGTGCTCTGAACAATATTTATCCCCAAAAACCAACATTTATTTGAGAAAAAAAAACACACAATGTGTCTGTTTTCTATGACTATTTGTGGGATCTCACTTTGCCACTGGCCTACACTACAGCAATGACTATACTTTAAAAGTATTTAATTGGCATAGCGACTTGTGGTGTCCCTTCATCACGGAAGTCACCGTATAAATGCCAATTCCTCTTTTACTTTTCAGTAACTCAGTAAATAAATCCAGGGACTGAAAGCAAAACATTGATTGCAATATTTTTGATCCACTTCTGTTACCGCTAGACCAAATGAGGCTCAACTGAGCGAAACAGAATGTGTTTGCTGGGAGCCATGAGTCTCCTTTATAGGCTGCCGAAACAGCTCCACATTCCTCACTAAATTCAGATCAATTTCCTGGCATCGGTATCATTTGGGATCTGTAGGGCTGGTCACAGAGTCATAGAGTTGAACAGCACAGAAACAGTTTGATCCAACTCATCCAGGCTGACCAGATATCCTAAATTAAGCTAATCTTATTTGCCAGCATTTGGCCCATATCCCTCCAAACCCTTTCTGTTCATATATCCATCCAGATGCCTTTTAAATGTTGTAATTGTACCAGCCTCCACCACTTCCTCTGGCAGCTCATTCCATATACATACCACCTTCTGTGTGAAAAGGTTGCCCCTTAGGTCTCCTTTACATCTTTCTCCTCTCACCCTAAACCTATGCCCCCTTGTTTTGGACTCCCCAATCCCAGGGAAAAGACTTTGCCTATTCACCCAATCCATGCTCCTCATGATTTTCTAAATCTCTATAGGTCAGCCAGCCTCAGCTTCTGATGGGCAGCATCCGAGGAGCAGGAGAATCGACGTTTCGGGCATAAGCCCTTCTTTAGGAATGTGGCTGGTGTGCCAAGCGGGCTGAGATAAAAGGTGGGGGGATGGGGGGGATTTGGGGGAAGGGTGCTGGGAATACGATAGGTGGAAGGAGGTGAGGGGGGTGGGGGCGGAGAGATTAGATTAGATTACTTACAGTGTGGAAACAGGCCCTTCGGCCCAACAAGTCCACACCGACCCGCTGAAGCGCAACCCACCCATACCCCTTACCTAACACTACAGGCAATTTAGCATGGTCAATTCACCTGACCCGTACATCTTTGGACTGTGGGAGGAAACCGGAGCACCCGGAGGAAACCCACGCAGACACAGGGAGAACATGCAAACTCCACACAGTCAGTCGCCTGAGGCTGGAATTGAACCCGGGTCCCTGGCGCTGTGAGGCAGCAGTGCTAACCACTGTGCCACCGTGAGGTCGGGAAGAAGATTGCAGGTCAAAGGGGCGGTGCTGAATCCGAGGGTTGGGACTGAGATAAGGTGGGGGGAGGGGAAATAAGGAAGCTGGAGAAATGTACATTCATCCCGTGTGGTTGGAGGGTTCCGAGGCGGAAGATGAGGTGCTTTTCCTCCAGGCATCGTGTGGCCAGGGTCTGGCGATGGAGGAGGCCGAGGACCTGAATGTCCTTGGTGGAGTGGAAGGGGGAGTTAAAGTGACGCCTGGAGGTAGAGCGCCTCATCTCTGCCTAGGAACCCTCTCCAGCTTCCTCATTTCCCCTCCCCCCACCTTATCTCAGTCCCAACCCCTGGATTCAGCACCGCCCTCTTGACCTGCAATCTTCTTCCCGACCTCTCCGCCCCCACCTCCTCTCCGGCCCATCACCCTCATCCTCACCTCCTTCCACCTATCGTATTCTAAGCACCCTTCCCCCAAATTTCCCCCCCCCCGCCCCTCCACTTTTTATCTCAGCCTATTTGGCACACCAGCCTCATTCCTGAAGAAGGGCTTATGCCCGAAACGTTGATTCTCCTGCTCCTCGGATGCTGCCTGGCCTGCTGCGCTTTTCCAGCACCACCCTTTTCAATTCTGGTCTCCAGCATCTGCAGTCCTCACTTTTTCCCTCAGCTTGCATCTATAGCTCAAATCCTGGCAACATCCTTGTCATTATTATTCTGAAATTTTTCAAGTTTAACAACATATTCCCTATAGCAGGCAGACCAGAACTGAATGCAGTATTCCAAATGTGGCTTAACCAATGTTCTGTTGAGCTGCAACATGACCTCCTAACTCCTATACTCAATGCACTATCCAATAAAGGTAAGATTATCAAACGCTTTCTTCACTACCCTGTCTAACTGCGACTCCACTTTCAAGGAACTATGCACCTGCACTCCAAGGTCTGTTCGTTAAGCAACACTCCCCTACCATTCAGTGTGTAAGTCCTGCCCTGATTTGCCTGAACAAAATGACAACACCTCAAACATGTGCAGGAAAAGAAAACTTTTGGGTAATCAAATAAGAAAACGCTCTTCTCTTCAACAATATGTAGTTTGATGCATGATGGCAGTCAGGTCCAAGTTACATGGATATGATAGACTTTGACTATTGGAAGTCCTCAATGGTAGGCCCAGCTCCTTCAAGATCCAGAGCTTCACCGTACAAGTCTGTACGACAGCCACCATATTAGAAGATGCGTAATGCATACCTCAGTGTTAACCCTTTTGGAACACAACCCTCCTTGCACAATGTTCTACAATTGACTGAAGTTTCAATATTATTCTAGGGGTTGACATGATAATTGTTAAAGAACTTCTTTGCAAACTCAAACTCGTCCGCACCAATCAGATGCTCCCAGATGTACTCTTGGTATATGATATGCTTTTGCGAAAGAGCAAAGTTCAGTCAGAACAGGGCAAGTGGATGGATGAGGGAGGAGATGAAGAGGGAAAGGTGTTGAAGAGGAGGACAGATGTGCAGAGAACCTTTGTTGAAGAGCAGAAAGTAGGAGTCCTATAGTGCACATTTTCTACGCGAGTAACTGCTGGAAAATGGGTTACTGGTGGGCAGATGAGACACCGCTGTGCCAGCTCTTCCTCCAGTACCATATCTGAAAGCATTCCTACATGTTCTGCCATGGTTAGACACATTTAATTGGCTCCATAACACACAGATGCAGTGATCCTTAATGAGGGAAATGCTGTTCAGTGACACTCTCACTGGGCTTGTCATCCTAGCTAATATCCCGATTATTCTCCAAATCTTGAATCTCGATGGAACCTCGACCTCCCTTCTGTTCCACATTCTCCTCCCACTCACTCTGTGAAGCCTCATTGCTTTTCCAACTCTCCTCTCCGTTCGGAGGTTGGAACATGTTGGACCTGAAACATTAACTCTGATTCTCTCTTTGACTCTTTACAAATACTGCCAAACCTGCTGGGTTTTTCCAGCACTTGCTGTTCTTGTTTCTGAGTTCTATCATCTGCATTCTTTGTTTATTTTGTTGCAATAGTTTTTGGGGCAAGAGGTACAAATCCCACCACAGCAACAGATAGAATTTAAGTTCCATTCCTAACTCTGGGATCTAACACTAGTCTCAGAAATGGAGACCGTGAAACAGTCCTGGATTGTTGTAAAAACCCATCGATAATGTGGGAAGGAAATCTGCCTGACTTACATTTGACTCCAGACATGAAGCAATGTGGGCTTGACTGCTCTCTTAAAACTATAGAACCCCCACTGTGTGGAAACAGGCCCTTTGGCCCAACAAGTCTACACTGACCCTCTGAAGAGTAACCCACCCAGACCCCCTATTTACCCCTGACTAATGCATCCCTGAATACAATGGGGCAATTTAACATGGCCAATTCACCTAACCTGCAAGCCTACACAGACACTGGGAGAACGTGTGGGCGGCACGGTGGCACAGTGGTTAGCACTGCTGCCTCACAGCGCCTGTAGACCCGGGTTCAATTCCCGACTCAGGCGACTGACTGTGTGGAGTTTGCACGTTCTCCCCGTGTCTGCGTGGGTTTCCTCCGGGTGCTCCGGTTTCCTCCCACAGTCCAAAGATGTGCGGGTCAGGTGAATTGGCCAAGCTAAATTGCCCGTAGTGTTAGGTAAGGGGTAAATGTAGGGGTATGGGTGGGTTGCGCTTCGGCGGGTCGGTGTGGACTTGTTGGGCCGAAGGGCCTGTTTCCACACTGTAAGTCTAATCTAATCTAATCTACATAGACCGTCGCCTGAGGCTGGAATCGAACCCAGGTCCCTGGCGCTGTGAGGCAGCAGTGCTAACCACTGAGCCACCATGCCACCCCATGGCCAAGCAAGCAGCTCAGTTCAAAGACAATCACGAATGGGTAGCAAATGTAGCGATACTGACTTCACATTGAATAAAAACGATGGAAGAATAGCAAAAAAAAACAATACGTTTTCTCTTCAGGATGTGCAGGTTAGCTTTGTGTGGTGTTAGGAAGTCACTGTATTTGATCCTACCCTGCTGCATGCAGCTAATGAACAGCATGGGGACCATTGGCTGCATTCAACACTCATTATAATGAGCAGGAAACACCAGATTGGCATACGGCCCGGGTTACACTGAATGAGCGGGAATTGATTACACTGCATGCCCGTGTTTTTTTGGAAACGGTTTGATTTAACCCCCAAATGCCACCTTTATCATTTTGAAAAGAACGCAGGCAAAATGTTTTATTGGACAATGATTTAAACCAGCAAGTAAAACAGCAACTAGACAGTGTACAAACAATGTCACCAATATCCTGAATATTAGGATTAGCACCAGAATGTTTTTGCCGACATCCAGCGTGTGTTTCCCTGGCAGGGGTATTCTCTCTCATTGAAGTTCACGATTTATAGTCACAGAGACACACAGCACAGAAACAGACTCTTCGGTCCAGCCAGTCCATGCTGACCATAATCCCAAACTAAACTGGTCTCACCTGTCTGCACTTGGCCCATATCCCTCCAATCATTTCCTATTCATGCACTTACCTAAATGTCTTTTAAATGTTGTAAATGTACCCGCATCCACCACTTCCTCTGGAAGTTCATTCCACACACACTGTCGGTGTAAAAAAAGCTACCCCTCGTGTCTTTTTTTAAAACTTCCTATACCCGCCTTCAAAAATGTCCTCCCAGTCTTGAAATCCTGCCACCCTGGGGAAATGACACCTGCCATTCACCTTATCTATACCTCTCCTGACCTTATAAACCTCTTTAAGGTCACCCCTCAACCTCCTACACACCAGTGGAAGATTTCCAGCCTCTCCTTAAAATTCAAACCTTCTATACCCAGCACCATCCTGGTAAATCTCTTCTGTACTCTCTCCAGCTTAGTAATATCCTTCCTGTAACTGGGCAACCAGAACTGGACACAGTATTCCAGAAGAGGCCTCACCAATGTCCTGTACAACCTCAACATGACTTACCAACTCCTATACTCAAAGGCCTGAGCAATGAAGGCTAAACGCCTGCTTAACAGAGGCGACGCAAACTACAAAGAATTACGTACCTGTACGGGGAAAGCTAATGGTCTCTACGCCACCCCTCCCCCGCAGCCAGTTCAAGGGCAGTGTGTGGTGGCACAGAGAGCCCAGTTGTACACAGGTAGTGCCGTGCTTACTGCACTGTCTGAACAGATTGATTAAAAGCATCTCCAATCTACACCCCTCATCATTTTTCTTTGTTAACAGAGTGTGCACGGTAGCTGGGAGGGTTGTGCTTTAAAATGGAGTGGGGGGGGGCTGGTGTTGGGTGGGTGGGTGCTGATGTTACCACAAAATGTTAAGTCTCTTTGGAATTTATCAACGGCATGCCAAGTGATATTGTATTCAGGGGATGGAGTCGTGCACTTTGGAGCAATTTGCATAATTGCACGGTGTGTTTTTTTTTAATGAAAATGTGTCAAATTGTTTCTCATGAAGCCACACTCCCATCCTCCATTTGAAAGCAGGAACTCACATCTAATAACATTATATGCAGTAGGGAGTGCCATAACTACCCAAAAGATTATCGTGTAGAGGAAAATAAATAAAATAGATCAATAGGGCAGCTCAAACATAAACAAGATAACAGAAATTGCTCACATTCATCTAACAGGAAGCTTAAAACTGTTGAGCTGCATGTATAATCAGATGTAATTACATTTTCTATTTTTGATTAATATTATTGATCTTGCACTGCAGATTTACTGGAGTAATAACTTTTTTTTTGCCTAGTGAGCTAGGACTTTTGAATATTACGATATCTATTTTAATGTCACATCAGATTATTAGGACTCTCCATATTCTCTGTAAGTCATTGAATCCTATAGGAGAAATTCACCATGTACTGCACCTTGGAGCTGACTTTATTTAACACTGCGCTTGCTGGAACTTAGCTGAAAATGTTTATTTTCCTTTCTGATTTGCGACGCTGTAAGGAAAGCACGGACTCGTTCTGGTCTATGGTTCATTGTGTGTTGTTTTGCTGTGTAGTAAGTCACTCAAATGGCCATTTCTGTTGAGTTGGGTGAGGGGAGGAAGAAAGGTCACAGCAAATTTGACAGTGAATTGGGTTGTATCACAGCCGAGTCTTGTCCTGTTCTTGTACTTCAAGGGCAAGTTTCAACTTATCCCTATGTTGGAAGTGAAGAGGGCATCCTGGTCAGATCCAAAATGGCGACAGAGTAGGAATCCACAGCCGAAGCCCGACCTCTCCGTCCGTTTCTTTTTGTTTCCCCTTTCTCTTCTTTTTTCCTTTCTTTCTTCTCTGCAGTGTCCTGAACTTGTGACCTCAGCACGGACTCAGACAGCCGGCCTCAGCATGGTCCTGGAGTGGCGGTCTCCCGGCCTGGAGTGGTGGTCTCTAGGCCTTGAGTAGTGGTCTCCTGGCCTGGCATGACGGTGTCTTGGCCTGGAGTGGTGGTCCCTTGGCCTGGAGTGGTGGTCTCTCAGCCTGGAGTGGTGGTCTTTTGGCCTGGTGTGGCAGTCTCTTGGTCTGAAGTGGTGGTCCCCTGGCCTGGAGTGGTGGTCTCTCGGTCTGGAGTGATGGTCTCTTGGCCTGATGTGGTGGTCTCCTGGCCTGGCATGGTGGTCTCCCGGCCTGGAGTGGTGGTCTCTCGATCTGGAGTGATGGTCTCTCAGCCTGGAGTGGTGGTCTCCCGGCCTGGAGTAGTGGTGTCCTGGTTGGAGTGGCAGTCTCCTGGCCTGAAGTGGTGATCTCCTGGGAGCCCAGTTGGGTGGTTTCTCGTGGCCTCAGAATGGACCTCCAGCCTTGGGGGGATTCCAAAGCAGTCCTCCTGGCCTTGAAAGCCTTGAGGTGAAGCCCAACACTGTCTGGAATCAGGCCCTGGTGCGGACCACAGGCTAGGTGCCGGTGTGGACTGGGTTGGAACGAACATTATACTGAAATTTTTACTTTTATTTTTCTAATTTATTTTTCCACTAAGGATTTGTAGCGAAGAATCTGTACCAAGGTACTTTTGCATCTAAGATGGTGCCGTAAGTGGTGACTTGTAAACTTTTCACTGCACCCATGTGAGTACATGTGGTAATAAAACTAACTCTATTCTAATTAGAGCTCATTTGAGTCTGAGGGATGAGTTGTCAGCAGAGGTTGGTGTTGTCATTTCCTGCTGGCCCATACTATAGAGCCATAGACATCTGCAGCACAGAAAAAGCCCCTCCGGCCCATCGAGTCTGTGCCAGTCAAAAGCAATCGCTCAAGTATTCTAATCCAATTTTCCAGCAGTTGGCCCTGGCATCACAAGTGTGTTTTTAAATACTTCCTCAATGTGATGAGGGTTTCTGCCTCTCCCACCCTTACAGGCAGTGAGTTTCACATTCCCATCACCCCTCTGGGTGAAAACATTTATTCCTCAAATTCTTTTTCTCAACCTTCTGCCCCTAACCATAAATGTGTGCCCCCCCGCCCCAGTCACTGATCCTTTCATCAAGGAGAAACGTTTCTTCCTGTCAACCCTATCTATGTCCCTCATCATTTTATACATCTCAATCACGTTCCTCTCGCAATCTCTTTAGGGGAAAAAAAAGCCCAGTCTGTCCAATCTCTCTTCAGAACTGAAACCCTCCAGCCCAGGTGACGTCCTGGTAAATCTCCTTTGCACTCTCTCCAGTGCAATCACACCCCTCCTAGAATGTAGATTCCAAATTTACACTCAATACCCGCTCTGTGGCCTAACCAACATTTTTATACAGGTCCTGAATAACTTTCTGCTCTTAAACTCTAATAAATGCAGTGTACCATATGCCTCCTTAACCTCTTTATCTCCCAGTCCTGATACTGACAGGGACTGGCGAACATGCATTGCGAGATCTCTCTGATCCTTAATGCTGCCCTGGGTCCTACTCCAAATTCGGTGCCTCAGTGATTAGCACTGCTGCCTCACAGCACCAAGGTCCCGGGTTCGATTCCAGCCTCGGGTGACGGTCTGTTGATGGAGTTTGCATATTCTCCCTGTGTCTGTGTGGGTTTCCTCCAGGTGCTCCAGGTTCCTCCCACAATCTAAAGATGTGCAAGTTAGGAGAATTGACCATGCTAAATTGCCTGTAGTGTGCAGTGCATTAGTCAGGGGTAAATATAGGATGAGGGAATGGGTCTGGGTGAGTCACTCTCCAGTGGGTCGGTGTGGACTTGTTGGGCCGAAGGGCCTGTTTCCACACTGCAGGGAATCTAACCAAATAAAAAAAATCCACTTAGAGGGGAGCAATATGATTCATTGTGGAGCTCTGCTGTGAGTCTTTGCTGGAGCAGAAGGTAAAGAATACTGACTGGCAGAATTCCAATAATATCCCGATGGTTGATGACAAGAAAATAAAGAGCAGGAAAATATTCCAGTTCCATCAGATGGAAGAAGAATGAACCACCTCATTGTCAGGAAAGTATGCTCTGAGGAAACCCACACAGACACGGGGAGAATATGCAAACTCCACACAGACCGCCACCCGAGGCTGGAATCGAACCCGGGACCTTGGTGCTGTGAGGCAGCAGTGCTAATCACTGAGCCACCGAATTTGGAGTATGCTCTGAGGGAGCCAAATACAGAAATGACAGCAGTTCAATCCTGCCGACCCAACAGTGTCGAAAATATCTCAATGGTCTTCCTGAGGCTAATAACTTAAGAACCAGACACTCAACTGACTAATGTTGTAGGTTGCAACCTGAAAAGCAAGTGGGAATGTTTGGTGTGTGTTCTTTTTAAACTGTGTAAGATAATGTTGCCTTTTTTTCAAAGCAGTGAGGGCATGTCTTGAACAGTCATACACCAGGCGAAAGCTGTATGGTTAATCACATAGTATCCCTACGCTATGGAAGCAGGCCATTCAGCCCAGTGATTCCACACCAACCCTGCGCAGAGCATCTCACCCAGAACCACCCGCTACCTGTAACATTTCCCATGCCTAACCCACCTAGCCTATATATCCCTGGACACTGTGGGGCAATTTAGCATGGCCAATCCAACCTAACCTGCCCATCTTTGGACTGTGGGAGGAAACCCACGCAGACACGGGGAGAATGTGCAAACTCCACACAGGCAGTTGCCTGAGGCTGGAATCGAACCCGGGTCCCTGGTGCTGTGAGGCAGCAGTGCTAACCACTGAGCCACTCTGCCACCCCTATGGATATTACGGGGTAGGTAAAAATATAGACGGAAGAAAATTCTGAAGGTCAGAAGTATAGAGAGTTGAATTGACTCTTGCCATTCCTTTTGAATTCCAAATTTCTGACGCACTGTTGTAAGACAATGGTCACTTTTCACTTTCATCGTTGATCAGGTGAATTGCTTCGAATAAACTTACTTGGTTTTTCTGTCTTTTTACCCACAGAGAGAGAGGGTGATTTGTTTTTCAGCTCTGTGGCTTTTGAAACCTCTAGCTGCCCTGCTACCTACACCTTTGTCACAAACAGAAGCTCAACCAATTAGAGGGCTGTTGTCAGGCAGAATTTGCGTATTTCCAAGTGTCTTGGTTTCCACTGTTTCAAGGCACACTCCCCCCACTGCTTTGAAAAAAGCAACATTGTCTTGCGCAGTTTTAAAACTCTGCACCAAACAATCTCACTTGTTTTTCAAGTTTCGTGATATAGCAGTGTCCAAGTTCTTTACATAGACCAAAAGGAAAATTACATGGCCTCTAACAGTGCAAAAGCCAGGAAGTTATACCAAACTGTTATAAATTGTATATCAGTTCTAAAGGATCAATTAATTTCAATTCTGAAGGTGCTGCAGTAAGTATTGAGAGACATGGAGTCATGCAGTTATACAGCACAGAAACAGACCCTTCGGTCCAACCAGTTCATGCTGAGCATAATCCTAAACTAAACTAGTTCCACCTGCCTGCGCTTGGCCCCTATCCCTCCAAATATTTCTTATGTATGTACTTATCCAAATCTACCTGCATCCATCATTTTCTCTAGAAGTTCATTCAACATGTGAACAACCCTCTGCATTTAAAAAAAACCCTTGTGCCTCTTTTTTCCTCCTCTCACCTTAAAAATATGCCCCTAGTCTTGAAATCCCCTACCCTAGGGAAAAGACACCTGCCATTCACCTAATCTATACCCCTCATGATTTTATAAACCTCACTAAAGTCACCCCTCATCCTCCTCCACTCCAGTGGAAAAGGTCCCAGTCTCTCCTTATTACTCAAACTGTCCATTCCCAGTAACGTCCTGGTAAATCTCTTCTGAACCCTCTCCAGCTCAATAATATCCTTCCTATAGCAAGGCAACCAGAACTGGACACAGTGCTCCAGAAGTGTCCTCACAACATCAACGTAATGTCCCAATCCTTTTTCTCAAAAGTCTCAGCAATGGATGCAAATATGCCAAAAGCCTTCTTAACTATCCTATTTATATGCAATGCAAGCTTCAAAGAATTATGGAGCTGAACCCGTAGGTCTCTCTGTTCTACAATATCACCCAGGGCCCTACCATTAACTGTATAAATCCTGCTCTTGTTTGTTTTTCCAAAATGCAATACCTCACGTTTATCCAAATTGAACTCCATTTGCCACTCCTCAGCCCATTGACCCAATTGATCAGGATCTCTTTGTAATCTCAGAGAACCTTCTTCACCGTCCACCCGGTCCAACTTTGGTGTCATCGGCAAACCATCCCATATTCTCATCCATGTTATTGATATAAATGGGAGAGTTGGAAGACCATTGAATATAATTTCTAAATTTGTGAATGACACTAAATTTAGGAGGGGCACAGCTAATACTGAGGAGGAACACCAACTTGCAGGAGAGCATTAATACATTTGTAGAATGGGCAAATAACACTGAACATAATGAGGCACATTTTGGCAGGAAGATGAGGGAGTTTGTTATTATTGGGAAGAGCAGGGCAAAATGGTGCAGAATATTGACAGTGTGCCCATAAAACTATCAGTAGACATTGCCTTAAAAAGCCAATGAAAACAATAGGCTTTATTTCCAGAAGGATAGAATGAACAAATAGGGAAGTTAGTCTAAATCCATACCCTACATTGGTCACCTGATTGTCTTGGGAGTTGGTGAGGATGAACCTGTACAGCCTACCTGCCACAACAAAGACCTGCTCAGAATCCCTGCCAGAGTTACAGTGGACAGGCTTACAGAACTCCAGAAGGTATTTGGGACCTGGGTACATGATACATTTTGCCTAGTGTTGATACGATACATTATTCCCTTCACCTTATGGTGCTGTTTTTCAGGATTATTCAAAGTTTTTCACACACACTGAATTAATTTAAGGTCACACTGCTATTGGAGAAGTCTGGTGCACATTGTAAAGTCCTGATTAGATGAAATGTCAAGGCCTGTTATGGTAGTGTCCCTATCAGTGGGCCAAGAAACCTGGGCTCAAGTCCCCCCTGCCTCAGAGACATGGAGCAACATCTTTACACAGGTTGATTAGAAAATATTTACTTTAAAGGTTAAGGGCAGTAGCGGCGCTGTGGTAACACTGCTAGCTCTCAGCCAGGAAGCCCGGGTTTAAATCCCACCTTGCTCCAGAGGTGTGTCATAACATCCCCAAACAGGTTGACTGAAACATCTACCGAAGTTAGAACCATTTTCACTCCAATTGCAGCTGCAATAATGCAACTTGCTTCAAATCCCAAAGTGTGGGATAAAATAGATTAGATTAGATTGGGTTACTTACAGTGTGGAAACAGGCCCTTTGGCCCAACAAGTCCACACTGACCCTGAGAGGCTAATCAATGAGAGGAGCATGCCACGAATTTACCTCCTCACTGACTTGTTTGGTTTAGCCCCTTCTCTGTCTCTCCCTACATCCCCCTCCCTTTCAATGATTAGCATTGCCCACAAAGGACTTTGCTTGTCTGTACCTGATTGGCTGCGCAGGCGATTTCTGGCAGTAATTAATAGGAAAAAGAAATGGGGGAGAAAAAAAAGACATGGTGATTTCAGTGGCGGGGGAATCACCATGTTGTGCCTAATAGCGTTTCAAAGTAGAGAAAAAGAGGCAAAATAAAGGACTCATTTTACTTTGAAAGCTTCCCTCTGTGTTAAACTTGCGAACCAAGTGAAAGATTCCAGTTAAAAGATGTTTGTCAAACAATTGGACAATTAATAAAATTCCCTCCCCCATTAAGTTGTAAAAGTCAAACACAGCTGAGCACTTTGAATAACTCTGAGAGACATTCAAAAATATATATATTTTTGGCATGGAGAATATGATGTGCTTTCAATCTAACAGACTGTAGCCTTTGTTTTTATCATTTTTTAAGGTCCAGTGCCATTTTTAGTGGAAAGAGACAGGATAAGGATAACGGGCAGGTAACCTACTCAGCAGGATGTAATAACTGGTGTCCTGAAAGGATCTGTGATGGGACGTCAATCATTCTATTTCGTTATAAATAGCTTTGTGAGGATATTCAAGTTTGATGGTAACACAAAGATAGCTGATGTAAGCAGTGTAGTTGCAAGTGTAACATGATTAAAGGAATACTGAGAGGTGATGTGAATGTGCAAACCTATGGCAAATGGATTTCAGTGTCATGCGATGGGGACATCATTCAGTTTGTACCTAGAACAAATAAAGCAGGATACTTCTTAAACAGTAGAAAGCAGAAGGTCAAAGAAACTCTGCAGTCTGGGTGCACAGGTCAATAAAATGTTACGCACTGTCAGGTGCTGAACATACTCAAAATATATCTTCACAAGTGGAATATCTGGAAGAATGTAATAAAAGGGGTTGGAAGTTATTTTCCAGCTTTTATCTTGTTCAGTCACGAGATGTGAACGTAACTTGTTGGGCCACCATTTATTGTCCATTGGGAACTGCCCTGCAGGAGCTGGTGATGAGCTGCCTACTGACAGTCCATGTGCTGTGGGCACACCCACAGAGCTGCTCAGCGAGGGGGTCCCAGGATTTTGACCTAGTGACAGTGAAGCAATAGTGATGTATTTCCACATCGGGGCGGTGTGGGGATTGGAGGAGAACTTAGGATCACCACTTTACCATATGTGTCTGCTGCCTTTTGCTTCTGGGGGAAGAGGTTGTAGGTTTATAACGTGATGCTAAAAGGAGCATGGGTGAGTTGCTGGAAGGTAGATGGAAGGAATGTTAGCGTTGGTAGATGATGTGTCAATCAAGCGAGCTGCTTTGTTCTGGATAGTGTCAAGCTTCTTGAGTGTTATTAGAGTTGCACTCATCCAGACCAGTGGGGAGTATTCCATCACACTTGTGCCTATTTAGATGATATGTATTGGGGAGTCAGAAGGTGAGTTGCTCACTGCGGAACTCTAGCCTCTGACCTGCTTTTGAAGCCATGGAGTTTACGTGGTGAGTCCAGTTGAGTTGCTAGTTAATGATAATGTCCATAATGTTGATAGTGGGAGATTCAGTGATGGTAACACCATTGGATGTCAAGGGGAAGTGGTTAGACTCTATTCTGTTGTAGATGTTCATTGCCTGGCTCCTATTATTTGCTACTTATCAGCTCAAGCTTTGATGTTGTCCAGGTCTTTCTGCATATGGACACAGGCTGCTTCGGTATCTGATCATTGTGCAATCATCAGCAAATATCCCCATTTCTGACTTATAATGGAGGAGAGTGGATACGAGAGGTTTCACAACTGTGTCAACATTGAGTCCAATTTTGCCACGGCCGATGAATGGCACACTGGGTCAAATGCAGCATTGATGCCAAGAGCTCCCACATCGCCACGAGAGTTCAGTTCACTTGATAGTGTTTGTGCTGGACTTTGTGAGGGTAGTTTGTTAGGCACAACCATCTTCAGCTGTTCATCAATTACTTCTGTCCATCACAAGGTCAGCAGTGGTGATCTTCATTGAAAATAGGACAACGTTCAGCAAGGTTTGAGACTGCTCAGATACTGATGTTGATTTTTTTTTTGTCTACATGCAGTAAGACCTGGACAACATCTGTACCTGTGCTGAAAAGAAGCAAGTGCCAAGTACTATAAGTTCCAGACAATAACCATCTATAATAAGGATTATCGTTGGGGGGAATCCAAGATGGCGGCAATCTGAGAGGTCTGTTTTGCTGAGTTTTGTATCTTAACTCAGGCAAAGTAACACTCTTACCTCCCCACTTAAGTTATTTCTATGAAAATTCAGCATTTAAAGAGTTATAGATTTTATGCAAATTTCTTATAAAGTCTGTTCTACCAAATAAATGTGACAAAAGGTAAAGGTTTCAATGCGTCCCAACAAATGGGACACTCACTGGAGACACTGGACACTTCTCCAGCGACAGCTGCAGCTCCCCCCACTGGTCTATCAGAATTGCTCACCCACCAGCCCCTGGCTACCAAGTTTGTGAAACTCTGAGACATGATCGAGTCGTCGATTGAGGAGAAGTTCCGCGGCGGACTGGACCTGATTGCGGCCACGCTGCTCCCCACGAGGAGCAGCTGGAAGGCCTTGGACGCCGAGCGGAAGCAGTTGGAAGAAGGGCCGCAAATTCAGTGACCGCGATCAACTCTTCAAAAGAAAGGATTCGAGTACTGGAGAAGCAGGTCTTCACCTTACTGGAACTAATCGATGACCTCAAGAACAGAGGTAGGCAGAAGAATCTCTGCATCGTAGGGTAGCCGGATGGGGTAATGGGTGACCAGCCAGCGAGAGAGCTGCCTGCCGTGATTTCTAGGCCTGGAGGCCGCGTCGGACCAGGTGAAAGTTGAAGGCACAGGTCCAGCTCGGACCAGCGTCCCCTTGTGGTCCTAGTGCAACTCCACAGTTACAGTGATGAAGTTAAAGTTATGGAAGAATAAAGAAAAAGATCCACAGGCCCTAACGTTCCAAGATATTGTTTTTTTTCAGGACTTCTCTGTTATTTGTAGAAGGAAGTCCTTTGATGAAGCCAAGAGAAGTCTGAGAGACCTTGGAATCCAATATTCCCAAGTATCTGGCCATGCTTTGTTTCATTTTTATGATGGACCTGTGTGTTCATTTGACTCTTCAAAAAAACTGAAAACTTTTTTGGACACCTTAAACTAGACTGGATGACTTAAGGGATGTGGAAATAATGTTCCTTTTTCCTTTTCTCTCTCCCTCCTTTTTAAAAAGAAAATGTTGCTGAATGTCTGCTGATATTTATGGGTGTTAATGCATATTTGGGGTTGAGTGGAGTGTCTACTTTAAATTTCCTTGTTAATGCTATTTTTTTCTTCTCTTTTTTTTTCTTTTTTTGCCCTGAGCCCGGAATGTGGCTCAAGCTGGAAGGAGTTATGAAGGTGTTTTTGAGAGATGTAAGTGTCCCCTGTGAGCAGGGGGAAGAGCCCCTTATTAACTATCTTATATTTGGTTACGTTTATTGGTTTTTTAGTATACATAGTTTATTGGGATGTTAGTTGTAGTAGTTTTAGTTTTCTTTAGGTTTCATGAGTCTTTTTTTGTTTATGCTCAATAGTTGACAAGTCACCTTCTTCCTTTTTGGAGTTCAAATGGTGTTATAGAAAGTCATATTGCATGCAATTCTGGTCTCCTTCTGATCGGAAAGATGTTGTGAAACCTGAAAGGGTTCAGAAAAGATTTACAAGGATGTTGCCAGGGTTGGAGGATTCGAGCTATAGGGAGAGGCTGAACAGGCTGGGGCTGTTTTCCCTGGAGTGTCGGAGGCTGAGGGGTGACCTTATAGAGGTTTACAAAATTATGAGGGGCATGGATTCGGTAAATAGGCAAAATCTTTTCCCTGGGGTTGGGGAGTCCAGAGGTTTAGGTTTAGGGTGAGGAGGAAAGATATAAAAGAGACCTATGGGGCAACTTTTTCACACAGAGGGTGGTACTTGTATGGAATGAGCTGCCAGAGGAAGTGGTGGAGACTGGTACAATTACAACATTTAAGAAGCATTTGGATGGGTATATGAATAGGAAGGGTTTGGAGGGATATGGGCCGGGTGCTGGCAGGTGGGACTACATTGGGTTGGGATATCTGGTCGGCATGGACAGGTTGAACCGAAGGGTCTGTTTCCATGCTGTACATCTCTATGAGTCTATGGCTAATTGTGTCCTCAAATGGTGTACTGTTCCTCGAATATTAAGGGAGCCATTCCCCAGTTAAGAGGAAAAAGGTGCTTTCTAGCCTTAGAAAGGAGACGGTGGATATTAACCTTTTGCAGGAGATTCATCTGAAACTGCAGCAGAATGGGTTTGATCAGGTGCACTTCTCCTCCTTTACTGTGAGGAGCAGGGGAGTGCCCTTATATTAGGAAGAATCTTTCAGTTAAGTTGCTGGATCAGATTAAAGATGAGTACAGGCGGTTTGTCATTCTTAAAGCCGCACTGCATGGAGAAGAGTCTGGTATTTAGAATGTCTATTGTTCCCCCAGCGGACCCCCTTACATCTTTGATAGATGTATTCTCTAAACTGACGGCTGTTACGCCATGGCAGATTATTATAGGGGGGAGACTTTAATCACCTTATGGATTCCTTGGTGGATAGAATGCCAAGAGGCCCCTCAACACTTTCTTTACGTTCTAAGCAACTAGTGGACGTACGGGCAGAACTGGGATTGATGGATGTCTGGAGGCATCTTCACCCCATGGGTCGGGACTTTATGTTCTTTTCTAATCTGCACAGGTATCATACTCGGACTGATCTTTTCCTAACCTCCGCGTTATCCTTGGATTCGGTAACTTCCTGTACAATGGGAAATATCACTATTTCTGACCACGCTGCAGTATATTTAGAGATCGAGGTTAAGGGCAATATTACAGGCTGTTGGTACTGACAAATGGATCCCTTTATTCTTAAGTTCATTGAGTATTTCTTCAATGAATTTAAGGCATTTTTGCCACCAATTTCGACATGGCCAGTAACCCGTCTATTCTTTGAGAGATTGCTAAGGCTTATGTCAGGGGGATAATTATTTCTAACTCTGCCAGTCAGAAACGATAGAAGGGGGAGAGGAACACCTGCTTGAGGTGCGGCTAAAGTCAGCCGAGTGGGTGTACTTTGATAAGTCATCAGTGGCTAAGCTGCAGTGGGTTACAGCTCTTCAGTCCACCTTGGACTCCAGACAGGAGTCCTGCAGACAGGAAGGAAGGAATGTTCTATTGTGAAACAGAGACTGTTTGAGCAGAGTGACAAGTCGGGGCAGGTATCTAATTTATCTTGCCAAGAGAAAAAAAATACCCCCCAATCCATTATCTCAATTAGGGATTGGACCAGCATGGTCACGTGCGATTCTAAAAAGATAAATTGTATTTTGAACTAAAGCAGTCTGAAAGTTGTGAGGATAGATGGGCCAAGATGGAGCTTCAGTAATGGGAGGCACTTCCAATATCCTGGCTAGGCCGAGCAGCTCTTATTAAAATGAATGTCCTTCCCCGTTTGCCATATCCTATACGAATGCTCCCCTTAACTTTTCCTAGACAAACATTCTGGAGACTTAATGGATGGTTTAGCTCCTTTATTTGTAGATAAAATGCAGATGGTTATGGAATATTGCCATAATTGGATAATTATTAATATTATTAATATTGTTAAGGTATGGAAGGCACTACGGCAGAGTGAGGGTAATATATCCAAAACTCCTATAGTTGGTCTGCTGGGCTTTCAGTCGGGGATAATGGGCCCCAGATGTAAGCTCTGGGCAGCTACGGGAGTATCCTGTTTGGGTGGTTTATTTGATGGTGAAATGATCGTGTCCTTTGACCAAATAAACCATAAGTATGGTTTATTATGCCCCTTTATAATGCCCCTTTAACAGGGCAAGAGGTACAGCAGCCTGTGAAGCAGATGCAGACTGGGAAGGCACCTGGCCCTGACAGTCTTATAAATATGCTGTTGGGGCCGATGTTAGACATGTGGAATTATTCGTACAGCCAGAGACCTTTATTATGTTTTTTTCAGGTCAGGGATTTTATTCAAAAAGGGACCATGCTTTTGACTGACCCCTACAGATCTGTCACAGAGAAGAGGGTGCTTCGTGCTAAAAGTACTCCCTCTCTTAGTGCGCTTTGTCATGTGTTAGGGGGTGATCTTTTACAAGACGTTGAGCGGCTTTGTCTGGGGAGAGATCTAGGAATTGAGATCTCTATGACGACATGGGAACACATTTGCAAAATTGGGAGGAAGATTTCATAGAACATAGAACATAGAACATAGAAGGATACAGCGCAGTACAGGCCCTTCGGCCCTCGATGTTGCGCCGACCGAATCCTACCTAACCTATACTAGCCCAATAACTTCCAAATGCCTATCCAATGCCCGCTTAAATGACCATAAAGAAGGAGAGTTCACCACTGATACGGGCAGGGCATTCCATGAACTCACAACCCGCTGTGTGAAGAATCTACCCCTAACATCTGTCCTATACCTACCACCCCTTAATTTAAAGCTATGTCCCCTAGTAACACCTGACTCCATTAGTGGTAAAAGGTTCTTAGTATCTACCCTATCTAAACCCCTAATCATCTTATACACTTCTATCAGATCTCCCCTAAACCTTCTCTTCTCCAATGAGAACAGCCCCAAGTGCCTCAGCCTTTCCTCATAAGATTTTCCTACCATTCCAGGCAACATCCTGGTAAACCTCCTCTGCACTCGTTCTAAAGCTTCCACATCCTTCCTATAGTATGGCGACCAAAACTGCACACAATACTCCAGATGAGGCCTCACCAGAGTCTTATACAACTGCAACATGACCTCAGGACTCCGGAACTCAATTCCTCTGCCAATAAAGCCCAGTACACCATATGCCTTCCTCACAGCACTATTTACCTGGGTGGCAACTTTCAGAGATCTGTGTACATAGACACCAAGATCCCTCTGCTCATCCACACTACCAAGTAGCCTACCATTAGCCCAGTAATCCATCATCTTGTTATTCCTACCAAAGTGAACGACTTCGCACTTAGCTACATTGAATTCCATTTGCCACATTTCCGCCCAGCTCTGCAACTTATCTATATCCCGCTGTAACCTACCACTTCCTTCCTCACTATCCACAACTCCACCGACTTTTGTGTCATCCGCAAACTTGCTTACCCAGCTTTCAAGTCCTTCCTCTAGATCATTTATAAAGATAACAAAAAGCAATGGTCCCAAAACAGATCCTTGTGGTACACCGCTAGTAACTGCGCTCCAAGATGAACATAATCCATCAACTACTACCCTCTGTCTCCTTCCAGCCAGCCAATTCCTAATCCAAACCTCTAATGTATCCTCAATGCCATACCTCCGAAGTTTTAGCATTAGCCTACCATGGGGAACCTTATCGAACGCCTTACTAAAATCCATATACACAACATCTACAGCTTTACCCTCATCCACTTCCTTAGTCACCTTCTCAAAGAACTCAATAAGGTTTGTGAGGCACGACCTGCCCTTCACAAAACCATGCTGGCTATCCCTGATCACGTTATTCCTACCCAGATGTTCATAAATCTTATCCCTTACCATTCTCTCTAAGACTTTGCCCACCACTGAAGTCAGACTCACTGGCCTATAGTTACTAGGGCTATCCCTACTCCCTTTCTTGAACAATGGGACCACATTCGCTATCCTCCAGTCCTCTGGTACTATTCCTGTTGACAACGACGACATAAAAATCCAGGCCAATGGCTCTGCTATCTCCTCCCTAGCTTCCCATAGGATCCTGGGGTAAATGCCATCAGGCCCAGGAGACTTATCTATATTCATCCTTTCCAATATTCCCAAAACTTCTTCCCTGCATATTTCCAGGGCATCCATTCTAATTATTTGTGATTCCATATTCACATCAGCAACAGTGTCCTGTTCCTGAGTGAATACTGATGAAAAGTACTGATTTAATGTCTCTCCAATCTCCTCTGCCTCCACACACAACTTCCCACTACTATCCTTGACTGGACCGATACCTACCCTAGTCATCCTTTTATTCTTGACATACCTATAGAAAGCCTTTGGGTTTTCCCTAATCCTACCAGCTAAAGACTTTTCATGTCCCCTTCTCGCTTCTCTTAGCTCCCTCTTTAGCTCCTTCCTGGCTACCTTATAACTCTCAATCGCCCCTACTGAACCTTCACGCCTCATCTTTACATATGCCGCCTTCTTCCCTTTCACAAGGGACTCCAATTCCTTACTAAACCACGGCTGCCTCACAAGGCCCTTTACACCATGCCTGACTGGTACATACCTATCGAGGACACGCAGTAGCTGCTCCTTGAACACTCCCCACATCTCATTAGTGTTCTTCTCTTGAAGCCTGTTTTTCCAATCCACACATCCTAAGTCATGCCTCACTGCATCATAATTTCCCTGCCCCCAGCTATAGCTCTTGCCCTGCGGCGCACGATTATCCCTCTCCATCACTAAAGTAAAAGTCACCGAGTTGTGGTCACTGTCCCCGAAGTGCTCACCTACCTCCAAGTCTAACACCTGGCCTGGTTCATTACCTAGAACCAAATCCAATATAGCCTCCCCTCTTGCTGGCCTGTCGACATATTGTGTCAGGAAACCCTCCTGCACACATTGTACAAACACCGACCCATCTAATGAACTCGAGCTATAGCTCTCCCAGTCAATATCTGGGAAGTTAAAGTCCCCCATAACAACCACCCTGCTACCTTCACTCTTTTCCTGAATCATCCTCGCAATATTATCCTCTACTTCTCTAGGACTATTAGGAGGCCTGTAGAAAACACCTAACAGGGTGACCTCACCTTTCCTATTTCTAACCTCAGCCCAAACTACCTCAGATGGCAAGTCCTCTTCCATCGTCCATTCCACTGCTGTGATACTGTCTTCGATCTGTAATAGGACCCATGCCATGCAGCTAAAGACTCTGCATAGAATCCATTTGGCCCCAGACTGCGTCTCAAACTTTAAGGTGGGTATATCTTCATTATGTTCGAAGTGCAAAATAAATATTGGTCTTTTCACTCATTGTCTGTGGTCTTGCTGCTGGCTTTGTACATATCGGAGTGCTGTGGCAGGAGTAATAGAGAGGGTCTTGGGGATTGAAGTTAAGATGCATCCCCATCTCTCTTCTCCTGGCCCTACCCAATATATCTTCTTTGGATACTCATGGGGAAAAAAAACTCTTTTTAATATTCTCACATTTTGTGCAAGGAAAGATATTCCTGGTCTGTCAGATTGGCACAGGCTAATCAAGGAACATATTCCTTTGAACTTTTATATATGTAGAGCAAGGTTTTGGTTTATTGTTGTAATTTTTTAAATTTATAAAAAATCTTCTCTTTAAATAAAAATATCTATTAAAAAACATGAGGATTACCAACACTGAATTTTGGGAGTTACTAGGCTGTAACTGAGTAACACCAACTGTAGAACAACTGTACCCATCAGAGCTGATTGTCGACGTGGAATCCTGCAGCAAATAACTGATCTACTCTCAAAATACAATGGAATCTTTTCAACCAAATCTGGTGTACAGATAAGTTAAAACCCAAGAAGGAATTATTCAATTTTAGCAACCATTGATCTTCAGATGCCAGCATTCTTAAAAGAGCATTTGTCGATAAGGGGAATTGAAATTTCTCTTTTCAATGTTGTGGGTTGTTTTATTTAGAATGGTGTTAAACGGTTTAGAATAGTGCAGACTATTTCAGCTGCTCTGGTGAAATTTGTCAATGCGCGAGCAGAGTTTCCCAAGCAGGTTGTTGGATACGGGATCGCCAGTTGTCTCTCTGAATGGTGGAATGGACGCACGCGGTTAAATGGCTTCCTCTTGCACTTATGCTCCGATATTAATATAAACGTGTTCCTGAGAAAGGCAGGTCTGAATTCATCTGAGGACTCCAAATATGGAGACTAACTTTGGGCCAGTCCACAGATTCATCACTTGTGTGTGTTTATTTTCAGATTTATATCATTTGATTTTAATCAGATAAAAATCAGATGGGCGTTCGGCTGGTCAGCAGCAGACATTACACAATGGAAGTTGCAGTCAATTCAGTAGACTCCTGACAGATGACACCAAGATAGTCTTGGAGCAAGTTGGAGTCAGTAAGATGGGCCACTGTTACCTTTTACAGGCACAGTCGTCAATCTAAACTCACACACATTAACAATAAAACAATCGTCAGTGTATTAATTGAGACTGAGAGACAAGAACAAAACTTTTGTCAAATAAAGTTAAAAATCACATAACACCAGGTTATAATCCAACAGGTTTATTTGGAAGCACTAGCTTTCGAAGCGCTGCTTCTTCATCAGCTGGTTGTGGAGCAGAATCACAAGACACAGAATTTATAGCAACAGGATTGCAGTGTCAATGGAATGTAATAGTAAACAAATTTAACTTGAGGCTTTCATTTTTTAGAATGATCAAGTTAGTTTTGGTTCCTTCATTTATCATTCCCCAAACTTTTTTAAAGTTACATTCTCAAGATAGCTTTAACAATAAGTGCCATTTCAGCTCAGATAATGCATTGAAAATGTGAGGTTAAAGTCTGTCTGTGTCCCAATGTTAGGTAAGACTAATTCTATTTCTGAAGTGGGATTTAGGGAATCTTACGTAGATTTACGCAGTTTTTGAGCAAAATATAATAGTGTTCTGCAAGTACAAATTCACCCACAAATTTATGCGTGCGCGTGCAGGAGAGGCTGAGTGTGTGTGAGTGTGTGTGAGTGGGGGGGGGTGGGGGTGGAGTGTGATGTCTGTGAAAAAGTGTGTGTGAGTGTAACGGGGTATAAGTCTGTGAGAGGGTGCATGCATGGGTGTGAGTGTGGGAGGGTATATGTGTGTGAGTGTGTGGGTCTGGGTCTGTGTATGTGTCTGTGTCTGTGTGTGTGTATAGTGCAGTGGAGTCACTTTAGTGTAACATGAACCAAAGGTCCCAGTTGAGGCCATCCCTATGGATACCAAACTTAGCTATCAGCCTCTGCTTGGACACTGTTGCCTGTCCTGAAGTCTGCTTTCGAGGATAGTTACCTGAAGATCCCGGACCGCTGAAGTGTTCCTGTTGCTATAAATTGTGTCTTATGGTCCTGCTCCACAAGCACCTGATGAAGGAGCAGCGCTCTGAAAGCTAATGTTTCCAAATAAACCTGTTGGACTATAACCTGGTGTTGTGCGATTTTTTTTAACTTTGTCCACCCCAGTTCAACACCGGCACCTCCAAATTTTATCAAATAAGCTCATTATAGGAAAGATGTGGAAGCTTTAGAGAGAGTGTAGAGGGGATTTACCAGGATGCTGCCTGCGCTGGAGGGCAGGTCTTATGAAGAAAGGCTGAGGGAGCTAGGGCTTTTCTCATTGGAGTGAAGAAGGATGAGAGGTGACTTGATAGAGGGGTACAACATGATGAGGCATAGACAGAGACTTTTTCCCAGGGCAGAAATGTCTGTCAGGAGGGGGCATTATTTTTAGATGATTGGAGGAAGTTTTGGGGGAGATGTCAGAGGTCGGTTCAGAGAGTGGTGGATGCATGAAATGCACTGCCAGTGGTGGTAGAAGGGCCAGAAACATTAGAGACATTTAAGAGACTCTTGGATAGGCACATGGATGGTAGTAAAATGAAGGGTATGTAGGTTAGTTTGATCTTAGAGTAGGATAAAAGGTCGGCACAACATTGAGGGCCTGTTCCGTGCAGTTCTATGTTCTAAGCTAACAATATTTTGGGTTAAGGCACAGTAGAAGTAATAGCATGCTCCTTTAAGACCGACAGCTTTTACACAATTCCCAATCAATGGGAAAATTTCTTTTTAAAGGGAAAAGGTAATGGAAAATTCAAATGTTTCAGCTATTGATTATTTTCCCATTTAAATACTCATTGTTTCAACAATCCAGTTATATTTCTTTTCTGATAATAGCCTTGATGGAAGCATGGTGAGCTGACACAAGCAAAAATATGTTTGTGAAGTTAAGACCATTGAAAGAAAAACTGAAATTGGATCTGCTGATTGCAATTCCACTCAGAATAAGAAAGGCTACGGTTTAGACTTTTGCCTTGAATCTGCTATTATTTTACTGTTGTTTTTATTGTATTGGATTCAAAATACACCTTTGTCAAGTATCTGTATGGCTTGCTATATACTGATTGCTTTCATCAAAGTATATATTCGACAACAATAAAAACAAATTGTTGGGAAATCGTTCCAGAACTATTTTAAAGCGTATTTTGTGTTTCACAGTTACTGCGTAAGTACACTTTGAGAATCATAGAATCCCTACAGAATGAAAGCCCATTGAGTCCACACTAATCCTCCGATCAGCATCCCATCCTACCTCTATAAACCTGCATTCCCCATGGCTAATCCACTTAACCTGCACATCCCTGGACACTATGGAGCAATTTAATGTGGCCAGTGCACCTAACCTGAACATCTTTGGACTGTGGGAGGAAACCAGAGTATTCGGAGAAAATCCACACAGACACTGGGGGAAATGTGCAAACTCCACACAGACAGTCACCCAGGGTTGGAATCGAACCCGGATCCTTGGTGTTGTGAGGCAGCAGTGCTGACCACTGAGTCGCCATGTCACCTCCTGGTATCAACTGTAAATCATAGCATTTAGCCTGAGGGTAGAAAGGCCTCAAACTCCATCTTACCCGGATCACTTGAAGTAAGCTACTTTTTCTAACTGAGTACCTTAATACTAACCCAGGTGCTAAGTTTCTGTGACTATCTTATTTATGTATCAGTGAGCTGTAATAGATGTCTGTTGGATCTTTCAATAGCAAGTAGTCTGTATCTAGTTGTCATACACAGGATGACAATGCTGCATCAAGAACAAATATTACCTGCTGGAGGGAAAACTCACCCATTGATAATGCGACACAAACATGCTGCAACACCTAGTTTCAAAGTGTCCATACACTTGGCACTGTGGGTGTTGTTTTGCATCCAACATGGCATCTGCCTCAACTGTACACACTTCTAGTGCAGATTGTGTCAGATTCCATTTTGGGAAAGTTGTCTGCAGTCCAGTGGAAAAGGAAATATTCAAGGTTTAGGGGGAGAGGGAAAGATACAAAAGGAACCTAAGGGGCAACTTTTCCACACAGAGAGTGGTACGTGTATGGAATGAGCTGCCAGAGGAAGTGGTGGAGGCTGGTACAATTACAACATTTAAAAGACATCTGGATGGGTATATGAATTGGAAGGGTTTAGAAGGATATCAGCTAAATGCTGGCAAATTGGGACATGATTCTGGATCAGTGGTGCTGGAAGAGCACAGCAGTTCAGGCAGCATCCAACGAGCAGCCAGTTCACCTGACCTGCACATCTTTGGACTGTGGGAGGAAACCGGAGCACCTGGAGGAAACCCACGCAGACACGGGGAGAATGTGCAAACTCCACACAGTCGGTCGCCTGAGTTGGGAATTGAACCTGGGTCTCTGGCGCTGTGAGGCAGCAGTGCTAACCACTGTGCCACCGTGCCTTCAGTCCAACTTGTCCATGCTGACTAGATATCCAAAATTAATCTAGTCCCATTTGCCAGCACTTGGCCCATATCCCTCTAAACCCTTCTTATTCATATACCCATCCAGATGCCTTTTAAATGGTGTAATTGTACCAGCCTCCACCACTTCCTCTGGCAGCCCATTCCATACATGCACCATCCTCTACGTGAAAATGTTGCCCCTTTGGTCCCTTTTAAATTTGTCCTTTCTCACCCTAAATCTATGCCCTCTAATTCTGGACTCCCCCAGCCCAGGGAAAAGACCTTGTCTGTTTACCCTATCCATGCCCCTCTTGATTTTATAAACCTCGATGAAGTCACCCCTCAGCCTCTGATGCTCCAGGGAAAACAGCCCCAGCATATAACTCAAATCCTCCAACCCTTATAATATTTTTCTGAACCCTTTCAAGTTTCACAACATCCTTCTGTTGGGAGGGAGACCAGAATTGCGCGCAATATTCCTAAAGTGGCCTAAACAATGTCCTGTACAGCCGCAACATGACCTCCCAACTCCTGTACTCAATGCTCGGTCCAATAAAGGAAAGTATTCTTCACTATCCTGCGACTCCGCTTTCAAGAAACTATCATGTAATTCGAGTCCATGTCTGTCAAGCATTAGCCAGGCCTCTGGATTACTGGTCCAGTGACGTTACCATGACACCAGTGTCTTACCCAGTATATCGTACACATATGGTGTGAGAGCCTTTATTTTTCATGTCGGATGCTTTCTGGTTGGTGAAAAATCTGTGATTTAAATGAACTGTTGAGCTTTGGATTGTTGGTCCCTGGTGTGTCTGTGGAAAGAGATGTAACTCAGCTCTCTCCCTCAATAATGCATCAGTCACCTTAATACTCCAATACATTGTTGAGTGACTGATGGTAATTATAACGTCAGTAGCTCCCTGAAGCAAAGAAATTCAACACAAGTCAACTCAAAGCTATCTCACTGGTGAATCGAGCATGCATTGACACAGCCGCACTATTAGGTCCAAGATATATTGGGCATAGCCTATTTATTCAAGCAGCAAGACAATAATGCTAAGTGGTTACTCATAATAACTTGCTGCTGGAGTTTTGTAATGTCTAAAAAGAGTTTATATTTTAGCTTCCTCCAGCAAACACAAGGGCAAACCAAGGGGGATTCTCTTCTGCCAATAGGCCTGACATGATGCAAGAATTCTCCAGGTCTCCTTAACAATACTCCTGACTGCAGGGTCTGACTTCATAACTTCCTTCAACGGTGTGATCAGAAGTGAATTCATCTCATGCTGTTGTGCTACCCGTTTGTTTACACTTGTAAGATTTTGAGATGCAGCACATTGCAATGCGACAGTCGGTCTAAACAGAGCGGCCAAACTCCCTGTAACCAATGGAATGAAGTAAACATGACCATAGGCCAGGGTTCTGTCATGTGATTGATTGTTCAATCATATTTAAATAACGTTGAGCTCAGTTTAAATCCAACGGTGCAGCTCCTGCCTGGAAGTACTGATAAAACAACAAGGTGTAGACATTAGCATTCAAGGTTTTTGCTCATTTGCCCTCTGAATGCACCCCTAAAGTGGCCGAGGGAGTAAAGTCAACTTTATTGGGTGATCCCACGGAGAAGGATAGAAAAAGATTTAAACACTTGCTCCACTCTGTTCCTGATCATATCTGTGTGGATAATGACAGTTGTGGTAACTAGGTACCAGCAGCCTGAAGGAAGGAGATGACTCAGTAATGTAATCTCAGGCTGACATCATGAAGATCAGCAAATCTTTTTATGCCAGTCTGTATGACTCAAAGCCAATTGACAATGCAGCCTCACAGTCATTTCTGTCCTCTATCACAGAAGTCTGAGGTGACAGCACGTGGGAGAGGCTGGACCAGTCACTATCCCTGGATGAGCTGACTGAAGTCCTTGAATCCTTTGAAAAGAATAAAACACCTGGAAGCAATGACTTACCAGTTGAGTACTATTCTGCTCTGTGGGACTCGACTGGCCAGGACCTGCTGGAGATGTATGTCAGTATGTTTCTGGCAGGTACCATGAGTAAAAGCATCAGCACCCTCATCTGCACGGGGAAGGGGGAGAGGAAAGAAATTAGAAATTGGTGACCGATGTCACTGTTAAATGCGGATTACAAAATCTTGGTAAAAGATCATTGCCAAATGGGACAGGTCTGCTCTGAGATGGGTGATTCACCCTGACCAAACCTGTGCTGTACTGGGGAGGAAGATTGCCGAGAGTGTCAAACACCTCAGGGATACGATTGCCTACGCGCAGGACAGAGGGGTGCACACTTGCCTCATCAGCCTGGATCAGGACAAAGCCTTTGACAGGATATCACACATGTACATGAGAGGTGTTCTCTCCAAAATGGGCTTTGGAGAGGGAATCTGCAATTGGATCTGACTGCCCTACACCAACATTGTCAGGGCAGTCTCAATCAATGGGTGGGAATCAGATAGCTTCCTAATCAAATCTGGAGTCAGGCACGGCTGCCCACTTCCTCATGCCTTGTTTGTGATTTGCTGAATCCATCAGGAAGGATGCAAGCCTTAAAGGAATGACTATTCCTGGCAGCGGGGGCCTGCAAGTTAATGCCTCTCTCTATATCGATGACGTTGCCATTTTCTGCTCGGATCCACTGTCCGTGCGCAGACTCATGTGCATATGTGACCAGTTTGAACGGGCCTCGGGAAAACCCAGGCAAGAGCGAAGCCATGCTCTTCGGGAACAGGGCCGACCAATCCTCCATCCCCTTCACCGTCAGGACTGACCACCTGAAGGTTCAGAGGGGCTGGGGCATGCGCCAAGTCATGGAAGGAGCATGTCACTAAGGTGGGGCAGAATTTGGGTAGGTGGGAGCAACGTTCACTCTCCATTGCGGGTAAAAACCTGGTAATCCGGTATGAGGTACTCTCAGTGTTGTTATACGTGGCGCAGGTCTGGCCTGTTCCCTGAACCTACACTGCCGCAGTCACCCGGGCTACCTTCCACTTCACGTGGGGATCAAAGATGGGCCGTGTCTGAAGAGACACCATGTATAAAGACCTGGAGAAAGGGGAAGAAAACACAACCAATGCCACCCTCACCCTGATGGCCACCTTTGTGTGTGGCTGTATCAAGCTGTGCATAGATCCTGGGTATGCAAACACCAAGGGTCACTACGTACTGAGGTTCTATTTGTCCCTGGTGTTGTGAAGGATGGGCCTGGCCTCGCTGCCATGGAATGCTCCGAGTATCTGTATCACCCGTCCTTTGTGGAGAAGTTTGTGAAGAAGAACACCTTTGACCATCAGGAAGTGGTCAGCACGTAGTGTCCTTGAGACCTTTCATGAAAAGGGGAGGGTGGAACCTGTTACGTGGTTCCCTGAGCAGACTGTCAAAGTCATTTGGCAGAATGCCTCATCACCAGAACTTTCCAACAAGCACCAAGAAATGGCTTGGCTGGTGGTGAGAAGGGCTCTGCCTGTGTGATCCTTTATGCACGCCCGGACTCTCTGCCGCATCGCACGCTGCCCTCGAAGTGGCTGTGGAGGGGATGAGACTGTCACACACCTCCTTCTGGAATGTGCCTACACAAAGGAGGTATGGAGAAGAATGCAGTGGTGTTTGTCGAGGTTTGTTCCAAGGAGCTCCATGATATGGGACTCTGTGCTCTACGATTTGTTCCCCGGCACGCACACTGAGACGAACACCAACTGTGCCTGGAGGATCATCAACTCGGTGAATGCTGCGCTTTGGTCTCCCGAAACTTGCTGGCCTTCCAGCTGAAGGAGTTGACCCCGACTGAGTGTTGCAAAGTGGCACATTCCATGGTCCAGGACAACGTGTTGAGGGACGCGCTGAAGCTTGGGGCAGCTGCCGCCAAGGCGCGGTGGGGAAAGACCACCATTTAAGGTCCTCTGCTGAAGAGTAATGGACGCTCATTCAGTAATTGGGCCCCGCTGACTCCTCAGCTAAAGGCTAAGAGTTGATTGTAAATATAGAGTATGGGGAACATCAAAGACTTAATTTGTTCTTGTAAAGATCTGAACGTTTTCGTTAACTGTGCATCTACCAAAACCTTTTTTTTCTCTAAGAATAAAGTATAATTTTGCAAAGATCCCTCATGTGCACCCAGTCGGTCAGTATGCTCCACACTGCCCTAGAGGCAGCTGTGGGCCGGTGGGCTGGGTTCGAGACTGTAACATGTCTACTTCTGGAATGTGCTTCTGCAGAGGAAGATGCAGTGGTTTTTGCCAAGGTTCATCCTGAGCAGCTCCGTGAGGCGGGACTCTGTGGTCTGTTCCCCAGGACACACTGAGACAAACATCAACTGCGCCCAGAGGACCATCAACTCAATGAAAGGCGCTCTTGGTCCACCCGAACCTTGTCAGTCTTCCAGAGCAAAGAGTTGACCCCAACAGAGTGTTGCACCTTCCAAGGTCCATGACTGTGTGCTGAGGGACGCACTGAAACTTGGGGCAGCTGCTGCCAAGGTGTAGTCGGAAAAGACCACTGTCTGAGGTATTCCTGCTGAAGGTAAATGGAAATCTGTTCAGTTAAAGGAGCTCAAATATATGTAAACGTGTACTTGTACAAGCACAAAGTGTCTTTGGTTTGTTTGGATAGAGTCATTTATTTGTTCATTTCCTTGACATGCTACTGTTCAGAACTGAACTGTTTGTTACCATGTACATATACAAAGATACCTTTAATGAATATTTTTACTAAAAAGAATGAGAACTGTAGTAACGCCTGGTGGATGGGAATGTATGAAGATAATCCTTGTTTCCAGTCACAGGAAACAATAACAATAGCGGCCAACACAATCAAAGACCCTCCCACCCTGGTTATATACACTTGCATCAGGCAGAAGATACATAAGTTTGAGAACACCTACCAACAGACTCAAGAGCAGCTCCTTCCCTGCTGTGATCAGATTTATGAATGGATGTCTCGTATATTAAAATTGATTTTTCTCTGCATCTTCTGTGACACTATATTCTGCATTCTGTTCTATTACCCTGATGTACTTGCGTAAGGTAGGATATTTCTGAACAGCATGCAAAACAATACTTTTCATTGTATCATAGCATCAAATCATAGAATCCCTACAGTTTGGAAACAGACCATTTGGCCCAACAAGTCCACACCAACACTCTGAAGAGTAACCCACTCAGACCAATTCCCCTTCTCTACATTTATCCCTGACTACTACACCTCACCTACACATTCCTGAACACTGAATCATTTACCATGGCCAATTCACCTCATCTTTGGATTGCGGGAAGAAATTGGAGCACCTGAAGGAAATGCCTGCAGACATGGGGAGAATGTGCAAACTCCACTGTTATGAACTAAGCCAGACCACTCAAAACATCCTTAAGCAGGCCGCCCCAGACTATAACTTCACAATTTATTTTGGTAAGTGCAGACTGAAAATTACCAAAGTAAGTTAGCTAGGTCGACTACTAGATTTCAATACAGACAATAGACAATAGGTGCAGGAGTAGGCCATTCAGCCCTTTGAGCCAGCACCAACCTTCATTATGATCATGGCTGATCATCCTCAATCAGTATCCTGTTCCTGCCTTATCCCCATAACCCGTTATTCAACTATCTTTAAGAGCTCTATCCATCTCTTTCTTGAAAGTATCCAGAGACTTGGCCTCCACTGTCTTCTGGGGCAGAGCATTCCATACACCCACCACTCTCTCGGTGAAGAAGTTTCTCCTCAACTCTGTTCCAAATGGCTTCCCCCATATTTTTAAACTGTGTCCTCTGGTTCTGGACTCACCCATCAGCGGGAACATGTTTCCTGCCCCCAGAGTGTCCAATCCTTCAATAATCTTATACATCTCAATCAGATCCCCTCTCATCCTTCTAAACACAAGCCCAGTCGCTCCAATCTTTCAACATATGATAGTCCCTCCATTCTGGGAACTGACCTTGTGAAGCTATGCTGCACTCCCTCAATAACCAGAATGTCCTTCCTCAAATTTGGAGACCAGAACTGCACACAATATTCAAACATTTATTCACAAAATTACACAGTGGAACAAAAATCACAGAATAAAGAACTCCTACAGAACTCAGTCTATCCAAACTAGAATTAATTATGCTGTTCCAAATATACACAATAGTCCCAATAAGCAAATTCCCTTTAAAAACAAGTATAAATAAAACACATGCTGACAGGTTGAAATTGAAGGGCAGAAGAGAGAGAGAGAGAGGGTTTCCACACAGCTCATTGTTGAACTCCTCACTTGTTCAAACTGAACTCAACTGCTCAGCTCAGCTAGAGAGCTGACCACTACCCTTTTCTTTATACAGGTCACTTCTAAAACATAACCACTTTGGCCGGACGTCTCATCATAATCCTTCAAAATCCTTTTCGTCTCTCTACCAAACCAGACTGATCGGAGCCCGGCCTGGTTTATTGAAAAAAAATCAAGGACAGAGTCTCCTTGAGCCAAGGAATAGCTTTCAGAAAAAGAAGGGACCAGCTTTGTGACACCTCCCCCCCTGAAAGAAATGAACCATTAATACCGAAAGATGGCTTCATTTTTAACCCTTTTAAAACCCAGTTGGTAGTCTAAACATACCTACACACTATATTAACTATAAACATGCACAACCCCATACAAATTCAGGCTGTGATACACCCACCACCGAACACCTCCGTATCTCATTCAAGTCTCAATAACGCATCGGCAGTCATGTTTTCACGACCTGCCACCTGCACAATTGTCAAATTCATTGACTGCAACAACAAGCTCCATCTCAACAGGCTGGCATTAAATTTTTCCACAAATATCAGTAGGTCGTGATCACTGTATAAGATTGTCTCAGATGCATTGCTGGCAATATAAACACTGAAATGTTGTAATGCTAACATCAAGCTTGAAGTCTCTTTCTCCACTGTTGAATATTTTTGCGGACGAATGTTCAACTTCCTGGAAAAATACCCGATGGGTCTTTCTACCCCCTTGTCATCCTCCTGCAGGAGCACTGCACTGGCACCCACATCATTAGCATCAATAGCTACCTTGAAAGGCTTTGTGTAATCCAGTATGGCTAATACTGGGGCAGTGGTTAGCACAGCGTTTAGGCTGTCAATGAATCCACTGTCCACTGAAACTTCTTGCCCTTTGTTTAACAATTCGGTGAACACTGCTAAAGTTCGGCACAAACTTTCGGTAAAATTCACTCAACTCCAGGAACTGCAGTACTGCTTTATTCGTCAATGGTGTGGGAAATTCCCCAATTACTTTCGTTTTCATATCCTGTGGGACCTTTTGTCCATGTTCAATATCACGGCCCAGGAAGGTGACTTAGGCTTTGGCAAATTCACGTTTAGCCAGGTTTACCACCAAGCCTGCCTTCCAAAGTCGATCAAACAAGTCCAATAAATACTGTAAATGTTCCTTCCATGAGTGACTAAAAATCACCAGGTCATCAATAAACACTATACGGTTATGTAATACGGCAATGACCTTATTAGTCAGTCTCTGAAGTGTTTTTCATACCAAATGGCATGAATTTGAACTAATCCAGTCCGTTTGGCATTACAAAAGCCGAAATTGACTTTGCTCTCTCTGACAGAGGTACTTGCCAATAGCCTCTGAGCAAGTCCAACTTAGAAATGTAAGTTGCTTGTCCCACTTGTTTGAAACAGTCATCCAACCGTGGAATTAGATATGCATCAGTCTTTGTAACGGCGTTGATTTTGCGATAGTCCACACATAACCATTGGGTACCATCTGGCTTTGGCACCTTGACTATGGGTGAGCTCCAGTCACTGTAACTCACTCCGAGTATGCCATCTTGGAGAATGCACTCTATCTCCTTCTGAACCTGCACCAACTTTAGGGGGTTATGCCAATAAGGATGTTGCTTAATTGGAACAGCATCTCCCATCTCTGCATGATGTACAATTAGGTTAGTACTTCCCAGTTTATTTCCACATATCTCCCCATGTGTTAGTAATAACACTTTCAGGTCATTTCGATTTTCTTTTGGAAGGTAACTCAATAATTTATCCCATTTTTGACAACTTCCTTGTTATTCAATTTAATTTGAGGAATGTCCAATTCAGAATCCTCTGAGCTTAGTTCTTCCTTCTGTACTGTAATCATTAACACCTTCTCTTCTTGCTTTCCTTCCCAATCAAAATACCTTTTGAGCATATTCATATACAGTCATAGAGATGTACAGCATGGAAACAGACCCTTCGGTCCAACTCGTCCATGCTGACCAGATATCCCAACCCAATCTAGTCCCACCTGCCAGCACCCGGTCCATATCCCTCCAACCCTTCCTATTCATATACCCATCCAGATGCCTTTTAAATGTTGTAATTGTACCAGCCTCCACCACTTCCTCTGGTAGCTCATTCCATACACGTACCTCCCTCTGAGTGAAAATGTTGCCATTTAGGTCTTTTTTATATCTTTCCCCTCTCACCCTAAACCTATGCCATCTAGTACTGGACTCTCCCACCCCAGGGAAAAGACCTTGTCTATTTATCCTATCCATGCCCCTCATAATTTTGTAAACCTCTATAAGGTCACCCCTCAGCCTCCGACACTCCAGGGAAAACAGCCCCAACCTGTTCAGCCTCTCCCTGTAGCTCAAATCCTCCAACCCTGGCAACATCCATGTAAATCTTTTCTGAACCCTGTCAAGTTTCACGACAACTTTCTGATAGGAAGGAGACCAGAATCACACGCAATATTTGACACACTCTGTGAGATTTCTTTCTGTCTGCAGTCCTTATCAAATCGTTCACTCAATTTCCTCTCAGTTTGATACAGTCCACTAAACCTTGCTTTTAAAGGGTCACCTGTTACAGGAAATAACACCAATACTTAATCCCCAATTGGAAAATTGCTAATTTGTGATTTCTTATTCACTTCCTGATTCATAATATGCTGTGATACTTTTAAAATGTTGTCTAACCAACTCTCCAGCTCTTTTTAATCATTCTCTAAAATTTGCCACACTGACCAAATGGTTGGTCTCTGAGTTCTGATTATTAATTTCTCCTGTTTCAATTTTAACAGTCCTCTTACTTCATGCCCAAAAAATAATTCAAAAGGACTGAATTTGGTTGATTCATTCAGTACATCTCTGGTCGCAAAAAGTATAAACGGAACTTCCTTATGCCAATCATTAGATAATCCTGACCATAAGCTCTCAACATGGTCTTTAGTGTTTGATGCCATCTCTCTAACGCTCCCTGTGGTTGTGGATGGTATGCAGTAGATTTGAATTGCTTTATTCCCAAGTTGTCTATCACCTTCTTGAATAGTTTGGATGTGAAGTTTGATCCTTGACCTGACTGAATCTCCATTGGTAGGCCATGTCTAGGAAAATTTTAAGTAAATTTTTCTACAACCCTTTTAGCTGTGATGTTATGTCATGGGATTGCCTCTGGAAATCTAGTCAATGCATCCATTATTGTTAACAACTACTTATTCCCACTTTTTGTTTGAGGTAGGGACCTACACAATCAATTAAGACTCTTATGAAAGGTTCTTCAAATGCTGGAAAAGGCATTAAAGGTACAGATTTTATTAATTTATTCTGATTAGTTGACATGAATGACATGTCTGGCAAAATTCAACTACATCTTTGTGTAGTCCAGGCCAGAAAAATGTCTCTGTATTTTAGCCTGTGTTTTCCTCACCCCTAAATGACCTCCAAATGGAAACTCATGTGCCACTCACAGCACCTCCTTTCTATACCCTACTGGCAAAACATTTTGATGAATCTCTGCCCATTTCTCATCTGATTGAATGTCTCATGGTCTCGATTTCCTCATTAAGATATCATTTGTGAAGTAATAACAACTGGGTTGTATTCACTTTCTTTCTCTGTAAATGCCTTTTGATATAACTGTTTTAAGTTCTCAACCTTCTGCTGAAATTCAATCAGCTTAGCAGAGCTAAAGTTACTGGCATGTTTACTTATTTGCTCCTTCTCTATTCCACTTATATGATCAAAAAAGGTCTCGGACATCACTATGTCAGCTTCCTTATCTGTGCCTTTTGAACTCTCCTGCTTCACCTGGTGCCTCTGTGATCTTGTGATCGCATAATCAGTGAAGATTCCTGGATAAACATTCTCCATGTCTTCAGTTGACTGTGTCTCCACGGGCATTTCAACTAGAGCAAGCAGTACATCCACCCATGAATTAGCTCTATCATTTACAAGGACAAACTGTATTCCTGGAGCTGAGAGTTTGCTCGTACACCTACTACAAATTCTCCACTCTTCTCTGGACTCTCTAGCTTCACTTTACATAATTGAGCACCTTTTGTATCACCATGAATTCCTGTTATAAGTACCTCTTCTGGCAGTAGTCCCTCAGGCGTGCATATCTCCTCACCCCTCAACATTACAGACTGAGAAGGTCCTGTGTTCCTTAATATTGTAACCTACCTACTTCTCCTTTATAATGTAAATAAACTTTACCATAGTACGTATATTTTTAAGCAGATCTGTCAATTGCTCCTTAATCAACCTCTGATCATCTTGTGGACTCTGAGGCAGTTGTCTAACTTCCCTTGTGCTGGTTGTTACTAGTCCAACAAAACTTCCAGGCTTGTCTGGTTCTCCTACATCTGGCTTTCTCCACCAACACTGTGATTTTGTGTGGCCCACTTTATTACAATGAAAACACTGGCGCTTTTTCACTTCTTTGTCCCCCTCAAGGGTTTCTTTTTTATCCTGTGGTAAATTATCTTCATGATCTTCAATGAGGTCTACCTTTCCCTTTCCACGTGAGGATTTCCCTTTGCCCAAATTCTATCCCTCTCGGACTGAAATTGATTCTGGAAGCCAAACTGGGTTTTATGAACCAGCTCGTAAACATCAGCCACTTCAGCTGCTAACATTGCTGTTTCAACTCTCTGCTCTTCCACATGAGTTCATTTGGTATGCTTTCCTTTATTGGTCAGAGTATTGAGTACAGGAGTTGGGAGGTAGCCCCTTAGAGAGGCTATTATTTTGGAGGAATGCAAACATTCACTGCCTGAAGTAGAGTCATAGAGTCACAGAGATGTACAGCATAGAAACAGACCCTTCGGTCCAACCCATCCATGCCGACCAGATATCCCAACCTGATCTAGTCCTACCTGTCAGCATCTGGCCCATATCGCTCAAAACCCTCCCTATTCATATACCCATCCAAATGCTACTTAAATATTGCAATTGTACCAGCCTCCACCACATCCTCTGGCAGCTCATTCCATACCTGTACCAAAGCTCTCTTTTTCCCTCTCTTCTGCTGCTATCTCTTTTTCTCTCTGTTCTGCTGCTCTCTCCTTTTCCCTTCCTTCCGCTTTTAATCATAGCAGCTGTACAGGGTGCTGGTGAGGCCACTCCTGGAGTACTATGTACAGTTCTGGTCTCCTTACTTGACAAAGGACATACTAACACTAAAGTGGGTGCAGGGAGGTTCACTAGGTTGACTTCCAGCATGGAAGGGTGCTGTGCAAAGAGGCTAGAATTTGGGACATCACTTTGAGGTTGTACAGGACATTAGTGAGGCCTCTTTTGGAGTAGTGTGCCCAGTTCTGGTCTCTCACTTATAGGGAGGATATCATTAAGCTGGAGAAGGTTCAGAGGAGATTTACCAGGGTGTTGCTTGATATAGAAGGTTTGAGTTATAAAAAGGGGTTGGTGACGATTGTCGACAGCAGATTCGCCGCCAATGATTAGCCACTGCCAGTTCTCCACCAGCGTTTCTCCACTGGGGTCGTTTGACCTCTGGAGAGTATTCGCCACCGGAAATATATATATATATATATATATATATATATGTATATGTACTGATTGTTTTCCCTCCTGCCTGTTCTTTCACACTTCTCAGTCCCCTTTATTTATACAACTACATGCTACATATTGATTTAAAAAAAGAGGTAAAATAAATATCATTTTATTGGTTTATATATAAAAATGAGTTACAAACTTTAACCAGAAATAGGAAACATATTTTTAAAATCTTTATAGTGGCAGTAAAATCTCACATTAATATTAAAAAATGAAATTTCAGTTCATTTGTCAGTTACGCGCTATTTATCTAAGATATTCCAAACAATCTCTTTCACCGAATTCAAGAACAATTTTTTTATTCTATCGTTTGCGTCTCGTATTATTTAGCTTTATTTGTGGTGGGTAACCCGCTATCAGCTGTTCCATAGATAAATCTCGCCCCTTTTGCACTTTCATTAACGTTCCAATAAATTTCCGTATTGTTGGGTGGTGAGCTCCGAGTACAAAAGCAATTCTCCAATGAGCGGCTTCAGCGTGATTATTTGTGTGATCTTCATCGTTTATTATTGTCTCAGAGACCGACCACTTATCGTGGGGAAACAAAGGTGCCCTTCGGCTACTGCCACATCTATTGTAGAGTCCAATATAGTTACATTCAAACCAATCTAATATTGGTTGTAGTTCTTGAGGCAAAAAATCTGCAAGTGTTTCAAAATATACGACTTATTTGCGGTGGCTAATCGTCTTCAGTGGCCAATGAGCGGTGGTTAAGTGTCCTCGGCGGTCAAAGGGCAGTGGCTAATCGTCAGCAGTGGCCAGTGTGCAGTGGCTAAGTGCCCTCGGCGATCAAAGGGTAATAGCTAATCGTCTTCAATGGCCAATGGGCGGTGGCTAAATGTCCTCGGTGGTCAAAGGGCAGTGGCGAATCGTCTTCAATGGCCAATGGGCGGTGGCTAAGTGTCCTTGGCGGTCAAAGGGCAGTGGTTAATCATCTTCAGTGGCCAATGGGCGGTGGCTAAATGTCCTCGGTGGTCAGAGGGCAGTGGCTAATCGTCTTCAGTCGCCAATGGGTGGTGGCTATGTGTCCTCGGCGATCAAAGGGCAGTGGCGAATCATCGGCAGTGAATCTGCTGTGCCGAATGGTCGTGTCCCGATAAAAAAAGGATGGGACATTGTTCACTGGAGTGTAAGAGGTTGAGGGATGACCTTTTATAGGTTAATAAAATGAGGGGTACAGATAGGGTTAATGGTAACGTGTCGTTTCCCTATGATGGGGGATTTCAAGTCTTTTTTAAGCTGAGAGGAGAGAGATTTAAAAAAGACTTGAGGGGATTTTTTTTATACAGAGAGTGGTTTGCATGTGGAATGAACTTCCTGAGGAAGTGGTGGATGTGGGTACAATTACAAAGTTTAAAAGACACTTGAACAAGTACATGAATAGAAAAGGTTTGGGGGGATGTGGGGCAGGAGCAGGCGGGTGGGACTAGTTTAGTTTGGGATTATGATCAGCATGGACTGGTTGGACCGAAGGGTCTGTTTCCCTGCTGTATGACTCTGTGATCTTAGCTGATGGTAATTCTGGATGAAGTCCGATCTCAGAGTGAAACCCGGATTGACAGATCAGACATTATTCATTTACTTATTAGCATGATGGTTAGTCATTGTTACATATTGGTAAGAAACAGCAAATTTTCTGAATCAACATAAGTATATTCCGTAGAACAAGAAATTTTAAAAAAAACAAGCTATCTAAAGAGTGAAGACAGCTAACAAGTTCTAAACACGCAGCGAAACCAAGTTTCAACTCATTTCCCAATATTGTCCTTTACAAAGACATAATGGTTACACTTATAAGAAAAAGGCAGGAAAGTGGAGTTGGGGGTGATCAGATCAGCCATGTCTCATTGAATGGCAGAGGAGACTCGATGGGCTGAATGGCCTACTTCAGCCCTTATGTCTTGCATTCTTCCGAATTTGTTCATTGCTGACTACACTTGGAATGGTGACGGGAGTGACCATTTCCCCCTGAGAGATCTTCGAGAGAGAGAACATACCATGAAACCATTGAGCAGTTGAGTTTGGCTCTGTGACATCCACACGTGCAACACTTTTCAAGACATGTGCAAAATAATCTGGAGGAGGAGGGGGCTCACCTCATTTCCGTTCACTAGCTCAAAGGCTCTCAAACTTCAATTGGTCAGTCAGATGGAGGAACGATCAAGTCTAAAGTTTGTGGATTTAGAATATTTCAGTTCCAATTCCACTTCCACACGTGAGGAGCCAGATTACATCTTTGTACCAAAAAGAAGCCACCAATGAGGGAAAAAAAATCCCTTTTAGAATAACCTTTCCTCCATCAACCTCTTTATTGAGGAACCAGATCTGATACCCATGTGGTACAATGTTCCTCACCTTTGATGTTATATGTTCTCCATGTTAATGCAATGTTAATTGTATTGTCAAGGCCAAAGGCACACTTTAATTAAATGCCTTGAACACATATAAAGAGAGATCGCTTGTGGACACGGGGGTCAGTGAGGGAGGGACGGTCAGCTGGACAAAGCAGAGGCTCAGGAATTGGCTGCAGAAAAAAATCAAAATCCCAGTTTAGATGGAGAAGTGGAAATTGAGAAAGTATGACCATTGGAAAAGGCAGAGAGAGAGAGAGAGAGCGTGAAGGAGAGAGTCTGGGTGTAGGCAGAGGTAGAAAGTGCAACACCAGGAAAGAAGAATAGTAGAATATTGCTGGAAATTGGAATTGAAATAATCACACTGAAGCCGCTCATTGGAGAATTGCTTTTGTACTCGGAGCTCACCACCCAACGATATGGAAATTTATTGGAACGTTAATGAAAGTGCAAAAGGGGCGAGATTTATATATGGAACAGTGGGCTATTGGAACAAATAAAGCTAAAAAAATCGAGACGCAAACGATAGAATAAAAAAAAGTTCTTGAATACGGTGAAAGAGATTGTTTGGAATATCTTAGATAAATAGCGCATAACTTACAAATGAACTAAAATTTCATTGTTTAATATTAATGTGAGATTTTACTGCCATTATAAAGATTTTAAAAATATATTTCCTTTTTCTGGTTAAAGTTTGTAACTCATTTTTATATATAAACCAATAAAATGATATTTATTTTACCTCTTTTTTTAAATCAATATGTAGCATGTAGTTGTATAAATAAAGGGGACTGAGAAGTATGAAAGAACAAGCGGGAGGGAAAACAATCAGTACATATGTATATTTCCTCAGTGGTTAGCACTGTTGCCTCTCAGCACCAGGGTCCTGGGTTCGATTCCCGACTGTCTGTGTGGAGTTTGCACATTCTCCCCGTGTCTGTGTGGGTTTTCTCCGGGTGCTCTGGTTTCCTCCCACAATCCAAAGATGTGCAGATCAGGTGAATTGGCCACGCTAAGTTGCCCACAGTGTTAGGTATGTTAGTCAGGGGTAAATATAGGGTAAGGGAATGGGTTTGGGTGGGTTTCTCTTCGGCGGGGGGTGTGTGGACTTGTTGGGCTGTAGGGCCTGTTTCCACACTGTATAGAGTCTAAGTCTAGTCTAATCTAGTCCATGCTATAAACTGATATAATGAAATCCTTGAGGACTGGATGGGTGAACAACATCAGAAACTGGGCAGAGGGAGGAATGGAGTGTAAAATTATAGTGAGGAGAAGGACCCTTTGTGGCTAATTATGGGTGGATGGGCATTGCATTAACGTCATGGAGATGTTCAAACATTGAGTACCTACCACTCAGTGACCCAATGGGTCAGAACCCTAGTTTAGTGTGCCAGCTGGACTACGTTTCTAATTGGTTGACTCAAACAATGTGTGACCGGCCTTGCTGTTTGCTTTCTGACACCCCCATGCACCACCTGTTGGAGGGCTGTCTCTTTTTCTCTCTCATACACAGGAATCAGAAAGTGGCTGATAACAGCTCACGGCTCAGAGGACTCCTGCAGGTTTGCTCAAACACTATTGAGAGAATTACAAACAAGGCTAAAGGCCACAGAATGTGTGTTCAGAGTTATTGACCAGTTTAAGTGAAGAATGACGGTGGATAACTGAACTAAAAACTAGGCGGTGGAACAAAACTACAAAGCTATCATTACCTCAAAGCAGAATAGACAGGCTGAATATATACATGCCATGTATTCTAGGTGATATCCACTCTGCATCTTAAACTGACTGAACAATGACGTGAAATAGATTGAACTTCAGCAGCCTTTAACAAATGAGACGTGATCTCATTGAGGTAGACAATTTTCTGACAAGGTAAATACTGAGTGATGGTTTCATCTGTTTGGAGACTAGAACAAAGGGGAGCATAATCTTAAAATTAGGAGTCTAATCATTTTGGACTGAGCTGAAATTTCTTTATTCAAAACACATCGAATCTGCTTCTGGCTCTGGAGCTCTGCAGATCAACCCCTCGCACCCCTTTTCTGTTTGGGGGCTATTATCCAAATTTCAAACTATAAGCTTCAATGTGGCAGAAAGGTCCCATATTCTGCACTTTATCCAAAGTTTTCTCAAAGTCCAATTGGACAATGCCTACTGCATTACTCGCAGCTGGGAGTGCTCCAGCCCATTCGCTCATCTACCAGAGACATCACGGAATCACAGAGTGTTGCAGCACAGGCAAAGGCCATTCAGCCCAACATGCTAGCACTGGCTCATTAAACATGCATTGTTACTGAGCGCCAACCTCCTGCCCTTCCCACACACACTCTCGCACATCAAATCCACAATCGAGACCTTCTGAAGAACCAGCCTCGGCCCCTACACTACCCCTGCATTTCCCGTGGGTAACCCACCTAGCCTGCACAACCCTGGACACTACGGCACAATTTAGCATAGCCAATCCACTTAACCTGCACAGCTTTCGACTGTGGGGGGGAAGACAAGAGCATCCGGAGGAAACACACCAAAGACGGGGAGAATGTGCAAACTCCACACAGACAGTAGCCCGAGGGTGGAATTGATCCCCAGCTCTGTAAGGCAGTGGTGCTAACCACTGAGCCACCATCCAACTCCTACTGTTGTCACTGTTGAGTTCATTTTTGTTCATGGAACTCACTAAGAACAAATTGTATGCTGGGTATGGGTATGGGGAACACACTGGAATTTAAAGATTAGATCTGGTTCAATTCCGAACTGCCAAAGATCTATTGAGGTGTAGGCAGGCAGGAAAACTGGTGCAGGTAAATATGGAGAAATCACAATCTGAGCATCTATACTATCCCCACTGGCCCATCACAGAGTGGGGTTACGACTTGCCCTCGTTTATCCTGATTTATTTGGATTGGAAGGTTTTCGTAAGTTAAGATAGTATGTTGATGTTAATGCACCCTGGACACGTTTGTAAAATAATTCCTATTGGGCTGGAATAGCTGAGAGGTCATTTATTTGGTAGCAAAATGCTTAAAGAATCAAATAACGGCACGGCAGTCAACCTGACATTTTCAAAGTAAGAAATAAGAAACTCTGGATTGTCTGTAAGCAGAAACTGAAAGTACTTAAATGAATGAAATGAAAGTGTAGGATTACAGTATTCAGTCATAATAAAAGCGTCATAGAGTCGTACAGCACAGAAGCAGACCCTTCGGTCCAACCAGTTCATTCCGAACATCATCCCAAAGTAAACTAGTCCCACCTGCCTACTCCTGGCCCATGTCCCTTCAAATCCTTCCTATTCTTGTCGCTATCCAATTGATTTTTAAATGTTGTAACTGTACCCATACCCATTACTTCCTCAGAAAGTTCATTCCACATGTGAACCAACTTCTGTGTAAAAACAGTTGCCTCTCATGGCTTTTTTAAAAATCTCTATCCCCTCACCTTCAAAATGTACCCCCTTATCTTGAAATCCCCCATTCTAGGGAAAAGACAACTCCCATTAACTCTATCTATACTTCTATTTCTTGTATAAACCTCCATAAGGTGGCCTCTCAACCTCCTACGCCCCAGTGATAAAAGTCCCAGCTGATCCAGCCTTTATGATTCAAACCTTTCATACACAGCACCATCCTGGTAAATCTCTTCTGAACCCTCTCCAGCTTAATAGTATCCTTCCTAAAATGTAAGACATGGAATTAGACATGGCAATTTGGGTATTAAGTCGATTCTTCCATTGAACATTGGATATATTGGATTTTCCACAGGCCTTTAATTGCAGTGCTGTATGTGGTGGGTCATGACTTGCATCCAACGATATCACTACTGGTGCTATCAGAGGCTTCTAGGCTCAGCTCTATTTAAACATTGCGGGCAAATTAAATACAATTTATTGTGCTGTGAATGCCTCTGCTGGACTGTTGCCTGCTTTAAGATCGGAAAAAGACTGTTGCATATTTTAGATAAACTCAGGTGTGCAACCAGCCTCTCTGTGTCTCACGCATCATCCCCCTTCATCATTTCAAAGACCTCCATCAATATCACCTCTTAGTCTGCACTTCGTAAAGAGGCTGTTCAGTCCTCTCTTAAAATCGTCTTTTCTAAGCGGAATCCATGTCAACATTTTTTTGTGTTTTCTCTCGTCTGTTTTATGTCCTTTCTCTGATTCATTTTTTTATTCAAGGGATGTGGGTGTCACTGGTTAGCTGGCTATTTATTGCTCGTCCCTAATTGTTCTCAAGAAGGTGGTGGTAAGCTGCTTTCTGGAACTGCTGCCATTCTTGGGGTTGTTGGGATGTCTGCAGTGCTGTAAGGGAGGGGATTCTTGGATTTTGACTTGGTGCCAGAGAAAGAGCACGTGAATGTAGACACAGGTTAGCAAGGTGTGAGGTTTGGGAGGGAACCGGCTGCTGGGTGTCTCCCCATGTATCCGCTGCCTTGGTCTGTCCTGCATTTGGAAGGTGATGTTGCAGGAGACTTGGGAGTTGCTGGTGTGCATCTTATAGATTGTACACATTGGTGCCACGATGCACTGGGAGTATTGAAGGGGTTGGAAGGGAGACCGACCAAGTGCCCTCAATGGTGCTGCGCCAATCCAGACAAGTGGGGAATATTCCAGGATATTGTTCAGATCTTGCTGCATTGGAACAGGGACTGTTTCAGTCCTTGAGGAGTCACAAATGATGCTGAACAATCATTGGTGAATATCCCCTCCTGCGACTTTATGATGGAGGGAAGGACACAGTCGAAGGCTGTTCAGGCCTCAGACACTAGCCTTGTGGAATGCCTGCACCTATGTCCTATAGCTGAGATGGTTGACCTTCCACAACCACAACTTGCCTTGTGCTGGAAATGTCTCCAACCAGCAGAGTGTTTTCTGCCTAATTTACAATGACCCGGTTTTACTAGAGCTCCTGAATGCTACAATCAGTGAAATGCTGCTTGATGTCAAGAGAAGCTTTCATCATTGTACTGATGACTGAGGGTACACCAACAGGGTTGTAATCAGCTGTATTGGATTGTGGGGAGAGGACATATCTGGCAGGTATCAGTGCTGTACATCTACTGGAACAGCATGGATAGCAGCACACTGCTAGTTCTGCAGCAGACATCTTCTGTACTATCGACAGAATGCTGTCAGGACTCACAGCCTTTGCAGTATCCAATGCCTTCAAGCTGTTTCTTGAATCAAATTGAATGAAGACTGGTATCTAGGGACCACTGGAGGAGACTGAGATGGATCATTCACCCAGTACTGCTGGCGGAATATTGCTGTGAATGCTTGAGCCTTATCTTTTGCACTGATCTGCTGGGCTCCCCCATGGGGAGATTTGTGGAGCCTCCTCCCACAGTGAGTTGCTGAGCTGTACTCCTGAAATCAGAACTGTACCACAATACTCCCAGTGTGGTCTAACCAAGGATCTCCGTGCATCCATGATTACGCAGAATACGTTAGAGATCAGAAACATCTCTCTCTTTCTTTGATTACTGCAATTCCTCATGGAGGCATTATTCCTCGCTCTGTTCAGTTTCTGATGCTGCCCACTATCCAGTCTTTCTCTGTCCTGGCCTATTCCTTCCTGTTGTTTAGCTTTCTATTATCACCAGCAGCAGACTCTTTGTTTTTTCCCAGTGATCACAATGTTCTTTCAATGTCTTCACTTCCTGTGTGTGATCCTGGAGCTTGGATTGGCTGGAAGACAAATTCATTAACACTTTGCTCTGCCTCGTTGATTCCAGAGCCCTCTGTCTGAGCCACGTTTCGACAGCTGTAGTTTTCTTCTCACCAGCCTCACATGGAGGTTACAGATCTCACACCCAATGATCTGCCACAACAATGGTGGCTCAGTGATTAGCACTGCTGCCTCACAGCACCAGGGTCCCAGGTTCAATCCCAGCCTTGGGTGACTGTCTGTGTGGAGTTTACACATTCTCTCTGTAGGGAATCTAATCTAAATGTTGGAAGTTCCTTTTTAGGAACATAAGAACAGAGTTAGCCATTCAGCCCCTTCAGCCTGCTCCACCATTCAATAAAACCATGACTGATCCGTGGTATATCTCCATAGGCCTGCCTTGGGCCCATATCCTTTGGCATAATTGGCTTCTTAAAAAAATGTCTATCCCTGATTTAAATTCAACAATTGAATTAGCATCAGCTGCTGTTTGAGGAAGAGAGTTCCAAACCTCCACTAAATTTGCCTGTCAAAGTGCTTTCTAACATCTCTCCTGACTTCTCAGACTCTGTCCCCTAATTCTTCAACCAGTGGAAGTAGATGAGCTTTACCTCCCCTGTCTTTCCATGGAGACCTTGATTAGGCCATCCTTTAACTTTCTGAATTCCTGAGAAAACAGGCCTAATTTGACTAGTCTCTCCGCATAACTTAACCCCTGAAATCCAGGTATCATCCCTGTAAACCTGCATTGTACTCCCTCCAGGGCCAGAACATCCTTCCTTTGGTGTGATGCCCAGATCTGCTCACAGTGGGGTCTAACATGGGTTTTGTAACATGACATCTGCATCCCTGTCCTCCAGCCCTTTAACAAATGAAGGCCAGTATTCCATTAGCCTTCTAGAATTTTATACTGCACTTGTTTCAAGAGCTATGCACCCGAATCCCCAAATCTTGATGGACATCCACCGTCTTTAACTTTGTGCCTTCTTAAAAAAAAACCCTGGTCTGTCCTTTTCCTGTCCACAATGGATAACCTTACACTTGCTTGTATTAAAATCCTGCTATAATTATATGAGGTTGTCAACACTGTCTACAATGCTGTCCAATCTTGTATCATCAGAGACTTTGGATATTTGACTTTGCATGCCTTTGTCCAAGACATTGATGAACTTGTGAATTTTTCAAACATGCCCCTCCATGTTTCATTCAGTTGACGGGTTGTGAAGTCAGTGAGTGCTGACTCCTATGCTGCTATCCCCATTTGTGATCATTTTAGATCCCCAAAACTGAAACGGAGCTCCATGCAGACTTGCAAAGGACTAAATCAACACGCCGTGAACTGCCTTTCAAGGTATCTTCTTGGTGTCAAAGGTCAGCCTAAACTGCAGAATTGACCTTCAGAACTCCTCAGCCATTCCAGGTAGTTCCTGCCTGTCTGTAGCCATTAAGAAAATGTTGTCAGCATACCAGATGTTCCGGATATTGTGATTACTTACTTTATCCCTGGGCCAGCAAACCTAATTTCTCTCATGATCTTTCCATCCATGGTATTCAAGGAAACAGACATCTTAGTCTGACTCCTTTACTGATACTGAGTGACTTTGCCTTGTCTCAAACAGGATGGCACAGTGGCTCAGTGGTTAGCACTGCTGTTTCACAACCCCAGGGATCTGGGTTCAAGTCTTTTGCGATTGTCTGTGTGTGGTGTTCGCGCATTCTCCCCGTGTCTATGTGGGTTTCCTCCGGGTGCTCTGGTTTCCTCCCACAGTCCAAATTAGTGCAGGTTAGCTGGGTTGGCCATGCTAAATTGCCCATAGTGACTAGGAATGTGCAGGCTTGGTGAATTAGCCATGGGAAATATTGTGGGATAGGATGAGAGGCTGGGTCTGTGTGGGATGCTCTCCGGAGATTCAGTGCAGAGTCAGTGGGTGATATGGCCTCTTTGTGCACAAGAATCATAAAACAGCACAGCACAAGAACATATCCTTTGGGCCATGATGCTGTGTCGAACCATTGTGCTCATGGGAAGGATGATCTGGATGGTGGGGTCTGCCATCTGATCGCTTAACACTCAGAGTGGAATGTATTCCAGTTAATATCAGCTTTCCTGAAGCTATTTAATGCTCCAAGGAACTTTCACTGACTGGAAATGGGGCTTTTGCCTTCATTCAGGCGAAGATGTTGCCTTCCAGCCCTTTCAGCCAACCAGCAATCCTGTAGTCCCAGCAGCACCACGTCTGTGTGGTGGCCACCTCTGATATTGCAGACAGTCCCTGGCTAAATTAACCTAAACTCTTCTGCCTGCCCTTGGGCCATATCCCTCCATTCCTTGGACATTCATGTGCTTATCTAAACAACCTGAAAAAGCCCCTATTGTATCTACCCTACCACCACCCCTGGCAGCGTGATCCTGGCACTCTCCATTCTCTGCATAAAAAGCTTCCCCTTCACATCTCTTTTGAACTTGCCCCCTCTCACCATAAATTTCGACTCTGGGAAAAAGATTCTGACCGCCAACCCTATCTATGCATCTCATGATTTTATAGACTTCTGTCAAGTCTCCCCTTGGCCTCCACCGCTCCACAGAAAACAACCTGAGTTTTTCTAGCCTCTCCTTATAGCTCATACCCTTTAATCAAAGCAGCATTCTGGTAAATCTCTTCTGCACCCTCTCCAAAGCCTCCACGTGCTTCTTGTAATGTGGCACCCAGAAATGAACGCAGTTCTCTAAGTGTGGCCTAATGATAGTCTGACAAAGCTCCAGGCACCGTATGGATTCTATGAAATACACACAGCACACCCTCTGTCAGGGTGAGACAGCTTGATGCCCACACTGGGGTGGTGGGAAACCTGGCACCTTTTACTGAGTGAAATCGTGGTGAGCAAGGATGAGGGAACGTCTTTATGGATCCCCTCTGGTCATCAGAGCTAAGCCCCAGAAATGCAATTAACCTCCGAGCACCAAACCCTGCTGACCCCTGAGGGCTTCTCAAAACCTGCCCCCATCCTTGTTACTGCCCCTTGTTGGAGTCTGGCAGATTCACCTGATGTTCAGTTGTCAGTGACTCCTCTTGGACAGGGACTGTCTGCAATACCAGAGGTGGCCACTGCTCAGACATGGTGTTGTTAGGATTACAGGACTGCTGGTTGGCTGGAGGGTCTGCAAGGCAACATCTTTGCCTGAATGAAGGTAAAAGTTCTATTTCCAGTCAGTGAAGGTTCCTTGGAGCATTAAATAGCTGCAGGAAAGCCAGTATTAACTGGGATACATTCCCCTCTGAGTATTGGGCCACTATCCAGATCATTCTTCCCATTAGCATGGTGGGCCAACTCAAAGGCCTCTGTGTTGTCCACAAAAAAAATCCAGAATTCTTTGTCATTTTGGTCTTTGACATTCTTCTCAATGTTGTTCCAGGAAGAAGACGAGCTCTTGTCTGATCATTTTCAAAATACTTTGTCAAGTGAATTAACTGATTCTTCGAGCATTCTCTGGTAGAGTGAAGCCTTGGCATTGCCACCACCTTTGAAACTGGTCTTCTGCCAAAATTCTACCTCTCACCATCTGGCTTTAGCTGCCATCCTCCTCCAGCCTTCAGAGTTTCAGCAGATATGCCGTTTCGATCGAAGAAGGGTCACTGGACCCGAAACATTAACTCTGCCTCCTCCCCATGGATGCAGCCAGATCTGCTGAGTTTCTCTAGCAATTTCTGATTTTCAGCATCTACAATTCTTTGGGGTTTTTTTTTGCCATTTAGCATCCTCCAGCTTCTTAATCCCATGTCCATCTTCACTGATCGGCTCTTATGGAATCTCCTCCTGCTAACGCACAAGGTCCATACATTTCAGTCTGGTCTGCAGAGCTGGGCTGAGTCTTTCTTTATCTGATAGCTCAACTTTTATACAAGCTTAATCTCTTCTCTGCTTTTCAGTGATGTTTTCCTGTCATAACACTAGTATAAACATGAGATTTGAATACGCGGACTGCCCAAAGATCATGAAGCAAGGATTCTTTATTCCATTAGCTTTAGGTCTTGACAAACGTGAAGGGACATTTAAGGTCAAACAAGAAAGACTGAATTAAGCCTGTAGTATACATTCAGGTGAGGAAATCACTTGTCTGTCTGATCCTTCTCCACATGAGGCCACCTCCACCAAAGACACCCTTTCCTCCAGCGAGGGTCTGTTCAGCAGTTCCTGCTGCCATGCTTGGTACACTCGCTCACTATCACCACCTACTGTTGGAGATCCTGATAAAAATTGCTCAGGCTGCTGCCGTCTCTCTCGCCCTCTACTTCACCATCGCCACATGGTGCTGGAGATTAGACACAATAATATTCTCAAAGTACTGGCTATCAAGTGTTTTGAGAAGCGATGCAATGCATTATTGAAGTGCAAGTTTTCTTCTTTTCATTCTCTCCTACACTCAATATTTGCGGGTTTTGCACAAAGTTGGAAATATTTTCAGAAATGCAGTAGAATGTGGCTGCCGCAGAGGATGGAAATCAACACTATGAAGCAACATAATGTTGCCTTGTGCCTTGTAACTCCAATATGTACTGGGCAGGCAGCAGATGGTTTTCCCTTGGGATAGGAATCAAAATTTGTGAACGTGTCTCCCAAATCAGTTTCACAGCATTTCCTCACTTTGGGCTGATGACTCATGCTGTCTGGTCGATAGAAACTTTAATTTAAGGTGCAAAATGAAAACAAAATACTGAAATATATAATCCATTTCCTTTGCAAACTCTTCTCTTTAATACATGCTTAGATATTCAAGGAGAGAACTGCTGATCAGGCACTCATTAAAGTGAAGAGTGAAAGACTATTTCTTTTACCCCTGGATTTAGCACCTCCATTCCCAATTGGCAGAATTTGATTCAGGTTTCATTGTCACAAATACTCAAGTGCAGGGGTACAGTGAAAAGTATACAATGTCACCATTCCTGACATCGTCATAGTTACAAAGATACCTGGGTACAAAATCTTAGGTATGAAAATAGAAGAATAAAGAAAATAGTTAAAGAGTTCTTCACGGCAGTTCCTGTAGTATAAAGTAGAAAAATAAATAAATGAAGTTAAAAGTCAAACATTATGGTTCTTTCCTCAGCCATGGGCCTGTAGTTGCTCCAAGCTGGGCTATTCACAAGAGGGCTTGCTCTCCCCAACATTGGGCATGCTGTTTCCAGCAGTTAAGTAAAAAAAAACACCAAAAAAACTAAAAAAGAGAAACAAAAAGAAGAAAAATAAAGAAAAGCATATGGAATGGATGAGATTCTGGCTCAGGAGTCCAGGCGCTGCCTACTCTGCTGCCGCCATCTTGAATTTGGGACTGATCATCTGCTCTGCCAAGATGACAAGCCTTGTCCACTGGATTTCTACTGTTTGTGGATGTCCATGAACTTGGAAAGAGTGTGGTTCAGGTGAAGATGAAAGCCAAAGGTGGGGTTTCAGGGCGATGGCAGCTCGGGCATGATGGTGGTTGGAGAATGTAGAACGAGCTTCGTTGGAAAGTGGTGCGAGAGAAAAGTAAAATGCTCCTTCTATTATAATGCAAAGTGGACATGATCAAGGACTCTTCCTAAAATTTGGGAAACAGACAAGAGCAAGACATCCAGACTGTTTCTTTACATCGTTCCGTCTTCCTCTTCTAATGGGAACAGCTGAAACAAGTCCATAAATGCCCTCTTGGTGTGCTGCACGCAACTTTCTCTTTAATCTGCTGCTGGACGTGATTCCTGAAGACCAGAATTGCAAGAGTCGGCTGTTTCCTCATTCTCTCGTAAAGCTTCACCAGACTGAGGATGTTGCCCTGTCATGGCAGCTTGCTGTTAACAGACTGACCTCCATGATGACAGAGAGAAACCACCGTTGTCCACAAGCTCTCTGCCATGGTCTGATCGCCTGTGGATGATGCTGTCTTGGCTGGTGCTTGGGGGTGCGAAAACAAGTTGGCAGGGAGTCGGACTGAACCAGATTCAAGGTGATCCGACTTCTGAGGGGCCTGATTTACATCATCCTTTCCCCCCACGCCCCCCCACACCTTGTTATCATAACTGAATAGCAAAGTCAGCCCTTCTCTCCCTTCTGCCCTGTCACCCATTTCTATCCTCGGGAGTTTGAATGACACTGAGGAAAGGCAATACTTCATTGGCTTGGTCAAGTATAAACGCAAAGATGGCCGATGTGTTACCAATTTGCTTGTTGGTTAGTTCATTAAGAGAAGATAGAATTGCTTATTATCTTGGAAGTGCAGGGAAAGAGGGTGGAAGGCAAGAGTGATAGGCATTATATATCCCCTTGAGATTAAGGAGATGATACGATGGATGGTCAGTGTAAATATTTACTGGTTGGCAATGCCATTGAGGGGGTTCTGTCACCTACCTGGCAAAGGCACTATACCACCAACCTTGCCCCCTGCCATAAGTTCCATTACTTTCTCATTGCAGACTTGAAACTAGGCTCTGGAAGACACTGTGTATTCATTTGGACTGCAAGAGTTAATGGGAAATTGGGGATTATGAGATAAGGGTAATATCATGTTGGAGTGGAAGGAGAGTCATACAGCATAGAAACAGACACTTCGGTCCAACCAGTCCATGCTGAACGTAATCTCAAATTAAACTAGCCTGTGCTTGGCCCATATCCCTCCAAACATGTCCTGTTCGTGTACTTCTCGAACTGTCTTAAATGTTGTAGCTATGCTCGCATCCACCACTTCCTCAGGAAATCCATTCCACATTCGAACCACTCTCTGTGTGAAAAATGTGCCCCTCATTTTTTTTAAAAATCTCTCTCCTCTCACCTTAAAAAGTATGTCTTCTAGTCTTGAAATCCATGATTTTATAATGATTTGGAGGTGCCGGTGTTGGACTGGGGTGGACAAAGTTAAAAATCACACAACACCAGGTTATAGTCCAACAGGTTTAATTGGAAGCACTTGCTTCCACAATCACTTGATGAAGGAGCAGCGCTCCGAAAGCTAGTGCTTCCAAATAAACCTTTTGGACTATAACCTGGTGTTGTGTGATTCTGTTTTATAAACCTCTGTAAGGTCACCCCTCAATCTCCTGCACTCCAGGAAAAATTCCCAGCCTATCCAGCCTCTCCCTTAGAACCCAAACCTTCCATATCCGACATCATCCTAGTAAACCTCTTCTGAACACTTTCTGGCTGATATAAGTATTTGCCTCTTGGAAAGCTGGATGCAAAATCCTGAGTTGCAGCTCCCATCACCCAGAGTGCATTATGAAGAGTTCATTGTGCCAGGAAGAGTGTGGTTAGAGTGTTAATTTTCCTGGTGAAGCTGTTAAAGTAGCTCTGGCACTGCTCTGTAGTCTGATGCTGAGAGAATTGGCAGTCAGTGCTCATAACCACTCTTCCACTTGGCACATGTATCACTGGTAGACTTCTTGGCTCAGACACTGACTTATTGGTGCCATCCCTTTAATCTCCCCCACCAGGGACTTGGACGCCAATGGACCAAGAATAAAGCAAACAGGTAAATAAGGGGACAAGAAGCCTTATTATATTAACATCAAAACTTAAAGGCAAAATACTCCAGACTGAAGAAATCTGCAAAACTAAAAGCTTGTGATTTTTTATTTTTTTTTATCTCTCGGTCATTAATTTTCCATTTTATGTAAAGCCTTAAGTCTTCAGATAATTCCTTACTTTTTGAAAGATTAATCCCCGACCTACCCAGGTTCCTCACAGTGGTGCATTTCTTCAGAACTGCACTTGGAAAACATTTCATTAGTTATAAGTGCTTTAAATTGGGACTGAAAACGTAAAATGCTCAAAATCACAGCAGGTCAGGTAGCATTCTTGGGGAGAGAGAGCAAACCAATGCTTCAAGTTGGATGACTCTTCATCAGAGCTGAGCTCAGAGTTCATCAAAGCTAAATAGGGACATCTTAAAAGCAGGAATGATGCTATATAAATGAAAGTTCCATCTTTTAAACAAATAAATTCCGGCTCACATTTTAGGAGGACAGGCCTGGAAATAGTGGGGCGATGTGGTAACAGTGTTGGAGAGCTCAGGTACTCCACATTTTGCTTCCAGCTTCACTTGCTGAGTTCCTGTTTCCCAGCTAGTGCAAACAGGGAAGTCTTGTTGTGTTGTGAAATTCGTTAGGTCAGCACAGTGCACTTTAGAGGTGCACTGTATAAAGAAACAAAGACCTACATTCTTTTGTCAGATGCCTTAAAGGACTACAACCAATAAAGTGCTTTTAGTGGTGGTGAAATTTGACCAGTGTTCAGCATGACAGTTTCCTTTCTTTCTCAATAATCAGTGATCAAGGAATAGTGAGGCATAGCAACCTTATGTTGCAGAATGAGGCCATTTGGCCCATCATGTCTGGACTGGCTCTTTGTACATTTTACCATATTTCAATATATCTGAAAGTATTGAAAACTGAAGGTATTCAAAGAGGATGCCACAGCCATGATCTCATCAAATGGCAGAGCGGACTTGATGGGCTGAATGGGTAAAAAATGAGGTCTGCAGATGCTGGAGATCACAGTTGAAAATGTGTTGCTGGTTAAAGCACAGCAGGTTAGGCAGCATCCAAGGAATAGGAAATTCGACGTTTCGGGCATAAGGCTTATGCCCGAAACGTCGAATTTCCTATTCCTTGGATGCTGCCTAACCTGCTGTGCTTTAACCAGCAACACATTTTCAACCTTGATGGGCTGAATGGCCTACTTCAGCTTATGGTCTTGTGGAGTGGCGGGACAGGCCTTGGAGAATGAGCAGAGGGTCAGTTAGCTGGACAGCTGGCTTGCATTGCAAGTTCAATTCGCACACTGGATGAAGCTACCATCAAGGTCTCAATTTCTCCTCAGACCTGAGTTGCGGTGACTCTCAGATTAAACTACCACCAGTTTTCTCTCTCCCTAACGAGAGAGCAGTTATCCAAGACAATGATGGCTTTACTGACCTGTTCTTATTTCTTACATATCACGGTGATAAAACAATTGAGCCAGCAGGTGAAAAATACTTTTTTTTCCCTGGAAAATGACAGTTCGATGTCCAACATCATGCCTTTAGGAAAATATAGCATTCACCGATAGGTCAACCCTAATAAGAAGGTGGGAAGAGGAAATAAGCAGCAGGGGGAATGGAATGAGAGAGGTGACCTTATAGAAGCGTATAAAGTTATGAGAGGCATGGAGAAGGTGAATAGCTAGGTCTTTTCCCCAGGGTAGGGGAGTGCAAAACTATAGGGCATAGGTTTAAGGTGAGAGGGGAAAGATACAAAAGAGACCCGAGGGACAGTGTGTGTATGGAATGAGCTGCCAGGGGAAGTGGTGTACAGCATTTTAAGAGTCAAAAGTCACACCAACACCAGGTTATAGTCCAACAGGTTTATTTGGAAACACTAGATTTTGGAGTGCTGCTCCTTTCAGGACAACCACCTGATGAATGAGTGGTGCTCTGAAGGCTAGTGCTTTCAAATAAACTAGTTGGACCATAACCTGGTGTTGTGTGATTTTTAACTTTGTTTAACCCAGTCTCACACTGGCACCTCCAAGTCATGGCGAACATTTAAAAGGCATTTGGAAGGGGATCTGAAAAGGAAGGGTTCAGAGGGAAATAGGCCAACTGCTAGCAAATGAGGCTAGATTAATTTAGGATATCTGGTCGGCATGGACGAGTTGGACAGAAGGGTCTAGTTCCGTGCTGAACATCTCTATGACTGACCTTGATTCGGGGAGTGCTGCCAGTCTCGCATACTGGCAAAGTGCGCCTTCAGTGTGTCACAGTGCCTCAGCAGGCATGCGCAATGGTCTCTGTGACGCCACAACGCTGTGTCGTGGGTGGGTGTACGGGTACCCGGAGGGACGGTACAAAGGAAAACGAGTCTCCATTTCGAAGCTTGGTCCAGTCCTGTCTCTTGTCCCCAGTGCGTGCTGCATACAATACATTGTAACCAGTCAGTCTGTACTGGATACTAAAATAATACCCGTGCTGGTGAGTAGCAGACACCTGAACAATCAAACCAAAGTCGCTTATTTTTCTTTTTTTTTGATAATTTTTAAATTCCTTGTACTTACTGAAGTATGAATGTATGGATCACTTTTTTTAAAAAAACAAAAAATTCAATATTAACCGGGAGGGTAAGGCTTTTTGTAGAATGTTTTCACATGAGCAGCTTGCCAGCATGGTTGGAAATCCAGCACTTTTGTGGATTTTTCTTTTTCAATTCGTGTGGAAAGAGAGATGCAGGCCCGGGCATAAATTTATTTCATAAAATATGAATTTACTGCTCCTCAATGAGACTGAGGCGCAATGCAGTGTTTAGAAAACAGTTGTATTTGTAACCTGTGATGCGGAAGATGCTTTTCATTTTAAGTGTCCGACGCTTTTGATTTTGTGAAATTCCTTCCTTCCAAAGCAAAATGTACTTTTTTGTACCCCCCACCTGCTGTGATATTGTAGATGTGTAGTTTTTTTGACTTTTTTTTAAGGTGGACAAGACTTTTTTTCTCTCTTGAAATCAGTTTGTAATTGTTGCAGGAATAGTGTGGTGGCAGCCAGCCTCCGACTGGGAATATAGGGAGGTTTGTTTTTCTTTTAAAGCTGATTTTGGGTTCGCCTTTTCCTTGCTAAACACAGGGGCACTGACTTATTTTTTTTGCAAACTATGAATTTGGAAAACTATCTTCTTTTTCCTGAGGTCTCCCTTCTGTCAAAACAGAAACGTTTGCGGATTCTTCTCAAGAAGTTAACTATGCAAACTCGTAATACCATTGTACGTTAAGTAACAGTTTATGGGGATTGAAAATAAAAACAAAATCTGATACATAATATTGGAGCTGTGTTATCATTTAAGGATTTATGATTCCTAATAAAACCTGGGGTCTGTCAATTTGTTTTGCATAAAATGTTTAATATCTTGCTGCAATTAACTTTAAATAATATCTGCTGTTACTAAAAGCAAGTGATATTAAAGATCTGTGTATTATAGTTAGTGTGGAGGAATGACTAGTTGGAGATCTAACTTGAAATCTCCAGCAAAGATTACAGTTATAAATTAAATTAGATTATTTTGTGATTCAAATTGGTCAGATTTGAGTGCAGTGATTTAGAGGGATTTCAGGTTGACTGGGATGTGTGTACGTTTATGTCACACAGTACCACAGTCCTACTTGTTATTAGATTGTTTATCAGAATGCTGGATTATGGATCAAGAATCTTTAACAGTCCTGTGCGACTGAGAATCAATCATGTGTTTCTACTTATTGATTGTCACTTTTTAACGATTTGGGTGACACACTGAAACTTGCTAAAACGTCGCCTTGTCAAACTTAATATGTCGTTGGAATATGCACACTACGATTCACAGGGTTATACCAGGTCCCTTGGTAAATAGAATGATAGTGGATTAAGGTTTAATGCCAGTTGATTACCAGACTGCGGTGTGTACCCACTCCAACATCTTGAAATGTACAAATCTTCAAACAAAATATGGAAGAAATATAGTTGTCACCTGTTTTATTGCTGAAAATGTTGTCCTGTACAGAGGGAGCCTGCATATGCCTTTTGTTTTATGATTGCACTCAGCAGCAGAAAGTAATGGGTACCATTGCATTTAATTACCCATTCTGGATCATTCTACACTGAGAGGCTTAGCATTTTTTTTGTTTGTGTAGCTTAATTATATTTTGGGCTAAATGCAATTAAGCATATCAAATTATTTAATAATTATACATCAAAACGGAACTCTGTGTGTTTCATTATTAATGAGGTGCAGTGATGATGCAGTGTGAGAGATAGCCAGCCTGTTTGTGGTTTTCACAACGGTTCACTACAGTCCCTGTACACGAATGAACATATCTGACTGATTCCTTTTATTCCTCTGGATTTTTCCATGAACCTTGTTGAACGAGCTTTGGGAAGGTAGGTTTTCAAAGGAAAAAAAAATCAGAGTTTGGTATGTGGTGATTTGTCTCATTTTACGTTTAAAGGGAAAAAATGTGTTCAGCATCACGGAAAATAGGGAATGTGATAAATTTACATTGATACCAATGCCTTGGAGGTGGATGAGCAATTTTCTCAAATTTTACTTTGGTGTGTGCATCACTTAAAATGCACTCTTCTGACCGTGATGTGTACTAGTGAGGTAACGTGACATTAACTGTGTTGACAAACTTCTTGGAAGTAATTATGACTGACATTTTTAGAAAAAAAATCACGTACATGTTACAGCTATTTTTTAACTTGACATTCAGATTTTATTTTGTTCCTGTAGTGCTTTTTACGTTGTGGGTATACCTTCAAATGATAGCACATAGTTTCAAGACCTTAGTGAATGTAATGACATTGTAACTTGAAATAAAAACATTTTCCGCATCAGCTGTTAGGAAAATCAAGTAACTTGCATGAATTTGCCTTGAGAATATTAGACTTTGTTTTAAAACAGAATTCTCGGAACCATTAAGGCAAGAATAGCTTTCCTCCTAGCGAACATGAGTGGGCTGCTTAATGTGGCTGAGCCCTGCAAAGGTAAGTCCAATGCTGTGACAAAATGTGTGAAAGAGTTAGCAGGTATGGTATGTGTTTGGCTGAATATTTTATAAATGAGTTCTAGACTGAAAACAATGGCAAAGAAACCATGAGGGGAAAGGAGCTAAATCTGAAGGAGATTTATACAGACCTTCATTTGGAAAAGCATACATTTCAATCAAATCGTTTGTAAGGTAACATTGACAAGGAACTATGATTTTGAGAGTTAATTTGGGGAAAATGTAAAGGAGAAGTGGTAATGGAAAACCAAGAAGATAGGGGAAACTCGGAGCCTGGCTGTAACCCTTCCAGAATGTTCCGTGCAGCTCTGGTTTTTAAAATCAAGCAGGTTTGTTTGTTTATTAAAGTTTGACATTTCAGCTTGTATTCAGTGTTGGGAAGGATGTTGTGATGTATTATAAATAGAAGGTGTGAGGCAGATGACCTGGAAAAGTGCACTATGCAATATTTAATATGTTAAAGAAAGCTGGTTCGATGCTTTTACTTTTTGTTGCTGTTGGTAAGTGCGTCAGCTAATCTTTAGCTAAACTAGCTATATTTCAGAGTGCAACATTCCTGTAAATTTATCAATGTTCCACATTACTGCAGTAAATGCTGCTGCTACTAACTTGTACTCTTCCGTGGAAGGAAGATTTTAAGCACTCTCCTCACTGAACACAAATTCACCAACATTTTAATTCCGTGCAAATTTTCAACCGTGACCGTATCTGTAAAGCTGGATCATGTGAAGATGAGGTGACATTTATTTGAAAAGCTGTGTTTTCATTCTCGGTGGGCATACTGAAGAAATCATAGAACCCATACAGTGTGGAAGCAGGCCATTCAGCCCATTGAGTCCACACGAATGACACCTCCCCACCCATCCCATCCCTGTAGTTCCCATGGCTAATCTCCCTAGCCTGCACATCCCTGGAAACGATGGGCAATTTAGCATGGCCAGTCAGGCTAACGTGCACATCTTTGGACAGTGGGAGGAAACCGGAGCACCACACAGACACAGGGAGAACATGCAAACTCAACACAGTCGCCTGACAGTGGAATCAAACCTGGGATCCTGGCGCTGTGATGTAACAGCACTAACCACTGAGCCACAATATTGCCCAAATAGAGGCTAAGAAAAAGGCCACTTACTTGATTGTCCTTCAGGTTGTGTGGTGTGAGGTAAATTGTAGAGGCAGCATGAATGGAATTGAGATGGTGTAAGTTATAGAGTTTGAGATGTACAGCATGGAAACAGACCCTTCAGTCCAACTCGTCCATGCTGACCAGATATCCCAACTCCATCTAGTCACACCTGCCAGCACCTGGCCCATATTCCTCCAAACCCTTCCTATTCATATACCATCCAAATGCCTTTTAAACATTGCAATTGTACCAGCCTCCACCACATCCTCTGGCAGCTCGTTCCATACACGTAGCACCCTCTGTGTGAAAAAGTTGCCCCTTAGGTTTCATTTATACCTTTCCCCTCTCACCCTAAACCTATGCCCTCTAGTTCTGGACTCCCCGACCCCAGGGAAAAGACTTTGCCTATTTACCCTATCCATGCCCCTCATGATTTTATAAACCTCTATAAGGTCACCCCTCAGCCTCCGATGCTCCAGGGAAAACAGCCCCAGCCTATTCAGCCTCTCCCTGTAGCTCAAACCCTCCAACCCTGGCAACACCCTTGTAAATCTTTTCTGAACCCTGTCAAGTTTCACAACATCTTTCCAATAGGAAGGAGACCAGAATTGCATGCAATATTCCTACAATGGCCTAACCAATGTCCTGTACAGCCGCAACATGACCTCCTAACTCCTGTACTTAACACTCTGACCAATAAAGGAAAGCATACCAAACACCGCCTTCACTATCCTATCTACCTGCGACTCCACTTTTAAGGAGCTATGAATCTGTACTCCCAATTAATCTCTGAGAGTGATCAGCCACAACTATTAAGGTTGCAATGGCTTATATTTGGAATAATGTGCAGTTGGGATAGAGAGATCTTGTGGCACAGTGGGTATTGTCCGTACATCTGGGTCAGCAGTTCTAGGGTTGAGTCCCATTCTGGACTTGGTGGCCACAGAAAAAGTGCATTCACGGTCTGTGACCCAACTTGCAAATTATTCCAACATACCTGCGACAGGTGAGAAGACTGGAAAGAGCATTTCGATCAGCCAAAACCTGCAGAAAGCAACACTGATAAACTGCAGTATCATGCCAAGCAGAATCATAGACAGTGATGTGCAAATCCATTTGATGTATGGTACCTAGAGGGAGGGGTTACCTAGGAGTGAATGCTGCTTTGTAATGTCATTCAGGTGATGGGGTAATTCAGGCGCGTCTGTAATAAACAGAGTCATTAGTTTGGAGTGCAACTTGCACTGCTGATCCAGTTGAACCTTGGATGATGAGAGTGAATTATTTTAATCCTTAAATACACATCGCTCCGTCATCTGCACAGCCATGCAACAAGTCAATGCATGCTTCAAACAAACACCATGGTGTTGTAAAGTAAGCACCGTTAAATTCTTGTATCTCCAATAGGAAATGATCAGAAATTTTCAGTGTTTCCTGTTTGCCATCCGTAGCCTGTGATTTCTGTCTCTCTCTACAATTGATGTGAGCAGAACATTGAGGTTTCAGGGAGTCGTTCAATACTGTAGCTGATAGGATGCTGTTTTAACTATCACTAGATTAACTACTCAATGGAGGCACACTTGAAACTAAGTAAAATATGTGCCCTTCTGACTTTGTCAACCATACCTTTTTACATCGTGCGTTAAGTCAATAGCTACTTCCCATCCTCCGAATTATATTCGGTAACAGCATATCTCGCAGTGTGTAGATGTTTATGTAACCATCCCACCTATGGCAGGACATTGCGTGACATTACCATTTGTTGAATCTCTCATATCATCCCCCTGGGGATTACTATTGACCAGAAACTGAAACTGGTCCAGCCATATAAATGCTGCGGTGATAAGAACAGGTCAGAATTTGGGAATTTGGCAACGAGTGGCTTATCTCCTGACTCCCCAGAGCCTGTCCACCATCTGTAAGGCACAAGTCAGGAATGTGATGGGATACTCCCCACTTGCCTGGATGGATGCAGCTCCAGCAACACTCCAGAAATTTGACACCATCCAGCCCTCTTAATGACGCACTTTCTTGACCCACAGCCGCTCTCTTCTGGAAGGATGAAGGTAGTAGGTGCATGGGAGCATTACCTCCTGCAAGATCTCCTGTACATTACTTAACACACTGAGTCAGAAATATATCCCCATTCCTTCACTGTTGCTGGGTCACATCCCAGTACCTAGCAATACTTGGTGTACCTCAATCACTTAGATTTTAATCAAAGAAGCCTTACAGTGCAAAAAGAGGCTATTTCAATCCTCTGCAGGGCCTCCCACCCTATCCTCCATAACCCCACAGTGACCATGGCTAATTCACCTAACCTGCACATCCCTGGACACTATGGGACAATTTAGCATGGCCAGGCCATCTAACCTGCACATCTTTGGACTGTGGGAGGAAACCGGAGCACCCAGAGGAAATCCATGCAGACACGAGGAGAATGTGCAAACTCCAAACAGGCAGTTACCCGAGGGTGGAATCGAACCTGGTGCCTGGTGCTGTGAGGCTGCAGTGCTAATCACTGAGCAACTGTGGTGCTTATTGAAGTGTGTAGATTATTGTTAAAAATCACACACCAGGTTATAGTCCTAGAGGCTTATTTGGAAGCACTAGCTTTCGGAGCGCTGCTCCTTCACCAGGTGATTGTTCCTTCATCACGTGACAATCACCTGGTGAAGGAGCAGCGCTCCGAAAGCTAGTGCTTCCAAATAAGCCTCTAGGACTATAACCTGGTGGTGTGTGATTTTGACTTTTGTCCACCCCAGTCCAACACTGGCATTTCCGAATCATATGTAGACTATCATTAACTTCTTGAGGATAACTGGGGACAGGGAAGCCCTATGGGGGAGGGAATCTGCTGTCTTCTCCTGATCTGGTCTATGGGTGACTCCAGACCCACAACCATGTCGTTGACTCTGCCCATGCCCAATAAGGGCAGTTAAATGAATGCTCGCTTAGTCAACACCCCCCACACCTCAGGAATGACTTTTGCCTTGCCAGTGTTGAACAACATTTATCAAAGCAATGACTACTAATAGCGTATCAATTAATGTAGCTGGAAATCCTTGCATGTACAGCATAGGAACACTCATGGTGCTGTGTCCCAACTTCCGATTCCTGATTGGCAATCAGGAATCCTGAAAAGCAATCGACACTTGAGCAGTGCACGGGAGATTGTCAATCCCCATTGTTTTGCTCTCCCCAGTGTCTGGATTTGTGTAAAAGAAAGACTAGCGTATTTGAACTGGCAGACTTCGGAGCTATCAAAAAAATCAATCCTGAGAAAAAGGATGTGCTCTTGTGGTTTCACTTCCTTCCATTGTCTATTTCCACTGAACGGCTTTGGATGCCAAATGACGGATAGTCATTTTCCTGAAAACCTTGTGATGTTAGAACATTGGACTCTGGCTGTAATTCATATTTATAATGGAGTAGCTTGATGTTTTCTCTGAGCTCACGTGCAGCTGAAGTTTGTCTTTGTTGAGGGGTTTATGCCTGTGGAATTTTATCTGGTGAAGCATATGGAATGAGATGCCAGAGGAAGTGGTGGAGGTGAGTACAATTAGAATATTTAGAAGACATTTGGGCAGGTACATGGAGCGAAAAGGCAGAGAGGGATATGGGCCAGATGCAGGCTAATGGGACGAGTTCAGTTTGGGAAACTTGATCAGCTTGGACGAGTTGGTTTGAAGGGTCTACTTCCATGCTGCGTGACTCTAAATGTTTTGAGAAATTTTACCTTGCATTTATTTTGCCATTTATACTCAAAATGCCCTCGTTTCACATTTTCTGTCTTTTTCGTAACCCTTGCCTGCTCTTTATAGCTATCTCTTCCTCTCCTGATTTCTCACTGGTATTTTACAACGCTGCTGTTCTTCAGTCTGGTTTCAATACCTGTTTCATTTTCTTTCCTGTCTCTCTTTGCTACCAGGTATGTGTGCATGTTTCACCCACTTTCTGATCTTGTCGATGAGTTCTCTCTTTGCCATGTGATTGAACAGTTTGAATAGACATTATTAAATTCAGGATCATGCCCTTCTTTCAAAGTAGTGTTGGTTTGATTTGATTTGATTTATTACTGCCAGGTGTACCAAGGCACAGTAAAGAGTGTTGGATTATGTGCTGATCACATTATATAAGTGCATCAGTATAAAACAATGGGAGTGCAGGATACAATGTTCTAGCTGCTGAGAGAGTGCAGAGAGAGAGAGATCAGAATTAACATCTGAGAGGTCTGTTCAAAAGTCTGAAAGCAGCAGGGAAGAAGCTGTTCTTGAATCTGTTCATATGTCTTTACAAACTTTTGTCTTTGTCGGTTGCTTTGAGTGAGCAGTATAGATGGAGCCAATGAATGGAAGACTGGTTACTGGGATAGACTGGGCTGTGTTCACAACTCTGTCTGTGTTTTCTAATGGTGTTGGGAAGAGCACTTGCTGTATCACGCCGTGATGGATCCAGATAGGTTGCTTTCTGTGGTGTGTAGTGCTTGTTTCAATTGTGTCAATGCATTCAGTCAGTAACCTAATGTATTTAGGAGCTTGGGCAATGCACTGTTTTCAGGATCTCTCTCTATAGCATCAAGTTTCCCTTGTCTATCGAGTGTACACTGTATAAACGGTCTCTGCACATACAATGTCTATTTTTGTATAAATATAGCTTTCACACTGTTCCCCCAACTATAGGGGAAGATACAAAACAAACTGCAGATGCTGGAATTCTAAGGCAGATAGGCAGGAGGCTGGAAGAACACAGCAAGCCAGGCAGCGTCAGGAGGGGGAGAAGTCGATGTTTTGGGTGTAACCCTTCTTCATGTTACCTTATTTGACCCAAAACATCGACTTCTACACTTCCTGTCTAAATATAGGGGAAGGCATCTGTAACATGACCAAATCCATCTGTCCAGAGATGTTATTACACACCTCCTGGAACAAGAGGGATTTGAACCCAGGTCTCATAGCTTAGAGGTAGGGTCACTACCACTGCGCCACAAGGGCCAACACTACCATTGTTTGGTAAGCTGTCCCAAGGGCTACAATGGTTCTAATGAGCACCTTATTCCTTCTGTGGTGGACTCCTCTCCTCGGATCATAGAGACTCAGTAGCCTCAAAGTGGCACCGATCAGATCAAAAACTGATTGAGAAGTAGAGATGTTTTCATATCCGCCTCGTTTTGTTGCTGAGTTCAGTGTTTGTACGCGGGGATGTGCTTTATGCTGAACAGCAGCACAATCCGGAATGGTAAAAAGCTATCTGTATGCGGACTGGCATATTTTGATTGCTTCCTGCTTTTTGTTTTAGAGCTGCTGGTTAGAGGTAGTCTTGGTGCACAGACTATGTTGTCATGACTACAGAGACCTGTATTCAACCCGCTATCCCCATTTGCAGTGTCACGTGTTGAGTTCCATCCCGTTTCTTCTAAGCTGTTTGCTTAGAGCATAAAAGAGCAGCTAGAAGTGACTCAGACAGACACGAAGTGTACAGATGTACTTGCTAATGGCTTGAGATGCAATTTACTGGAATGTTGCTCCTCATTTTAATGGCTGGCTTTGACAAACTAAACTGTGAGCTTGGCTTCCACTAAGCAAGACTGGATAAATTGTTTACTGTCTGTATGGAGTTTGTGCAGTCGTTGCTTTTTGCAAATAGCAATACAACTGTATTGCAACATATTGGTAAAATTTATTAGTATTAACCTGATGCCTTAACTGCTAGATTAGAACATGTGTGGCACTCTCTAAGAAACTAAAGGAAAACTACTATTGACAAGATATATATAAATAAATCTACTTCTGATTTCATGTCATTATATAGGGTGGTAACGAAGGCATATGGCCTACTTGCCTTTATTGGTCAGGGAACTGAATACAAGAGACAGTATGTCATTCTTCTGTTTTAAAAGACTTTTATTAGGTCACACTTAGAGGATTGCATTACAACACATTACAAGGAGGATGTGGAGGCTTTGCAGAGGGTACAGAAGAGATGAACATAGGACAGTACAGCACAGAACAGGCCCTTCAGCCCACGATGTTGTGCCGACCACTGATCCTCACGTATGCACCCTCCAGTTTCTGTGACCATATGCATGTCCAGGAGTCTCTCAAATGTCCCCAATGGCCCTGCCTCCACAACTGCTGCTGGCAACGCATTCTATGCTCTCTCAACTCTGTGTAAAGAACCCGCCTCTGACATCCCCTCTATACTTTCCTCCAACCAGCTTAAAACTATGACCCCTCGTGTTAGTCATTTCTGCCCTGGGAAATAGTCTCTGGCTATCGACTCTATCTAGGCCTCTCATTATCTTGTATACCTCAATTAGGTCCCCTCTTCTCCTCCTTTTCTCCAATGAAAAAAGTCCGAGCTCAGTCAACCTTTCTTCGTAAGATCAGCCCTCCAGTCCAGGCAGCCTCCTGGTAAACCTCCTCTGAACCCTCTCCAAAGCATCCACATCTTTCCTATAATAGGGCGACCAGATCTGGACGCAATATTCCAAGTGCGGTCTAACCAAAGTTTTATAGAGCTGCAACAAGATCTCACTACTCTTAAACTCAATCCCCCTGTTAATGAAAGCCAAAACACCATATGCTTTCTTAACAACCTTGTCCACTTGGGTAGCCATTTTAAGGGATCTATGTACCTGCACCCCAAGATCCCTCTGTTCCTCCACACTGCCAAGAATCCTATCCTTAATCCTGTACTCAGCTTTCAAATTCGACCTTCCAAAATGCATCACCTCGCATTTATCCAGGTTGAACTCCATCTGCCACCTCTCAGGCCGTCTCTGCATCCTGTCAATGTCCCGCTGCAGCCTACAACAGCCCTCTATACTGTCAACGACACCTCCAACCTTTGTGTCATCTGCAAACTTGCTGACCCATCCTTCAATCCCCTCATCCAAGTCTTTAATAAAAATTACAAACAGTAGAGGCCCAAGGACAGAGCCCTGTGGAACACCACTCACCACTGACTTCCAGGCAGAATAGTTTCCTTCTATTACCACTCGCTGTCTTCTGTTGGCCAGCCAATTCTGTATCCAGACAGTTATGTTCCCCTGTATCCCATTCCTCCTGACCTTCTGACTGAGCCTACCATGGGGAACCTTATCAAATGCCTTGCTGAAGTCCATATACACCACATCCACAGCTTGACCCTCATCAAACATCCTCAAAGAACTTGATAAGGTTTGTGAGGCATGACCTGCCCCTCACAAAGCCGTGTAGACTGCATTTAATCAAGCCATGCTCTTCCAGATGTCATAAATCATATCCCTCAGAATCCTTTCTAACACCTTGCAGACGACAGACGTGAGACTGACTGGTCTGTAATTGCCGGGGATTTCCCTATTTCCTTTCTTGAAGTGAGGAATTACATTTTCCTCTCTCCAGCCCTCAGGTACGACTCCAGTGGAGAGCGAGGATGAAAAGATCTTTGCAAGTGGCGAAGCAATTGCATTTCTCGTTTCCCAAAGCAGCCGAGGACAAATCTCGTCCGGGCCTGACGACTTGTCAATCTTAATGTTTGACAAAAATTTCAGCACATCAGCTTCCTCTGTCTCTATCCATTCCAGCATGCACACCTGCTCTTCAAAGGTTTCATTCACTCCAAAGTTCGTTTCTTTCATAAAGACAGAAGCAACAAACTCATTTAGGGCTTCCCCTACCCCCTCAGACTCCACACACAAATTCCCTATGCTATCCCTGATCGGCCCTACTCTTTCTTTGACCATTCTTTTATTCCTCACAAGTGTAAAATGCCTAATATTCTCCCTAATCCGTTCTGCCAAGCCTATCTTGTGCCCCCTCCTGGCTCTCCTCAGACCATTTTTGAGCTCCTTCCTCGCCTGCCTGTAATCCTGTAGAGCTGAGCTTGACCCTAGCTTCCTCCACCTTATGTAAGCTACCTTTTTCCTTTTGATGAGAATCTCCACCGCTCTCGTCATCCAAGGTTCCTTTATCTTACCACCTTCTTGCCTGTCTTAGAAGGACATATTTATTCATCACTTGCAACAACTGTTCCTTAAACAGTATCCACACGTCTATAGTGCCTTTACCATGGAACAATTGCTCCCAATCCATACTTCCTAACTCATGTCTAATCGCATCATAGTTTCCTCTTCCCCAATTAAATATCCTCCCATTTTGCCTAATCCTCTCCTTCTCCATAGCTATGTAGAATGTGAGGCAGTTGTGGTCACTAACACCAAAATGCTCTCCCACCACAAGATCTGATACCTGCCCTGGCTCGTTTCCAAGCACCAAGTCTAGAATGGCCTCTCCCCTCATCGGCCTGTCAATGTACTGAGTTAGGAAGCCCTCCTGAACACACCTTACAAAAACAGTTCCATTCAAATCTTCTGCTCGAAGGAGGTTCCAATCAATATTGGGAAAGTTAAAGTCACCTCTTACAACAACTGTACTGCGTCCACACTTTTCCAAAATCTGCTGACCTATGCTTTCTTCCATCTCCCTGCTGCTATTGGGAGGCCAGTAGTAAACCCCTAATGAGGTGACTGCTCCCTTGCTGTTCCTAATTTCCACCCATACTGACTCGGTAGGCAGATCTTCCTCGACAATGGAAACTTTTGTAGCTGTGTTACCCTCTCTGATTAGTAGTGCTACACCCCCTCCTCTTTCTTCCCCCCCCCCCTATTCTTTTTAAATGCTCTCAACCCTGGAACATCCAGCAACCATTCCTGCCCCTGAGAAACCCATGTCTCCGTTATGGCCACAACATCATAGCACCAGGTACTGATCCATGCTCTAAGTTCATCACTTTTATTTCTGATACTCCTTCTGATACACACTTTAATTGATCCGTTGGTTCCTTCCCAGGAAAATCCTTCCCACTAGCTGGTCTACCTCTTGCTATTGCCTCATCTGCATCAACTCTCACCTCCGGTATACAGCTCAGGTTTCCACCCCCCCGCCATACTAGTTTAAACCCTCTCGAACAAATCAAGCAAACCTTCCACTCAGGACATTGGTCCCCCTCCAGTTCAGATGCAACCTGTCCTTCTTGTACAGGTCCCATCTTCCCCAGAAGGCATCCCAATTATCTACATATCTGAAGCCCTTCCTCCTACACCAGCTGTGCAGCTACGTGTTAAGCTGCGCATGCTCCCTGTTCCTTGCCTCGCTATCTCGTAGCACCGGTAGTAAACTAGAGAAAGCTACTCTGTTCGTCCTGCTTTGCAGCTTCCATCCTAACTCCCTGAAATCACTTTTTATATCCTTGATCCTTTTTCTGATTGTATCATTAGTGCCAATATGTAACACGATTTCTGGTTGTTCGCCCTCCCCTTTTAGAACCTTATGCACCCGATCGGAGATGTCCCGGACCCTGGCACCAGGGAGGCAACATCCTTCTGGGAATGCTGATCCTGACCACAAAATTTCCTGTCGATTTCCCCTAACTATCGAGTACCCTACCATGAGGATGCTGACTGGATTAGAGGGTCTGAGCTATAACGAGAGGCTAGAAAAAACTCATGTTGTTTTCTCTGGAGTGGCTGAGGGGAAACTTGACAGAAGTCTATAAAATGATGAGATGCATGGATAGGGTTGATGGTCAGAAGCTTTTTCCCAGAGTTGAAATATCTAATACTAAGGGGTATGCATTTAAGTTGAGAGGGGTAAAAGGAGATGTGAGGGGCAGGTTTCTTTACATTGAGACTGATAGGAGTCTGGAACGTGCTGTACTGAGGTGGTGGTGGTGGTAGTGGTGGCAGATACACTAGGGGCTTTAAGGGACTTTTAGATAAGCAAATGATTATGCAAGGAATTAAGGGACACAGACCAAGCAGGTAGAAGGAATTAGTTTAATTTGGCATCATGTTCGGCACAACGTTGTACTGTTCTATATTAAACTTGCATCAATGCACGTGGTCATGCATCTGAGAAAGCACCAGAATAGTGGTGGTTATAATTCCCCAGGGGATCATAATTAGATCATCTCCCCTTGATTTGTGGCTGTTACCAAACTCCTCAATAATCGCAACATTCACAGCTACTTGAACTGAAAGTTGGTGCAACTCCATCCTCTCTAGAAAATAACACACTTCTGTTATCAGCCATGGGATGCAAGCAACACTGACCTTGCTCATCCCTAATTGTTCTCGAGAAGGTGGTGGTGAGCAACATAGTCCGCGTGGTGTAGGGGCACCCACAGAGCTGTCAGGACAGGGTGTCCAGGATTTTGACCCAGTGTGAAAATGGCGCCATAATTCCCAAGTTGAGATGGTTAAAAATCGCACAACACCAGGTTATAGTCCAACAGGTTTAATTGGAAGCTCACCAGCTTTTGGAGTGACGCTCCTTCATCGGGTGATTGTCATCAGACAATTAAACCTGTTGGACTATAACCTGGTGTTGTGTGATTTTTAACTGTGTACACCCCAGTCCAACACCGGCATCTCCAAATCAAGTTGAGATGGTGTGACATGAGGAAGGGAACTTGCAGTTGGAGTAGTTTTTCTTGATGGTGTTGAATTTGCTCATTTAGTGGCTCAAGTGGGTTGGAATGGTGCTTCGATGCACCTTGCAAATGTGTTGGTGATGGAGAGACAACATATTCATGGTGGTGCATGGGATATTGCGCAAGTGAATTGTTCCATCACGGATGGTTTAGAGTGTTTTGCATCTGGTGGCTGCACTCATTCATCTAAATGGGGAGTATTCCATTGCATTCCTGGCTTGTGCTGTGTAGATGGTAGGCAGGCTTTGGGGAGTCAGGAGGTGAGTTATTCACTGCAGTATTCTGAGCCTCTGATCAGCACTTGTAGCCACTGTATTTATGTGGCTAGTCCAGTTCAGTTTCTGATTTGTGGTTACCCCCAGAACGTTGATGGTAGGGGAGTCCGTGATCGTGTGAGATTTTAATGTCACAAAGGGACTTGGGCCATTGCTTGGATCTTGGGTAGAATATATGTTACTTGCCATTTATCAGCCCAAGCCTGGATATTGATCAGTTTTTGCTGCATTTTGGGTATGGACTGCTTCAGTCTCTGAGGAATTATGAATGCTGCTTAACATTGTGCAATCATCAATGAACCTCCCCACTTCTGTCACATGCAATGCTCCTTCCATGTGGTATTCAACATGGAGGAGTTTTGCCAGTCACCTACCAATCTCCCTTTGGCTGGTGAATCAGCAGATTTCCTTCTGGATGTTTGTCTTGATGCCATACCACTTCTTGGGTTCATTTGAGGACAACTCCCTCCTTGCGGTATAATTTTGAAAGCATATTATTACATTGGAAAGGGTTCAAAAAAGATTCTCCTGGATGTTGTTTGGGTTTGACTCAATGACGTACCATCCCCTCTGTCCCGCCAGTGGATTGGAACAGTCACAGCAATGGGAGGTGGAGGAGTCTAGGACATTGGCTATTAGCTATATTTTGAAGAGTATAATCATGTCCGCCTGTTGTTCGATGAGTCTGTGGGACGTGTCTCCCAGTTCTGTCGCAAGTCCGCAAGTATTATTGAGGAGAACTTTGCTGGGACCGACTAAGCGACTTGTGCCTTTGTCAGTGTCGATGTCACCAGTTTTAAGTCTTCAACTTTTCTGGAGCAGTTTGAATGAGCTGAGACATTTGTTCAGTCATCTGAGTGAACGGTTTAAGCTTTAACTGTATTGTGGATCTGGAGTCGTGTGTAATGACGCCAGGAGACACAAACATAAAACAGACACATTTTTTCAAGTTAACAGGACAAGTCCTAATTTATAGTGTGTGCCACCACCAATGCCTAGGAGACGTGTGTTTGTCACGGGCTTGTGTGATCCTGTGTAAGTCTCTTGTGGTGAAAAATGTACAGTTAATTGCATCTTTGCAACTATTAACAAGTCAAAAATAATGAACATTACAGAGACTCGATGGGGAGTGGGGGTGGTGGGGAGCGAAGTGGGGGTTTATTCTTGGGATCTAGGAGGATCCCAAACTGTGGAGGTACTGGGGTGGACACGACACCACATTATAGTCCAACAGGTTTATTTGAAATCACAAGCTTTCAGAGCGCTGCTCCTTCATCAGGTGAAGTCACAGACACCTATCCAGCACAAATTGTTATTAAAAGTGCACTTCAGATAATTGCCTTCATAAATTGAGGCATGCACTGTACGTAAGTGATGGCCACCGGTAAAATCCTATTTAATTCACTAAAACCCGATGGCTTCATAATCACCATGACTGAAACTCCAGATTTAATAGTTAATTACATTTAAAATCCCTCAGCTGCCACAATGGGATTTGAACTGTCTTTTTCAGCGTGAGAGTCCAGGCTATTGATTTCCTACCCCAGTAACATCAGTACAGTGCTACCACCCCTGCTATGGTGTTAGTTATCTCTGGAACTGTGAGTGGAAAGGGGAGAGGCTATTGCGCCCAGAGATTGTTGAGAGATAGACAGACAGAAATGATGTGACTGGTTGACGGTAACTAGGAAGAATGAAAGTCTTCGCATGTTTGAAGCCCACTGGCTTGTCAGGGGAATGAAGTCTCTGTGCATTGCCTTCAAATGTCTTCTGGACAGATTAACAATTATTAACAACTTGGAAACTGGACAATTAATGGGGAGAGCATGTTTTGCAGCACAGATTTGAGCCTTAAAAATAATTTTAGCCTTTTCAGGTACAGTTGTGAGGGGCATTTTGAAAAACTGGAAAAGCTGATGGACTGATTTGCTTAGTTTTTCTATGTTTGTAACCTCTGCCTCTTCTTGCCCCAGTTTATGTACCATGGCCTCAATCGCTGACCTGCTCTGCTGTCATGTCTAAAAGGAAGTAGGTCAATGTATCCCCTCTCCAGAACCCTCGCCCCTCTATTTAGTTCAAAACTCTCTCTGCAGCCCTCATTATTCAGTTCACCAGGACACTGGTCTCTGCATGCTTCGGTGAAACCCATCCCATCGGATTAGCTGCTCCTGTGTGAGGATCATGGGGGCAGCTCAGTGGTTAACGCTGCTGCCTCACAGCACCAGGGACCCGGGTTTGATTCCACACTCGGGTGACTGTGTTTGTGGAATTTGCACATTCTCCCCGTGTCTGCGTGGGTTTCCTCCAGGTGCTCTGGTTTCCTCCCACAGTCCAAAGATGTGCAGGTCAGGTGAATTAGCCATGCTAAATTGCCCATAATGTTCAGGAAAATGTTGAGTAGGTGGATTGGCCCATAGTGTCCAGGGATGTGCAGGCTAAGTAGATTAGCCATAGGGAAGGCACGGTTTCAGGGGAGCGCCTGCGAGGGATGCTTTTTGGAGGGTAGGTGTGCACTTGATGGGTCAAATAACCTGCATCCTGATTCTCCACTAAGTCCTGGTTCCAACACCTCACAAACCGAAACCCATTCCACCCCACACCAATCTGTCAGCCACACATTTAACTCCATGACCTTATTTACCCTATGCCAGTCTTCCCGTGGCTCAGGCAGCAATCCAAACATTATTACCTTGGAGCTTCTGTTTCTCCATTTAGCTTCTGTGTGTTCAAAATATTTGAGCAGCACCTCCTTTCCAGTCCTATCACTGATGTTAGTCCCAATGCTGAGGACAATAACTGGATCCCTTCCTTTCTACTCCAAGTTCTTTCCCAGCCCTGAGGAGATGTCCATGATCCTAGCACTGGGCAGGTAACACAGCCTTTAGGACTCCCACTCACAACTGCAGAGGATGGTATCTATTACCCAAATACTGTGCCCTATCACCACTACGTTCCTACTTTCCTGTACTATGGTGCTGTGGTCAGTTTACTCTTCCTCCTTGCAGTACCCACTCTTATCCACACAGCTTGCAAGAACCTGGGTAAAATTGTTGGACGATTGCAGGGGCTGTGGCTCCTCAATGGCAACCCTCTGGATCCTGGGACACGACTGTTACCTGCAGTCCCACCCTCCTGTCCCTGATCAGGGAGCAAACTCAGTCTGAGAGGAGTGACCAACACCTGGAGTGAAGTGCCCAAGTAACCTTTCCCCTTCAATGATGTGTTCTCAGTGTCCAGCTCAGACTGCAGTCCTCAATTCGGTTCCAAAGCTCCTTGATCTGCGATCATTTGCTCTAGGTGTTCCCATGCGATCCCACATGCTACAGCAGCAACACATCACCCTTCCTGCCATCACTATCATCTTGTACTGTATTCAGGTTTTAAGCTAATTAATTAATTGCTCTAGTTCCTGCTCATTACACCTTATTTTAAATATATTTTTATGCTAGCATTAATCTTCGACTTATTTTTAAGAAAAGGAGAATAAAAAGGATCTGAGATTTAAGCAGAAACTAAAGACCTTACTCCCTAAATCAGCTGCTTTCCCTGCAATCCCGTCACACTGTGGTTGGTGACATTGGTTTTTACTGCAGATCCCGATCCACCTCTAATCCTCTATCGCTCACAGCCGTACCATTTCAGGGATACACCCATGCAGATACGAACTGGAATAAACCTTAAGTGGGTACTCAGTGGCTGACCAGCCCCTTCTCCTGGCGCAGAGCTGGAGGCTGGGAAGGTTTTGGTAAAAACAGGATTAGACTTCTTTTGCCTCCACCCACTTGACTCCCTATAAGTGCTCCAGCCCAATAAGTCGTAAGCAGAACAAGAACAGACAAACAAGGGCTCCAGGAGAATGGGGAGTGACGTGATAATAAAGCAAAAAAAAAGACAAAGCTTCCTTCTCAACACGACCCAGACCATGCTCCCGGTAACCAACGAGGCAGTTCTCTTCAAAGTGTAACAAACTCTGCACCTCGACAAATCATTGGTCACAATACATTTGGAGTATTATGTTCAGTCTGGACACCTTCTTCTTATTCAAGAAAGCATTTTAAAGCCCTGAGATAATTCAGAGGAAATTTATTCGGATGATAACCAGGAATGATTTTCGATTTCAGGAAAGATTAGAGAAATTGGGCTATTCTCCTTGCAGCATAGAAGATTAAAAGATTACCTTATTGAGGCATTCAAAATTATGAACAGTTTTGACAGGGTAATGAAGGATATTCTGTTTCCATGAGTTGGTAGGTCAGTAATTGTCAGCAAGATAGCTAGGTGTGAGATGAGGAGAAATTTCTTTACTCAGAGAGTTGTTTGAATTTGGAATGTGCTACCTCTGAGAGTGGTAGAGGCAGATTCCAAAGGGGATCTCAAATGAGAGCTGGATATATATTTGAAAGCGATGAATTTAGAGGGCTCTGGAGATAAGGCTAGAGAATGGGACTGGGTGAATAGTTCTTCCAAATATAATGTTGGTACAAATATAATGGGCCAAATGGCCTCCTTCTGTACTGTAACAATCTATGAAACTGCGAAATGTGAGGAGCCTCACAGGGTGTAGTGGGTAACAACATATGAGTCAGGAACTCTGGGTTCAAATCCCTGTGCAGGGTGTGTAGTGTTCATAACAGTGACCAAACAGTGTCAATCCAGTGTTAAGTCTTTCCAATACCTCAGGACCAGGAGGTTAAGAGTGGATGAACCCCTTGGTGATGATGTAGAGTGGTGCACCTCGAACTTCAACTCTGCTCACACGGGAGAGAGCTGCTCCAAGAGAAAGTAGGCTTTAGAAAATAGCTTAGTATGCTGGAGCACAGGGGAGAGATTAATCCGTTTTAGAAACTAGAATGGAAGGAAGTTAGGGAAAAGCAAAGGAACTGTAAACAATTAATAAAGGTCAATGGAGGTAATGTTGATATGGAATTTAATTTTAACAAAGGGACTACTGCGTAACAGTGTCCAGAATTGTGACTGTAAAGCCATTGCGGCCGTTCTGAGCACTTTACAAGCATTTACATCACAAACAGGCGTGATACTCATTTAAGTTACATTTGTTTAGAGTGCACACCAAACCGAGTGGAAGTAAATAAACGGAGCTATAACATTTTAGGAAGTGAAAGAGGACGTGTAGAAGCAATGGCAGTTTGAGTGGAAAGCGGACAATTTACTGCAGGGTGTGTCGAATGTTTATAAACAGTGTCAAGATTAGAGTGGTGCTGGAAAAGCACAGCACATCAGGCAGCAGCTGAGGAGCAGGAAAACTGACGATTCAGGCAGGAGCCCTTCATCATGGAATGCTCAGATGTTTCAGGCAGGAGCCCTTCATCATGGAATGAGCATTCTTGATGAAGGGCGCCTGCCCGAATCGTCGGTTTTCCTGCTCCTCAGATGTTGCCTGACCCGCTGTCCTTTTCCAGCACCCCTCTAATCTAGACTCTGATCTCCAGCATCTGCAGTCCTCACCTTCTCCTGTTTATAAATCCAGCAGACAAGTTTGATATCGTAGGATTTGAGAAGGGTTTTTGGATTTCTGACTGGTTTTATGATCTATCTCCCTTTTTAATAGCAAGTTAATCTTTCAAAAATTGAGGGTGACAGGTCAAGATAACAAATATGTACCCCAGGACCCCTGATGACCCTCTCATTGGTTGGGGTAAGAGAAGAATAAACAGGAAAGAAAAAGTGTACAGAACTCCTAAAGTTTGTCAGAATCGATGTTCTGTTGGATATACAAACAGAGGTTTGTTTTAAGTAACAATAGGTGAAGTGAATGATGTAATTGTGGCTAAATGGACCATATGTATCACTTCAAGGTCCAGGAAAATCTGATCCAATGCATTTAATTCCCCAGAAGATCAAGGAGTATTCTGGTAAAGTCACCTGCAATTACAACATTTCCATGCACAAATCTTGCTGCTACCTATGGCTGTTGCTCATGTTTCTCTGTTAACGTTACTTCTGAATCTACCATTGCTAATATTCCAGAAGGGTTTGCATTGTGGAGAGGGTCAGAATGGACTCGATGGGCTGAATGGCCCGCTTCCACTCTGTGGAGACTCTGTGATCCTGGGTTGGTTATTGATGAGCTACATGAATCTTGCAATGTTGGTTGACATAATTTTTTTTCCCAATTTCCTCTCCTATTGTATTTGGTAAAATTCAAGGTGTTTGTGGAATGTATGTTTCATAGTAACAATGAAATTAGTTCTGAAATTTCTATTTTAAGGGTTCGTCTGAAAATTAGACTTTATTTTGAATTGAATTGAGTTAGCTTTATTGTCATGCACTCAGATGAGAATTAATAAAATGTTGCCGCATAATAGCACCATCTTGGGTATGAAGGTACCTAGGTACAAAAAATTAAGGTGAAATTAGATTTAGATTACTTACAGTATGAAAACAGGCCCTTCGGCCCAACAGGTCCACATCGATATTCTGAAGAGCAACCCACCCAGACCCATTCCCCTACATTTATCCCTTCACCCAACACTACGGGCAATTTAGCATGGCCAATTCACCTAACCTGCACATCTTTGGACAGTAGGAGGAAACCGGAGCACCCAGAAGAAACCCACGCAGACACGGGGAGAATGAGCAAACTCCACACAGTCCGTTGCCCGAGGCGGGAATTGAACCCGGGTCTCTGGTGCTTTGAGGCAACAGTGCTAACCACTGTGCCACCTTGCTGTCCCACATACTTAAGAAACAATAAATTAGACAAAATAAGAATGTTAAAACCTTGAGAATACAAGATCATCTTGCCCAGAGTTAAACTTTCTTTGTTGAACATACACTGTGCAACTCTTGGGATGCATTCTTAACATTTAAGCAAGCTGAGCAATGATCTATTTCTCTCTGCATCTTTTAAACTTTCAGATTTTTATTGTGAACTCTTTTGCCTCTGCATATTCCAATTTCAAACACCATAGTCTTGACTACAGTAATGTTGGTTGGCTTTCATGTTGTTAACTACTCAGCTTGAGTATCTATTGCACATTTTCTCCCAATGTTAGTCTTCAAATAAATAACGTGGATTGAGTTTTAAGCGACGATGGGTAATAGCCAGGACAGTGTAACATTCACGGAAATTATAGTTGATGGTGAGTAAAGGGGGTCATTCACAACTTGATATCTGTGAGATAGGGGGAAAGAAGGGGACAGGGGAGAGACCATTGTGGGTACACAGGAACACGAGAATGCAATTTATCTTCAAAATTTCAATATGATCATGGTTGATCATAAGCCCGTAAGATGTAATGATTGAATTAGGCCATTGGGCCCTTCAAGCCTGCTCCACCATTCAGCCCTGATAACCCTCAACTCCATTTACTTGCCTTTTTCCCTTGATTCCCTTACTGATTAAAAATTTGTCCATCTCAGCCTTGAATATATCTAATGGCCCTCTGTGGTGAAGAATTCCACAGATTTACAACCCTCTGAGAGAACAAATTCTGATGCCCTCTGGTCCTAGACTCTCCTAGAAGGCGGCACAACCTTTTCACATCTACCCTGTCAAATCCTTTTAAGGATCTTGTAAAGTTCAACAGGTTGCCTCTCGTTATTCTAAACTTCAATGAGTACAGGCCCTATCTAGTCAACCTCTCCTCATAAGATAGTTCCTCCACGCTGGGTATTAGCCGAATGAACCTATTTCAGGTTGCTTGCAATGTTACTATAGATCTTTCCTTCGATAAGTGGCCGAAAACTGTTCACACCATTCCGGTTATGGTCTGACCAGTTACTTGTACAAACCTTGCAAAACCTCCATACTCTTACATTCAATTCCCTTTGAGAAAGAAGCCAATATTCCACTTGCCTTCCTTATTACCCGCTGAACTTTGCTGCTAGTTTTTTTGTGATTTAGGGAAGAGGTCTTCCCAAATCCTCTTCTACAGAATTCCGCTATTCTAAGTAATACTCAACTTCTCTGTTCCTGCTGCCAAATGCATAATTTCACATTTACCCACATTGTATTCCATTTGCTGAGTTTTTATCTGCTGTCTCTATCCCTCTGCAGACTCTTTGTGTCAGTCTCACTATTGGCCTTTCCAAATATTTTGGTGTCATTCACAAGTGACAGTACATTCACTTGCCTTATCCAGTCAGCACCTCCAGAACTGAACTGTGATCAATCAGAAAAAAGCACAGTGTTTCATTTGTGCTGTGGCTCCCACATAGTTTAGCGTTCTTTCAGTTGTACTTTGCAAGGGTTGGAGGCCAAGTCTATCTTCAATGCAAGGCTAGGGGACAAGTCAAGATCACTGTCCACTTTGTACTTAGCATCCAACCTCAGGTTAGCAAACTTTGAATGGAGTGCGTAGGCTTGCTGAAGGTGCAATGGAACCCCCAGCAGCAGGTGGCGATGCTGTGGGAGGGTGCTGAGCAGGGGGCCTTTAGCAATTATGTCAGGACCACCAGCAGCAGGTGATGAGGATGAGGGAGGGCAGTTGGAGCTGTTGAGCAGACCGGATTTGGGAAGAAATAAGTGTCTTTGGGGGATGGAGGCTTCATGGGTGGGGTGGGGTGGGGTGGGGGGAGGAGGAGGAGGAAGAAGCAAACAGACAAAGGATTTCTCAACCCACTGTGAACCACAGTCTTCATTTCATGTCGATATCTCCTTACTTAACCTAATTTCCTTCATGTTTATGTTGCCACTAGAGAGGAATCTTTGCTTCATGATCTTTGGTCTGACCAAGTCTCATGTTGCATATGACAAGACATTTTTCAAATTAGTTTCTTGCATCATGCAATGCCGTGTTATCGAACAGTGCAGCCTTCGAATTGTAGTGTGCGCCACTGAGCAATGTCCATTAACTGTTAATTTTGCATTGTTCTTATGAAATGTGAATGTCTGCCTCTACATTTAACACACATGAGAACTCTTGTGAGCTGATCAGGAAAGATATGATTTCTCAGTCAAGTATAGCCTCTCTTACCAGCTCAGGACAGCTGACTGCTGGGAAAGCAGTGGCGGGTGAAGCGTGTTGCTTTGTTGAGCTTGCTGCCTGAGTGAAAGGATTTCCATATTGTCTCATTTTTCACTGTGACTTTGTATGACTGAAATATAGTGGAGTTCCCAGTGATACTAGACAAATTCAGGCTCCCGCGAGGAAATTAGTGAGTATGTGGGTGCTGATGTTTGCTTTGAAGGATTGGATGCTCACCTAGCCCTGCTTGTGGCTGATACTTCTGCCTTCAGTAGCAACACCACAGAACAGCAACAGTTTTCCATCATTTACCTAAGGCACCTTCTCTTGTCTCATTCTTTCAGTGCCCTTACTTGAGAAGGAACATAGTAGGCAGTTCAGTGGGGGTTCACTAGATTGATCCCAGAGGTGTGGGGTTTGTGTTATGACGGGAGATTGAGCAGTTTAAGCCTAAACTTGCTGACATTTAGAAGAATATGAGGAAATCTAATTGAAGTATGTAAGATGTTAAGAATGGCAAAGTAAGCATACAGAGGATTTTTCCGATGTGGGACAGTCTGGAGCAAGAGGTCACAGTTCTAGGCTAAGGGGTAGCAAATTTAAAACTGAGGGCCATGAATCTGTGGCGTTCACTCACCCAGAGCGCAGGGGATGCTGGGGCGTTGAGTAAATGTTGACAGGCAAATTTTTAATTAATAATGGGTTGAACGTTTATAGAGAGCGAGCAGTAAGGTGTGTTGAAGCTGAGATGAGATTAGCCATGATCGTACTAAATGCGTAGCAGGCTTGAAGGGCTGAATGGCCCTCTCCTCATTCTTATGTTGTCACATTTTGACAGTATGGACTTTTAAATGTTAAAACTCACGAACACAGGAGTTCTATATCTTCCTTGAAGAGTGTGGTGCTGGAAAAGCACAGCCGGTCAGGCAGCATCCGAGGAGCAGGAGAATCAACGTTTCACGTGTAAACTCTTCATCGGTAATGAAGGGGTGGCTCAAGGGGGCTGAGAGAGAAATGGGAGGGAGGTGGGGTTGGGGTGAAAGTAGCTAGGAATATGATAGGTAGATGAAGTTGGCGTGAAGGTGTTAGGTCAGAGAGGAGGGTGGAGCAGATTGGTGGGAAGGAAGATGGACAGGTCCAGAGGGCAGTGATGAATTGGAGGTTTGGAACTGGGATAAGGTGGGGGGAGGGGAAATGAGGAAACTGGTGAAATCCACATTGATCCCATGTGGTTGGAGGGTCCGGAGGCGGAAGAGGAGCATACTTCTTCCAGGCGTCGGGTAGTAAGGGTTCGGCAGTGCAGGAGGTCCAAGACCTGTGTGACATTGGTGGAGTGGGAGAGGGGCGTTAAAGTGTTCAGCCATGGGGCGGTGGGGTTGTTTCACATGTGTGTCCTGGAAATGTTCTCTGAGGTGTTCCACAAGCAGGTGTCCTGTCTCCCCGATGCAGAAGAGACAACACTGGGAGTGACAGGTACAGTAGATGACATGTGGAAGGGCAGGTAAATCTGGAAGGCTCCTTTGATGGATGTAGAAGGCTTCTTTGGGGCCTTGGATGGAGGTGAGGGGGTAGGTGTGAGTACAGGTTTTGCAAAACCTGAGGTGGCCGGGGAAGGTGCCGGGAGGATAGGGTGGGTTGGTGGGGATGGCGTGGACCTAACAAGGGAGTTGCGGAGAGAATATTCTTTACAGAAATCAAATAGGAGTGGGGAGGGAAATATATTCTTCACAGAACATCGCTGGGGTACATGCGGAAAACAGCCCCACTGCTCCGTGGCTGAACACTTTAACTCCCCCTCCCACTCTGCCAAGAACATGCAGGTCCTGGGCCGCCTCCTCCGCCAAACCCTTATCAACCAACACCTGGAGGAAGAACGCCTCATCTTCCGCCTTGGGACCCTGCAACAATCACATGGGATCAGTGTGGATTTCCCTTCCCCCACCTTATCCCAGTCCCAAGCCCCCAACTCGGCATCACCCTCTTGACCTGTCCATCTTCCTTCCCACCTATCCGCTCCACTCTCTTCTCTGACCTATCACCTTCACCCTGTCCTTCATCGACCTATTGCATTCCCGTTTGTCTTCACCACCTGCCATTTATCTCTCCGCGCTCTTGGTCCACCCTCTGGTTTCCGATGAAGAGTTTACGCTCGAAGCTCCTCGGATGCTGCCTGACTGGCTATGCTTTTCCAGCACCACATCCTTCGACTTTGATCTCAGGTGATTGCAGTCCTCACTTTCTCCCATTTCTATATCTTTCTGTTTTCCGATGGGGCTTGCCTTGTCTCCAGCCCCAGCATTGATTTGTACTGTCGACATTATATACAATCTCAATGCGTATGACGCAATATAGTGATTAGATTAGATTAGATTACTTACAGTGTGGAAACAGGCCCTTCGGCCCAACAAGTCCACACCGACCCGCCGAAGCGCAACCCACCCATACCCCTACATATACCCCTTACCTAACACTACGGGCAATTTAGCATGGCCAATTCACCTGACCCGCACATCTTTGGACTGTGGGAGGAAACCGGAGCACCCGGAGGAAACCCACGCAGACACAGGGAGAACGTGCAAACTCCACACAGTCAGTCGCCTGAGGCGGGAATCGAACCCAGGTCCCTGGCGCTGTGAGGCAGCAGTGCTAACCACTGTGCCACCGTGCCGCCCAAATATTGGCTGGGACGAGACAACTTAGCTCTTACCTAACTTAGCCCTTTTTAAAAAGGTTTATTTTTCAAGTACATGGGGAGGAGTGTATTGGAAATGGGAACAAATTGAAGAGCTTTGATCAGACTGAATGACAGGATGTTAAAGTATTTTCAGATGCAGTGATTTCTTTTAAGCAGCACTGAGTTGGAGTGATTATTAATTATACTTACAAAAGCCAATTACATTTACAAAACAGTTGTCAATCTATTTTGCTTTGTCTATAGTGAAAAGACCCTCTGGTTTTTTATATTAAAACAATTAGATTTTCAGTGTTTCTCTCATAAATCATGAGACACTGGAGTTGGCATGTCTGCTAACAGCACAAATGTCCTTGCGCATTTAGAAAACAATACACCTTTCCTGAAAATTGAATGAAAAAAAGACCAGGAAGTTTGACAAACACTTTGATTTGCACAGCATCATAGTGATGGAGTGGATAGTAAGTGTTAGCTCCCCTCAGTTGGTGTATCAAGTATAAAATGGCTACTGCACTTGTTTCCATCCCATTAACTTGGAAGTAATTCAGTGCATGCATGAAGTACTTTGCAATTTGGAGATAGAGTATGTATTTCATAATTACGTTTGCCTTTAATGTGTCTCATTTTTCTCAATAGGATGCAATTACTCTCTTGTATCCTTTTGTATTTTTGACGTCTTCCTACTATCATTGCAGTGAAAGTATCTGTGGCTTGTTGAACCAAAGAGTAGTCTGGTCACTGGAGAGCAGTCCAGAGGCCCAGGCTAAGGCTCTGGGTTTGAATCCAATCAGGGCTGCTGTGGGGGAGTTAAGTTTGATTGATAAATTGTGGAATTGAAAGTCGGGATGTTATTTTTCTGAATTTTCTTTTTAAAGAAACTGTGGGAGTGTGCATTGATGTCATTGCCATTAGAAAGATATCTCACCGGATGGCCTGCCAATCCGATTACTTACAGTTGGTGGGCGAGAGCCTTACGATGTTACCTTTCACTCCCAGCATGCAGCACTTTCACTGAACTGCAGTGAGCTTTTTTTCTGACAACCATTGAGTTATTTGTTTTGTTATTCCTCATTCTTTTTTGAAGATTTCAATCATTTTTCAATGACCAGTATAAGGCGTGTGACTAAAACGGCCTTGTTTCGAGTCCAGTAATGCCCTATTTGCAAACATTGGTTGATTAGCCAATCTGAGGCTAGAGGCTTCTGGGTCCTCAAGCTCTTGGTCAAGGTCAACTCCTCAGGGGATCCAGGAGCAAGAAAGTTAATCTTTGAGTGGCACAGTGGTTAGCTCTGCTGCCTCACAGCACCAGGGACCCGGGTTCAATTCCCGCCTCGGGCAACTGACTGTGTGGAGTTTGCGCATTCTCTCTGTGTCTGTGTGGGTTTCCTCCGGGTGCTCCGGTTTCCTCCCAAGTTCAAGGATGTGCAGGTTAGGTGAATTGGCCAATGCTAAATTGCCTGCAGTGCATTAGTCAGGTGGGTTGCTCGCTCATCAGAGGGTCGGTGTGGACTTGTTGGTCCGAAGGGACTGTTTCTGCACTGTAGGTAATCTAATCTAATCTTTATTTTCTCACACCAGAGGCCACTCAGCTCTTGGGGAAGTGTTGGTGGGTGGTGTGGTTGGGAGCAAGCAGTAAGATATTCACATGATCTGATTACTCCACTTTCCCATCAGCTCCCCCTGGTAATTGTTTGTCAAGAATCTATCCAGAGAGTTGAGGAAGCCAAAAAGATAATATCCATGGGGAAGCTGAAAACATCAGTCACCAACTATTTGATTGTCACGCAGCATTAACCTGCACCATGTCCCAGAACAGATGCATTTAGAGGTTGAAAAGAGTTCAAGGTGAGGTTTTAAACCTCCCATCAATTGAGCTGCAGCAAGGAACTGCAGGGAATTTGAAATAAAACACATTGTTCACCTCAGAACAAAGGTATCTTTTCTGGAAAAGAAAGAGACAGATTAAATTTTCCAAATCTTGTTCGTACTGGAGATGTTTGTACTCCATCCCAGTTTTCTCTGCTATGTGAAATTTTTGTCTTTCCCCTTGTACCATATTCTGAACGATACAGGGGAGCTATGTATAGACCTTCATTGTTCAATTATTCCAGTTATGTTACACAGCAATCTCAGTTGGATTGTTTTCATCGCAGTAACTATTAGCAACCAAGTCCTTCACTCAGACAGACTTGTCTCTTTCGTCAAGCCCAAAGTCAATAATGGAAGTTGTGTATGAGGTCAGATATCGGACGACACCAGGCTATAGTCCAACAGGTTTATTTGAAATCACAAGCTTTCAAAATGCTGCCCCTTTATCAGGTGAAGACTTCAAAAGTGTCAAAAGTTAGTAACCTGTGTTTTTTGTTACAGAACATGCCCTAACTATTTTGGTAGGGTTCAAAACAGCTTGTGGTTTTCATAGAATCCTTACATGGAAAGGCGCTATTCGACCCATTGAGTCCACCCTGACCCTCTGAGGAGCATCCTACTCCGACCCTATCCCTGTAATCTCACATTTCTCATGGCTAATCCACCTAACCTGCACATCCATGGACACTACACAGTAATTTAGCTTGGCTAATCCACCTAACCTGCACATCTTTGGACTGGATCACCCAGAGAAAGCCCACATAGACATGGGGAGAATGTGCAAACTCCACATAGACAGTCTCCCGATGGTGGAATTGAACCCAAAGTCTTTGGCGCTGTGAGGCAGCAGTGCTAACCACTGAGCTATCATGCAACCCTAATGAAATAAGTTTTTGGAAAAAAATCCAGACAGCTGGTGGAGTGTCATTGAAGTATTGCTGTATGTTACACAGTAGTGTACTGGATGTGAATCTATATGAAATGGTGAGTTTTCAAGTGACTTTTTTAAAAAACATATTAGAAGGTTTGGCTCCATTGTTGTCAACAATTGGAAAAGGTTATGAAGTAATTTGTGGGGTTTTATTAGTGACACACTCAACCTTTCTGTGTCTGAACTCCTTTGTATATTAATCGATTCTCAATCTTGCCACTTTCTGTCTCTGTCTCGATCTGTCTGACTCGCTCCATTTTTACCACCAACTGTGAAAGGGCAGGAATGTTAGCTCCACTTGTGTGCAGTTTCACAGATGTTGACCACTGTTATTTCAAACGTTCTTCATCGATATGGTGTCATTCAGGTTGTTCAGAGCTGAAACTGTGTTGCTGGAAAAGCGCAGCAGGTCAGGCAGCATCCAAGGAACAGGAAATTCGACGTTTCGGGCATAAGCCCTTCATCAGGATTCCTGATGAAGGGCTTATGCCCGAAACGTCGAATTTCCTGTTCCTTGGATGCTGCCTGACCTGCTGCGCTTTTCCAGCAACACATTTTCAGCTCTGGTCTCCAGCATCTGCAGTCCTCACTTTCTCCATTCAGGTTGTTTCGGCTACATACTCTGGACTGCCTTCAAGGCTCGAGTGTTCTCTTGCAATACATTGAAAAATACACAATTAACTGCAGCATCAAAGCCCTGAACAGCTTCAATAGGGATACCTTAGATCACTGATTCAGACAGGGAGAGCTCAGCCTTCTCTCTGGTTTCTTAACTAATATGATCACCGAGATCAGAGAGGGAGGTGTCTTTTCTGTCTGGATTTTTTTCTTATCCAGGAAGGCACTGTATGATAAGGACAAAATCTTCCCCAAGAGCCTCTGCTGACTGTGATCAGGCTGAGAGATGGCTGAGAATCTCAGTGTACAAGGCAATCTCTCATTTGTAGTTTTCTTTTCCCCCGCTGCGGGGAAACCAATGACGGTGAGCACATCGTCCAGTTGAAGAAAGTGGTTGGCTGCTCAAAGCTGGAGGCAAGCCAGGTGGATTAAAGAAGGATGGCACTGAGAAGGAGAGAACTCAAAAACCTAAGGTCCATACCGCTGCAAGGTTGGTGTTTGTAAAATGGGGAAAGAGCGGCACGGTGGCACAGTGGTTAGCACTGCTGCCTCACAGCGCCAGGGACCTGGGTTCAATTCCCGCCTCAGGCGACTGACTGTGTGGAGTTTGCACGTTCTCCCCGTGTCTGTGTGGGTTTCCTCCGGGTGCTCCGGTTTCCTCCCACAGTCACAAAGATGTGTGGGTCAGGTGAATTGGCCATGCTAAAATTGCCCATAGTGTTAGGTAAGGGGTATATGTAGGGGTATGGGTGGGTTGCGCTTCGGCGGATCGGTGTGGACTTGTTGGGCCGAAGGGCCTGTTTCCACACTGTAAGTAATCTAATCTAATCTATTGTATGGTCCCTTTTAAAAGATGGTGCTTTTTTTTCCCGTGCTTAAGAGATTTAAAAAGGGATACTTGTCAGCAGCTTGGGGATTTGCAGGTGCATAGAGAGTACAAATGCTTCAATCTGTGTATCAAAAGGCTGTACAGTTGGCAGACCAAGTTTTGAATTTAGCCAATCAATTTGAATCAAACTGTTCGATACCAAAGACCTACTGAATTTAAATCTGATGGTTTTGACAATCTAGAACCAATTCATTTGTAAAATGGGTATAAAAGAAGGGGGAAATTGCAAAATCAGCAGAGAGCTAATTGCAATCCATCAGAGTTAACAGCTCTCATCTCTTGAGAAAAGAATTGACACCATTCAAATAATAACAGTACCAACGGCGAAGAAATGACAGAAAAAGGCATTCCTGATAGAAGAGGGATCGACGGAAGAAGGCACAGAAAATTCTAGAAGACACAGAACCTGGCTGTAATTTCGAGAGACAAAATCTATTTTTTTTCATACGAGTGAGACTTGTATTTATTGGAACAGCATATCACTAGAATCTTGTTTTAAGCAGGAATAGTTAGAAGGGATTTAGATGGTTTGTTAATAGTTCAGTTAATTTAATCATTGTTAGGGTTAGATAAATAAATTGTCACTTGTTGATTGTGGAGTGAGTGTCAGGGATTTCTTTTCTTTAACCGCTACGAGTTGCTGAAAACGGGTTGCACCCGGCGTTCCTTTCCAACAGATTATAGAGTGAGACACTCCTCTGTTTTGGATTTAGTGTTTTTTTTTGGGGGGGGTCAACCTCTACTTTCTAACACTCCCTCTAACTAACTTATTTACATTTACATTTTAAAATGAGTGATTTTTGAGGCCTAGACACTGGGAGTTTGAGGTGAAGCCATTGCGAAGGAGATATTGCACCCTACCAGATAGGAAAGGCCTCTATGTTTGTGGCACCTGCCCACATCTGCGAAGAGGCCAACCAGTGGGAACCCTGGGGGCTGACTGGGAAGTCCCAGCAAGCTGCTTTCAGCTGGTGTTGTGCGTCAGGGTCATATGGGTTGCCTGTTGTCTGCTGCTCCTTCAGTGCTGTGAGTGGTGAGGGGCGACCCGTTCTGAAAGAGGGTCAGTCAACCCGAGACATTAACTCTGCTTTCCCTTGTTGTGGATGCTGCTAGACCAGCTGAGTTTCTCCAGCAGTTTGTTTTTGTTTCAGATTTCGAGCATCCGTCATGCTTTGTTTTGTTTCATCGGTTTGGAGGAAGGAATGACTGAACTGTGGGCTGTACTATATTGATTGCTATTTTTTTTTAAAAAATGTCCAAAGACGTGTGAATAAAGTATGCTTGCCATGGGAAATTGCCTGTAGTGTCCAGGGGTGTGCAGGCTAGGTGGATTAGCCATGGGAAATTCACGGATAGGGTAGTGGGATGAGTCTGGGTGGGATACTCTTAGGAGGGTCAGTGTGGATTCGGTGGCCAAATGCCCTACTTCCATGTTGTAGAGATTCTGTGATTATAAGAAAAAAAAAGTCAGCCTTTCAAATCCAGCATGCAACACCTTGTGTTGAACTGCAATGCGTTTGTTCTGACATTTCCCGAGTTAGTATATTTTATGATTGTTCATGCATTTTTAATTTTGAGTGTGTTGCTGGAAATGCACAGCAGGTCAGGCAGCATCCGAGGAGCAGGAGGGTCAACATTTCAGGGATAAGCCCTTCATCAGGAAGGCTTCTGCCTGAAATGTTGATTCTCCTGCTTCTCAGATGCTGCCTGACCTGCTGTGCTTTTCCAGCACTACACTCTACTCTGATCTCCAGCATCTGCAGTCCTCACTTTCTCCATTTTTAATAATCCAGCTATTTTTCAATGGCCAAAGTAAGACGAATGGCTAAAACTGAGCGCTCTTTTGCTTCTTTCAAGTCCGTTGGTGCATCTCCTATTTGCATGGATTTGCTTATATCAGAGCGTAAACTTAGTTAATGGTCTCCTTAGTGATCTGTGGACATATCCCTCTGTGCTGCAAGGAAGTCAGTCTGAATTTGACATTTACATTCAATTAAATCACTAAAAAAATTCCCTCTATCACTTAATGTGGGCTTTTGTCGCACTCTGTCCACCTTTAGTATTTTTTCAAAATTGACCCATTTAAGGTCATCTTTGACTTTCTGTTTGTAAGTTCTCATTTCTTCAAATCTTGTCAAATCACTTTTTTAAAACTGTTTTTTCAAAACATTCTGTAGTAAAGTTTTATAATGAAGTTGTTCCCTTTTATATTTCCCCAGAGGAAAGAAAGCAGTGAAACAAAATGAGAAATTGGAAACGAACATGTTGGTCTTTACTTTATTAGTAAAAACAAAACAGAGTCAGACTAGTGCATTGCGTTCATAGTTTTAGTTTTTTATTCCCTCATAGAATAATTGCAGCCTAAACTATCTCTCCCTAATTAGAAAGTTCTTTATGCATCACACGTTGACACCCCTCATTGTTTAGGTGTCCTTGATAAATAACTTTCAGATCTTTTGGTGTTGCTTTGTTTTTTCCTGAACACACCGGGCGTTTCTATGTTAAACTTGTCTCCATTGCTAAACCATATTTTTGAAAATTTCTGTACCATAATTCATGTCTCCAAACTTTTACAATGGCTCCTTGCTTTCATTTGCATGCAATTTATGTAGCATGATGGCTCAGTGGTTAGCATTGCTGCCTCTCAGTGCCAAGGGTCCGTGTTTGATTCCATCCTCCGGTAACTGTCTTGTGTGGGGTTTTCATGTTCTCGCTGTGTCTGCGTGGGTTTCCTCCCACAGTCCAAAGATGTGCAGGTTAGAGTGGATTGGTTGTGCCAAATCACCCATAATGTTCAGGGATGCGCAGGCTAGGTGGGTTAGCCATAGGAAGTGCAAGGTTATGGGGATAGGGAAGTGGTGTGGGTCTAGGTGGGATGCAGTTCAGAGTGTTGGTGTGGACTGGATGGGCCAAATGGCCTACTTCCACACTGTAAGAATTCTATGTCTTTCACTAGGTTCAACCTTGTTTTACATTATTAATCGGGTGGCACGGTGGCACAGTGGTTAGCACTGCTGCCTCGTAGTGCCAGAGACCCAGGTTCCATTCCCGCCTCAGGCAACTGTCTTTGTGGAGTTTGCACGTTCTCCCCGTGTCTGCGTGGGTTTCCTCCGGGTGCTCCGGTTTCCTCCCACAGTCCAAAGATGTGCAGGTCAGGTGAATTGGCCATGCTGAATTGCCCGTAGTGTTAGATAAAGGGGTAAATGTAGGGGAATGGGTCTGGGTGGGTTGCGCTTCGGCGGGTCAGTGTGGACTTGTTGGGCCGAAGAGCCCGTTTCCACACTGTAAGTAATCTAATCTAATCTCATTTACTTTTGGTGCATTTTTATCATCCCTTTCTTTTCCCCCTAACTTACTTATGTCTTTCCATGTTGCCATATTTAATAAAGCAAACAAATCCCATTGCATTTCTCCACTAGAAATTGTCCCAATATTATGGCGTTTAAAGTTTGTTCTTTGCCTGGTTGGAAGTCCAAACTTTCTGACTGACTGTATTTTATTAGTTCATGGGATACATTTATTGCCCATCCCTAACGAAGAGTCAACCACACGTTCCTATGGGCCTGAGTCACGTGTAGGCTAGATTGAGTAAGAATGGCAAATTTCCTTCCCTAAAGGGAATTGGTGAGCCAGATGGGTTTCTCAACATCCAATACTGGTTAAGAGGTCTCCATTAAACTACCTGTTTGTTCCATATTTTTTCAATTGAATTCAGATTTCACCATCTGCCATGATGGGATTTGAACCCATGTCACGAGAGCTTTTTGCCTATGACTCTGGATTAATAGTCCAATTACATCACTCTTACTAGTAGAATGATCCCACAATTACAGTCCTCAATACTTCTCACGGTGGTTTGAATCCGAAATTGGAGGATTTCAGCTCAATTGTCAGTAGTTCCTTAGTTGTCTTTAGTAATGGCACCATGTCCGTTGACTGTTTCTTTATATTTCAAAAATATACTTTATTCATAAAACTACCTTTTTTATATACATATACATAGTCACCAACAAAGTTTTTGGTTATGTGCAGTCACACATCCAAGGAAACAAACAAAGATTGGTGTTTGGCTGTATCCAAACAAACCAAAGGTTTCTCTTACTTGAACAAGACTATATTTACATGTATTTGAGGCACTTTGACTGGCGTTCTGATAACTGAATGGACCCCAGTTTAACTTCAGCAGGAACACCTCAGACGTGGTCTTTCTCCACTGCTCCTGTTCGGTAGCTGCCCTGAGCTTTAGTGCATCCCTCAGCACGTAGACCCGAATATTAGAATGTGCGAGTCTGCAACACTCGGTTCCGGTCAAGTCCTTGTTCTGGGAAGGCCACCAGGTTTTGGGCAGGCTACTGAGACAGTGATGCTCCAGATGTTTGTTTGTCTCGGTGTGTATCCAGGAGGACAGACTGTAGGGCGCAGAGTCCTGCCTGCCTGCTCAGGAGCGACCTAGGCAGAAACCACTGCATCTTTTAGCAGATTTCCTTTTGCAAAGGCACTTTTCAGAAGGAGATGTGAGACATTATCAACACCATCACCTCCCCCTCCCCAAGCAGCCACTGTGAGAGTGTTGTCCAGTGGCACAGGGCGTATGCTGGACTACACTGAAGTTTTGGTCTAGCTCTTTACACCAGTGTCTGGGAACCGAAAGCATTTCTGTTCACTGTTGTTCTTGCATGTCAGCATGACTTCGTTATTGTGAAAGATGATCTGCTACTGTGCAGCATTGCGTCAATCACTCATTCTTTTAAAAAAAAGGAGAGCTTAGCGTGCCTGTGAGGTAATTATAAGCATTCTGTGATCTTGTGATAAATCTGGGGACAATATATTGCTGGAGTGACACGGCAAAGCAAATTGACATTCCCCAGTGTTGAATGCGTGTTGGTTCACGTGACAAAAAGGTTTCGGAGCCATGCAGAGTGAAATGATTCTTGTTTGCTCGAGAAACATGATCAATTTCTTTCTTTACATCTGTAATTTACAGCAGCAGTGTCAAGCCAAGCACTTGACTTTTACACTTGCAAAATATCATTGTTTGCATAATGAAGAGGTTTGCATGTCAATGTGACAAAGATTAAATAGGCCTTGGTGGATGTTTCCGAACTTGCAAAACGGGAGTGAGAAAGATCCCGAAAGCCGTGAAGCTCACGGTGACGTGTTTGGCCCTCTACCACCATTCTCTTCTGTTTTAAAGTTGGCCAGGCTACTGCCTGAGTTCCACGCCGGCCCTGATGAATTGTTTGGAAGCTGGTTTCCTTTACAAGCTGCAAGAATCCAGTCCAAGGTTAGATGGGACAAATCTAACCAAACTCCACTCCAAACGTTAGCACAGAGCCTTGTCCAACTGGCAATCTTCACGTGACTGTTTACTGCCATTGCACGTGTTCACCATTGAAATCATGAGCTGGGGTTCATTCCCTGAGTTACCTCCCATTCCGTGTGTCCCAACTAATGAACGTCGGCTGTCTTGAAGAGTCCAAATAATCATCAAATTTTAACACCAAAACATGAAATCTTCCGCAGTGTGGGTCAGAATGTCATTTTGAGTTGCTGAGTTGTTCTTTTATTGTTACATTATGAATTTATTAGTCTTTGGATTTTTCTCCAAGTGATTTGGCCTTTGGTCAAAATTATTCTGCATTACAATAATAGAGGTGAGAGGGGGAATATACTCACCTGCAGTGCAAACTATTCTGATCTTTGTTGCCCCGCTGGATCTTGATCAGGATATATATGTGTCAAGGTGCAGGTCACTCGCATTAAATGTTTGTTGAATTCCTAATGTAATTTTCTGCTCAAACTTTATCCAACATCTTGATCCAATTCAAGCCATGAACTCAGATTGAGGCCATTAGCCATTACATCTGCCCATTTGACAAGACAATAAAACGTTTTCCATCAGTCATAGAGTCATGGAGATGTACAGCATAGAAACAAACCCTTCAGTCCATCTCCTACAGTCTGACCAGATGTCCTAATTTAAGCTAGTTCTATTTGCTAGTAATTGACCCATCTCCTTTAAACCATTTCTTTTCATATACCCATCCAGATTCCTTTGAAATGTTGTAATCACACCAGCCTCCACCACTTCTTCACATGCACACCATCCTTTGTGTGAAAAAGTTGCCCCTTAAGATCCCTTTTATATCTTCACCCTCTCACCTTAAACCTGTGCCTTCTAGTTCTGGACATCCTCACCCCAAAGAAATGGCCTTCCCTATTCACCCTATCCATGCCCCTCATGATCTTATAAACTTCTATAAGGCCACCCCTCAGCTTCTGACGCTCCAGGGAAAATAATCCCAGCCTGTCTAGCCTCTCCTATAGCTCAAGCCCTCCAACCCTGGCAACATCCTTGTAAATCTTTTCTGAACCCTTCACATTTCATAATATCTTTCCGATAGGAAAGAGACCAGAATTGCACACAATATTCCAACAGTGGCCTAACCAATGTCCTGTACAGCTGCAACATGACCTCCCAACTCCTGTACTTAATGCTCTGACCAATAAAGGAAAGCATACCAAACGCCGTCTTCACTATCCTATCGACCTGCAACTCCACTTTCAAGGAGCTATGAACCTGCACTCCAAGGTCTCTTTGTTCAGCAACACTCCCTCGGACCTCACCATTAAGTGTATAAATCCTGCTAAGATTTGCTTTCCCAAAATGCAGCACCTCTCATTTATCTGAATTAAACTCCATCTGCCACTTCTCAGCCGATTGGCCCATCTGGTCCAGATCCTGTTGTAATCTGAGGTAACCTTCTTCGCTGTCCACTACACCTCCAATTTTGGTGTCATCCGCAAACTTACCAACTGTACCTCTTATGCTCACATCCAAATCATTTATGTAAATGACAAAAAGTAGTGGACCCAGCACCTGCTGGCACTTCACTGGTCACAGGCCTCCAGTCTGAAAAACAACTCTCCACCACCACCCTCTGTCTTTTGGCCCATATCCCTCCAAACATCTCTTATTCATGTACTTACATCAATGACTTTTAAACATTGTAACTGTACCTGCATCCACCACTTCCTCTGGAAGTTCATTCCATACATCAGCCACTCTCTGTAAAACAAATTGCCCCTCATGTCTCTTTAAAATTGTTTACCTCTCATCTTAAAAATCTGCCCCCAGTCTTAAAATCCCCCACCCTAGAGGTAAAACACCTGCCATTCAACTTCTCTATACCGCCCATGATATTGTAAACCTCGATAAGGCCACCCTCCAGCTCCTACCCTCCAGAGAAAAACGACTCGGCCTATCCAGCCTCTCCTTATAACTCAAACCTTCCACTCTTTATCGAAGAATAGGATAGACAAACTTGCACCATATCCAATTTGATCTGTTAATCTTCCAGGTGGCGTGCATGTGGGGCCATTGAACAAAAACGTATGACAGGACGAAAATGGCTGAACCATTAATCTGCCCCAAACTATTGTGGTGAGATTCTATGGTCAGCTATGCTCTCAAGTACTGAAAACGTGTTGCTGGAAAAGTGCAGCAGGTCAGGAAGCATCCAAGGAGCAGGAGAATCGACGTTTCGGGCACGAGCCCGTCAAGAGCCACGAGGCTCTTGCCTGAATGTTGATTCTCCTGCTCCTTGGATGCTGCCTGACCTGCTGCGCATTTTCAGCTCTGATCTCCAGCATCTGCAGTCCTCACTTTCTCCTATGCTCTTAAGTAGTCAAATATTTTTTTTCTGGAGGTGACTAAAAGCCAAAGAAACAAAAGCGAAGGCCAATTTCAGGTGGAAACACTTCAAAATATTGTCCAAACCCAGAGATTCTACAATACTAGGATTCAGGATGGCACGGTGCCTCACAGCGCCTGAGACCCGAGTTCAATTCCTGACTCAGGCGACAGACTGTGTGGAGTTTGCACGTTCTCCCCGTGTCTGCGTGGGTTTCCTCCGGGTGCTCCGGTTTCCTCCCACAGTCCAAAGATGTGCGGGTCAGGTGAATTGACCATGCTAAATTGCCCGTAGTGTTAGGTAAGGGGTAAATGTAGGGGTATGGGTGGGTTGCGCTTCGGCGGGTCGGTGTGGACTTGTTGGGCCGAAGGGCCTGTTTCCACACTAAGTCTAATCTAAATCTAGGATGAGCTTGCCAGTTGGGTACAAAATTAGTTTAATGGCAGGAGACAGAGAATGCTGGTGGAGGGTTGTTTTTCAGACTGGAGGCCCGTGACCAGCGATGTTTCAAGGGATTGGTGCTGGTCCACTTTAGCTGGTCATGTATGTAAGTGATTTAGATGAGACTGTTGAAGGTTACGGTTAGTAAGTTTGTGGATGACAGCAAGATGAGTGATACTGTAGACAGTGAAGGCGGTTATCAAAGATTGCAACAAGATCTCAATCAATTGGGTTAATGAGCTGAGGAGTGGTAGATGGAGTTAATTTGGATAAATGTAAGGTATTGCATTTTGGTAGAACAAACCAGGGCGGTACTTATTCAAGTAAAAGCAAGGCCTTGGGTGGTGTTATAGAATAGAGACTGAGGGTTCAGCTACATGATTCTTTGAAATTTGTGTCACATGCAGATTGGGTGGTTAAGAAGGTGTTTAACATGCTTGTGTTCATTGCTGAGACCTTTGAGTGTGGAGGTGCGATGCCATGCTGAGGCCTCTCCTGGAGTACTGTGTCCACCTCTGGTCGCCTTGTTATAGGAAGGATATTATTAAGCTGGAGAGGGTTCAGATGAGATTTACCAGGATGTTGTCAGGAATGCTATGCTCTGACAGACCAAATGCAGTCAGGAATTCAGCAGCCTCCCTTTAACATGTTCCTGGTGCAGCTGTACTCTGAGTGTTCTGTAGGTCAGTTAACTGGAATTAAATAGTTTCTGCTACTTGGAGCTAATTCTACATTTCTATAACTCGGAGACATCTTTTCCTTGTAGCTGTCTAATCCGTGTAACTGAAACAGCACACCTATGTAAGCCAAAACAAATCCTTCCATTATTGTAAAAACATCAGTCAGACCTCCTCAAAATTTACATTTTCTTACAATAGATGTTCAAACGTGGAAATCCAGTGAAGACGGGCCTAATCTTAATACATTTTATTTAGCATTCAGTATTACAGGCATAGTGGTAGTATCCCTCCCTTTATACCAGGCGGTACGCATTCAAGTCGCACCAGCTCCAGGGGTATGTGTGAACAGGTTGATTAAAAGTAAAAGTTATCTAACTCAAACAAGCTGTCAGTTTGTTTGTATTCCAGCAAAACCACAATTTACACCCACTGTTTGCACACAGTTACACATTATTTAAAGAAATTAACAGAAGCCATATTTTCCTGTCCCATCTCACCGTTATCTCAACTTACCCAATTGAAACATTCTTTATTATCATAATGTCAATCTTGTAGCTCTCCTCAGAATATTTTCTGCTGTCTTGATAACACTTAAAATGCCATACTCGACAATATAAATGAGGACTAACCACAGTATTATAAAGGGTGCACAGGATTGAATGAGTTTACAGTAGACCCATGCAATTGTTTGGGCATTTTATGATTTATGCCCCACCACCTGCAGCCCTGCAGGGTGATGACGTATGTTGCCCCCCTCCCGTGTGAATAAAGATGCATTTAATTACTTAAGATGACATTTGCAAGATATGGACCTGTTCTCCCATCCTGCCCGGATCTGCCTGTAATTGCTTCGCCTGTCAGCTGGCTTAATTGAAAATGAAAGGCAGAGCTTTCTCAGCTAAGGTGCTAACACCCACACACAGTGAATCAGGCACTGAACTGAGGAAGCTGTCATAAAGAGAATGATTTTTATTCGTGAAGGTGAAATCTAGCAGTGTTGCAGTGCTCCTGGCATATGCAACCTTTTTATTAAACACAAAAATATTTATGGCGTATGTTTTGTGTGACTACCTGAAGCTGCTACTCGACGTTTGGGTGAGAAATATGTTGGGAAACTCTCATTAGTGAAGTACCTTTTGTAGTTCAGATTGGACGGAATCAGTCCTGGGGTTGTGGAGGAATGGCATGGTGACTCGATGGTTAGCACTGTTGCCTGTGTGGAGTTTGCACATTCTCCTCGTGTCTGCGTGGGTTTCCTCCGGGTGCTCCGGTTTCCTCCCGCAATCACAAAGATTTGCAGGTTAGGTGAATTGGCCAGGCTAAAATGCTCAGTGTTCAGTGCATTAGTCAGAGGGAAATGGGTCTGGGTGGGTTACTCTTCATAGGGTCGGTGTGGACTTGTTGAGTTGGAGGGCCTGTTTCCACACTGTAGGGAATCTAATCTCATCAAATTAGTATTAGCCTTTGTAGTAACATTAAAATGTAAAGTCGCACTCATTCCAGAGGGAATGGATTAGATAAGTCAGGAAGTTCTCATAAAACTGTGCAAGGCACTAGTCTAGCCATAGGCACAATATTGTGATCGGTTTGATCCCCTTATCTAAGGAATGATAGATGGGCATTGGAGGCAGTCCAGTGAAGGTTCACTCATCTGATACCACTTATGGAGGGACTGCTTTATATGAGGAGAGATTGAGTAGACTGGGCCTTGTTGGAATTGAGAAGAATTTGAGGTGGCCTTGGTGAAACATGTAAGATTCTTGTTGGACTTGACAAGGTAAATGCAAAAAGGGTGTTTCTCCTCATGGAAGAGTATAGGACCAAAGGATATAATCTCAAAATAAGGGGTCACGTGTTTGAGGCAGGGATGAGGAGAGATTTCCTCTGCGTGTAGTGGAATTAATGAGCACAGAGGGCTGTTGAGGCTGGGTTATTAGGTGCATTCAAGTGTGAGACAGACCGATTTTTAATAGTAAGGAAATTGAGGGTTATGGGGGAAAGGCAGGAAAGTGGAGCGGAGGATGACCAGATCAGCCATTGAGTAATGGCACAGACTTAATGGGCCGAATGGCCTCCTTCTGATCCTAGGTCATTTGATTCTGGTTGTAGTATAATGGAATATGCAAGTGATGATGCCAGTGCTCCAGTCTGGGACTTGTTCTGGTAGAATTCTGTGACTCAGCAAAGGTCTTGCCTCAGCCCTGACTGCAGAGAAACTGTCCCAGTGAGAAACTTCAATATCAGTAGCTACTGTGGGAAGTGGCCCTTTAGTTGCGAGCCCACCCTTTGGGCAATCCCTGATCAGATTTCCATCTGACCTGTCACTTGGCCGAGTTTTAATATTGGGTGCTTTGCTGAATCTCCTTGTCCGTTTTTTTGCAACCTTGGGCAGCGATAGTGGGGCTGTGTGTGCGGGATCCTGAGGGACATCCTTTTCACAGAGAGGGTGGCGCATACATGGAATGAGCTGGCAGAGGAAGTGGTGGAGGCTGGTACAGTTGCAACGTTTACGTGACATTTGGAGAGGTGTGTGAATAGGTAAGGTTTAGAGGGGTACCGGCCAAATGCTGGCAAATGGGACTCGTTTAGTTTGGGAAACTTGGTCAACATGGATGAGTTGGACCAAAGGGTCCCATTTTGTACTGTAAACCCTCATGACTCTATATAGGGGTCGGGCATATTGGTAATTTTAATTTTTTCATATTCATAACTTCTACATCTCTGCTGATGTGAGTTTTAGCAATAAAACTAACTCTTGCTTATCTAAGAAGACTGGCTGACATCTCTGGGACCCACCACCCTGTAGCCGACCACTTCAACGCCCCCTCCCACTCTGTCAAGAGCATGCAAGTCCTGGGCCATCTCCACTGCCAAATCAAAGGCCATCCGACGCCTGGAGGAAGAGTACTTCATCTTCTCCCTAGGGACCTTCAACCACATGGGATCACCAGTTTCCTCACTTCCCTTCCCCCCACCTCATCCCAGATCCAGCCCTCCAACGTGGCACCACCCTCGTGACCTTTCCTACCTGTTCATCTTCCTTCCCACTTATTCGCTCCACCCTCCTCTCCAATCTATCACTGTCACACCCCAACTGCATCTACCTATCGCTCGCTTTACCCCTCTTTTACCTCACATCCCCCCCAACATTCCTGACGAAGGGCTTATGCTTGAAACGTCAATTCTGCTGCTCCTCAGATGCTGCCTGACCTGCTGTGCTTTTCCAGCACCATACTTTTTGACTATTTTTTCCACTGAGGCATACACAGTGAAGTACCTGTTTATTGAATTGGCAACATCTCTTTCCTTTTAACATTCAAATGCTGGTGTAGCCAACTCGAGAGTGGGACAAAGAGGGGTCAATTCACCCCTCTAGATTTGGTCATCACAAACCCCCAAATGTTTGTCCACTGCGTGTCTCCACAACTCTTCAAAATTCCTTGCTTTCAAATATCTTAACTTTGAAATCAGTGTTTTAGTCTCTAAATCAATTGTCACCAGCAATGAGCTTCATTTCACGATCCTGTTCACCTTTGTTCCTTGGCTGCTGATCCCAATTTGCTGGACAGAGAGGGAGGACAAAAAAAATCTCTTTTGCAACTTTACTCAAAGAAACGTCATGGGGTTTCACTTCTCCCTTAACTGATTATGGGAGGATGGGATTGGTTCATTCGGCCAGTTTGCAATGCAGTGTGATGCCATCAGCACAGGCTTAGCTCTTGTTCCAGTTGAAATTAGGATGAAGAACTCTCCTCCTCATTTCCCTCCCTCACCTGAGGAGTGCGGTGACCCTCGGGTTAAACCACCACCAGTTGTCTCTGTCTAGTGAGAGAGCAGCCCTGTGGTCTGGTGAGATAATGGCGGCTTTGCCTCTGGACTAACTACTCCAGTTCTCTGTGAGAAATGCAGGTCAATTCAACTAATCCTGGCCCAGATATGACTTTAGTTAGCACTAGTCCAAAAATGTGCGGGTCAGGTGAATTGGCCGTGCTAAATTGCCCAGCGTGTTAGGTGCATTAGTCAGGGGTAAATATAGGGTAGGGGAATGGGTCTGGGTGGGTTACTCTTCGGAGGGTCAGTGTGGACTTGTTGGGCCAAAGGGCCTGTTCCCACACTGTAGGGAATCTAATCGAAGCAGTTGAATCAATGTTTACTTTAATGCCAATCAAAGTACTGGTGTTTAAAAAGGAAAAAAAAAAGTGCGTCTTCAAAATTATGAAATTTTTTCATTCATGCAATATTTTACACTGGGTCGTATAGGAAGGTGTCAGGGCAAGTCATCAAAGAGAGAGATTTCAAAGTGAGGAACCAAGGCAGAGACGGTAGGTGCTCAACACACGAGACCAGAGTTGGAGGAGCACAGAATTCAGGGGAGATTGTATGAGCAGGACAAGGTCACAGAAGTGGGAAGAGTTGAGCCCACAGACAAGATCTAATAAGAGGTTTAAATGTCCACAAGGACTCTTACCTTTGATAGATGCACCATAGAAAGCATCCTATCGGGATGCATCACAGCTTGGTTTGGCAACTGCTCTGCCCAAGAACACAAGAAATTATAGGGAGTTGTGAATGCAGCCCAGTCCATCACGTAAACCACCCTTCCATCCATCTGTACTTCTCACTGCCTTGGGAGAGCAGCCATCATCATCATCATCAAATACACTCCTCCACCCCCTTCCATAAGGCAGAAGATAAGAAGGTCTGAAAACATAAACAGCTTCTTCCCCACTATTATCAGACTTTTGAATAATCCTCTAAAATTCTGATCTCTCTCGTTCCCTCGCTCTCTCTCTACCTTTTTTCTGCAGCTGTAACACTGTTCTGTTCCTCTGGTGCACTTTGTGTGGTACATCATGCAACACAGCACTTTCCACTGTATCTTGGTGCATGTGACAACGCTACATCAAATCCAATCAAAATTTAAGGACTGGGAGCTAATGTAGGTCATGAGTGAATGAAACTAGCCGAGTCAAAGACTTCACGGCAGAGCTTTTGATGGACTGGTGCAAACAAGACTGGGATAATAGAAAAGCAAACTGACAGCACGGTGAATGAATTTAAAAATGTGTGTATGTGTATGTTTATTGATAAGCAGAACGGAAGGTGGATGTGGTCAGTTTTGTCAGAGGCTGCAGACACTCCATGTGGATGAAAGATAACACTGCCACAATGAGGTTCAACAGATGTTGCTTCTGACTTTGACAGCTGTTTCAGGGCAAATGCCCCCCAGGAATGTTTCAAACCTCTAAAGGGACTGGGCAGCACGGTGGCACAGTGGTTAGCACAGCTGCCACGCAGTGCCAGGGACCTGGGTTTGATTCCACCCTCTGGCGACTGTCTTTGTGGAGTGTGGAGTTTGCACATTCTCCCCGCGTCTGCGTGAGTTTCCTCCGGGTGCTCCGGTTTCCTCCCACAGTCCAAAGATGTGCAGGTTAGGTGGCCGTGGGAAATGCAAGGTTGTAGGGATAGGTGTGTGAGTCTGGGTGGGGTGGACTGAATGGGTCAAATGGCCTGCTTCCACACTGGTGGGACTCTATTAAACATAGACATATACTTCCTATTGTGCTTCATGTGACCACTGACCATTACTGTGTTTGACAGCAAAGATATGGAGGTGCTGGTGATGGACTGGGGTAGAAAAAGTTAATAATCTCACAGCGTCAGGTCTGACAACTGCTCTTTCCAAGCACACAAGAAATTACAGGGAGTTGTGAACACAGCCCAGTCCATCAGGTGAGCCAGCCTTCCATCCATTAGCTCCATCTGTACTTCCCACTGCCAGGGAAAGCAGCCAACATAATCAAAGACCCCTCCCACTCCGGTTACACTCTCCTCCAACTTCTTCCATCAGGCAAAAGGTAAAGGTTTGAAAATACGTATGAACAGATTCAAGAGCAGTTTCGTTCCTGCTGTGATTAACACTTTGGGAATGGACGTCTCAAATGTTAATTCTGATCGCGCTCTCTGCAGCACCTTGACAGCAAAAGAAGCACTTTAGAAATGTGATCGTTGCACAGTGCAGGAAACTAGAATGGATGGAGTGGTGGAGGAATCCTAAGTTTGGAAAAAAAAGGGAGATATGTGGTTAAATCCTTAGTTGCATTGTCAGGCCAATGGCGAAACAAGGAGAATGGAATGGAGTCCTTGAAAGAAGTGGTGCCTGGGGTTTGTGTAACTGAGGCAGCTGTGGAAGTTGGTCAGTGTGGAGTGGATGTTGCTTTCGTAGTTAATTTGTTGACTAATCATTCGGGTGTACGTACTTTGGTAAAAGTAGGATGCTGGGATCTAATACCCTGAGATCACCAATTTGTTTGATTAGCTCAAATTCACATTCCTAAAACACAGAACTTTGACTCGATTATGAAGAAAATTGACCAGCTAAACTATGCAAAACATTTGTAAAAAATCCGACTATGACCCAGACCACTTCTAAATCTGAGACATCGTCAATTTTACTTGGTTCTTTGAGAACCCAGGGAATCCATGTCGGGATTTTTGACAAGGTTAACACGACTGGCAGAAGCAGGTGACTTTGGTTAATCCTGAATGAGATGCTGAGAGACCGTTTGGTTGGTGGAGTTAATGACCATGCAAAAGCGTCTACTGGCTGAACCCCAACTGGACCTCAAACAGGCACCACAACTGGCCTTGTCATTAGAAAAGGTGGGAAGTGGAGCATGTGGGCTACAGAGCATCTGAGTGGAAGTGGACACCCTTGCCAGTCCAACTAAGCTTGAGAAACACCAGTTAATCGCAAAGCCTCACTCAGGACATATCCTGAACAGAGGGACTCTAAGTCAGCCCACAGCAAAACAAAGCCAAGCCTCTGCCAAACGGCTAACATTTTCTTCAGGATCCGGGCCATCAGGTCATTGTAGTTGCTGCCAGTATGTGGTCTCGAGACAGCAAGGCCGTGAATTGAGTAAGACAACTCAGCCTGGTGTCCAGGGGAGTGCACACCCTGGAAAGCCCGCCTGCATTTGGCTTGGAACAGTTAAATTGCTTAGCAACATGTTAATCAGAACAAATCAAATTAAACACGTGGTTAAATAGTCACCTGGTTCTAATGGACATCAATACTGGTCTGGCCCTTTCAGTGGTTGCTTAACCAGTCTCTCCCAATTCATTCTAGACTCCACCCTTAAGTTTATATAAGACCTCAGCTAAACTGAGAAACTATACTGAGGAGCCTTTACAGATTAAGGGTACAACTTTGGATCTGGAGTCTTATGAGAAGCAGCTGGTTCAATTCCCACTGATTGTAGAGAGAGGCTCAGGCCCAAGCTTGATGGGGCGGAATTGGTTGAGAGAGATTCACCTTGATTGGCTCTTTTTTTATTCCAATTCGAAAATGGCTGCCTGAGTGAAGTCCGAATTAAATACCTGAAAGATTTTCAGGAAGTTCTAAGGACTATCAAAGGAGCCAAAGCCACAGTGCATATTGACCAGGAAGCAATTCCATGACTCTGCAAGGCCTGCCCAATGCCACTTGCCAACTGGCAGAAGTAGAGGCAGAAATGAGAAGCTTGGAAAGTGAAGGAATCACCAAACTGGTTCAGTTTGCGGAATGGGCAGCATCGATTGTACCGATTATGAAGCCTGTCGGCTCAGTTTGCCTCTGTGGGGATTTTAAACAAATGGTGAACTGCTTCTCACAGCTAGATAAATACCCCATCCCTCTCATAGAGGATTTATACACAAAACTGGTGGGGGGGGCGCGGTGGTGGTGCAGCTGCCCTTGGCAAAACTTGACATGAGCCATGTGTACTTGCAATTGTGGTTAGGTGAGGGCTCCCAAAAGTATGCTGCAATTAATGCCTGTGACCGATTAGACTAATATATGACTCTTCCATTTAGGGTCTCGTCAGGATAACATTTCACCAGGTCTACCCCAGGTTGCTGTTGAGTGGGATGAAGTGCTAATGACAGGGAAGACCAATAAAGAGCATTTGGAGAGTCTGAAGATGGTCCTTTAGACATTTCTCCCAAGTGGGCGTACCCCTTTAGGAGGGACACAGTGTGTGTTCCAGGCACACATACTTGGGCTACAGAGCCTGCAAGACTGGGTTACCATCTTGGAAGATCAAGGGAGGGTGATCAGAGGTGCCCCTGGCTCCCACGTCGGTATTGGAGTTTAGGTCCTTCCTTGGATTTGTGAATTATTATGGGAAGTTCATCCCTAACTTGGCCTCCATCCTGGCAGCTTTCCATCTGCTATTGAAAAAGGATCAACATTGGAAATGCCCACATAGCGAAGATGTAGGGAGGTGAAGAAGCAGCTATCATCGTCCAGGGTGTTGGCACACGGCGATCCCAAGCGAGATCTAGTGCTGACGTGCGATGTCTCCCTGGACGGTACGTTGGTTCACAGACATGCCCAGATCAAGAAGGAAGGTTTGGCGGTCATCTTCTGTGTGAGAATGTTACACCAGTACTTTTACGGATATCAATTTATAAAAGTAATAGACCCCAAACCACTGCTAGGTCTACTCCAGGAGGATAAAGCCGTGATGCCCATAGCCTCAGATTGAATTTAGCAGTGAGCTTTCACTCTAAGTGTGTACAGTTACAAGCCGGAACACTGTCTGGGAGGCTAAGAAGCAAATGCAGATGTTTTGAGCTGCCTCCCTCTGGCATTTACACTACGGGTGGTACCACCACTGGAAGATCCTGTCCTGGTTTTAAACTTTCTGCTGACCATATCCGAGTGTGAACGCAGAAAGATGTGGTCCTGGCAAAATTAAAAGAATTGCTGGTGATGGGCCATCACAACCAGAATTGAAACCTTTCTGGACCCGGCAAGACCAGATCACTATAGAGATGGCCTGTTACTGTGGAGAGCGAGAGTGATTGTCCCGAGCAAAGGTTGCCGCCAGGAACTGGCTGAAACTCCCACCAAGGGGTTTCTGAAATGAAGATGTTGGCGAGAAGTTATATCTGGTGGCCACGTTGGTGGGACAGTACCCAGAGTGCCAACAAGGACAGTAATTACTGTCCGCAGCTCCCCCACATTCACGGGAATGCCTGGGTAAACCTCGGTTACGTGCCAACTGTGCAGATGCTTTCGTGGACACAGTGTCCTTATTCATTGTGGATGCCCACTGCGTGTGGCTGGATGGACATACAGTTCATTGGTCAAACACGGGGACGATGATATAAAAACTGCGCACATCATTTGCAATACACTGACTCCCGGAAATGTTGATCACAGATGAAGGGCCCTCTGTTACCAGCAGGGAACTAGAGTATTTCCTAAAGTCAATTGACATTTTACCTATTAGGTCAGCTCCATACCATCCATCATCCAATGGTCTGATGGAAAGAGCAGTCTAAATTTTGACGGCTGACATTAATAGCCTACACCTTCACTCGATACCAAATAGTCCCGATTCCGATTTGATTATCAGACCACCCCTTGAGCAGCTACAGGGATAGTCCCAGCAGAGTTGCTCATGGGGAGAAGACTCCGGATTAAATCTGATCATTCCTGGACCATGGGGGAGGGTGAAATGACACCAGGAATGCCAGTGGTGGACACAGGACTCCGCTGAGCAAGAAAGACCGTTTACTTGAGGGGAGGGCATTTGGTGCTGAAGTCACGGGAATGGTCCTGCGTGGGTAAGAGGCGCGGTCGACGCTAGGTCAGGGCCAGTGACTTATGAAGTTTTACGTAGGTGAGGCAGTCAGGAACGAGCATGTGACCCACGTGAAAGCTGCAAACCCACGAACAGGGTGGGAGTAAAACATCCCCAGCTCTTCAGAACAGGCAGATAGGCTGTGGGTACCTTCCTGTCACCAAAGAAAACCCTCACTCTGAGATGGACGTGGTGGGTGTCATGGCCTATACTGCTTGAAGAGGAGAATGAATTTCTTCCAAGGCAGTCTGTGAGCAAGAGGCTGCCTCTGATCCTGTAGATGCTGCCCACATCAGGGGCTGAGTCAGAGGAACTGGACCCAGCATGAACATTCCCCAGGAAAGGCTGCAAAGAAAAGATCAGGTTGACATCCCTGGACTTAGATGGGGAGGGATGTAGTGATCACAAAGAGGTCAGCCAGGCAGATTGCAGAATCTGGGTTCCCTGATTGGGCCAGACCAACAGCCCCAATTAGGGAGCCCTGGCTGACAGATATAAACAGGAGTGTCAGAGGTTCTATTCCCTGAGAGCTGGCTCTGAGGGAGCTGGATCAGTGTCCAAGACACCATGTGGGAATAAAAGGTGACTTGGATACCGGCCTCTGTGTGGAGTTATTTCAGGCACTGCTGACGTAGGCCGCACGAAGAAGCATGTTCTCTATGGTCAGGATGAGGAGCTTAGTGGCAAATTAAGAAGCAGGATCTCAAAAGGTCACGATGATTTTAAACTAAATAGTGGTGACAAAGGAATTAAATTTGGGTGGACATGGTAAGACAAAGAGGGGAGAAAAGGCCAAAGAGAAATATGGCAAAGTAAGTTGTGAAGAGGAGGCTACAAAAATATGCAGATTGATGAGTTGTCTAAGATGTGACAAACTAAGCATAATGGGGGAAAATGTGAAACAGTCTCTTTCAGAAGGAAGAAGATTTTGGAAAAAAAAACCCATTGGGTCTAAGTGGTGAGGGATTGCAGAGCTCAGTTCGGAGAGAAATCTGTGTGACCTCGTACATGAATCAAAAAAGATTATTATGCTGGTGCAATAAGCAATTAGGAAAGCTAATAGAATGTAACAATTTATCACAAGGGAATTGAATACATAAGTAGTGAGGTGATGTTTCAGTAATACAGGGCACTGGTAAGACCAAATCAGGAATGCTGCAAATAGTATTGGTCACCTTCTTTAAGGAAAGATATCCATGCATCTGCAGAATCTCTGATGAGACTTGCCAGGGGAATAGCTGGAATGAGGGATTGCATTATGAGGAAGGCTAAAGCAGGCTACGTTTGTACCTGCTGGAGGTTAGAAAAGCCAGGAGTCATTTGATTGAAACGGAAGCAATCCTGAGAGGTCAACAAACACATTGTGTTAGACCCCCATCTACCACTCCTTGAGAAAAATAACAGGAAATGACATCATCAACTCAAAGAAACAAATAGAAAGCCGCAATGATAAACAGTGCTTCGTCTGAGGCCCACTGAAGATGTTACCGAGTAGGGTGACGAAACATCTGGAAACAAACCTTCCAGCTCAGCGAGCAAACTACATCCAGACCCTCAACCTGAGCTACAAATCTTCTCAAAACTCATTAAGGTCTTGACAGGCTCAATGTGGGGAGGATGTTTTGTGTGGGTGAAGCGGTCACTGTTTAAAAATCAGAGGTCGCCCACATATTATGGAAAAAAAAACTATCGTTGGCATTCTCTTCCTGAAATGGTGGTGGAAGCAAACTCCTTGAATATTTTAAGGCAGAGATAGATTCTTGTTAAGAAAGGCGGTGAAAACTGATCCAGGTGGGGTGGGAATACAGATTTGAAGTTATAATCAGATCAGTCGTGATTGTATTGAACAGTGGAACAATTCCAAGGGGCTCAGTGACCAATCTTGCTCCTAATTCATATGTTTGCATGAAATATTATACAATAGCTTGTGCTATTTATTACAAAGACTGAACCTTTGAGCGTATTCCCCCCATAGTGGCTAACGGGATGCTCAACCTATGCCATCCTGTTTCCTGATCCATAGCCACGATAGGATTTCCCCTGTTACCACCCAATACCCTACCAACGTCTGTACAAAACCGATGGTCCCCCTCCAATTCTGATGTTACCGTCCAACGCACCTTCGGAATGCTGAAACGGGAATGTGCCCTCCACCACAGCCTGGTCAACTTCTTAATCAGCTCCCTGACACACACACAGTTTCCCTTCCTACAACATCCTTTCATATAAACACTGGAGTTGCAACACATGCCTTTTGATCCTCTTTCTCTCCTCTAGTGTGCAAGGCCATCCAGGTGAAGTGGCAGTTTACTTGTACAGCTTTAACTTTAATATACTGCATTCACTGCTTGCAGTGCAGTATGTTCTCCAATGGAGAGACTAAACGCAGACTAGGTAAAGGTTCCGTTCTGGTTGCCAGCATACTGCTGATTTTCAAATTACCTGCCGTTTTAATTCTGAACTTTGCTCTGTCGCTGACATTTCTATCCTTCACTTCCTCATGTGTTCTAGTCAGGCTCAACATAAACTCCAGGAAATTCACGTTGTCTTTTGACTAGGCAATTTATGGCCTTCCGAACACAACAATTTCAGGCTGTTACTGCAGCCCCTATTGTTGTTTCCTTTGCAGGTTTGGTTTTAAACTCCATTTATTTTCCACACTTGTTTCAGATTTTGTCAGCTGCCGATGAGAGCATTCACACTGTGCCTTTGTGGGAAACATCACAGCTTTGTAAGGCAATAAACGTCTATATGCGAAACACAAACAGACATTGCTGAGAAAGCTCAGCAGGTTTGGCAGCATCTGTGGAGAGCAGTCGGGGTTAATGTTGCGGGTTGAGTGACCCCTCCTCAGAACAATTAAAGGTCTATATCCCCAGCTTGTTCAGATCACAGCGAAGCACATTGCAGTTTTAATAGGAGTGATTTGAACCTCCATTTTACTGACCAAGTCAGCCATTTGGTGCTGTGGAATTCCTGACCATTGCAATTGGAGAAGGCAGGTCTTGTATGTTCTGTGGTAGCTTCATCCTTTTCCCTAAAAAAAACCCCATTACCTAAATGTGATCGTAGTCCTTTTTAAACGAATTACCCGGTTTAAATTGAAATACTTACTTTAAAAAAGAAAATATAGTTGGGATAATGGTTTTGAATGTGAAAGTGAAAGGCTGTCACCGAGACTTGTCATCGGCACTGCCTGTCCTTCCCACTATGTTTCACACCACTGCAGAGAACACTAGTGGGTGTGCAGAAGAAATGCCCTTTAATGTTACCTGACTGTCATTTGTAGGTTTTGCTGCAAGATGAGTTTGATTTGGCAAAACTGCCCAGAGACTGAAAGGAATCTTTTTTTAAAACCAGTTGCAAAAAAAAAGTGCCATTCTTGAAAAAAACATCGTGCTCATCCTGCAGGTTCTGCCTAAATAATCAGGACACCAACATTTTGAGAACGTTAAGGAGTCGAAGAAATAATTGCTGCCTTCAAATAAAATCTGACACCAAGCCATAAAAATTAACCGTGGCTCTGTTTAATCACAGAGAATGGTTATGGAGCAACGGGAGGCCATTTGGCCCCATCATGAATGCACTGGCTGCTTCCCCGGTTCCTCCCCATAATCCTTTCTACTTGCATTTTCAAATAGCCATCTGATTCCTTGGAGAAAGACTTACATGAACCTGTCTCCAAGGCATTGCATTCCATTCCATTCCCTCACCACTTGCTTCATAGAATCATGGAATCCCTATAGTGTGCCAACAGGCCATTTGGCCCCAACATATCCACACCGACCCTACGAAGAATAACTCTTCTAGATGCAATTCCCCCACCCTACTACTCTACATTTCCCCGGGCTAACCTAACCTATGCATCGCTGAACACTGTGTGAGCAATTTAGCACGGCCAATTCACCTAATCTGCAAGTGTTTGGACAGTGGGAGGAAACCGGAGCACCCAAAGGAAACCCACACAGACGCTGGGAGAATGTGCAAACTCCATACAGTCACCCAGGGCTGGAATCGAACCCAGATTCCTGGCGCTATGAGACAGCAGTGGGGGGACGAAAATATACTCCTACCACTTTTGCTTCATTTGAAAACCGTTTCACATCCGTGGTCTCTCAGTTTTGATCTTCTGTAAGTGGGAATGTCTTTTTCCTGATTTACTCAGCAAACACCCCTCATGGTTTTGAGTACTTCAGTCAGAACCTCTCGAAGGAAAGTAGTCCCAACTTCTCTAACCTGCCATTGTACCTGAAACTTCTCATCCCTGGAATCGTTATTGTCAATCTCTCTGTCCTTTCTCTAATGCATTCACATCTTTCTTAAATGGCAATCCAAACAATACACAGTGCTTCAGCTTGGGCTGTATTATATCTGATACTAATTCCACGTCACCTCCTTGCTGTTATATTCTATGCCCCTATTATCATAGAGACATTAAAAAAATGTGCAGGAAGAGGCCATTCGGCCCTTCGAGCCTGCATCACCATTCAATATGATCATAGCTGATCATGTAATCTCAGCATCCCATTCCCACTTTATCTCCATAGCCCTCATTCGCTTTAACCATAAGGGCCACGTCCACATCCCTCTTGAATGTATCAAATGAATTGGCCCCAGCAACTTCCTGTGGGAGAGAATTCCACAGGTTCACAACTCTCTCAGTGAAGAAATTCTTCCTCGTCTCAATCCTGAGACAGCGACCCTGAGTTCTGGACTGCTCCCAACATCAGGAACGTTCCTCCCACATCTAGCCTGTCCAGTCCCACCAGGGTTTTGTCAGTTTCTATGAGATCTCCCTCGCCCCCCCCCCCCCTCCCCAAACATTCTTCTAAACTCCAGCGAGTACAAGCCCAGTCAATCCAGTCTTTTCTCATATGTCAGTCCTGCCATCCTGGGGATTAAGCTGCAAACGCTGTATGCTTTAGTATGTGCTCTCTCTCCTCCAATCCTGACAACTATTAGGAGCTGATGCAGATTTGAAAAACCTATTCATGGGTCGTGGGTGTTGCTGGCTTGGCCTGCTCCTTGAGAAAGTGGTGCTGAGTCCACCTGGTATAGGTAGACACTCAATACCATTAGGGAGATGATTCACAGTTTTTGACTCAGTGACACTAATTTCTGTGAGTTGGTGTTGGGGGCGACGATATTAGTAATATCTCCCTGACTGGAGTTAGCCATTTCAGGCACAAGGAAGGGTTAGAAAGATGGAGCTTATCCTCCTTGGACCAGAGAAGGTTAGGAGGTGATCTTACTGAGGTGTTCAAAATTATGAACAGTCCAGACAGGGTGAAGAAGGATATTCCGTTTCCATTAGTTGGGGGTGTCAGCAACTAGCGGGATGCCATAATTTCAAGATTGTCGGCAAGAGACCTTAGGGATGAGGTGTTGGAGAAACCTCTTTATTCCGAGACTAATGAGGATTTGGAATGCACTGCCTGGGAAAGAGGTAGAGGCGGATTCTGTGGAAGCTTAAAAAAACAACAGGATATATCTTTGTAAGAAATGAGTTCAGAGAGCAAAGGAGCTAGGGCTGGAGAGTAGGACTAACGGCATAGCTCTCTCAGGAGCCAGTACAGAAACGATGGGTTGAATGGCCTACTGTACTGTAAAACTTTGTGACTGTATACATTCACTTGTTCTATTCACAATGTGAATCATTCGTTCGGGCAAATTGATGCTGTTCCAACCAACCCAAGGCTTGTGCTTTCATAGACTGTGGAACATATCAGTCCAAACCTGAACGTGGTCCTGGAATGCAGAGGTGGACTGCTTCAGTCTTTCAGGAAGGAGCAAATAAAACTGAGCACTCTGCAATCATCAGAGAGTACCTACACTTCAGGCCTTGAAATGAAGGGAAGGTTGTTGACAAATAGTTGTAGATATCTGGACACTACCCGGAAGAACTAGGTATGGCTCTTGTGCACTTTGCTCATGATTGAGGAGATACTCTGATGGGTGGGAACATGTTGGATGAGCCTTGTCCTGTGTTTTTCGTGGACAGGACAAGGCCTTATATTGTCAGATGGGCATAAATGATTTAGATGCGAGCATCAGATATATATATAGTTAATAAGTTTGCAGATGACACCCAAATTGGAGGTGTAGTGGACAGCGAAGATGGTTACCTCAGATTACAACAGGATCTGGGCCAATGGGCTGAGAAGTGCCAGATGGAGTTTAATTCAGATAAATGCGAGGTGCTGCATTTTGGGAAAGCGGATCTTAGCAGGACGTATACACTTAATGGTAAGGTCCTAGGGAGTGTTGCTGAACAAAGAGACCTTGGAGTGCAGGTTCATAGCTCCTTGAAAGTGGACTTGCAGGTAGATAGGATAGTGAAGAAGGCGGTTGGTATGCTTTCCTTTATTGGTCAGAGTATTGAGTACAGGAGTTGGGAGGTCATGTTGCAGCTGTACAGGACATTGGTTAGGCCACTTTTGGAATATTGCATGCAGTTCTGGTTTCCTTCCTATCAGAAAGATGTTGTGAAACCTGAAAGGGTTCAGAAAAGATTTACAAGGATGCTGCCAGGGTTGGAGGATTCGAGCTATAGGGAGAGGTTGAACAGGCTGGGGCTGTTTTTCCTGGAGCGTCGGAGACTGAGGGGTGACCGTTATAGAGGTTTATAAAATCATGAGGGGCATTGATAGGATAAATAGACAAAGTCTTTTTCCTAGGGTGGGGGAGTTCAGAACGAGAGGGCATAGGTTTAGGATGAGAGGGGGAAGAAATAAAGGGTTCTGAGGGGCAGCTTTTTCACACAGAGGGTGGTATGTATATGGAATGAGCTGCCAGGGAACTGGTGGAGGCTGGTACAATTGCAACATGTAAAAGGCATCTGGATGGGTATATGAATAGGAAGGGTTTGGAGGGTTATGGGCTGGGTGCTGGCAGGTGGGACTAGATTGGTCAGCATGGATGAGTTGGACCGAAGGGTCTGTTCCTGTGCTGTACATCTCTATGACTATGATTCTATGTAGATGCCAATGTTAGAGCAATTTGACTAGGTGCACTGCTAATCTGCAACTCAGATCTACAGCACTGCAACTCGAATGATGCTAAGGCCAAATGGTCTTTGCTGTATTCTTGGGTTTCCTAATCAAGGGAGTTGATTTGGTGACTGATTTTTGTAATGGTAGCAATCTGAAAGAGAAAGAGCTGAATCATCTTGGGCACTTGTTGCTGAGAATGGGTACAAATGTAACTTCTTTATAGAAGTAAGTTTGGCATCATCCCTCGCACTGTCATGAATGAAGGTGATGTATTATCTGATGAGCATTTGAATATTGATTTCTTTCAATAAGCAAGTATTCAGAAGTCCTGAGACCGTTGTGGGTAGCACTTACTTTTCTCCGTTATTCATAACTCAGTCTCTGGATTTAATGTATACCTGTCCCAAAGTTAGAACATAGAACATAGAAGGATACAGCGCAGTACAGGCCCTTCGGCCCTCGATGTTGCGCCGACCGAATCCTACCTAACCTATACTAGCCCAATAACTTCCAAATGCCTATCCAATGCCCGCTTAAATGACCATAAAGAAGGAGAGTTCACCACTGATACGGGCAGGGCATTCCATGAACTCACAACCCGCTGTGTGAAGAATCTACCCCTAACATCTGTCCTATACCTACCACCCCTTAATTTAAAGCTATGTCCCCTAGTAACACCTGACTCATTAGCGGTAAAAGGTTCTTAGTATCTACCCTATCTAAACCCCTAATCATCTTATACACTTCTATCAGATCTCCCCTAAACCTTCTCTTCTCCAATGAGAACAGCCCCAAGTGCCTCAGCCTTTCCTCATAAGATTTTCCTACCATTCCAGGCAACATCCTGGTAAACCTCCTCTGCACTCGTTCTAAAGCTTCCACATCCTTCCTATAGTATGGCGACCAAAACTGCACACAATACTCCAGATGAGGCCTCACCAGAGTCTTATACAACTGCAACATGACCTCAGGACTCCGGAACTCAATTCCTCTGCCAATAAAGCCCAGGACACCATATGCCTTCCTCACAGCACTATTTACCTGGGTGGCAACTTTCAGAGATCTGTGTACATGGACACCAAGATCCCTCTGCTCATCCACACTACCAAGTAGCCTACCATTAGCCCAGTAATCCATCATCTTGTTATTCCTACCAAAGTGAACGACTTCGCACTTAGCTACATTGAATTCCATTTGCCACATTTCGGCCCAGCTCTGCAACTTATCTATATCCCGCTGTAACCTACCACTTCCTTCCTCACTATCCACAACTCCACCGACTTTTGTGTCATCCGCAAACTTGCTTACCCAGCTTTCAAGTCCTTCCTCTAGATCATTTATAAAGATAACAAAAAGCAATGGTCCCAAAACAGATCCTTGTGGTACACCGCTAGTAACTGCGCTCCAAGATGAACATAATCCATCAACTACTACCCTCTGTCTCCTTCCAGCCAGCCAATTCCTAATCCAAACCTCTAATGTATCCTCAATGCCATACCTCCGAAGTTTTAGCATTAGCCTACCATGGGGAACCTTATCGAACGCCTTACTAAAATCCATATACACAACATCTACTGCTTTACCCTCGTCCACTTCCTTAGTCACCTTCTCAAAGAACTCAATAAGGTTTGTGAGGCACGACCTGCCCTTCACAAAACCATGCTGGCTATCCCTGATCACGTTATTCCTACCCAGATGTTCATAAATCTTATCCCTTACCATTCTCTCTAAGACTTTGCCCACCACTGAAGTCAGACTCACTGGCCTATAGTTACTAGGGCTATCCCTACTCCCTTTCTTGAACAATGGGACCACATTCGCTATCCTCCAGTCCTCTGGTACTATTCCCGTTGACAATGACGACATAAAAATCCAGGCCAATGGCTCTGCTATCTCCTCCCTAGCTTCCCATAGGATCCTGGGGTAAATGCCATCAGGCCCAGGAGACTTATCTATATTCATCCTTTCCAATATTCCCAAAACCTCTTTCCTGCATATTTCCAGGGCATCCATTCTAATTATTTGTGATTCCATATTCACATCAGCAACAGTGTCCTGTTCCTGAGTGAATACTGATGAAAAGTACTGATTTAATGTCTCTCCAATCTCCTCCGCCTCCACACACAACTTCCCACTACTATCCTTGACTGGACCGATACCTACCCTAGTCATCCTTTTATTCTTGACATACCTATAGAAAGCCTTTGGGTTTTCCCTAATCCTACCAGCTAAAGACTTTTCATGTCCCCTTCTCGCTTCTCTTAGCTCCCTCTTTAGCTCCTTCCTGGCTACCTTATAACTCTCAATCGCCCCTACTGAACCTTCACGCCTCATCTTTACATATGCCACCTTCTTCCCTTTCACAAGGGACTCCAATTCCTTACTAAACCACGGCTGCCTCACAAGGCCCTTTACACCATGCCTGACTGGTACATACCTATCGAGGACACGCAGTAGCTGCTCCTTGAACAATCCCCACATCTCATTAGTGTTCTTCTCTTGAAGCCTGTTTTTCCAATCCACATATCCTAAGTCATGCCTCACTGCATCATAATTTCCCTGCCCCCAGCTATAGCTCTTGCCCTGCGGCGCACGATTATCCCTCTCCATCACTAAAGTAAAAGTCACCGAGTTGTGGTCACTGTCCCCGAAGTGCTCACCTACCTCCAAGTCTAACACCTGGCCTGGTTCATTACCTAGAACCAAATCCAATATAGCCTCCCCTCTTGTTGGCCTGTCGACATATTGTGTCAGGAAACCCTCCTGCACACATTGTACAAACACCGACCCATCTAATGAACTCGAGCTATAGCTCTCCCAGTCAATATCTGGGAAGTTTAAGTCCCCCATAACAACCACCCTGCTACCTTCACTCTTTTCCTGAATCATCCTCGCAATATTATCCTCTACTTCTCTAGGACTATTAAGAGGCCTGTAGAAAACACCTAACAGGGTGACCTCACCTTTCCTATTTCTAACCTCAGCCCAAACTACCTCAGATGGCAAGTCCTCTTCCATCGTCCATTCCACTGCTGTGATACTATCTTTGACAAGTAATGCCACGCCTCCCCCTTTTTTACCCCCATGTCTGATCCTACTAAAACATTTGAACCCTGGAACGTGCAACAGCCATTCTTGTCCCTGTTCTACCCACGTCTCTGTAATGGCCACAACATCGAAGTCCCAGGTACCAACCCACGCTGCAAGTTCACCTACCTTATTCCTTATACTTCTGGCATTGAAGTATACACACTTCAATCCACCCTTCTGGTTACAGGCACCCTCCTTAGAGATCGCTGCATTATTCCTAACCTCCCTACACTCAAGGTCCTGTACCCTAAAGCTACAGTCCTGGTTCCCATGCCCCCGTGGAGTTAGTTTAAACCCTCCCAAAGAGCACTAGCAAACCTCCCCCCAAGGATACTGGTGCCCCTCAGGTTCAGGTGTAGCCCATCCTTTTTATAGAGGTCCCACCTTCCCCAGAAAGGACCCCAGTTGTCCAGAAACCGGAATCCCTCCCTCCTGCACCACCCCTGTAGCCACGCATTTAACTGCTCTCTCTCCCTATTCCTCGACTCTCTATCACGTGGCACGGGTAACAAACCAGAGACTACAACTCTGTTTGTTCTAACTCTGAGCTTCCAACCTAGCTCCCTGAAAGCCTGTCTGACATCCTCACCCTTCTTCCTACCTATATCGTTGGTGCCAACGTGGACCACGATCTGGGGCTGCTCCCCCTCCCCCTTAAGGACCCGGAAAACACGATCAGCGACATCACGTACCCTTGCACCTGGGAGGCAACATACCAAACGTGAGTCCCTGTCGCCCCCACAAAACCGTCTGTCTGTACCCCTCACTATCGAGTCCCCAAGAACTATTGCTCTACCTTTCTCCACCCTACCCTTCTGAGCAACGGGGCCAGGCTCCGTGCCAGAGGCCTGAACCTCGTTGCTTGCCCCTGGTAAGTCATCCCCCCCACAAGTATCCAAAACGGTATACTTGTTCTTGAGGGGAATGACCGCAGGGGGTCCCTGCACTGGCTTCCTCCTCCCACTCCCCCTCACTGTCACCCATCTATCTTGAACTTCGGAGTAACTACTTGCCTAAAGCTCCGATCTATGACCTCCTCTGCCTCCCGAATGATCCGCAGTTCATCCAACTCCAGCTCCAGTTCCCTAACACGGGTTTGGAGGAGCTGGAGATGGGTGCACTTCTTGCAAGTGTACTCAGCAGGGACGCTAATGGCTTCCCTCACCTCATACATGTTGCAAGAGGAACATTGCCCTCTCTGCACTGCCATCCCTCTAAAAGTAAGCTTTCCTTAAAAAAAACAACAACAGAACCAACTAAATCTAAAGAAACAAACAAGGAAAATGCAGCACTTACCCGCTAGTCACAATTGGTCTTATTATTAGGTTAGAGGAGGTGGAAGGGTGGGAGGCACTACTCGTGTAGTGCCTCGGGTGACTCGCCTACGCGTTTAAATAAGGGGAGAGAAAAAAAAACCTTACCCAAGTAACCTAGCGCGCCTTCCGGGTCTGCTACCGCTTTTTTTGAAAGAAAACTTTAAATTTTTAACTATTAAATAAACAACCAAACTTACCCACCAGCCGTCGCGAAGTCTTCCGAGAGAGTTCAAAATGTTTTTTTAATTTTTTTTTTACCTTAGCCAATGTTGTTAAAAAAAAGTCACCATTTCCAAAAGAAGGTTACCTGCTCATTTACCTGTATTATAATTTGTTGAATTATGATGAAAGGCGTGTGATTTACATGTATTAGAATATGGATTTTAAATTAGTGGCATATGAGTGTTAGTTTATTTTTGTCAATGGTTTTAAGAATTAACTAGGGTCAGACTTTCTACTATGACTTAAAAACAATGTGTGTTAGAGGAAATTTGTCTGCAAGGCTTCCAGGAGTGTAATGGAAGCTTTTTTTTAAATATTCTGGGCACTTACAACAGGAGAAATAAAACATTAAGACTTCAGCTGTAGTAGAATCTAGGTTGAACAAGTTATTTTGTATTTAGTTTTTAAAAAAAAATTGGTTTAATCTGAAGGAGACCTGAGTCTGGTCAGAAGCAATCAAAGCCTCTACTTGAAAAGAAGGATTTTCAGAGTTTTTAAGGAAATAAGTCCCCTTCGCGAAATAGTGTATTGTGTGGAAACTCCCAGTCCAGGTGTGTTCAGTTCAAAATCTACATTGGTTATTCAAAGCTGAGATCCCATTAATGTGATTGTTCAAGAAAAAGGCTTCGTAGCTCACAAGGCAGAGACTGAGAAGAAGCAGTGAAGTCAAATTTTAAAATTTAAAGGGAAGGGAAATTGCTTTGACTTTTGAGTATCTGCAAAATTATGATATTGGGGAAAATAGTTTGTGCTTTCATTTGTCATGTGTTTTGAAATCTTTTCATCCTGTGTTATATTTAGGTCAGTATTTTAATTTGAGTCCTTTTGTGTAATAAACTTCTATTTTATAGAGATAAACCAGTCCTGTCGTCTCATATTTGCATACGTTTCAGTGAAAGACTGCCACATTAACTTAGCAAATAAAAAAAAAGCCCTCTATCAAGTTAGATTTCATTCCAGATTCTTACATATCCAGTAGTAACATCAGCTGGGATCATAACAGGGTAACAGGTCGCCTTATTTATGGAAGGAAATATGTGCCTCAGTTTGAAAATCGATAAGTATTTAATTTCTTGGGCCTTGGGAAATTAGGAGGTTGTCTGATGAAGAGTAATTGAACTGAAATGTGTTGTTTTAAGGAGCTTGGAAAGGTGAATGCTGGCAGGATGTTGCCCCCACCCCCCGGATTGGTCACAATCTCAGAACAAGGGGCAGACAATCCAAGATCTCAATGAGGAACAATTTCATCACTCAAACCTTTGGAATCCTTGTGCAACCTGTTATTGAGTATTTCAGAACTGACGAGATAGATATGTGGATACTGACAGAATTAAAGGTATGGGATATAGTGAGAGAAGATAGAAAATCCACTGTGAACTCGGAGAGCAATTGAGAAGATTTCATGCTTCGTCCACTCTCTCTTAGACGTAACCCTTCTTCAGATCCAGTTAGTTGTGCCCATAGTGTCTCTGTGCTCTCTCCCTGACATAGATACAGATGGATCTTAGTACACTTTTGCAGCAGTTATTGCTTTATTTAGTCCAGCGTTTATCTCCGAGGAGAAGCTCCTCTTCTATTTGACTGGTAACCTCCAAAACAATTTTCAGGGGAAGCAAAAAAAAAATGCTGTTCACAATCGAATCTGTTTGTATTTTGAAAGCTCTCCATCTGTCTTCAGGCACCAGCCTGTCTGACACAAACCTTTGTTCTTTCTTCCCTCACCTTTTATTTCTAAAACTGGGAGTAATGATTTGACTCTGTAATAAAGCAACATGCCTGGCAGTTACGTGTAGCATGTGGAGTGTAACATAAGCCAGTCCAGCTACATGTGCTGCTGGAGTCAGTTCCATTAGATGACTCTCACCAGCTCATTCTATGTCCAAAAGCAGGGAAATGGTGATACAGAAACAGGGACCAGGTCATGGATTGATTTAAGATTTCTTAAACCTTAAGAAAACCCACTTCAATAAGCTTGGCGTAAAATTCTGGAAGTGAACAGAAATTTTGACAAAATCAAAACAGAGAAAAATGGTAGTTACCATTTTGTGTTGTTAGAACAACCATGACAATTTCACAGTGCTACCATTTTTGGGTAAGGGGTTATCAGAGTAGACAACCCAAGACTAGTAACAGCAGTGCACTGTGAAATTGTCAGGATTGTTCTAACAACACAGTTAGTTCAGTACTGTGCTTCAGGGGATGAAATCTGCCCACTTTACCTGGTCTGACCTACATGTGAAAGATGACATTGTAGTTGATTCCTAACTGCCCTCTGAAATGGCCCCTCTGCTGGGGATGCAATAAAACAGTAAAAGAAAATGGAAGTGGCATCCCCACAGCAATTTCCACTTGGATTGCACCTGCCACGTATAAAATAAAAGCTGACATGACAGGGGAAATGTGGGGCAAATTGAACGATAGGTCGAGAAGCTAACTATTCAGAGAATTTGCAGGGAGGGACTCTTCCACCAACACCACCTCCCTGCTCGGTGTAGCAGTGTCTGCAGGATTTTGAGGTTTTCGATCATGATTGTTTCATTCAACCCCTCCTCTCCTTCCCACCCACCCAACTGAATTCGGCCCTGCCACTTGGGATTGTGACCTGGATTTTGTAGTGGTCTCAGTGGCAGAACTGTTAGCATTCACCCTCCTTATGCCTCTGAGACAGAGTGCAGCATCTGGAATTTACAGTTCTGAGAGTCTCGTGGACATCCAGTGGTTATTGCAGGTGATTCTGCACTTCCTCAGGGGTGCACTGTTGAGGTGTCTCTAGATTGCAACTGGTAGTTGTGAATTGAATTAACAAGAAGCTCCACTCCAAAGCAATACTGAACTATTTATAGTTTGTTGATTTGTTGTTGAGTTTGGTTGATTGGTGTGCAAACTTTGTGGTTAAGGTTTGTGCGAAGATTTGTAGCTCAGGTGCTCGTTGTTGTGGTTCTGTTCGCCGAGCTGGAAGTTTTTGTTGCAAACGTTTCGTCCCCTGGCTAGGCGACATCATCAGTGCTCTGGAGCCTCCTGCGAAGCGCTTCTTTGATGTTTCTTCCGGTATTTATAGTGGTCTGTCCTTGCCGCTTCCGGGTGTCAGTTTCAGCTGTCCGCTGTAGTGGTTGGTGTATTGGGTCTAGGTCGATGTGTCTGTTAATGGAGTTTGTGGATGAATGCCATGCCTCTAGGAATTCCCTGGCTGTTCTCTGTCTGGCTTGCCCTATGATAGTAGTGTTTTCCCAGTCGAATTCATGTTGCTTGTTGTCTGCGTGTGTGGCTTCTAGGGATAGCTGGTCGTGTCGTTTCGTGGCTAGTTGATGTTCATGTATGCGGATTGTTAGCTGTCTTCCTGTTTGTCCTATATAGTGTTTTGTGTAGTCCTTGCATGGTATTTTGTAAACTACATTAGTTTTGCTCATGTTGGGTATCAGGTCCTTTGTTCTAGTGGGTTGTTGTCTGAGCGTGGCTGTTGGTTTGTGTGCCGTTATGAGTCCTAAGGGTTGCAGTAGTCTGGCTGTCAGTTCTGAAACGCTCCTGATGTATGGTAGTGTGGATAGTCCTTTTGGTTGTGGCATGTCCTCGTTCCATGGTCTGTCTCTTAGGCATCTGTTGATAAAGTTGCGCGGGTATCCGTTTTTGGCATCAACCCGACGATGTGGAAAATTGCTGAGGTATGTCCTGTACACTGAAAAAGGACCAATCCTATCCAGCCAGTTACCACCTCATAAGTCTACTCTCAGTCATCAGTAAAGTGATGGAAGTTGTTATTGAGAGTGCTATTAAGCAGCACCTGCTCAGCAACGCCCAGTTTGGGTTCCCCCAGGGCCACTCAGCTCCTGAGATGATTACGGTCTTGGTTTAAACGTGGACAAAAGAGCTGAAGTTCAGAGGGGAGGTGAGAGTGACAGTTCTTGACATCAAGGCTGCATTCAATCAAGTGCGGCATCAAGGAGCCCTTGCAAAACTGGTATCATTGGGTAAATTCCCCGCTGGTTGGAGTCATATCTGGAACACAGGAAGATGGTTGTGCTTGTTAGAGGTCAGTCATCTCAACTCTGCAGAGGTTCATCAGCGTAGATAGTTTTCAATCCCAACCTATTTAGAAATGCTACGACACACTTCTAAAGGAGGACTGAAGCCAGGTCTCCTGGTTCAGAGGTAGCGAGCTCTACCGCTGCAGCACAAGAGCCATAGTTAGTCTCTCAAGACAGTGCCCTAGGCCCAGCCATCTTCAACTGCTTCTTCATCAATGACCTTTCCTCCATCATAAGGTGAAAAGTGGGGATGCTCACTGATGATTACACAGTGTTCAGCACTATTCGTGATTCCTCAGATACTGAAGCAAGTCCACATTCAAATGCTTCAAGCCCAGGTTTGGGCTGTCAAATACATTTGACATTCACACTCTATAAGTGACATTAGCTTCTGACATGTGCCAGGCAATGATTACGTCCAATAAAAGAGACTCTAGCCATCGCATTCCATGGTGTTACTGTCCCCCTACTGAGATCCTGGAGGTACCATTCACCAGAAGCCAAGCTGCTAAGCCACATAAACACATTGGCTACACGAGTGTGTCAGAGGCTAGGAGTATTGCAGTGTGTAATTCACCTACTGAGACCACATTGTCTTCAAGGCAAATTGAATGTGGTAGCATTGGCACCATCTGCTACCCTTGACTGCCTAGAAATTGGAGGTGCAGAAGGTGCTGTCACAGGAGCCTTGGTGAATTAGTGCAGGGATTTGATACAATTGAGTGTCTTGCTCGGCCACTTCAAGGAGCAGTTAATAACCAGCCATGTTGCCCTGGTTCAATTCAATTGTCGATCAGACCAAGTAAGGATAGCTGGTTTCCTCCCTTCCTGTTTATGGATAGGGATAAATGTGCTGGACATGTAGAATGTAGTAAATCATCAGCTATTGAGTATCAGGTGATTTCACATAGAAGGCATGGGTGAATCTAACTAGGACCGCATTCATCACTTGGCAAATATGATAAAACCATTACAAGGACAGGACTAACATCTCATGACACAGTGCAACATACGAATACCATTTGCTGTCGATGCAATTTACTTAAAATTACAACTTACTTTTTTTTTAAAAAAAAGGCGCTATGTAAAACTAATGAAACATCCAAAGCACTCTGCAGGAACATCATCAAACAATTATAACACCAAGCCACAAAAGGAGCTGTCCGATCAGGTGAATAACCAAAAATCAGTTAGAGGTTTGACAGGTAGAGACGCTGAGATATTTACAGAAGGAATTCCAGTGCATACAGCCCAGAAGGTAGCCACTGATAGAAGAGAGACTGAAGTTGGAAATGCTCAACAGATCACAGTTAAAGGGACACCGAAACCTTGGAGGTTTGTGGGGCAGGCGGAGGTTACAGAGAAAGGGTGGGATACAATGATGGAGGCATTTAAAAATAAGGAAATGAATTTTAACATTTAAGGTGTTATTTGACTGGCAGCCAGTGCGGGTCAGCGAGCACAGTGATGATGGATCTGAATCAACGGCAGATTGTGTAAATATTAATTGCTGGGTGACCAATATTTTTCTCCGTAATCAGGCTGCAAATTGCACGAATCTTTATTCACTTTGCCCATAGAGTGACTTATTTGTTTGTTCTGCCAACTGATAGGAGTTTGTGATCCTGCTTGTGAATTTCTCACTAGGTCATTGGGTTATTAATCCCTTGGAATTTCAATGTGCTTTCTGTCAGGCACTGTTGAGGTGGTTGTGACTTGGAGGCCGCACAATGCCAATCCTGGGGTCAAAGCCTGTCAACATCATCAAAGACCCATCCCACCCTCGCAACGCTCTCCTACAACCTCTTTTGTCAGGTAGAAGGTCTAGAAGTTTGAACACCTGCATCAACAGATTCAAGAACAGCTTCTTCCCTGCCGTTATTGGATTGCTGACCGGACTCTGTAACTTCAAATAAAGTTGATGTTGTTAATGCTGATCTTGTCTTGCTCACGTCCTGTGCGGTGTCACCCGTGTGCCTTACTCTGTCAAAGTGTTTTCACCCTAGGATCTGTATGTCCTTGCTTTTTATGATCTGCCTGTACTGCTCGCAAACTAAGCTTTTCACTCTACTTAGGTGCACATGACATTTAATCAAATCAAACCAATTTAGATCTGACCTGCAGAACTAGCGAACATACAGAAGGTGTTCTCTTTTACCTTGTAACTCAGAGCCATTGTCCATAATCAAGTGCATCAAGGGGCTGAAAAATAGAAGTGATGGAGTTCAACCTGGATAAAAGCGAGGTATTGCATTTTAGTACAACAAACAACAGGAGGGTTTACACAATTAATGGTAGGACCTTGGGTAGTGTTGCAGAACAGAGGGATTTAGGGGTGCAGGTATATAATTCTTCTGAAGTTTGCGTGACAGGGTGGTAGACAGGGTGGTTTAAAAGGTGTTTAGCAGCTTGCCTTCATTGCTCAGTCCTATGACTTTCAGAGTTGGGAAGTCATGTTGAGGTTGTATAAGACATTGGTGAGGCCTCTTCTGGAACACTCTGTGCGGTTCTGGTCACACAGTTACAGGAAGTGTATTATCAAGCAGGAGAGGGTTCAGAAGAGATCTACCAGGATGTTGCTGGTAATGGAAGGTCTGAGTTATAGAGAAAGGCTGGATAAGCTGAGATCTTTTCACTAGGAGGTTGAGAGGCGATCTGATAGAAGTTTTTAAATAATGAGGGATATAGATAGAGTTAATGGTAGTTGTCTTTTTCCTTAGGTAGCGGGATTTCAAGACCACAGGGCATGTTTTAAAGGTGAGAGAAGAGATTTTTTTACACAGTGGTTCGCCTTTGGAATGAACTTGCTGAGAAAGCGGAGGATGTAGGTGCAATTACAACATTCAGAAGACATTTTGGATAGATGTGTGAACAGGAAATGATTGGAAGGATGTGGGCCAGGAGCAGACAGGTGGGTTGAGTTGAGTTTGGGATTATGTTCAGCATGGACTGGTTGGACCGAAGGGTCTGTTTCCATGCTGTATGACTAGGTGCAGACTTGGGCACGTAGAGTGCTGTTTCTGGTTTTCTTGCAAATAGAAAAAAAACCATGGGATAATATAGGTACAAATGAATCCGTGATTATTCTGTTTTAATAGTGCATTTAGCTGGAATTGTTCACCAACCAGTGGGCAATTAGTAAACAATTTAATACTACATTTCTCTTTTTAATGCTTCAACTTCAAATGGATTAGCAACCCTGCTGTTGTTATTTGAAGAAGGACTTATCATTGCGTTTTTACTTCCCTCAGGGCTGGCTTAGTTGTTAGCACTGCTGCCTCACAGTGCCAGGGTCCCAGGTTCGATTCCAGCCTCTGGCGACTGTCTGTGTGGAGTTTGCACATTCTCCCCGTGTCTGTGTGGGTTTCCTCCAGGTGCCCTGGGTCAAATGGCTTCCTCCTACACATTAGGGATTTTATGACTCTTGCCTTTTGACTGTCTGACAAGTGCAATGTATTTCTCATCCTCTGCTACGTGGCCAAGTAATGTGTTGGGGATGGCAGCAAGTATTATCTTGTATTTATTTTTGTTTTTTCACTAATTGGAACCAATGTTGGAGTGACAAAGCTACCCACCCCCCCGCCCCCCCACCTCCTCCATTTCATTATGAATTGAATTGGAGATGGATGAGGTGGAAGGCATGATGTTTATTAAATGGAAAAAGCTTACAAACCCATGAGCAAATTGTGTGGACTGGATCTAAATGTTTTGTTTCTATGGAGATACGAGAGAGGCTGAAGCTTAGTCAATTCCTCATTTTTGTTGTGTTTCCCTGAACAAGCGTCGATTCCTACATACAAATGATTCCCCAAGTGCTTGCGCAATCTTTGTAATATTGCTGTTGTAGTTGTCTTTGCAGGTCTAGTCCATTACATTACTGTATACTGGCATTCAACAGTGGAGGATCAAGGTCCACCATAGACTTGGCCGATGGACAGTCACCAACTTTCCACTGCTTCTGGCTCCCTTAGCCGAGATTTTGGCTAGAAATAGCAAATGATTTATCTTTCAAAGCCAAGCCACAAGGCTGTTATCACTTTGTAATCTGTGGGAGCTTTCTGTGTGCAAATTGATAGCCCTGACTTTTTGCACGAGATCATTAACTGCACTTAGTTTGTAAAACTCTCCATTTAAGGATGATTCATGCGTAAATGCCTCGTGTTATTCCAGGGAACGCATTTAGCAAAGGTGAAAACAATTTGTAGTTTCATCTAAACATGCTATCTGATGCTTATTACCCAATGTGAAAATTAAAATGGCGGTTTTCTTGAAACCAAAACAGAGCTAAATTAGTTTTCCTTCCTCAGCAAACTTGTCATTATTGAGTGTTTTAATTACTAGAAAACGCTGCCTGTGTGCATTTTCAAAGGCTCTGCTTACCAGCTACAAACAGCTGTGCATTTTAAATCAACTTATTTAAATGGGAAACCAGGTAGAAGGAAGGTAAAGAGTTTTAATTCACATTACACAGCTGAAGAAGCATGCTGGGGAGGTTACTGGACCTCTTCAAATGCATGTTACTCTAACAAACATGGGCAGGTGTATTCCAACTGAAGTGTGACTGGTGTTAAATCTTGTCCTCATTAATATCGCACTGTCACTGTAATTGCACTCACTGGTTTATGAAGCTTATCCGAAGTGTGAATTCAGCCAGCGTTCTGTGGCCAGCTGTAATTTACTGCTCAGATTTGCGATGAGAGGTTATCTTAAAGCTTCCTTGTGGGAATTATTGACTGCACGTCTCAAGGAGTGCTTTCGGATTTATACTTTGTCTTGTGCCATCAGAGATAAGCCACTTGTAACATGAGCAACTATTGGGATTTTGATTGTCAATGTTGGTTGTCTTTCCCTCCTTCACCATAGTTGCTCCTGAAAGTGATGGATTCAGAAACATGTATTTTTTTTCTGTCTGTTTTTCTGGTTTTCTATCAGTCAGGTTGTAGGAACTTGCTGAATGAGATTTGCTGTTAACTTGAAACAAGCTCACATTTGCCTCCTGGTGTGTTTTTTCTCTCTCCCTCTGTATGGCAGTATCTTGTACAAAAGTTTAGTTCCTGGTCAGTGGAAAACCTTTTGCTGTTTATCCAAGTGGTCACACTTTGAGGTTTAGCAGACATGTTGACTGTAAACGCATCATAGTTGGAGCTTATGTACTTCAGATCAGCAGCCTTATCTTCAGGCAGGCAGCAAGCCTGAAAGAAGCCATTTTCACCACCTGATGAGCAATATATAGATAAATCCAAAAGTGGTTGGTGATATGTTAAGTTGCAAGTTGGCTCCTGGATATGCTATCGGCATATCATAGAACACTCCCATCCTAAAATTCAGATGTCTTTGTAGGTTAAACATGGAGTCCTTGTTCATTGTGCCTGGTACATTAGTCCAAATGTTCATCAATCCTATAACTTTCCCCTTGTGGAGAGGAGCATAACTAGAGGCTATCAATAGAATATAATTACCAATAAATCCGTTAGGGAATTCAAGTAAACCTTCAGTAGGAGAGTGGTGAGAACGAGGGCGGCACGGTGGCACAGTGGTTAGCACCGCTGCCTCACAGCGCCTGAGACCCGGGTTCAATTCCCACCTCAGGCGACTGTGTGGAGTTTGTACCTTCTCCCCGTGTCTGCGTGGGTTTCCTCCGGGTGCTCCGGTTTCCTCCCACAGTCCAAAGATGTGCGGGTCAGGTGAATTGGCCATGCTAAATTGCCCATGGTGTTAGGTAAGGGGTAAATGTAGGGGTATGGGTGGGTTGCGCTTCGGCGGGTCAGTGTTGGGCTGAAGGGCCTGTTTCCACACTGTAAGTAATCTAATCTAATCTAAGTAAAAAAAAACGTGGAACTGGTTACCATAGGGAGTAGCTGAAGAGAAGAATATAGGTATGTTTAAAGGGAAGAGGACAGAAGGTAACAATGGTATATTTAGATGAGAAAATATGGAAGCAGACTCAAATGGAACATTAACACCAGCATAGATTGACTGGGCCAAATGGCCGCCTTCACCAGAGAGTAGGGATATATGGAATGTTCTGCCCCAGAAAGCAATGGAGGCTAAGTCTCTGAATACTTTCAAGAAAGAGATGGATAGAGCTCTTAGAGATAGTGGAGTCATGGGCAAGACCAGGATACTGATTGTGGATGATCAGCTATGACCACAATGATGGCTCGAAGGTGGTGCTGGCTCGAAGGGCCGAATGGCCTACTCCCACACCTATTGTCTATATATCCCATATTTTCTTTTGCAATGATAGCCCCTAGAGAGCGCTTTGGGGTTGAAGTGTATTTCTGCAGTTTCTGTGACACTATTTCTTGGATTGCTCACCCTTCTGGCCCTCTCTTGGACTTGGCACTGCTGATGCTGTACCATTAAATGCACATTGTACCTGTCTGTCCATGCTAATGTCCCCATGCCACCAATGTGAGATGGAGACAGTAGATCCTACAATCCTTATATCAAACAATGAGCCTGACATGCCTCCTACTTAGTGTCTCTGGATCTATTCAGTTTAATCCACTGGCAATTGTAGAAACTAAGAGTATGCAACATTGTGTTTAAATGCCACTTCCCTGACAATTTAAATAACTAATTAAAACCTGTCCCTGTTCTTTCTAGGAGAGTGCTATCAGTAAGTGTGCCACTTTATATTTTATTTCAGTCTCCTGATCATTGGTATTGATGAAAAGCAGCGGAGGTCTAAATGTTGATCCTTTTGCATTCTGCCCAGCATCCCCCTCGATCTTTCTTACTTTCCTCTGATTAGCTATTGTCCTTTATTTCAACTATAGCTGAGAGCCACTGGCCAGAGCTTGAAGAGATTGGGAGGAGAAGGAAATTGGTGGGATGTTTATTGGACAGAATCTCACGTTTGTCTTAATGCTACATCAAGAAATTTTAATCTCTTAACAATTCATCATATTCCAAAATCTCTGAGTTCTTTACCACCAATCCAGACTTTATCAGGGCATTTACATCGACAAATGTGCTCAGACAGTAAATGAATGGTCAGTTAATGATGATAAAGGAATATTGCCCAAATATTTTGAGAGCTTGGTGTTTCACATCTGATGATACCGTAAAGAGTTTAGTCCGAATTAGTCCAAATTTTCATTAATCTTATATCTTTCCCCATGTTTCCCCTTGTGGAGAGGAGCATAACTAAAGCTATTAATAGGATGTAGCTACCAATAAATCCATTAGGGAATTCAGTCAGACCTCCTTCAGTAGTAGAGTGGTAAGAATGTGGAACTGGTTACCCCTAGGGGTGGCTGAAGAAAAGAATGTAGGTATATTTAACGGGGAGTAAGCCACAGACAGTGACATTTTTGTCTAATATTGCAAAAGTTGTACATTCAACAGTATAACACTCCCTCATTAATAAGTTCTGACTGTCAACTTAGATGATAAGCTTAAGGTGGGATTTCAAACACATAAATTTGTGAATCAGTTTGCTCGTTGAGCTGGTAGGTTTGTTCTTAGACATTTCATCACCATGCTAGGTAACATCATCAGTGAGCCTCCGGTGAAGGGCTGGTGTTCTGTCCCATTTTCTAATTGTCTGTCTCGGTCTGTTAAGGTGGGTGATATTATTTCTGGTTCTTTTTCTGAGGTTGGTAAATGGGGTCCAAATCGATGTGTTCATTGATGGAGTTCCAGTTTAAATGCCAAGCAGGTAGGAACTCCTATATATGTCATTGTTTAGCCTGTCCTAGGATGGATGTGTTGTCCTAAAGTTGTGTCCTTCTCCACCTGTGTGTAAGATTGCAAGTGATAGTTGGCCATGTCTTTTGGTGGCTAATTGGTGCTCATGTATCCTGGTGGCTAGTTTCCTGCCTGTCAGTCCAATGCGGTGTTTCTTACAGGCCTTGCAGGGTATTTTGCATATGACATTCATTTTGTTGGCTGTTGATACAGGGTCCTTTTAGGTTCATCAGTAGTTGTTTCAGTGCATTGATAGGTTTCTGGGCTACCATGATGCCAAGGCGCCAGAGTAGTCTGGTCATCATCTTAGATATCTTTGACATACGGTAGTCTTTGGGTGTGTTGTATCTTCTTGTTTGGGTCTGTTGTTTAAGAATATGTGGATTGTGCTTAAGCAAAAAATCCAAACAAGAAGGCACAACATGCCCAGAGATTCTAGCCACACTATATACATCAAAGACATCTCAGAGATGGTGACCAGATTACTCTAACCCCATGGCATCATGGAAGCCCAGAAACCTACCAACACACTGAAACAGCTACTGATGAACCTAAAGGACTCTGTACCAACAACCAGCAAACTGAATGTCATACGCAAAATGCCATGCATGGACTGTAACACTACATTTGACCGGCAGGGAGGCAACTAGCCACCAGGATACATGAGCACCAATTAGCTGCCAAAAGACATGATCAACGCTCAGTAGTATCCTTACATACAGAAGAAGAAGGACGCCACTTTGACTGCGACAACACTTTCATCCTGGGACAACCATTCTTGCTGAATTCAGCACCACGGTCAGCAACCACAGTTACACTGTCAGTATTGGCTGTTTCCAAAACCTGGCATGAATCTCCACTCCTCCAAAATGTTAGGAGATAGTAAGGACTGTAGATGCTGGAAGTCAGAGTTGATAGATGTGGAGCTGGAATAGCACAACAGGTCAGGCAGCATCCGGGAAGCTGGAGAGTCAGTGTCAGGACTGCAGACGGGGAGGGATCCGAGATTGTGGGCGGCACGGTGGCACAGTGGTTAGCACTGCTGCCTCACAGCGCCTGTAGACCCGGGTTCAATTCCCGACTCAGGCGACTGACTGTGTGGAGTTTGCACGTTCTCCCCGTGTCTGCGTGGGTTTACTCCGGGTGCTCCGGTTTCCTCCCACAGTCCAAAGATGTGCGGGTCAGGTGAATTGGCCAAGCTAAATTGCCCGTAGTGTTAGGTAAGGGATAAATGTAAAGGTATGGGTGGGTTGCGCTTCGGCGGGTCGGTGTGGACTTGTTGGGCCGAAGGGCCTGTTTCCACACTGTAAGTCTAATCTAATCTAATGTATATACAGGGAGGGGGTGAGCTGGGGGGACGGTAGGTGGGATGGTTATAGGTGGATGTAGGTAAGGGGTTTTAGTCTTTGGTCAGTGGGAAGGGTGGACAGGATAGGTGACTAGGAAGATGGACAGGTGAGGTCCGGTCAGGGAGGTGAGGAGAGTGGTGAGGTTGAACGTGGGATAAGGCTGGGGCAAGGGAGACTTTGAAGCTGAGGAAGGTCGATGTTGAGGCCATTGGGCCAAAGCTTCCCAGGCCAGGAACTGGAGTATCTGCACTCTGCACGCATTAACCAACCTAACCTTCTGGTGGCCATCTTCTTGAATTCACTCTCCTACTCCCCTGGCAACATGTCCATCCTTGGCCTCCTCCACAGTCAGAGTGAGGCCAAATGGAAACTGAATGTACAACATCTGATACTTTACCTCTACTTCTGGGCTCCCTCCAACCCCCAGTCTTGGCGAAGGGTTTTGGCCCAAATCATTAACTTTCCTGCTCCTCGGATGCTGTCTGACCTGCTGTGCTTTTCCATCACCATCGAAATGTTACTTGTGTATGAGTTTACCCTCCCACAGCTGATCGAACATTTGGTGTCAAAATCTCGAGTTTTTACATGACTCTGAACAGTAGTGTGTTGTTATATAATGTACATACTGTTAACTTTGCTAGCTGCTCAGATAGGTTGAAATGGAAGCCAAGTTTTGCAGATACTGGGGATGTGAAAGATCAAGCAGAAAGTGCTGGTGAAATTCCGCAGGTCTAACAGCAAATATCAAGAGTGAAAACAGTTCATGTTTTGGGTCCAGTATGATTCTTCAGCCCTGCTGAGTTTCACCAGCAGTTTCTGTTTGAATAGTGGTAATGTGAGAAGGAGTTAATGTTCTGGAATTACGCTTAATTCATTGTTGGAATCATTAAAAAAAGCCAATATCCCTTGAAAAGGAATTGAAAGGGACAGATTCCTCATGTACCTTCACAATTAAGTGTGGCCTTCCAATAGACTTGCCCATCCTTGTTTATTTATATTGGTGCTGTCTTTATTGCAGGCCTATCTTGAAATGTAAATCCAAAGTTTATCACTTGGCTACAAGAGTGGGGATGAAAGGATCCTGCTCAGGATGGTAGCTGGTGACAAGTGGTGTTCCGCAAGGCTCAGTGTTGGGACCACAACTTTTTGCTTTATATATTAATGGTCTAAATGAAGGAACTGAGGGCTAGAATTGGCTGGGAAAGGATTCTGGCAGGAAAGACGATGGAACAGCAATGGTGGGAGTTTCTGGGAGTAATTCAGGAGACACAGCAGAGACTCATCCCGAGGAAGGAAAAAACATGGTACAGGGAGGATGAGGCAACCGTGGCTGACTGGGAAAGTCAGAAATAGCATAAAAGCGAAAGAGAAAGCGTATAATGTGATCAGGATAGTGGGAAATCAGAAAATTGGGAAGCTTGCAAAGACCAACAGAGGGCAACAAAAAAAAAAGAAATTTGGATGGAGGAGATTATGTATGAGGGTAAGCTAGCCAGTAATACAAAGGAAGACTGTAAGAGTTTCTTTAGATATATACAGGGCAAAAGAGAGGCAAAAATGGACATTGAGCCATTGGAAAATGATACTGGTTGGATAATAGTGGGGAACAAAGGAATGGCTGAGGGACTGAACGATTACTTTGAGTCAGTCTTCATGGTGGAATATACACAAGTAATAAACCAATAATTCAAGAGAGTCAGGGGCAGAGCTGAATATAGTGGCCCTCACCAAGGAGAAGGTGCTAGAAAAAAATGAATGGCCTGAAGTGGATAAATCACCTGGACCAGATGGACTACACCCCAGAGTTCTAAGGAAGATAGCTGAAGAGATGGTGAGGAGGTGCAGTGGTGATCTTTGAGGAATCATTAGAATCAGGGAGGGTCTCAAGAGGACTGGAAAATCACCAGTGTAACACCCCTGTTTAAAAAGGGAGTAAGGCAAAAAGATGGAAAATTACAGACTGATTAGTCTAACCTCGGTCGTGGGTATGATCCTGGAATCCATTGTGAAGGTTGAGATTTCTGAATACTTGGAAATATATGGTAAAATAGGGAAAAGTCTGCATGGTTTCATCAAGGGTAGGTCATGCCTGACAAATCTGTTAGAATTATTTGAGGAAGTAACGAGCAGGTTAGACCAAGGAGAGCTATTGGATGATATCTACATGGACTTTAAGAAGGTCTTTGTCAAGGTGCCGCACAGGAGACTACTGAGTGGGATAAAGGCCCATGGTGTCAGAGGCAAGGTGCTAGCATGGATAAAAACTTGGCTGTCTGGGGTAGGGAGTGAGAATAAAAGGCTCCTTCTCAGGATGGCAGCTGGTGACAAGTGATGCTGACAAGGCTCAGTGTTGATTAGATTAGATTCCCTACAGTATAGAAACAGGCTCTTCAGCCCAACAAGTACGCACAGACCCTCCGAAGAGTAATCCACCCAAACTCATTCCCCTAGCCTATATTTACCCCTGACCTATGCTAGAGATTCCAGAGATGCACAATTCTCTTGTCCTGTGCTGCAATGCAGTGGGAGGCTTATGTTCTCAGATGCAGTTTGCAGTCATTACTTCCTCCTAGTTGCTGAAAAAGTCACTGTGAAGCCTCTTCCAAGGATGCCCACTTTAAAGAAGTCCTCCTCCTCCCTCCACAAGGATCTCAGTGAATCTGTCCCAGCCCCACCCCCATCCCATCTCCTATTTATCTCTCACACCATTCGCCATCCACATTCCTGATGAAGAGCTTATGCCCAAAATGTCAATTCTCCTGCTCCTCAGATGCTGCCTAATCTGCACGTTTCAGCACCACTCTTTTTGACTATGACTTTCCAGCATCTGCAGTCCTCGCTTTCTTTTAATTGGTCGGTGCTTTGAGTATCGGAGTTGGGAGGTCATGTTGCAGGACATTGGTTAGGCTACCTTTGGGACATAGCAAGGAGACCAGAATTGAATGCAATGGGAAGGATGTTGTGAAATTTGGAAGGGTTCTGAAAAGATTTACAGGAATGTTGCCAAGGTTGGAGGGTTTGAGCTATAGTGAGAGGCTGAATAGGCTGGGGCTGTTTTCCCTGGAGCGTCGGAGGCTGAGGGGTGACCTTATAGATATTTATAAAATCATGAGGAGCATGGATAGGGTGAATTGAACGAGGTCTTTTCCCAAGGGTAGGGGAGTCTAGAACTAGAGGGAATAGGTTTAGGGTGAGAGGAGAAAGATTTAAAAGGGACCTGAGGGGCAACGTTTTCGCACAGAGGGTGGTACGTGTATGGAATGAGCTGCCAGAGGAAGTGGTGGAGGCTGGTACAGTTACAACATTTAAAAGGCAGCTGGATGAGTATATGAATAGAAAGGGTTTAGAGGGGTATAGGCCAAGTGCTGGCAAATGGAATTAGATTAGTTTTGGATATCTGGTCGGCATGGACAAGTTGGACCGAAGGGTCTGTGTCTGTGCTGTAGACCTGTATGATGTTATGACTCTATAAATAGGGAATGTAATGCCTATGCAACGTCATCAATTCGTACGTCAGCACAGAAGGTGACTGAAGCACAGAACCTGCATTGGGATGGGTTTGTGGAGCTGCTGTATTTTCAAATGATGCCTCCCTTTATTCAAAAAGCCTATCGATATCTGGAGAAGCCTGAAAACTGCCGTCAATCATTTGCCTCGCTCTTGGCGGATTGTCCATAATGGATGGAACGACTGAGCCTGACGGCTTTACCTGCTCCATGACATGGTGTTGGATCACCATCATGGTTATGCATCATCCAGTCTGTTTGCTGGTTCCAGTCCATTTCCCGATATGAAGTTCAGCCCATGCGCTCACTTGCGATAATCTTGCGAGCCTTTAGTTATGTGGAGCCACTTGAAAGATTATTAAAAGTCCTTGAAGTAAATTTGCTGGTGCACTTCCTGAACTTGGATTTGAATGAACAAATTTACTCATCAGCGAGGATGAAATACTTGTGGGTAATACTAATTTCTTCAGCCAGATATGTTATTTATTCCCTGATTATTTTGTTTGAGCAAAACCTTGCATTGATTGTAGCAACTTAATCTCGTGGTGAGATAAATTGCACCATCCCCTATGTGTTTAGTTATGCTCCGGTACCATGGTTACCATGTTTTCAAATGGACACTGTAGCGATGATGTAGCTTTTGTCTTATTTTGCTCTGAAGAGACATTGTATGGCAGAGATGAAGAGCAGCCTAGGGGTCATGTGAACAGCTTGGGAGGACTTGGGTATTTTTTTAAAAGGCGTAAATGGGTGTGGCCAGCTCCCTCAGACCAGGATTTCTGGGTTCTCAGAGACACGGAAGCAGTTGGGGTCTCAACAGAATTGGAAGCTTCAGTGCATGTCTCGTAGCTGCTACTCTCTCTGAATTTTCTTTTAGTGTTCATTTTTCCCTCCTGAATTGGAGAACTGCATGTGAGAAGCTGTGCTTTTTTTTTGCCAAAGGGCGTGTTTACGGGACGTTACTGTATTGGAGCAGTTTAGATTAGATTAGATTCCCTACAGTTAGTAACAGGTACTGTATCTATTATTCGGTTAAGCAGATACGCTTAAACTTGAAAAATCCACGCGAGGTTTTGGTAAAATAAGTGAGGAGCAGGTTAATACTGGCAACCGTGTTGAAAACAAATATTTTAAATCATTAGCAAAAAGTCCAGTGGGAGAAATTCGGCTTCTTATGAATGTAGCTAGTTAAATTCTGAAATGTAGAAGCTGGAAAGGTGATGCAAGTGTCTTTTAGCTGTGACTTCACAAAGGGAAATTAATATTCAACATATTTATAAAGGGAATAAATACACAACTAGAGGGATAGGGTAAGTGATAACGTCTGCACAGAGCTAGAACAAATGTATTGGGTCTCCTGTTTCCTTTAATTCTTTGAATACGGCTAGAAATACTGAAATTGTTTTACAAAGGCACAAATATTTAATGCTGTTGTTTTAGTTCTGAGTCTGAACATGCCTCAAAGGCAGCTTTTGTAAATGTGCAGTGTACGCTCCATAGAGAGCTGCAGACTTGCTGTAATCTGGTGCTACGTATAGTGTTAGCAGTTCCTATGTCTGAAAGCAATGGTCTGCACTTTTGAAATCGGGTAAACCAGCTGCATTGGGAAGGCTGTCATATTCGCATTCCTGTGAGGTGGGAGTAGTCTAGTGTCGCTCTTTATCAGTTGCAGATACTGTTTAATGTCTGCAGTTCTGGGTCAAAGTACCTTTAAGCAAAGTTGCCTATGAAAGTCATCATGGGGGTGGAAATTGGCAAGCTTTGTAAATCAAGTTAACTTCTTTCAGAACAGGGCAGACATAGCAATCTGTACCATGGGGAACCAAATAACCTGTACGCTAGGTAAATTTAGGCTCCTGACTGCTGATCAACTATGAAGAGCTTTTGGATTTTGGGAAGATCCCAACTCTATGAATGCAAGGGTCACTAAAGAGAAGGAAGCAGTGTGTTGTGCTGTGTTGAGCTTTCAACTCAGAACTTGGGCTTGAATGCACTCCAAATAGGAGTTTTTTCCAACCAGGTATCAACACATGATGTGCAACTGATTCCCAGCTGAAGCAAAGTATAAACAAGAAGAGCAGGAGTTGACTGGATGGTCTTGGGAGTCTAGTCTATCTTTTACATACAGCTAGTTCTCCTATAACGCTGTCGTTGGGTTCCAGTGAAACCTCGCTCAATAGAAAATTGTCTAATAGAAATAATGGGGAAAAGTGGGGTTAGGGGCAAACCGGCAAAAAGTATCACTTGCGATCGCTCAAAAATCTCCCAAAAGTCTAACACAAAGTATAGCACAGACTGAATGAAGGGGTAAATCATATTTGTTAACAAAATCGAAGTAAATTTAGCATAGTGCATTTAATACATATAATAAAGCTGCTCTCTATATAGCTTTGATATCTCTCTCAGAAAGCTGCTCTGTTGAGAGCTAATGTAGGTGCATACAGCATGTGCCGGAGCGCATGTGCAGAACGGCGCGGAGAGTCCGGGACTGACATCGACTCATGCGCAGAATGAAGCCCACAAACTGATCCTCACTAGAATTGAGGTATTATGAATAGAGGTAAGCATTCTCGAAAATACATTTCCTAATTCTTCCGCGACATCATAGCCAAATTGCACTGCTGAAACACTGCTCCATACCTGAATGCTAGGGGGAGGCTGAGTTTTTAGTTCTCGGAATCCTGGGTAGTGGGTGGAGTCAAAACAGAGATCAGCCATGATTGTGCTGAATGACGGAACAGACTAGATGGGCCGAATGGTACATTCCTGCTCCTGTCTCTTGTGGGATGAACTCTGCAATCCTCTTTTCAGCTAAGCGATGTGACTGGTGCCTGGAATAAAATCCCTATCTACGCACAACAATCCTGCCCCATCCACTCGCTCCGAGGCCCTATATTGTCTGCTCCCTGGTCACCACTCCTCAGCTGTCAGGCCTAATTGATGAGCCGCAGACACTCCTGTCACTAGTACAGTTGCTCAGCATTGTGGTGCTGCCTACTCAGCTACCACAGAACCATGTGCAGCACTTAAAGACTGGCTACTGTGGGAAATGAGAATCACCGACTCTTGGGCTGAGACATGTCCAGAGGTTAGCTATAAAACAGCATCGCCAGGTAGAGTCTGCAGTGTGCTATGATAACTGAAAGTCTTATTAACATGAAGTAACGTTTAACTTTGTTCATCTTGATGCGAGAGCAGAAGCAAGAATTGTGCAGTAGTAAATAGAATTCTGTACCTTCTCCAGAAAGTGACTGTTGTGATCGTTTTTTTAAAAAACAGATTCTTAATGGTCCTGTTACAATCCTATTAAAATGAATCTGCTGCCAACCACACCAATTAAGTCTCCAGCCACTTCTAAATGAATTCTTTTCTTGTGCTGCCACCTCTTCCTCCTTGGCATTTGACAAGGAGATATCGGTCATCCTGCCCGACCTCATTGGCTGCTGCTTTTTTTGGCCCCCTCGTCTGTGAGTCATTATTTATACCCACAGTGAAGGTGCATTGCTGTGACATCTCACCTCAATGGCACGGAAGTTTGAAATGCTCCCGAGAGCTCTTAATGAGGATGCTTTTAGAATGACACATTGGCCACCTCCAGCAGCCTCATTAAAACAAGCTGCTGCCTCACAGCGCCAGGGACCCAGGTTCAATTCCAGCCTCGGGCGACTGTGTGGAGTTTGCACATTCTCCCCGTGTCTGCGTGGGTTTCCTCCGGGTGCTCTGGTTTCCGCCCATAATCCAAAGATGTGCAGGTCAAGTGAATTGGCCATGCTAAATTGCCCGTAGTGTTTAGGGATGTGAAGGTTAGATGCATTAGCCAGGATCTCCACTTGTCTATCCACCCTTGCGGCACCCTATCTCGATTCCTGATGAAGGGCTTTTGCCCAAAATGTCGATTTTCCTGCTCCTCGGATGCTGCCTGACCTGCTGTGCTTTTCTAGCACCACTCTAATCTAAACAGGGAATGGGTCAGGGTGGGTTACACTTTGGAGGGTCGGTGTGGACTTGTTGGGCCGAAGGGCCTGTTTCCACACTGTGAAGATTCTGAGTTTGCGGTTGTTTCCTTGCACGTTTTCCTTTTGGGTTGATCAAGTTTTCCGTCCGTGCACCCCTCACCCCAATCTATTTCCCACCACCAACCAATTGGCATAGGTCAGGCAAAAGGCCGGACAGCTAGCAGTCCACTGAGACAGCACTTGACACTACTGAGACTGAGGACCCAGCAGCTTGCTGGGAAGCATTAAGGACATTGGCTTAATTTTGGAAGTAGGTTGGTATTTCAAATCCTTCTCCTCCTTTCCTCCAGACCTTGAAACCCAAGAGGCAGAGGTACAGAACTGGCACCTTTTGATGAACACCATGGGCGGCACGGTGGCACAGTGGTTAGCACTGCTGCCTCACAGTGCCAGAGACCTGGGTTCAATTCCCGACTCAGGTGACTGACTGACTGACTGTGTGGAGTTTGCACATTCTCCCCGTGTCTGCGTGGGTTTCCTCCGGGTGCTCCGGTTTCCTCCCACAGTCCAAAGATGTGCGGGTCAGGTGAATTGGCCATGCTAAATTGCCCGTAATGTAAGGTAAGGGGTAAATGTAGGGGTATGGGTGGGTTGCGCTTCGGCAGGTCGGTGTGGACTTGTTGGGCTGAAGGGCCTGTTTCCACACTGTAAGTAATCTAATGAATCCACAGATGAATCAGGAATTAATTAATGGCTCAAGTGGATAATGAAACACCCATCTCTCTGTCTCTATCTGAGTGTCACTTCACATTCAGACTCTTTGCTACACTTAGGTGCTTAGCAACAGAATGTAACACCGTGAATTTGTTCTGTGTACAATAATTCCTAATTCTTTGCAAATGTTGGAACGCTAATTGTCTCACTGTTTGCCTTTGTGTCTTCAGCTTTCCTTGTGCCTCTCTCGGCTAATCAGATGGGTGTCTGCAACAATAGATAATTTCACTGTTATAATTGGTGATTTGTTTTACGTCCCATTTTTATTGATTGATCTTAAATTCTACTGCCTGCTGCACTGGGATTTGAACTCTTGTGCCAGAGCACTGCTTTAGGCCTCTGGGTGACCATTTTCTCCAATATTACCACTGTGCCACCATCTTCCTACAGTTGTCATTGCATGGGTTATGAGTGGAGGGGGAGTTCTAGAGGTTGGAGAAGATGCATTTGAATGTACAACAAGGAGCGGGAGTAGGCCATTCAATTGACTCAAGCTTGCTCCACGGTTCGGTAAGATTGCAGCTGATTTGATTGTAACCTCAAATCGACATTCCTGCCTAGCCCTGATAACCTTTCAACAAAGCCCTCCCACATCCCACCGATTAACAGTCACCTATCTACCATGCCCTTCAAAATATTCCATAAAATTCTGCTGCCGTCATCTTTTCAGGAAGATAACTCCAAAGAATCATGGATGTCCCAGTGGGTTAGTGGTTAGCACTGCTGCCTCACAGCACCAGGGACTCTGGTTCAATTTCAGCCTCGGGTATGGAGGTTGTGCGTTCTCCCTACATGTCTACGTGGGGTTCCTCTGGGTGCTCCGGCTTCCCCTCTCAGTCCAAAGATGTGCAGGTTAGGTGGCGTGGCCATGCTAAATTCCTCATAGTGCCCAGGAATGTGTAGGCTAGGTGAGTTAGCCATGGGAAAAGCAGGGTTATGGCAAGAGGGTGGGGCTGGTTGGAACGCTCTTTAGAGGTTTGGTGCACAGTCGAGGGACCGAATCAACTCTTTCCTCACTGTAGGGATTCTATGATTCGACTCTCTGAGATTTTGAAATTTAAAGTAATAAAATAAATCACCAGGCTGTTTCCAATGGTAACCTCACTGGGAAGGAGGTTACTGTACTTTGAATTGAATATACCTTTCCATTAAGTAGTCATTTATTTTTCAGATGTAATGTCAACCTGCAGCCTGTTGCCCTGTTAATTGTTGTAAAAGATTCTCGGCGCAGTTTGAAGATGGGTGGGTGGTATTTCGTTATGGTTCCTTACTGATGGTTTCTTCAACCACCATTTCCAACACAGATTTGGTCTTTTATCATTGACTCAAAGAAAAAAGTACTGTTACCTGTGAAGAAAAGAAAAATACAAGCTATCTTGTCAAATGGAAGGGTATAATTGAAACAGATAGATAGTTTTCTAAAATACCGTGGCCTTTTGTAAACCAGAAGGCATAGTCTCAGAGTGAGGATTTGCAGATTTAAGATAGAGATGACGTTGGCTTTATTTTTCTGAGTAGTCGATCTGTGATTTATTGGAACTTCTCGTCATCTGGTATTTTGAGTGGTTATAGCGGACATATTAAAAAAAATACTTTGCGAAGTCCTGTACTAATGGAGGGAGCTCACAGGTGGGCATATATTCTTACTTATACAGTTGTCCTGGAAAGGACACTGACCTTTTCAAAATGGTGGCGTTGACAAGGTAACATCTCAGAGGAGGGAGGCCTGAGCGGGACTATTGATGAGACAGCGACAGTGGCCTGATTTGGCAGTGGAGCCATGGACTCCTGGTTGCAGTAGGCCTGGAGCCAGGACATGTGGTGATGCCGAGGCGCCGGAGGAGCCAGGGACTCCTGGTTACGGGGCACGTATGGGTTCAGCACTGGTCGGAGTGTCAGTGATGGTGATACCGGCCCAGTGACATTGGAATGGCGCCTGAAGAATGGTGAGTCCTATGTGGATGGGTCTGGCGCAGGTCAGATGGTGGAGGAGGCGTGGAGGCTGAAGTGTTGTTGGTGAGCCGGCTCAAGATTCTCAGTTTTACCTTTTATCCTAAATATAAACCGACAGGACTGCGGGTGCTGTAAATCAGAAACCAAAACAGAAATTGCTGAAAAGGCTCAGGAGGTTTGGCAGCTCCTGTGGAGAGAAATTACAGGTAATATTTCTAGTCAAGTCACTGAAATGTTAACTCTGATTTCTCTCCACAGTTGCTGCCCGACCCGCTGAGCTTTTCCAGCAACTTCTGATTTTTGTACTTTTTTATCCTTTTTATTCTTAAACTATTCAAAATGGTGCTGAATTGTGGTGACAGTTGAAGTTTTTCACTGCAATTTGCTGTATTATTCACCGTAAAATACAAATGACAATAAATAAATCATTCTTCATTCATTCAGATTTGTATTTGGCTATCATCAAACAAACTCTACTCGATCATTCCCAAAGATCATATCCTTTCTGCTCACACCAACATCTTCGAGACAGATTGGGACATGACGTATCTTTTTTAACAGCACTGTATCATGCCGTCACTATCGCAACATCTGGAACATTCCTTTCTGCAGCATCAATACTGTCAATGTTCTGTTGCTTGGCAATTGTTTAAGAACTGCATTTAAATGGGAGCTAAGCCACGTTCTGCACTAACCCAATAGGCTTTTATTTTTGCTACTCCCCTTTTACAAATCAAGACACAAGCTTGATTGTGTCTTCAAGAGGTATGGTTAGTAAGTTTGCAGATGACACTATAATTGGAGGTGCAGTGGACAGTAAAGAAGGTTACCTCAGAGTACAAGAGAACACTAGAAAAGAGGGACCTTGATTAGATGGGCCAATGGGCTGAGGAGTGGCAGATGGAGTTTAATTTAGGAAAATGTGAGGTGCTGCATTTTGGAAAGGCAAGTCGGAATAGGACTTAAACACTTAATGGTAAGGTCCGAGGGCTTGTTACTGAACAGAGAGGCCTTGGAGTGCAGCAGCTGAAAATGTGTTGCTGGAAAAGTTTCAGGGAACACCTCTGGGACATCCGGACCAACCAACCCAACCATCCCGTGGCTCAACACTTTAACTCCCCCTCCCACTCCACCAAGGACATGCTGGTCCTTGGACTCCTCCATCGCCAGACCATAGCAATACGACGGCTGGAGGAAGAGCCTAGGAACCCTCCAACCACAAGGGATGAACCTATATTTCTCCAGTTTCCTCATTTCCCCTTCCCCCACCTTGTCTCAGTCCCAACCCTCGAACTCAGCACCGCCCTCCTAACCTGCAATCTTCTTCCTGACCTCTCCGTCCCCACCCCCACTCCGGCCTATCACCCTCACCTTGACCTCCTTCCACCTATTGCATTTCCAACGCCCCTCCCCCAAGTCCCTCCTCCCTACCTTTTATCTTAGCCTGCTAGACACACTTTCCTCATTCCTGAAGAAGGGCTTATGCCCGAAACGTCGATTCTCCTGCTCCTTGGATGCTACCTGACCTGCTGCGCTTTTCCAGCAACACATTTTCAGCTCTGATCTCCAGCATCTGCAGTCCTCACTTTCTCCATGGAGTGCAGCCTCCTAGTTCGTTGAAAGTGGAGTCATAGATAGATAGGATAGTGAAGAAGGCATTTGGTATGGTTGCCTTTATTGGTCAGTGCATTGAGTCTAGGAGTTGGGAGGTTACATTGCAGCTGTGCAGGATGTCGCTTTTGGAATACTGCGTGCAATTCTGAGTTCCTTGCTATAGGAAGCATGTTGTGGAAATCTGAAAGGTTCAGAAAAGATTTACAAGGATGTTGCCAGGATTGGAAAGTTTGAGCTATAGGGAGAGGCTGAATAGGCTGAGGCAATTTTCCCTGGACTGTTGGAGGCTGAGGGGTGACCTTATAGAGGTTTATAAAATCATGAGGGGCATGGATAGGGTAAATAGCCGAGGTCTTTTTTTTTCCCTAGGGTGAGTGAATCCAGAACTAGACGGCATAGGTTTAGGGTGAGAGGATAAAGATTTAAAAGGGACCTAAGGGACAACTTTTTCACTCAGGGTGATTCATCTATGGAAGTGGTGGAGGCTGGTACAATTACAACATTTAAAAGGCATCTGGATGGGTACATGAATAGGAAGGGTTTAAAGGGATATGGGGCTAGATTAATTCAGAATATCTGGTCGGCATGGAAGTTTTGGACCATGCTGTATATCTCTAAGTGTAGTTCACGTTTGACCAGATGGATGAAGCGGAACAAGAATCATGTCTCATGGCTTGTCACTCCCAGTCGTTATCTTGTAATATTGTTGCTGACCTGCAAGACAAGCATGTTAGTTATAGCTGCCTGGTGAGGAGGTTTCTGGATAATAAGCCAGAGGCCGGAAAGAACAGCCAGAAGTCACATGTTCAAATGCCACCATGACAGTTGGGTGGATTTAAATTCAGTTAATTATATAGCTCCGCAAGATACTCCTAGTATTTGCAATGATGACCATGGAACTACTAGATTGTCATTAGAAAGGAACTGTCTGTTTCCTTCAGGGAAGGAAATTATGTTGTTACCTGTCTTTTGGCCATGTGATTCCAGACTCTCAGCAATATGATTAACTCTTAATAAACCTCTGAAATGGCCGAGCAAGCCCTTTGGTTCCTGTCAGAATTTCTTCAGCAGTTAATAGAGGTGTTGCCTGTGACACCCATGTCATGTGATTGCAAAGAAAAGTAACAGCATTACCATAAGGCCATGGGAAGCAGAAGTAAATAAGCAATAAGAACATAGAACATTAAAGTGCAGTACAGGCCTTTCGGCCCTCGATGTTGCACTGACCTGTGGAACCAATCTGAAGCCTATCTAACCTCCACCAATCCATTTTTATCCATATGTTTATCCAAGGACTATCTGAATGCCCTTAAAGTTGGCGAGTCTACTACTATTGCAGGCAGTGCATTCCATACCCCTACTACTCTCTGAGTAAAGAACCTACCTCTGACATCTGTTCTATATCTATCACCCCTCAATTTAAAGCTATGTCCCCTCGTGCTAGCCATCACCATCCAAGGAAATAGGCTCTCATTGTCCAATCTGTCTAACCCTCTGATGATCTGATATGTCTGAATTGAGTCACCTCTCAACCTTCTTCTCTGACAAAAACAGCCTCAAGTCCCTCAGCCTTTCCTCATGAGCCCTTCCCTCCATACCAGGCAACATCCTGGTAAATCTCCTCTGCACCCTTTCCAAAGCTTCTCCATCCTTCCTATAATGTGATGATCCGAACCTGCACGCAATATTCAAAGTGCGGCCGCACCAGAGTTTTGTACAGCTGCAGCATGACCTCGTGGTTCCGAAATTCGATCCCTCTGCCAAAAAAAGCGGACACACCATATGCCGCCTTAACAATCCTATCAACCTGGGTGACAACTTTCAGGGATCTATGTACATGGAGATCCACTTTCTGCAGCATCTCTCCTGACTCCTTCCACAGGTTCAGCTTCCACATGGTGGCACTGCTGTTGAGATGGGGGTGCAGTGGGAATTGGGAGGTGGTACAGTTGCAAGGGATGCTGGTCTTTGGGAGGTCCTCCGCTGGGTATCGCGCTGGGAATGGCGCGGGCTGAGATTGGGGAATCGTGCCACGAGGATGAAACGCCAATCAACGCGGTGTGTTTGGTAAGATATGGCACAAAATCCTGCCCGTCCACCCAGCGCGAGTCACTCCACCAAACTTGCTGTGTCTCGCACTATGCCAAGAAACCATCAGCCCCACGGACTGTTTTTGTTTGCTATGTAGAAAAGAAAAATGATTGTGACGCACAAGTTTAAATATTTTGTTTTTTTCATCCCTTTATAATTTGTAACGCCACTTCTGCTTTTTTTGCCCTGAAAGAGGTTGTGAAGATTCCTTGATGCAATTTTTTATCTTCACTGTTGTGGGGTGGTTTTTCGCATACAGGATGAGAGACCAAGCCAACTGAAAGTCTTAAAAGAAAAACTTGTGATCTCCCCCATCCCCCGGAATTGATTTGTAAGGAGATATTGAGAGATATGGATTTTATGGTAATGATTGCTCCGGAAATAGTTTTTTTTTGTTTTCCCTTCTGTAATGTGCCATTGTGTGGGCTTTCCAGGTACCTCCGAGGACGATGGTGCTGTCGATAACAGATACATGCAACAATTTCTCCTGACCTCGGTCTGTGCTGACCGTATGCCTAGAGTTATCCTCTGTTTAGGAAGGTGTGGAGCAACCAAGGTTAATAATCAGAAAGAAAATGTGGCCGCTGAAAGATGCCCAGCTTGTCTGGTCATTGAAGAGGGAATTGGATGAAGCTCAGACTCTATAATCAATCATCAGATGTCTCCGTTCTGAAATCCTGATGCTCACAGCTGCTATAGATGCTGTGCAGTGTTGGCAGAACTAATTGGGAAAATTGAACGCTATGTGAGGACAAGTTTAGATTTGGTTGTGAGACTTCCCATGGCTGTATATCCATTTAACAGCTATAATTGTATAGAGACGTATTAGACATGAGCTCAGACTGGGTACAGGACTATCACTCTACAGCCCATCTTCTCTGCCTACTGATGATAGTACACATAGGGGTGATCAAATAAACCCTCAAGTGAAAGCAAGCCATGACCCTACCAGTGATTATATTTAACTGGAGGGTGAAGCTCAAGCATGTGCGGGACTTGACTTGGAAGGTCAGAATAAAAGGGGGCCTCTCCTGTTACCATCAAGACCATGGCTGATCTCCAGCATAACTCAATAAACCCATTTTTGTGCTGTATCCGTTATACCTTTGCTTTGCAAATAAACATGAATTTTGATGCTTTTCTAAAAAGAAATAACTTATCTGGCATTGATTGCCATTGGCAAAAGATGATTCCAAAAGCTACAATTGTTTGTGAACTTTTAGAACCCATTCCCCCATCCTAGGCTCGATGAAAGTTGTCTCAATCGACACGTCAGTTCTCCTTAAAATCTTAAACTTTCCTCAAATTCCCCTTTAACTGGATGTTTTTTCAGTTTTTGATTATCATTTAATCATTGAGTTCTGTATTACCGAACCAGCTCTGCCCTCCTTCCAAGAATAATAGATTAGATTACTTACAGTGTGGAAATAGACCCTTCGGCCCAACAAGTCCACTCCGACCCGCCGAAGCGCAACCCACCCATACCCCTACATTTACCCCTTACCTAACACGGGCAATTTAGCATGGCCAATTCACCTGACCCGCACATCTTTGGACTGTGGGAGGAAACCGGAGCACCCAGAGGAAACTCACGCAGACACGGGGAGAACGTGCAAACTCCACACTGTCAGTCACCTGAGGCGGGAATTGAACCCGGGTCTCTGGCGCTGTGAGGCAGCAGTGCTAACCACCATGCCACCCATTTGCAATCTTTTGGTGAGATCTGACTTGATTTGAGTTTTTTGGAAGATGGCCAATAAGCGGTATGCTGAGTTCTCTCCAAACTCTCTCTTCATTGATTGCCTCCTTTCCTCCTTTGGTGTCTCCCACAGCTTATTTCTGCCCCATCTTCCCACATGTCTTTCCCACAGCAACCTTAGCAGGTATCTTCCCAAAGACTGGCAAAACATGTGCCCGTTGCCATTAGGTGTACCTAGATAAACACTGACACTCCCAACTATGTCCTGCTTGTTCCCAGACCCCTTATCCGTGCTGCCTATGCATCTCCCAACCACATTAACCCCACTCTCTGAACTGGCTGCTCTGGTGCCCCTGAAAGCATAGAAGCTGGAGCAGGCCATTCAGCCCTTTGAGTCAGCTGCATCATTCAATATGATCATGGCTGATCTTCCAGCTCAGTACCCTGCTCCCACTTTCTCTCATACCCTTTGATCCGTTCAGCCCTAAGAACAAAACTAACTCTGTGGCAGTGAATTCCACATGCTCACCACTGTCTGGGCAAAAGATTTTCTCCTCCCCTCAGTCCTAAATGACTTAACCCGTGTCTAAGGGGCATACATTTTGCTTGTGACTCTGGGGTTCTAGACTCCCCGGTTATCAGGAATATCTTTCTTGTGCTGATCTTCTCTGGTGCTGTTGGAATTTTACAGGATTCTGTGAGACTCCCCCTCAATCTTCTAAACTCCAGTGAATACAGTCCAAACCAATCCAGTCTCCCTCCCTACTTCATCTCTCCATCTCAGTTTGGTAAATGTTTTGTTGCGCGTCTTCTGTAGCCAGAACATCCTTCCTCAGGTGACTGCCCGCATAATATTCCAGGTGCGGCCTTACCAAGGCCATGTGCAGCTGCGGCAAGATGTCCCTGCTCCAGTCCTCGAATTCTCTCACTGACCCCTGATCATGGCCAATTGCTTGGGCTGTTAGGGAGGCTGCCCTTGACAACAGGACTCTTCACTGATAGGCGTCTCCATGGGCTTCACTGAGGCCCACTCCCAGAAGACTTTGAGACATGGCTGCAGGCTTGCTGCACACGTTTAGTGTGTTTGTCATGTGAGGTTTCACTGTCACGTAGAGTAGGTGTACCCTACTGCAGTGTGATAGGATGGACGGCCCTTAGATTGAGGGCTGCTGAGCAACAAGACCAGAACTCAGCTGTGAGAGAGTGGGTCTTGCTAATTAGTGCGGCAAAGCAGGGAGGCTGTGAACTACAACCTAATCCAGCCATGTGAGCTGGGTACCTGATTGTGTGGAATGAGGAAATGAGTCACTCGACCAGGCCCACTTCAAACATGTTTGGGTGGAGAGAGAGCCTCTGGGCAGTCCAGGGATTTAACAAAGGGAAAAGTGCAGTTCATCCCAGTTACCAGCCGGTCTTGGCATCATGTGAACGTGAGAACCGTGAATTGTCAGATCCTTCCCTCCTATCTCATGTTGAATGCCAGACTTTGGACCAGCCCAGAGCATAGGCTACTATCCACATCCCTCAAGGCTGTACCTTATCTGACTGTCTCATCTGCTTCGGTCCCACAGTGTCCATCGGATGCAATTCACAAAACCCTTTGTGTGTTATCTTAATCTCCTAACCTCAGATATATTTCTTCTATTTATGCCGCTAATTACTCTGGCTTATAGTTTGCCTCGAATAACAGCCTATGGAAGCTGCCGTCTCAGCTAAAAATCTTCCCTAGCTATTTTATGTCAACTGAGAGCCATCATAGCCATTTCATATTGCTTCAGCCACAGGGCTACCCTGACAACGCCTGTTCCTGTGAATGTATTGTTTTCACTGCATCCTTTGAATCAAAGTTACTGATGTGACATGCAGTGCAAGTGTACGTTACCAAGTGTGACAATACTGTGTCTTTAAGAGATGTATGTGGTCCTGTTTTTTTTAAAATGAAGGAAGGTTTTAAGACAGAGGTGCTGAACTGTCTATTTGATTCCAATGATGTAAACAGCTTGTGGGGCTTTGGTTTTTATTTATGAAAGTTGGAACACGAGAAGCAGCCTGGATGGATGGGGTCAAGCTCCCTCAGAAACAGGATTTTTAATGTTTGGGTTTTTTTTAGGTAGCAGTTGCTGGGGTGTTGAAGCTGGAGTTGGAAGCTGCAGTACATCTCTCCCTGTTACTTTATCTATCTTTCTCTCCTTTCTTCTCTCTCTCTCTCTTCTCTCCCTCTCTCTCTCTCTCTCTCTCTTCTCTCCCTCTCTCTCTCTCTCTCTCTCTTCTCTCCCTCTCTCTCTCTCTCTCTCTCTTCTCTCCCTCTCTCTCTCTCTCTCTCTCTTCTCTCCCTCTCTCTCTCTCTCTCTCTCTCTCTTCTCTCCTCTTGCTCTGAGGTTTCTCATGATGATGTTCTTCCTGAACTGGAGAATTACATGTGAGGTAATCTATTTTACTGAATTTGATTTCACCAAGAGCATGTTTATGGGATGTTGCTACATTAGAACAGTAACTGTTTTGTGGTTAAATAATCTATTATTCTGTTGACTTTTCCCAGTTGTTATTCCAATTTCTTTCTTCCTTTTGTTGTGTTTTGCTTTGTGACTGGCAGTTTGATCAATTGAATCGTGCCTAAAACACAATGCCTTACACTTGCCTTTAAAATAAGAAAAAGTTAGAGTGTAGGCTATCTTGATATATTTTGAGTGGCTTTGGTCTAGCCGAGAACACCGATCACACTGCCAACGATTAGTATTGGTGCCAGAGTGGTAGTTTTGATCTGCTAACCTTCACGGATCAGGAGAGAGTCCTCCACCTGTCGCTCCTGACTCCTGCTGTGCTTCGGTCGCAGACAACATGGAGGTGGCTCAACCAACCCAATCACCCCGTGGCTCAACACTTTAACTCCCCCTCCCACTCCACCGAGGACATGCAGGTCCTTGGACTCCTCCACCGGCAGAACACAACTACACGACGGCTGGAGGAGGAGCGCCTCATCTTCCGCCTGGGAACCCTCCAACCACAAGGTATGAATTCAGATTTCTCCAGCTTCCTCATTTCCCCTCCCCCCACCTTGTCTCAGTCGGTTCCCTCAACTCAGCACCGCCCTCCTAACCTGCAATCCTCTTCCTGACCTCTCCACCCCCACCCCACTCCGGCCTATCATCCTCACCTTGACCTCCTTCCACCTATCCCACCTCCATCGCCCCTCCCCCTAGTCCCTCCTCCCTACCTTTTATCTCAGCCTGCTTGGCTCTCTCTCTTATTCCTGATGAAGGGCTTATGCTCGAAACGTCGAATTCTCTATTCCTGAGATGCTGCCTAACCTGCTGTGCTTTGACCAGCAACACATTTGCAGCGGTTCAGAGCAAACAGCAAGCTGAACTTGCTGGGTACACACACACCCTCTGGTTTTCTTGTGACACTTGTTCAGCAGTTGGGTAAGATCAGGAGGCTGAGTGTTAATGAGGCAAGCCTGTCTGTGTGCAAGGCATTGAACAAGCAAGAATCCCTATCAATTGGCACCTCGCTGCTGTCTTGTGAAAATCCTGTCCTGCTACTAGTGAAAACGGAGTCAGGTGATCTCCATCTCCAGATGGACCTCAATGGACTTGCCACCTGACTGTGTCACATCGGCCACATGACTGTGCACCCTATAAACCTCCACCCGTTAGATTATTCCTCAACAGCTCACTGTACTCCAGCTGTGGGCTAACCAGAGTTTTGTTTAACTGCAGTGCAACTTGGATTCTTCTTATTGTCCTTATCCTTTAGTATAAAGGCCAGCATTCCATTTGCTTTTTCATTTTTCTTCCATTGTTTGCTTATAATCTTCTTCAGGATCTGTTAAGACCGAAGCGGGGGTGGCACGGTGGCTCAGTGGTTAGCACTGCTGCCTCACAGCGCCAGGGACCCAGGTTCAATTCCAGCATTGGGTGACTGTGTGTGGAATTTCTCCCCGTGTCTGCGTGGGTTTCCTCTGGGTGCCCCGGTTTCCTCCCACAGTCCAAAGGTGTGCAGGTTAGGTGAATTGACCGTGCTGAATTGCCTCATGGTGTTCAGGGATGCATAGGTTAGCTGCATTAGCCCGGGGGAAATGTGAAGTAATAGGGAATGGGTCTGGGTGGGTTACTCTTCGGAGGATCGGTGCGGACTTGTTGAGCCGAAGGGCCTGTTTCCACACTGTGAAATTCTAATTCTAAGAAACACATCTTTGTTCTGTTGAGTATTTTATTGCTTGGGCATTTTTTTAATATCCAAAGGGTATTGCTTCACATTTGCCAACATTAAAATTCTTAACAGCCTTGTCCATTCACTGAAATAGTGGGAGTGTCTTTGCAATATTGGAGTTCCATCCATATTGCTTATGATGCCTTGTGGCATGGACAATTTGGACAAAGTGCAGTTCCTTTACCAGTGAATCTGTTTATTTTAGTTTGGAAGTGAAGTTTGGAATGAGCTTAAAGGCCATGTGCATTTCTCCATATTCTGAAGAGCACAGAAACTTCCATTGATGTGACCATCCCTGCGGCAGTCAATATTTCTAGCTTAATTTTGCTTAACTTCTCTTAAAGGGACAAGGGTATTATTTTTGGCAATTCTTAATTCCAGGAGTGGAGAACAAACTATGCCTCGCATATGCCAGGTCAAGCCATTCGCTTAGTAATGATCAGAGCTGCGGGTCTTGAATACAGGAGAAAATAATTGAGCTGTGCACAGGTTATTAAACTTGCAAATGCATATTGAAATTTTAATTAACGCTTTCAGCCTGTGGCAGAGTTTAATCACTTGGGAGATGTTGAGCTCTGAGGGTCAGCAGCCTTTCAGGTTTTTAATACATAAACATGTGTCTGCTTGTTGTTAAGGCAGTCAGACTCGAGTTATGTAGTGCGTGATTCTACCTTGAAAATTTATGAAGGGAGTTGAGAAGTAGCAAACAGATGACACAATTCAGGGGTGTTTTTAAGGCAGCGGGTAGATTTTGATTACACAGAAAAAAAAATATGAATCACTAAAAATAAGGGAGTGAGAGAGAGGAACAATGAAGAGATTTTGGTTTGCAGTTACAATATTGTTCAACAAGGTTGATTGCAATGTTGCTGCATACACAGTGAACAAAAAAAGCTTGCAATTTCCCAGCTACTGGCAAGAAGTGGTCCCTGGCTGAATGGAAAACTCTCCAATATTTTCCAACCTTTTAACATGGTATTCACCGGTTTTCCAATCCCCACCCCCCATCTGAAAAATCACTGTTTTCTCCCAGGCTGGCTCCGAATGCTAGTCACCAGCTTAGTTCCAGAATGCAAGCCTTTGTTGTGAAGAGCTCACTAATGCTTATCGTTCGTTTTGACTAGTCAATCACCAAAGTGTTTTGCTCAAAAGGTAATTATATGCCCTTAATGGTTTTTGCATCAATAATTGCAGACTGAAAACGAGCACAGACTTATAATGATCCCAGAAAGAGGAAAATTAATTGCCAAAACAAATGCAGATGTGAAATGTTGACAGAAAAACTTTTTTTTTGCTGACCTTGCGCCCAACAAATATCAACAATATCTATCATCAGAATGTTACACCTAGTTACGCGGTCATCTGAAATGGCAACCTCAGTTGTTGGAGATTCTTCTTTGGATGTCTGACTTGGCTTCTTCTCATAGTCTCAGCTGGCAGGCTCATGACTGCAGGAATTCATTGAATCCCGACAGTGTGAAAGCCGGCCATTTGGCCCATCGAGTTTGCGCGTTCTCCCCGTGTCTGCGTGGGTTTCCTCCGGGTGCTCTGGTTTCCTCCTACAATCCAAAGATGTTCAGGTTAGATGAATTAGCCATGCAAAACTGCCCATAGTGTTCAGGAATGTGTAGGTTAGGTGTGTTAGCCATGGGAGAATGTAGGGGGAATGGGTCTGGGTGTGATCCTCTTTGGAGGGTCTGTGTGGACTTGTCAGGCCAAATGGCCTGTTTCCACACTCTAGGAATTCCATGATTATTTATTATTTTACTCTTGTCCTCTCCTATCTGGAACAGGTGTGGATGTTTAATTTTTTTTCCCTTTAGTAAAATAGATGGTGTTTCTTTTCCCCCCTCGAGCCCTGTTTGTGAGCTCAATTTAAAAATGATCCACAGGAAATGCTTTAGCATTAGAACAAAGTAGAGTTTGTTATTGTGTTCAAATCCCAGAGGAATGGTTTGTGATGCACTTAACTCAAACACACTCATCCAAGAAAAGAGAGACATTCGAAACCACCAAAAAAAAATCAAAGATAATGGAGTTAGTGAATTAGAGTCCAGTCAGTGGATAACCAGTGAAAGTTCTTTCAATTGGCTGTGGCGAAGTCCCATTTGCAAAAAGCATGATGCAGTAGAAATGAAGGTGCAGTAATTGTAAGCTGATATTTGGTTCACTTTGCAGCATGTTTGGAGAAACCCGACTTTAAGTGAAATGTTGGTGTATTCGCTAATGGGATATGAATATCGCTGGCTAGGCCAGCATTAATTACCCGTCCCTAGTTGCCCAGAGGACTGTTGAGGTTCAGCTGTGGGTCACTTGAAGGCCTGAGCTGTGAAGGATGGCCGTTTCCTCCCCTAAACGAGCTGTGATTTTATTTCCTGACAATCGACAATGGACTCATTGGCAAACTTCATTCCTGAGAAATTGATCAGAGTTCTCAATATGGGCCAAATGCAGGAAAATAAGACTAGTTTAGTTTGAGAAACTTGACCAACATGCACAAGTTGGACTGAAGGGCCTGTTTCCATGCTGTAGGACTCTAGTATTGTTATAATTTGCACTTTGAGGTTTCCAATATAAACATTACAAATTTGTGTTTTATTTTACTGTTTTATTTTACTGCCCCACGTATGGTTTTACCTGAAGCCCCTAGCATGTTTCAAATGGGCTTGGAATTGATACTTTTCTCAAGAGCTGTGACGATGAACTGAAGTTGGATTGTGCTGCTTTCAGTTTTGTGTTCGTGTAGGATTTTTAAAAAAAATGTATAAAATTCAGGGTAACCAACAGGATTGAGATGCAGAGATTGGTGAGCAAAATAAGCTACTTCATTTTAAAAACAGTTAAATACTTACAATAAAAAAAGAAATTCCTGCAGTATCTGTGGGAAGATGTTAATAGTTTGGCGTTTCATCAGAACCTAGAATACCTGCAACTGTGTTTTGTTGGTGTAAAAGAGTTGTGTACGTTTTGTGTGAGGGAAATTCTATCAGGCACCTGAGGTGGCTGGTAGTACTGGAAGTGAAGGAGACCGGCTGAGGACATTTTTCTAATCATTTGTGAGCTTTGGGTATTGCTGGCAGGGCCGGTATTTATTGCCCATCTCTAGTTGCCCTTAAGAAGGTGATGGTGAGCTGCCTACTTGACCTTCTGTGGACAGACCCACAATGCCCACTGGGGAGGTTGTTCCAGGGTCTTGACCGAGAGAATGGTGATATATTTCCAAGCCAGGATGGGGAGTAGCTTGGAGGGGAAGATGCAGGAGGGTGGTGTCCCCATGTATCTGCTGCCCTTGTCCTTCTAGATGGAAGTGGTTGTGGATTTGGAAGGTGCTGTCAAAGGAGCCATGGTGAATTTCTGCAGTGCATCTTCTGGACAGTACACACTGCTGCTCCTGAGCATCAGTCATGGAGGGAGCAGATGCTTGTGGATGTGGTGCCAATCAAGCGGGCTGCTTTGTCTTCGATGGTGTTGAGTTACTTGCGTGTTGTTGGACCTGCACCCAACCAAACAAGTGGGGAGTATTCCATCACACTCCTGACTTGTGCCTTTGTAGATGGTGTACAGGCTTTGGGGAGTCAGGAGGCGAAAATGAGGACTGCAGATACTGCAGATCAGAGTCAAGATTAGAGTGATGCTGGAAAAGCACAGCAGATCAGGCAGCATCCGAGGAGCAGGGAAATCAATGTTTCAGGCAAAAGCCCTTCATCAGGAGGTGAGTTACTCACTGCAGTATTCCTAGCATCTTGTCAAAGGCCTGATTGAAATCATGGACATTACCCACATCCATACACTTGGTCCCCTCCTCAAAACATTCCACCAGGTGTGTTCTGGGCTTTGTTTAGTGTGCACAGTCTGAGAACTCCCAGTGTTTTCTGGGACACGTCTAGGCTCAGTTAATTGAGTATTCTTTTTCAGCTCCTACTCGATACAGTTGCCTCAAATAATTTTGGCAGATCAAGTGTAAATATCAATGAAGTAAAATTATACTGCTATCTTTGGGGCAGAATGTTTATGGGAGTGACCCAAAAGTGATCGTTGATCTTTGAAACTATCTAAAGTGTCTGCTTGTAAATGTCCAACAGAAGAGATCAATGTTAATTCCAAACCCCCCCCCCCAGGAAACAGATCCTAATCACTGATAATGTTATTATGTATTTGATGCATATATTGAATTAAAGTTACTGGATTTACCTTGGTTACAAAAGCATGAGATAGTAATCGGTGGGGTGTGAGTTCTGTGGAGTATGTTAACTCAAACAAAGTTTTCACATCTGTTTAAATGCAGTCATCTTTAGGAAAAGAACACTTTTTTTTGTTTTAATCATCCATGGGTTCAGTATTTGTTGTCCATTTCTAATTGCCCAGAGGGCAGTTAAGGGTCAACCATCTTGCTGTGGGTCTGGAGTCACATGTAGGCCAGACCATTTAAAGACAGCAGTTTCCTTTCCTGAAAAGTATTCGTGATCTAGATGAGTTTTTCCAACAATTGGCAATGGTTTCATTGATCAATTTAATTCCAGATTTTTATTGAATTCAAATTTCACCATCTGGCATGGCAGGATTTAAACCTGGGTCCCCAGAACATTATCTGGCTTCTGGATTAATGGTCCAGTGATAATGCCACTAGGCGATCCTCTTCCCCCACTTTCCGTGAGACGTGTATGAAAGCAGGGAAATGTTTCTAACATTATTCCAGTTACATTTTATTTGAAAGCGGAAGTAAGGTCTGAGTAAAAGTTGGAAGGCAGAACGAAGACGTCTCTCGCTTCCCATTGGCTGCACCTTAGAGGGATAACCAAGATGGGATTGAGTGGCTGGAGGTTTAGGACTCAAGTGGGGAAGGGATGCCGCAGAGTTTAAGTGGGTTGCTCACCAAGGGAGTGGGGAGCATGGTGAAGTAGGGAAGGAATGTGCACTGGGAGGGTGAATGGGTCAGAGCCACAGTAGGTGTGAAACTAGTGAAAGGCGGTTGATGGTGTAGGTACAAAGGGAGGCACAGCACCCTGACAAGGTGAAGCCAGCAGCTCTTCCTCTGTCGTGCCCCCAACCAACTCCCGCCTGAACAAAACGAACAGAACAGAAAGAGCAGACAATGGAAAGATGGAAAGCAGCATCAGCAACAAGGTGAGCTAGCAGGAAGGGAAACCAGAAGAGAGTTAAGAAAGCGACCATATTATATAGGATTAGTCAATCACTTGGTATATATCAGAGGCTCATTGAGTTCTAACTGGGGCCAGGGACCCAGGCCAGCAGCACCATCCTGGCACTCCTGATTTCATTCATTTTTTTTAGTCTAGCCCCTATCTGTCAGAACTTGAATTTTTGGGGGGAATTCAGCATTGTGTGACTATCACCCTTGCACATGTGCACAACACAACACAAGGATACTGCCAACAATTATGAAGCTGTCCTCTTGCATAGCAGTAGGATTGGAGCACCTGTTCACTGCTCTCGACCAAGTTTGCCTCAGTTTATTCCCCCTTCTGGGTCAATAATTCTGGACATCAGTCACCTCAGCTTTAGGACATCTCTGCAGGAGTTCCTCAGAGTTGTATCCTAGGCTCAACCTAGGCTCAGCTTCTTCATCAATGACCTTCCCTCCATCATAAAGTCAGGGGTGGGGATGTGCATGGCTGATTGCACAACGGTTCTGTTCTGTTGGGATGTTGAAATGGTTTGTGCCTGTTCATAGCACGATCTGGACAACATCCAGGCTTGGGCTGATAAGTGGTAAGAAGCATTCTATCACAGAAATGTCCGGCAATGACCATCTCTAACAAGAGAGAATGTAACCATGTGCATTGTCATCACTGAAGCTCCCATCAACATCCCAAGAGTTGACCAGAAACTCAATTCGGCCAGCAACACACAGGCTGTGGCTACAAGAGAGGGTCTGAGGCTAGGAATGTTGTGGTAAATAAATCTCCCATTACTCCTCAAATCTATAAGGCAGGAGAGTGGATGGAATATTCTCTACATATCTGGATGGATGCAACTCCAACAACACTCGAGCTTAACACCATCTCACAAAGGAGAAAGTGAATATGCTTCCAAGCTTGGTCAGAGCACAAACCATGTCAACATTGAGAATTACTGTGGACAGATAGATAGAGGATTGGGAGGAGAAAGTGAGGACTGCAGATGCTGGAGATCAGAGTCGAAGAGTGTGATGCTAGAAAAGCACAGCCAATCAGGCAGCATCCGAGGAGCAAGAGAGACGACATTTCGGGCATAGCCTCACTCCTGATGAAAGGCTTATCAGACAAAGTTTGATTGGTACCCAATCCACCACCTTAAACTTCCACTTCCTGCACCATCAGTGGCAGCAGTATGTGCCATCTGCAAAATGAACTGACGCGATTCACTAAAGCTCCTCCAAGAACAACTTCCAAACCCATGGCCCCCAACTGTTGAAATGGATGAAGGTGATGGATGCATGGGACAGCGCCACCTGCAGGCTTTCCTCCAAGCCGCACACTGTCCTCATTTGAAAATGTATTGCTGTCTCTTCCATGTCACTGTGTCAAAGTCCTGGTGAGCCTACATGACATGGACTACAGTGATTTAGCAAGAAGGCAGCTTACCCACGCTTTTTTTTTCTCTAGGGCAATGTGCGATGGGCAGTAAATGCTGGGTGATTCCCGTGAATGAATAGATAAAGAATCTTTGGGCTGCTTCCACGTTCTACCTCTTAAATGTATGACCCTTCCTCCACGCGTTTCGACTGTTACTGAATCCGAGCCAAATCCTCCTCTTTGTGCTGCCGTGTGTTATTTCAGGCATTATTTAGCTATTTTCAAACAAGTAATTCCCCTTTTGTCGAAATAGATTCTGCAGGTTGTTCCTGTCACTGCCAGCAGCAACATGGGACTGTTCCTTCTTCCTCCTGGACCCCTTTGCAGGCAGAGCAAATGCCTGTACAGTTCCCAGCTGACTGTCTCACTGAATCGTATTAAACTTCCAGTTGCATATTAATTGTTCCATCAACAACCATCTTTGCACATTACAATTTTGCACTTGATTGAACTTTTAAAATGGTGTTTATTTGATGTGATTACATGCAATTTCATGCTTTATCTATGTATGCCGTTCAAAGTTAATTTGCAGAATGTTAAACATATACATATTTATATTGTGTTTCATTTGCAAGTGAAACACTGTCTTGGGAACTGACACCTGCTGCACCTCTAGATGGTGTCCCTGTAGGAAAATCCCGTTGCAGAAATACCTGCCGATCCAATCACAACTGCAGCTAAATGCTTCTCCTGGGTGATGGTGCAAATCCCCAGAATGATGAGGTGGGCTAATGGCTCCTAGACTGTGTACGGGGATTACCTGAGCTCAACCATAAAGGTGGTGGACATTCTGGAAAGCATCTCAAGGTTTGGGAGGATAAGCAAGTCTCCTCTTCTTTTGAGCCAGTAGCCTTTCCTGTACGTGCTTGTGACTTGGGCATGTTGTTAAAAGCAGAACTGAAAAGAAAAAGAATGCTGGAAATCACAGCGGGTCAGGCAGCATCCGCAGAGAGAGAGAGAGAGCAAGCTAACGTTTCAAGTCTAGATGACTCTTCTTCAGAGCTGACATGAAGGGTGGAGGGGGCAGCATTTACACAATAGTGGGGGGAGATGGAGTGCTGGGGGAGTTTGGGTGTTGGTAGTTCAGATTAAGAGGCTGGAGTGTGAGAACGGCAGAACATTAGTGTGTATCACTGGAAAGAACAGACATTTTCACTAGGGGGGGCAGGGAGGGGAGAGAGGACATGGTGACAGAGAATGTAAGAAGTGAAGCCTAAAAGAAATGGGAGTGGCTTAACAATCTGAAGGTATTGAACTCGGTATTAAGTGCGTAGCAGACCCTGGCTCAGAGCTCACACAACTATATCCCCTTATGAATCAATCATGCGTCACAAGTCATTGTCTCGGAAGGGCGGAAACTGTAATCGAGGGAAAGACTGGCAGACTTAGAGTCATGGAGTCATACAGCATGGAAACAGATCCTTTGGTCATAATCACAAACTAAACTTAGTGCCGCCTGCCTGCTCCTGGTCCATATCCCTCCAAACAATTCCTACTCATGTACTTATCCAAATGTCTTTTGGATATCCATCACTTTCTCTGGAAGCTCATTCCACACACGAGCTGCTCTCTGTGTCAAAAAGAAGAGTTGCCCCTCAAGTCCTTTTTAAATCTTTCCCTCTCACCTTAAAAATATGTTTGAGATTAGATTAGATTACTTACAGTGTGGAAACAGGCCCTTCGGCCCAACAAGTCCACACCGACGGGCTGAAGCGAAACCCACCCATACCCCTACATTCACACGTACCTAACACTACGGGCAATTTAGCATGGCCAATTCACCTGACCCGCACATCTTTGGACTGTGGGAGGAAACCGGAGCACCCGGAGGAAACCCATGCAGACACGGGGAGAACGTGCAAACTCCACACAGTCAGTCACCTGAGTCGGGAATTGAACTCAGGTCTCTGGCGCTGTAAGGCAGCAGTGCTAACCACTGTGCCACCATGCCGCCCATGTCTCCTGGTTTTGAATTCCTCCCCCCACCCCAAACTCTTGGGAAAAGAGGCCTTATCAAACCCCTCATGATTTTATAGACTCCAGTAATGTCACCCCTTAACCTCCTACATTCTGCGACTGTGGAAAGTTCCGAAACATTTTATGGCCAATGCATCAGATTAGAGGCCCAGCAACTGTTGTGATGTAGGGAGCTTGACTGTTAATTTGCACACAGCATGATCCCACTAGAAGCCATAAAGTCAAATAAAGAGCCAAATATGTGTGGCTGGTATTTGGTTGGGAAAAAAAAAATGTGTCAACATACATGGGGAAAATAGTCACGTCCGTCTGAGGAACAGCTGTACCTCAGCCAAACGACATTGTCCCAGGCTTCTGGAGTGCAACCCCTGAACCCACAATCTTTTAATTTCGATGTGAGAGTGTGCTCAATGAACTAAGATTGAAATTGGCACTAAGGGAATGAAGCAGCACATTGAGGGAAGTCTATGATGCTTTTCATCAGATCCCGATTGATGTGAATCATTTGCAAAATCTCCATCTCTCTCAATGGTGTGAACAAGGGACTTGCATTCACCAATGTTGAAAATGAGACAAGAATCTTCAATTGCTCTTTCATCCCTTACATCTGCCCCTTGTCCCCATGAGCGATTTGGTTGGACTGAGCCATTTTCCTGTTTTATGGCATTTTTGCATCAAATTTGTGGGTTAAGGTTTCACGCTCAGTTAGATGTTTACTTTCCTAAGAACCAGTTCTGCGGAAGGGTCACTAGACCTGAAATGATTTCTGCTCACAGATGCTCCCAGAGCTACTGAGCTTTTCCAGCAACTTTTTTTGTTTTTGTTTCTGAATTGCAGCATTCTTTACTTTGTTTACTTTCCTTGTTTTTCCTCCCCTGTGAGACTGGAGCAGTTAAAGAGGGCAAAAAGCATGATTTCCTAGCAAGGGCAGCCTCCAGCTGGTAGTGGGCCAGTCTCCCTGCTCAGATTGTTACTCCATTGAGAGGTGCTGTAATTTGTACTCTGTTCTGCCTCTGTCTGGACAACTGGAGAGCTACTTGAAGTAGAACCATTACACTGGCCATTTGTGAGCTCACAATGCTTTCTCTATATGCCTCTGTCATTTCATTTGCTGGGAAATGGGGTGGTAGTCAGAACATCTGTCAGTGTATTTGTCTGAGACCTCCACACAGTGACTGTAATTGAGCAAGTAGAGGAAGGTGCTTTCTCCTGTCATTGATTTATGATGAATCTACAGGACAGTCAAATCACAAGGTCCAACTGAAGTGCCTCTATGCTGTTTATCAGCTACTCTTGAGGCAGTGCCTTACACATTTTGACACTCTTTTAACCAATGAACTACAAGGACTTCCTTGTCGGATTTCTTTGCACAGGCGATTAGCTTCACCAAGCTGGAGCAACCCAGTGAGATGCCAGGGCAGATCTATTGCCACAGAAAACCTGCCAATCCACTGACTTATTAATTTGTTCTTTCTGTAAACAGTACCCAGAGGGGAAAAATAAAGTAGTATTCGGGCTGTGAGGTTTCCTGTTGTAAAATATGTGTGAGTTGTGCATATGGATGAAGACCCGCATCAAGCTCTGTTATCAAAACTTCATAAGGGCAAGACTTAAACACTTCATGGTAAGGTCCTGGGGAGTGTTTCTGATCAGAGACTCCTTGGAGTGTAGGTTAGTACTTCCTTGAAAGTAGAGTCACAGCTAGATAGGGTAGTGAGGAAAGCATTGGTATGTTTGCCTTTGTTGGTCAGGGCATTGAGTATAGGAGTTGGGCGATCATGTTTCAGCTGTACAGAACATTGGTTCAGCCACTTTTGGGATATTATATGCAATTCTGGTCTCCCTCTTATTGAAAGGATGTTGTTAAACTTGAAAGGGTTCAGAAAAGATTTACAAGTGTTTTGCCAGGGTTTGTGCTACCGGGAGAGGCTGAATAGGCTGGGGTTGTTTTCCCTGGAACATCAGAGACTGAGGGATGACCTTATAGAGGTTTACAAAATCATGAGGAGTATGGATAGGGTAAATAGTCAAGGTCTCTTCCCTGGGTTGGAGGAGTGCAGAACTAGAGGGCATGGGTTAAGGTTGAGAAGAAGATTTAAAAGGGACCTAAGGGGCAACTTTTCCATGCAGAGGGTGGTGCATGTATGGAATGAGTTGTCAGAGGAAGTGGTGGACGCTGGTACAATACAACATTTAAAAGGCTTCTGAATGGGTATATGAATAGGAATGGTTGAGAGGAATATGGGCCAAGTGCTGGCAAAGGGGACTAGATTAGGTTGGGTTTTCTGGTTGGCATGGACGAGTTGGACTGAAGGGTCTGTTTCCGTGCTGTACATCTCTATGACTCTGTGAATTGAATGGCCCAATTATCCACGAGACTTTGAAGAATGATGAAATTGGAAAGTTGTGCTTAAACAAAGAGATTCCTTTCACTGCAAATTGGGAGAGGGTTGAAAAGAGGAAGCGTAGGGCATGGTGTAACTGATGAGATTTTTCTCTGGCTTACTGGTATCCAAATCTCGAGTGTTTATTTTGAGTGATCTTGTTTGGCACTTCTTTGCCAGGGTAATGATGCACACAGCAGGCTGCTCCCAGCATCCTCATTTATCATTATAATTAAGAGCAGACTTTCAACAGATGTTGCCTGTTGGTATCGCAATCTGCAGCCATCATTTTTATGCACTTTCTTTTTTTTAAAAAAAAAACAAGCTCATCTTAATTGGGCTGTACAGACAATACATCCGCGAGTCATCTTAAATGTCAGCACTGCTGTTCTCTGCATTGATCGGAAATCTGCCAACACGTAGCACCAGTAATGTGGAGTCCCTCAAATTGACAAATATCCCACCGGTGGGGACACGTGCTGGGGATGGTGGGATCTAATTTGGTGGCCCCCTTTTTCAGTTTGAGTAACATCAAAAATCGCATGATTTATTACCATTTTCTTTGTTGCCCACAAGGAGTTGCCTCTACTCCCCTTCAAGAGATCTTTCTGTGAGACACCGACATTTAGCTTAAATTTATGATCCTGACCTGACAATCTGCATGTCCTTTCCTTCCTGAAATACTGGGCAGAGGTGGGAATGTGACCTCTTACTCCTGAGTGCAGGGGCCATAGAGTCATACAGCATGGAAATAGCAATCCCCCTCATTATATTGGGCTGTTTTTATTACTTTTAGTTCCTGTTTACAAGATGAGCACAGCGCACTCCGTTCAGTTCCAGGTGCTGATGTCCTCGATGTGATGCGAATTGGAAATCCTCTAGCTTTCAGTGCAGACCAGGGACTGAACCTGAATTATTTTTGCTTTGCCCTTTATAAGCAGTTTAGAAATGAGGCAACAAAGCAAGTGCACAGCTACCTAACTTCTGATGCATACACCAATACCTGAATCACCTCCCGTCATCCCTATTGCCAGCATCAGGAGATGGAATAAGGTCATTGCACTGTACAGAAATCTGACAAGTGGCATGCCTTACCGCTGTTTTCAAAGTCAAAGACATTTTCACTGAGTAAAGGATCAAACTATGTTTAACCTACTGACATTGAGGCAAAACATGGTAGCCCTGGGGCAGTAATAAATGCCCTGAAGATTTAAGTCCGAGGTGACCAGTCTATTTGTCGATGTTATATGTAGGCTATATGCCTATCCTTAACCTTTTGAGCAGCAAATGCAGGAGAGAGTTGATTTGAAGGAACAGCATGAAGGTGAGCATGGTTAACCTTCGTTGGGGAAATGGGAAATGCTGGGCTGGGATGTGGAGAGATGGAGGCTACAAAGGGAGGGGGTAGTGGGAGAAAGAGAAGTCTTTGAAGGCAATGTTTCCCCATCCGAATCACAGTCTCAATCTCCTCTGTTGATTCTTTTCAAAGCACATAGATGTTAGAAGCAGGAGTTGGCCCTCCAAGCCCTTCCATTCAATAACAACCTGCTGTTGGAATAAATCTGTATTGTACTTATTCTAAATCCCATCTGTCCTTTTTGTAAGATATGGCGCTTTGGATTGCACAGGGTTAGTGCAGATGTTGTTTAATCAGAGCTGTAGCAAAATGTGCTGCCCCTGGCTATAATAGCTATAGTTCTATTGGTCTTTTCTGATGTCTTTTTACATTTCAGTGATCTGTGTACATGGCATTCTAAATCTCTCAGCACTTGTTAAAACCACTCGAATCCATTGTTTCGATCTACAAGGGATGATCTCACACTGGCTTGTGTTGAAACCCATCGGTTTTGCCCACTCACTGAATCACGGCATGATTGTATCCAACATGTAGGAGTGATACCACAGTTATTGTCACCGGGCTAAAAACCCAGAGTCGTGAGTTCAAATCCCAACAGAGCAGCCGCTTTATTTAGTTCCGGCTAATTAAAGGTAATTGGGATAAAAATGTACATTCAGCAATAGTGACCATGGAATTACCAGATTGTCTTTAAAGAAAAAAACTCCAATTTGTTCAGTCAATAACAGTTCTCAAATGTATTTTTGACCGTTTTTATCAAATTTACCCCCTAAAGCAAATTTACTTCTGCTGCATACCTTTCTAATCTTGAAATTATTGTGTTTTATAGCTCTGTTCTTGCTGTTGGATGGCCTGGCCTTCTATTAATCTGGAGTCCTTTCTTATTCCCCACTTCCACCCATTGTTTCTGCTGTTTGCTTTTCCTCACTAACATGCCGGTGCCAGTGCTGTCGTTAATTAATAAGCCTACCTTGTCTTCCAGTTTTCCTATCCTTTCTAACGACCTTTTATAACATGAAAGTTGTGAATACGTTGCCTCTAATGAGAGCCATGATTTGAAAGAGCTGGTGTAGGACTGAGGTGGACAACGTTAAAAATCACAAAACACCAGGTTATAGTCCAACAAGTTTATTTAGAAGTAGTCTTTTGGAGCGCTGCTCCTTCATTGGGTAGTTAGTGGGGCAGGATCATTGGACACAGAATTTATGTAAATGATAGGACACAGGATTTATAGCAAACTATCATTTACCATAAATTCTGTGTCCAATGATCCTGTCCCAGTAACTACCCAATGAAGGAGCAACACTCCGAAAGACTGTACTTCCAAATAAACCCAGTGGAATATAACCAGGCGTGGTGTGATTTTTAACTTTAATGAGAGAGCAGCCTTGTGATAGTCCCAAATTATGATGACTTTACCTTTTTATAATGTGAAATGTTTTAACTCCCAGTCCTGACCAACTGGTAGCCATTTCTCAATAATGATTAACTATATTTGAGTTTCTAATTTAGTCAATTTATTTTTATAACTTGCATTTGTATCTAAAACTCTGATTAGAGTCTTTCAGCAGCCCATCTGCCTAGACTTTTCACACTGTTTCTTATATGTTACTTTTGTTTAAACACTTCTTATTTTAGTGTATCCCTCATCTGTTGTATCCATATTGCTATTAATAACATGCACTCTGATGTTTTCCCATTCTTGTATCTTTTAAATTGTTCTTTTTTTAATCCCCCCCCCCCCCCCCATCATGGTTTATGGCTAATTCATCCCACCTGACCACCGTGTATTATTATTATTAGGATGCCTTACCAATGTTTATAGATGCTCCATACAAAAGCATCATATTCGATGCATCACAGTTTGGTACGGCAACTGCTCTGCCCAAGCCTGCAAGAGATTACAGAGAAATTACAACTCAGTCCATCACGCAAACCATGCTTCAATCCACTGACTCTATCTATACTTCCCACTGCCTCAGGAAAGCAGCCAACATCATCAACATGATCTTTCTCTGCACCTTCTCTGTAGCTGTCACACTTTATTCTGCGTTCTGTTCTATCACCCTGATGTACTTATGGTTTGTCCGGATAGCACCCAAAACAATACTTTTCACTGCATCTCAGTACATGTGACAATAATAAATCAAAATTAATCAAATTACGTCCTTTGTATTGTCCTATCCGTCCTTTACAATAGGACGATTTTGGGAGCAGCCATCCCAAAGGCATTGATGTTTATTACAATAGAGTGAAGAATTGCGGATGCTGGAGAACAGAGACAAAAACAAAATTGTTGGAGAAATTCAGCAGGTCTGGCAGCATCTGTGAAGAGAAGGCAGAGTTTATCCTTATTGCAGTATTAATGCCATGGGTTTCAGGACTGTAACCCGCCTTTCTACACCTCTGTTAGCATCCCCCCTTTGGCTGGGACCTTGCTTCAGAATTGACTTCCTAACCCTTCCTCCCTCAGCCCCCACAAAGGAAGACTTGAAAAACTGCGGGCGTTTCAAATTGGAACTCGGATGTGATTTGACAGCATTTAAAATTGTGATGTGATGTGATGGGTCAGAAACAGACTCTTTCAGTGATGGCAGAATGGAGGGCACCGAGCTAAAAGTTAAAACAGAAGAGGTTTAGTACAAAGCAAAGATTTTTAAGTTCATATGTTTTTTTACAGAGTTAATGATGGATGTGAAGAAAGCTGGGTCATTGAGTCAAAGAGGTGTAAAAGGACAGAAAATAGAGCAGGAAAATTGCATTATGGTCTGTGAATTAAAACCAACGCAATCTTTTGACCTGTTGTCCGTGTATGTGTCATATAATTCATAATTAATCCCATGAAAACTATGCAGAATTAGCCCGTTTAAATTGCATCCAGCAGTTTTAAAAGTTGAAAATATTACAGTCACACGAAGACTGTCTTAATTTCTTCTTGGGTGAAATGGTTTACAGAAGGAGAAACCTTAACGTGTACTGCACTGCAGAGATGCTGAGAAGGGGGAATGTTTGGGCCAGTTAGCCTTGGAGGGAAAATCACCGCTATCTGATTACCCTGCTTAGTCAGTGTAGGGTGAGAAGCTCCCGTGGGTGATCAGTTTGAGAAACGACTGATTCGAACTCTGATGGTCACTGAGGGGCCACAGCCCATCGCCCCGTCTCCAACTATTTGTCTCCCCCGAGAGCAAGAAAGTTGGCCGATGTCCAGAGAGGGTCTGCCAGATTGGGAGATACCCTGAAATTCCCCGATTGGGGGGGGGGCTGATCAGAAATATGGATGGTAGGGGAGGGGAACATCTCTAGGCTCTGAAAGCCAAGGGGAGTGTAAAAGGCCCTTCACTCCCTCACCAGTTGACCCTACCCCGTCCGCCTGAGGAGTAGGCTTTGGCCGGTGGACTTCAGGAGCTCCTGACCGGACAGCAGCTGCTTCTGGTGACCAGTGATGTCACCGCTGAGGTTTAAGAATCATTGAAAAATTGACCAAAAGGTGCATGTTGGCTCTTGGCCAACTGCTCACCAGTCTTCACCGTGTGTTTTTAGCAGTGGGAGTGGCATGGTAGTCACCACCAAACACGCCGACCTCCACACTTGATCAAAAGAAAGGAAAGTTCCACTCCACGGTCTCAAGGGACAACAGGAGAGACTTGAAGCAAATCCGACATCTGGCTTAGAATCCCTACAGTGTGGAAAGAAGCCGTTCAGCTCTTCAAGTCTGCACTGACCCAGAGAAGAGCATCCCACCCAGACCTAGCCCCAAGTCTGTCCCCATTACCCTGCATTTCTCAGGGTTAGCCCACAAATCGCTGGGCACTCTGCGCACTTTTAGCATGGCCAATCCACCTAACCCGCACATCTGTTTTGGTCTGTGGGAGGAAACTGGAGCAACCCAGAGGAATCCCGTGTAGGCACTCGGAGAATGTGCAATCTCCACACAGACGGTGGCCCAAGGGTGGAATTGACCCCGGCTCCCTGGCGCTGTGAGGCAGCAGTGCTCGCCACTGAGCTGTGGGGCTTACTCCGTTCAAGTGAAAACCATTACTCGAGGTTTATCCTTTCTCCCTTTGCAAGAAAATTGTGAAGGTTTGGTCCTTGCCTCCTGAATGGAGTTTGGAGATACCGGTGTCAAAGTTTGGGAGAAGATTTGTAGCTCGGGTACTTGTTGTGGTTCTGTTCGCCGAGCTGACATCACAGAAGCGCTTCACAGGAGGCTCCCAAGCATTGAGGATGTCACCTAGACAGGGGACGAAACGTTTGCAACAAAAACTCCCAGCTCGGCGAACAGAACCACAACATACTGGTGTCGCCTGTATCAGCAGGTGGTACATTCCAAGACCTACCGCGGATGCCTGAAACCGCACATAGTAGCGAACCCTATCATTTTAAATGGGAACCTTGCCTCTCCGGCAGCCCTCTGGAATGTTCCATGTCATATGCCGCGGGTAAACTGCGGATAACTGATACCGTGGAAAGTGAATCTGCGGATATGGGGGTTCTGCAGTGCATTCTATTGGTTACACATGAAGCAAGTGAACCCAAAACTCTGGGGGATGAAGAGAGGGCAGAAATGGGCTGAGGAGCTGAGACACTTATCCCTTTTGATCTGCCCAATAAAAAAGCAATTTCTTCGATGCAGTGAAGCGAGCAAAACGCAAACTGCTTTACACCTTAATAAATAGTTGCATTACCTTTTCTGCAACTTTTCACACTTTCGACAAGACAATTTTGATCTGTGGCAGCAGTAGAAAATTACAGAGCAGTCTGTTGAATACTGCTACATTAACATTTTAATCTTGTTGCCAGCACCCCCACCGCTGCCAAGAGAAGTGAACCCTTGATTTATTATTTTGCCTTCAACAATTCTTGTCTGATTCTCGTACATCAAGTGCTATCAAGAAGCTGGAAAGTGCTATTTTGCCATTTTTTTTCAATGTTTTTAGATGTGCAAGCCCATCAGGAACAAAATTTCCCTTTCACCAGCCCCGCAATTTTATCGTGCGGAATAACTGGGCCAAACTGCTACTTTGTTAATTGAAAATTAGCTGGGACCAAAGAATTATTCACTGAATAACTCTATATGCAATGAATAATTCATCTGGGTCAAAACTATTCTGGAGGGGGGGACATTTACATTTTCTTTTTTACACATTTTGGAAGATTAGTGGATTGAATCAAGAATGAGGAGAGCATAAGAACATGACAAATAGAGGCAGGAGAAGACCACTCAGCCCCTCGACCGTGCCCCTGCATTTCAAAAGAGCAGTGATCCAGCATCCACTGCTGCTTGTGGAAGAGAGTTTCAAGCAGGCATAGCATGGGGTGTGACGAGAGCAATGCGAAATAGTAAGAGGTGGTGTTTCAGAGTGGTTGGGTGGAGGTGGTGCTGACCAACAAGGAGGCCACACTGACAGCGTTTCATTTCTAAGTGTGTGTCTGTGAATATAGGTCTCAGGGACAGTGTAGGGAATGGGAGATGATAGCAAAATGAGCATCAATACTTCAAAAGACTCAAGAGAGTTATGGATGATTACCGACGAAGTGTAGAATGCAGCTAAACTGAGGTAGATGTTTTGTTAAATGTAACAACTAACCTCAGGTTAAAAAGATTCAGTACTGTGAAAGTTTGGAGGGATTTTGGAGCATGTTCGCAGGTCACTAAAGACAGTGATAGAAATTTATTATGATATTGCAGCCAGGAAGTATGTGCTTTGGGATCGCAAGGTATGAAATGATAGCTCCACATTGTAAGAGGGATGGGATAGCACTAGAGAGGATGCTGCCTGGGCTGGAAAGTTTCAGCACTGAAGAGAGAGATTGGACAGACTGGGGCTGTTTTCCTTAGAGCAATGCAGATTGAGAAGGGACATGATTGAAATGTATAAAATTTTGAGGGGCATAGGGAGGATGGACAGGAAGAAACTTTTCCCCTTGATGGAGGGAGCAATGACCAGGGGAGCGTAGATTTAAGGTAGGGCACAGGAGGTTTAGAGGAGATGTGAGGAAAAATGTTGTCGCCCAGAGAGTGTTCGAGATCTGGGACTCACTGCCTGTAAGGCTGGTGGAGGCAAAAACCCTCCTAATGTTCAAGAAGTCTTTCCACGCCTAGTCAAAACGTCTGGTGCTGGAAAAGCACAGCAGGTCAGGCAGCATCATAGGAGCGGGAGAGTCAACGTTTCGAGCATGAGCCTTACATCAGGAATGAGATGACATCATGCTCAAAATGTCAACTGTCCTGCTCCTAGGATGCTGCCTGACCTGCTGTGTTTTTCCAACACACACATTTTGACTCCAATCTCCAGCATCTGCGATAGACAATAGGTGCAGGAGTAGGCCATTCAGCCCTTCGAGCCTGCACCGCCATTCAATATGATCATGGCTGATCATTCCTAATCAGTATCCTCTTGCCTTATCTCCATAACCCTTGATTCCACAATCCTTGAGAGCTCTATCCAACTCTTTCTTAAATGAATCCAGAGACTGGGCCTCCACTGCCCTCTGGGGCAGAGCATTCCACACAGCCACCACTCTCTGGGTGAAGAAGTTTCTCCTCATCTCTGTCCTAAATGGTCTACCCCGTATTTTTAAGCTGTGTCCTCTGGTTCGGCACTCACCTATCAGCAGAAACATTGCAGTCGTCACTTCATCCATGCAAGACTATGGGCCATGTGCTGGAAGATGGTGTTCCAGTATTTAGGTGCTTTATTCTGACTGGTGTAGACACGATAGGCTGAAGGGCCTGCTTCTATGCTGCACATCTATATCACAATATGTCTGAGTAAAACTTTGCAACATTTGTTTAAGAATTTTGCAGCCCATACTGTAGGGAGATTATAGAGGCTCCCAAACAAAGTACTGACCACATTCAACAGATGCTGCTTGATATGTTCAAAAAGAAACAGACACAAGGAAAAGCTTGGAACTGTCGGATCTGCTCAAGCCACAACAATGCACATCACCCTTGCTGTCTACAATCTATCTCAGCATTGGACCGGATATTTCGAGGTAAACTATTTCCAGTGGATTACAATACATTCATAGGAAATTACATTTAAGAAATCTGGAACAGAAAGCAAAGAAATCTCTTAACATTAATACACCAGGGAATGTGCTTCCAAGATTGGCTATAGCATAAACTATGTCAACACTGAGAATTACAATGGATAGGTAGACAGAGGATTGCAGATTGCAGCTGGGAATTTTCAGCCCTGTGCGGGGCTGAACGGGATGAGCAAATATCACTTGTATCCTTTCCTCCGGTGCCTGCTATGAAAGTGTGGTGAAACGTTATTTCCTGCTTTATCCAGGGAGCCATGGTGACCAGGAAAATCTCAGATTTCATCCCCAGTCCGTGCTTGCTGATCTCAGTGAGAATTTTGCACGTAGCCGCCACACCTTTGGATTAGTTCTGTCAGTTTATTTAGTGATGGCCTACACCGAGTAACCATTTGTGAAGGTTTGGTGAGGACAAGATTAACTTCACTGTGGTCCCTTCCAGTCAGGAGGCCTGCAAAGTTTGGTGAGCTCGGGTTGGTTCAACTGCAAGTTTGCCATACAGAGTGGTATCACGTGCACTTCCTGTACCAGCTGATGTCACTGTGGTTGACCTGGCTTCTCAACCATGCTCCTTGTTGAATGGTGACCTTCATTGGCTAATGGGAGAACAGCCAAGGATCAATTTTTGCTCTTAACTCTCCTGTTTAGTTGTTTTTTTTTTAACCCATCAGATGTCAAAGCAGCATTCGTTGACCGTTCCTAATTGGTAGACGTAAGATACTGTCTTGAGCTCTACGTGCTGTGGATAGACCCACAATGCTGTTAGGGAGTGATTTCCGAGACTTTGACCCAGCTACAGTGAAGGAACGGTGATATATTTCCAGGGATGGTGAGTGGTTTGGAGGAAAACTTGTTGGGGGTGATGTTCACGTACATCATCTACTCTCATCTTGCTAGTTGGTGGTGGAACCTTTGGTGAGTCACTGCTGTACATCTGGTAGATGGCACACACTGCTGTCACCATGCAGTGACTTGGTGTAATAGTTCCATTGTTACATTCATGTGCAGGGAAGGAAGGACTAACTTTCATCTGACCTTAAGATTGTCATAATTTAATACTTCATAGGTAACTAACTTAGTGTTGACAAGCCGTTGCTCCTGTCACATGATTGTGCATGATAGCAAAAATTGTACTTATCAAGGTGTCGCTGAGAGACAGTATTAATAACCAAGTGACTGAGTGGTGGATTTGTTTTGAATTTTTAACCTGTTTTCCTAACAGCCAGAGAAAATGGGTTAAAAAGCTGCCTATTCCTCAAATTACAAACTGTGTGATCAGATACCAAACCAACTGGCTGGCTGTGGAATATTTCAGAAACACTGAGGAAAATAGAAGGAGGGCTCTTCAAAAAGGAGTCGTGCATCACAGAGAGAGGACATTGCTGGCAGTGCAAACGTCCTCTGTAAAAACTGCTGCAGAATTCTGTCGCATGGAAAATATCCTGAACTATTATCCTAATGGTGATATCCTAAATATCACCATACACTGTGGGCAGCACGGTGGCACAGTGGTTAGCACTGCTGCCTCACAGCGCCTGAGACCCGGGTTCAATTCCCGACTCAGGCGACTGACTGTGTGGAGTTTGCGCGTTCTCCCCGTGTCTGCGTGGGTTTCCTCCGGGTGCTCCGGTTTCCTCCCACAGTCCAAAGATGCGCGGGTCAGGTGAATTGTCCATGCTAAATTGCCCGTAGTGTTAGGTAAGGGGTAAATGTAGGGGTATGGGTGGGTTGCACTTCGGCGGGTCGGTGTGGACTTGTTGGGCTGAAGGGCCTGTTTCCACACTGTAAGTAATCTAATCTAAACTAATTCATTGTCCTCGACTGAAGGAACCATAGTGAGCCTCCAAAAGATGTTGAATGATGGCGCTCAGCTGCCACTATGAAGAACTCCCAGGGGCAAGAGACATCCCTTTGGATACTACGCCTGATCCACGAGTTAATAAGATTTGATGTGGCCTCTTTACCCTTTCCCTGATGACCCTTGACTCCTTACTTGGAGGCCTAAATCGGCCTGTCTCAGCCATAAGACACACTCGGTGTCCTGATGTCCACTTCCTACTCAGTGGAGGAGAGTTCCAAATAGTGATAGCCTTCTGGGAGGGCAGGTTCCTTCTCATCTTCATCTTAAATGGGAGATCATTTATTCTGAACCTGCACTCCATAGCTTTAGATTCCCCAGTGAGGGGGAGCATCCTTTTTAGTATTTACCCCCAAAAAGACCCCACAGAACTTTTGTCTCCGTGGAGATCAACTCTCATGCTTCTCATCTCCAATCATCAATCTTTCTTCCAATGGTCAGTTTAAGTAAATAACCTGCGTTTCGGCCCACATCAGAGGTTCACATTCAAGGGGTAGTGGTTGGATGGACTGTGCATAGGCTGGGAGGGAGTGTTGAAAGAAATGCTAGCAACAGGAATTTGGTGAGACTGGGATTTGCTGGTTATTTCGAAACAAATTGTTCATGGGATGTGGGCATCGCTGGCCAGTCCAGTGCTTATTGCCTTTCTCTAGTTGCTTCTGAGATGGAGCAGTGAGTTCCTCCTTGAACTGCTGCAATCTATCTGGTGAAAATATATTCCCAGTGCTGTAAAGCCGGGAGAGCCGGGATTTATTGCCTTCAATTCTGGTCTCCCTACTATAGGAAATACGTTCTGAAACTCAAAAGGGTGCAGATAAGATGTACAAGGATGGTGCCAGGGTTGAAGGGTTTGAGCTACAGGGAGAGGCTGAACAGGCTGAGGCAGTTTTCCCTTGAGTATTGGAGGCTGAGGGGTGACCTTATGGAGGTTTATAAAATCATGAGACGCGTGGATAGAGTGAACAGCCAATCAGTTATTCCTAGGGTAGGAGAGCCCAAAACTAGAAGGCATAGGGTTTAGGGTGAGAGAGGAAAGATTAAAAAGGGATTGAAAGGGCAACATTTTCACACAGAGGGTAGTGCGTTTGTGGAATGAGCTGCCAGAGGAAGTGGTGCAGTTACAACACTTAAAAGGCTTCTGGATGGGGACATGAATAGGAATGGCTTAGAGGGATATCGGCCAAATGCTGGCAAATGGGACTCAATGAGGTTAGGATATCTGGTCAGCATGGATGAGTTGGACCACAGGGTCTGTTTCTGTGCTATGCAAATCTGACTCTCTGCTAATATTGTTGCACGTGTCAGGCAAGTAGTGCTATCACCTTGAAATTTAACATTTTTCCTGAATCATCCTAAACCTGTCTGGTAGCAGCTGCTAATTCACAATTACCTCTCAGCATGTAGCCAACGAGGTGTCAATATCTGTGCTGAAATGCTGAAGATCACAGCGCATCAGACAGCATCCGTGGAAGGAGAGCAAGCTAATGTTTCGAGTCTAGATGACTCTTTACCAGCTGCCTGTTGTTTGTCTGCTGAGTTGTAATTGGTGTGCTTTTAAGAGGTGTGTATTCTGCAGGAGTATCTGCAGTATTGAGAGTTCTGCGTACACAGAGCTGGGGAATCTGATCAATGGAATGGTTGAAGAGGGTGACAGTGTGAATTCGATAAGTCTGGAAATTTGCTGCAAAGGGACGGTCTCCTGCTGAGATAAACCATGAACACCAGGAAATACAGAAATCGGAGGAATTAGATCTGAAGGGATAAAATTGAAATGAAATCAATTAGATGTTGAGATTCAAATTGCATTAAAAGATATTCAGATATGGCTAATGAAATAATGGGTAGAGCAAGGGAATATGAAACTTTTTTAAAAAAAGGTATCTCATAAGTCAATAGACTTTTAACAAGTGAATCCCATTACCTTCAATTATTTTGCATGTGGGAAATCCAATTTGTGTCCTGTAGAATGTCAGTTAATCTATCTGATTAAATTCTCCTGACTTGCAAACATGAGGTGAGCTCCACACTTTGAAGTGAATACTGACGTGTAACCTTGAACATCCACTTCTCCTGTCAGACAGAGACTTGTTTGAGCATCTCATTTAACAGTCTACACTTCCAGGGAGGCTGTGTTCCCTGATTACTCAGTGACAAGTCACATTGCACTACGTGCTCACACCTTCAGAAATCAGAGGAGGCAAGTATATGAGCGGACCTGATGCTATGGGGCCGTCTTCTATGAGAAAGTGAGGACTGCAGATGCTGGAGATCAGAGCTGAAAATGTTTCGCTGGAAAAGCGTAGCAGCTTCTAGGAGAAAGTGAGGACTTCCTGAAGAAGGGCTCATGCCCGAAACGTCGATTCTCCTACTCCTTGGATGCTGCCCGACCTGCTGCGCTTTTCCAGCAATGCATTTTTAGCTCTGTGGTAGTTCACTCTTGTTGAATCCATTGTTTTGTTTTCAATTTCAGGAGACGTGATTGTACTAGTAATTTATGTTCAGTTGTGAATTAGCTGAGGGATCCCAGAATCACTATAGAAATGATAGTGAAGATACCGGGCAGAAGATTGGGTGGCAGTGTTGCAGTGGGTCATGCACGCATAATATAACTCGTTCTGTGTCCATTTCCATTGACCTTTATTCAGTTCAAATGGAAATTGCGCATGTGTTATCTTTCCACTTCACCCCCAACACCCGATGATGGAGGCAATCATTTCCTTCTTGATGTGGGACAGTTGTGACAGTGATATTAACGTTCAGAGAATGAATAAGCGGATTGCTTTATGAGCTAAAGCTAGACAGGTTCAGCCTGTATCTTCTGGAGTTTAGAAAAGTTGGAGGTGACTTAATTGAAAAGTACAAGTTCCTGACCGGGTGAATGTTGCGAGGATGTTCCCTCTTGTGGAAGCATCTAGAACTAGGGGGTGTCATGGTTTAAAAAAAGTGGTCACCCATTGAAAACAGAGATGTGGAAATTTTTAGTCACTCAGAGGGTCGTAATTCTTTGGAATTCCCTTCCCCAAAAGGTAATAGATATCGAGTCCTTAAATATTTGAAGGTAGAGGCAGATTGTTGACTACCACGGGGGATGAAAGATTATTGAGGACCTGCAGCAATGTTGAGTTGAGGTTAAAATCCGATCAGCCACGATCTGATTGAATGGTGCAGCAGGTTCGAAGGGCTGAGTGACCGACCGAATGCTGGAAGGCAATTGGAGGAATGGTAGTGTTTTGTAAGAACCTTTCTTTATCTCAATAAATTTTGGAGACTTGGCTGAAAGAAAAAATGATTTTTTTTCAATTCTACAATGACAGCAACTACTGTTATGTGTCCAGTAATTTGCATATTTCCTGTTGGATTTACTTTGAGTATCCTTGTTTTGTTGGTCACTCCCGGCGCCAAAACATCTCTTGTCAAATAGCCTCGTGTTTGCCTGATCACTGGTCTCAGCATATTGCATGAGAGATCTCCCTTGAGACTTTCTTTTGTGACCTTCCAGCCAGAATTGGGAACTTGGTGTGAAAGCCAAGGTTGCTTGAGGAAATGGCCAGTCTAAGCCATCAGAGTCTGAAGGATATGTCTGGAACCACCAGCAGGGCACAAAGATGAGAGCAAGTGAGTCTGATAAGAAACTACCAAAGGGGACAGGAAGTAGCCCTTATGATGGACCCAAGGAAGAGCAACGCACTGCAGAGGCTGGAAATCCCGAAATAAGAACAGAGAAAATGCTGGAGAAACTCAGCAAGTCTGGCAGCATGTGTGGAGAGAGATTAAAAAAAAATTAACATTTCAAGTCTGGTGTGACTTCTTCAGAAGTGGGGGTCAGCCATGGTGGAAGGGGGAGCAGGTCTGGGACATGAGAAGGTGGCCAGGCCCCCCACAGGGGCTGAGCTGTTGGTTTTATGGGGGGGGGGGGGGCGGGGGGGGGGAGGACACAGATGGTTTATGCTCAGTGCAGCCAGCCTTCAGTAACTGGAAGAATGGACCCCTCTGGTTGACGGCATTACCCTACAGAAGATGTTCTGCAGGAAGACTCCTCAGTGAAGCTTCTACTGGAACCTATTCTGAACTGTTCAGATTTCCAGCAGTCTGTGTTCCTTCCAAGTGCCGAAAAGGAAGAAATCAGACTTTCTCTCGTCATAAAGCTTGCTGCAGGTTAGTGGTTCTGGCCAGTCTTAGAGCGGCAGCGACTTCAGATCTGAATTTCTGCCACCAGTAAGCCTGTAATTTCACGCCTTTGGCAACAGAGTAGATTTGCTATTCTTCAAGTCAATGAAAGTCTAGGATATGAGAAGAACTCATTTTGTTAAATTTCATTTATGGGAGATTAAAAGTAATGTTGGTTCATTATTCCAATTACAAACCTTTCTTGAATGTATTAACTGGAGGATGAATCAGGCATTGAATAATTTTAAATACATTTTGAAAATTACAATTAAAGCTTTTTGTCCCCATCCCTTTGAAATCAAGATTCATTTGCTATGCTCTTCAATTCTAACTTGACCTTTCAAACATTCAAACCAATCACCCTTACTTCATACCGCAAAGGTTATAAAAGGCACAAAGGGCCATCAAATTCCATTTCGAGGTTTATTCACCAAATTTAGCTTTGCTGAATGAAATTCAAAGTGCTTCAAAGTTCGCAACAAACTCATTTTCAAACTCTGCCTCCGTTTTCAGTTTTGAGAAGTGTGAAAGTGGGCCTGCACTTTCCGTTCATCAGGAAGTGTAAAACCTTTCGATACTATCCAAAAGAGAAAACGCTGGAACACCTGCTTTTATCTTTCGATACTATCCATTCCCCATATCAGCTTGTAATGGAGAAAGTGCCTTTCACACTCTGAGCACCCCAGTTCCAGAAGAACCCCCACCATATAGAGGCAGGCCATTCTACTCATCGAACCTAAACAGACCCACCTAAATGCATGCCACCCAGATACTCCCCCCAGCATTTCCCATGGCTAACCCACCTAGCCTGCACATCCCTGGATGCTATGGGCAATTAAAATGACCAATCCACCTAACCTGTACATCTTTGGACTGCAGGAGGAAACCCACACCGATGCGGGGTGGGGGGAAATGTGCAAACACCACACAGAGTTGCCCAAGGGTGGAATTGAACCCAGTTCCCTGTCACTGTGAGGCAGCAGTGCTAACCATTGAGCCATCGCGACTCCGATACTTGCTTTTCCAGTAGGGCCCACTATATAGTCTCTGCGTCAAGCTGTGACTTTCTTTCAGTGCTTTGTGCAAAGCAATGTACATCTGGTGAGAGAACCTTAAAGAAAGGGAGTTGGTTTTCATGCCACATATCCTCCAGGCAAAAGGAATGTTCTTTATTTCAGATTTATTCCAATTATCTCACTGCTGTCCTGACCCTAGCCTGAGAGTTAGCAGCCTTTTAAGTGAATTCACAAATTCATGAAAAATTGCGAGCTGCAAAGGGTCAAAACAGAGAATGTTGAATTGTTAAAGGTAGAACAGTGTGTGATGAGTCAGTTGGGCTACATTGGTAATACTGCTGATATATCTTCTCTTACTACCTTGGGGAAACAGTGATCCATTGATCAAAATGCAGAAAATGAAACCACATCATGCAGTGATGAAAGGGAACATATTTCAGCTCGCTTACCTTTTTGCCTTCACTCTTGGTGGCAGCAGCGCTGTTGCACTTTCTGTTCTCAATCCAGGCGTGAGTGTTGGTTTCCATGTCCAGCCTTTACTTTGCATTAAAAGACTGTGGGAGTACAACTGAAGCTTGATTTGCCTTCCATGTAACCCACACAAGCTGTGTGCAATTTCATCAATGAGTGATCCAGCATTATTTCAGATGTTGCCCTTATTTAAAATGGTGAACAGAAAGTGAAGCTTTTACAAGAAGTTTCAGCTTGATGAGAAATGGCTTGCACCAGATGAATATTAAATGCTACCGTGCAGATAAGTTGTCTTTTTGTTTCACATTTTTCTTGAGGTAAAACCTTCATGAATTTGCTGTGTGATACCTGTTTAGTTTATATCTACTCAACAGACCGTTTGGTCCAACTCCTGTATAAATCCTGTATAAATCTACTTCCCTTTGCCAGCATTTGGCCCATATCTCACCAAACCCACCCTATTCATGTCCCCATCCAGATTCCTTTTAAATGTTGGCAGTTCATTCCACACATGCATCGCCCTCTGTGTGGAAAGGTTACCCCTTAGGTCCCTTTCATATCTTTCCCCTCTCACTGTAAACCTATTCCCTCTAGTTTTGGACTATCCTACCCTGCGAAAAAGACCTTAACTATTCACCCTATCCATGCCCTTCATGATTTTATAAACCTCCATGAGGTCACCCCTCGGCCTCTGATGCTCCAGGGAAAAAAGCCCCAGCCTATTCACCCTCTCCCTATCGGTCAAGTCTTCCAACCCTGGGAACATCCTTGTGAATCTTTTCTGAACCCTTTCAAGTTTCGCAACATATTTCTGATAGGAAGAAGACCAGAATTGCATGCAATATTCCAACAGTGGCCTAACCAATGTCCTGTACAACATGACTTCTCAACTCCTATACTCAATGCACTGACAAATAAAGAAAAGCATACCAAACACCTTCTTCACTATCCTATCTCCCTGAGATTCCACTTTCGAGGAGCTGCACCCCAAGGTCTCTTTGTTCAGCAACACTCCACAGGACATTCTCATTAAATATATTAAGCTAGGATTTGCCTTACCAAGATATAGCACCTCACATTTATCTAAATCAAACTCCATTTGCCACTCCTCGGCCCAATTGCCCATCTGATTCCATACTGCATACGTCCATGACTACACTGAGGGCACAGAATAAAGAGGTTTCTGCTTTTGCTTCTGGAATTGAACCAAAAATACTTCTTCTAAAGGGGACATATGTTAACATTCAAACTGCAAAGCATTCAAGGGCATCAGCTTTGCAAAAAAAAAGGTTCAAAATATAGACCACATCAAATTCAAATTCCAACATGTAGATATGCTTTAAGGATTGGGTGACGTGTTCTACTGCTCTTAGAGTCATGAAATCATAGAGATGTACAGCACGGAAACAACCCTTCGGTCCAACTCATCCATGACCACCAGATATCCTAAATTAATGTAGTCCCATTTGCCAGCACTCGGCCCATATCCCTCCAAACCCTTCCTATTAATATCCCTATCCAGGTACCTTTTAAATACTGTAACTGTACCAGCCTCCACCACTTCCTCTGGAAGCTCATTCCATACACGTACCACTCTCTACATGAAAAAGTTGCCCCTTTGGTCTCTTTTATATCTTTCTCCTCTCACCCTACACCTATTCCCTTTTAGTTCTGGACTCTTTCCCCCACCCCAACCCCAGGGCAAGGACCTTATCTGTTTACCCTATCCATTACCCTCATGATTTTATAAACCTCTATGAGGTCACCCTTCAGCTTCTGATGATTAGGTTAGATTTCCTACAGTGTGGAAACAGGCCCTTTGGCCCATCAAGTCCACACCGACCCTCCGAAGAGTAGCCCACCCAGACTCATTAGCTTCTGACTAATGTACCTAACACTATAGACAATTTAGCATGTCCAATTCACCTGAGGAAAGCGGAGCACCCAGAGGAAACCCACACAGACACGAGGAGAATGTGCAAACTTTGCACAGACAGTCGCCCGAGGCTGGGATTGAACCTTGGACCCTGGTGCTGTGAGGCAGCAGTGCTAACCACTGAGCCACCAAGGAAAACAGCCCCAGCCTCTCTCTTTAGCTCACATCCTCCAAGCCTGCCAACATCCTTTTTACTCTTTTCTGAACCCTTCCGAGTTTCACAATATCCCTCCTATAGGAGGGAGACCACAATCTTCTTGATCTGTGTTAATGATCGTGGGAGCACAGACCACAACTTCAGAACTTGAGGTGACATAAAATGTGGAAGTATTGTGAAGGGCGTGGCGGATAAACTCCAGAGAATAGTTGGCTGAGTGGCAGATGAAATTTAGTAAAGAAGGAACAGGCATATTTGCAGAGGCAACGTAGAACCAAAAGGTACCATTCTAAGGGAGGCTTGGGAGCAGAAGATTTGGGGAGGTAGTTGTCAATGATAGCAGGGCAGGCTGTGCGAGAGGTGTAAGAACACACAAAGGGCTTTGTGAGTTAATGAATACATTTACAAGAGCAGAAGGAATAAAAATCCAGAACCACCTCAGCTGAAATAGTTGCCATCCGGAAATGGAGGTAATTTGTCTCCACTCTGTTGTGGCCTGGGCTGATCGAAAAAGTTTAATTCCAGAGTTTGGGGATATTTGGAATATTGATTCACCCGCTCCAGGATGTTCATTTCATTCAGCCTAAGTTATCTTTACAGGGCATCCAGCGTGAGGCAGTGTGTTCTCAAATAAGATCGCTGGGTCCACGTGGGTAAACCAGGAGGAGAGGTCATTTGAGTCAAGTGTATTTTGCTGGAGGAGAAAGTGAGGACTGCAGATGCTGGAGATCAGAGCTGAAAAATGTGTTGCTGGAAAAGCGCAGCAGGTCAGGCAGCATCCAAGGAGCAGGAAATTCGACGTTTCGGGCATGATTCCTGATGAAGGGCTTATGCCCGAAACGTCGAATTTCCTGTGCCTGGGATGCTGCCTGTCCTGCTGCGCTTTTCCAGCAACACATTTTCAGCTGTGTTTTGATGGAGCTCGGTTCTGCAAATTTTCAAACTGGAAATGCCTTGAAAATGGAAGAAAATGGGTGACGGTTTGTAAAATTCCAATATTACTGGGAAAATGAATGCGAAGGAAAACATTGGCAACAGGCAGGATCTTGGGGAATGGTGTTGCCGATTGCGGTCAAACCTGTTCCTGGAGGTTTTATCTCATTCCCTGCCCACCCCAGCCATGTTCCAACCATCCATCAGCCCACATGCCCATCCTTAGTTACACCAATTCAAATGTAAAAGGACTCATTACCCGAATGGAGGACACTTGATTGTCAGTCTTACTCATTTTTCAGAATTTTTATATCTGGTGAAGAGAACCATTTAGAGAAAATGACAAAAAAAATCAATCTTTTCTGTGTCCCTCTGATTTTTCTCCATGATTCCACAATGGAGTGTCCTGGAGATTAACCGAGAATGCATGGAAAGTCTAGGCCAATCCTCGAGGGATTGTAACACTACTGATAATTAGGAAGTTGGTCATGTTTTGTACGTTATTCTGGAGTTGGTCTGGTACCTTGATACCACCCAAGAGTGGCATCATGGAGATTCTCAACATCCTATCTGTACAACTGGAAATGATTACGCTGTACAGACTGTTCAGGAAGTCTGATTGTTCTAAATAAAATAAATCTAAGTCCACGTGGTTTAGACATTCCCTGTGCTTGGGTTTTCAAAACCTGAAGACTGGAGAATGTGTACAGGAAGTAGAACTGAGCCTTTATTCCATCCCAGGGAAGGACAAATAGTTAAGAAGGTGTATGTGAAACGTAGAAAGGGCATGACGTAGTATTGAGAGACAGTCCGGATAACAGAGCCAGCCTAGTTAGTATGGCTGAATGGCCGCCTTCTGTACTGAAATAATTCTGGGATTAGGTATTGATACTCAGATTATAATTTGGGGTGCTCCAGGAAAATGTAGGTTCAGTTCTTGAGGTGTGAAATTGGACCGGTCATTTCCATCATAGAAACCTTAATGTGAACTCAAAGCAGATGTGAATTTTGGTGCTTGGATTTCGTGCAGCGATTAATGAGAATTTCAGAATTATAATATGCAATAAGTGTATGGATTTTGCAAATTAGTTTTCTGCAAACTAATTTTCCTTACCTCCTGATATGGCAAGTGGTTATAATGCTTGGCAGTAACGTTTCTAGTAATTAATGTTTTCAGTGTTGAACGCCATTATAGGTGGAGAATTTGAAGAAATGCTACTTTAGGCTGCTGATATTTTAAATCTCGTTTTTAAAATTCCATTTGTGCAGGTTCTTGGCATGGAATCAAAATAAAACTGGAACTGTTTGCTTCTAAACTCTGTATTTGAATGCGTTCTTCAATCATGTTCTGCTTAGATGCATCACTGGAGCTGCTACAGACTGGGAGCTCAGAAGGCTGAGCATTTACATCAATTGTTGGGGGAGCAGTCTAGTATACAACAACAGATCATGGCATATCTGCATTGGCAGGGGTTAAGTCACCCAAGGTTCAGACAGTCTTTGAACCAAGCACCTTTTAAATGTCTTAATAAATGTGACTTCACAATGCTGTTGGAGTCAACATCAGTAGGTTTGATGTGAGCATTCAGAAAATAGAAGAGAAAAGATATTACGTTACCAATTACTGTTCACAATTTCAGAATTTCTCAGAAAGCTTGAGAGCCACTGAGGTCCTTGTGAACTGTGGGCACGTTTGTATAACAGGAAATTTAAAGGGGAAGGTGATGGCCTCGAGGTACTGACGTTAGATTGTTAATCCAGAGCTCAGGTAATGTTCTGGGGACCCGGGTTTGAATCCTGCCATGGCAGATGGTGGAATTTGAACTCAATAAAGAATCTGGTGTTAAGGGCCTAATGATGATCATGTAGCTATTGCCAGCTGTCAGGAAAAGAACAATTTGGATTTGTAGAATCATGGAATCCCTACAGTCTGGAAGCAGGCCAGTCGGCCTATTGAGTCCATTGCTGACCCTCTGAAGAGCATCCCACCCAGAAACCCCTCCACCCCCCGAATCTGTGTAATCCCATGGCTAATCCACCTAACCTGCACATCTGTGGACAGTATGGGTACTTTAGCTTGGCCAATCCACCTAATCTGCCCATCTTTTCACTAACATCTTTATCAAAGACATGGACAAATTCGACTACCAACTGCCATTATGAGTGTGCGCGAGCATCACTCTCTTTAATTTGGGGAAATGAAGGCCGAATGGGATTATTACTAATGTAGACAGCCAGATGATGTTTTAAGGACCTGTGTTTGAGTCTAATGATGACCATGAATCCATTGCCAATTGTCAGAAAAGCCCATCAGGTTCATTAATAACTTTTTTAGGGAAGGAAACTGCCATCCTTACCTGGTCTGGCCTATATATGACTCCAGACCCACAGCAATGGGGTTAGCTCTTAACTACCCTTGGGGAGCAATTAAAGATTGGCAATAAATCCTGGCCTAGGCAGTGATGCCTCAGAACCGTGAGTGAATAAGTTTAGAAAAAAAAATCTCTGTTCTCAGTGAGCACCACGTGGAGTGTATTGACTCAGTCAAATGAATCTTTAAGACTTGCATCTTTTGCATTTATATCCAGCATTAACTCCTCGTCCTTACTTTTCAGATTTAAGCTATGCAAGAGTTCTCACCATTTGTAGATATTTTTTAATCAACCTATTCAGAGATATTATGACACACCGCTGGGAGCAGGTGGAACTTGAACCTGGGCCTCCAGACTCCCAGGCAGGGACTTGCCACTGTACCACCTTCTCGTAGTCTGTGTGCCCGTGGGTGACACAGTGGCTCAGTGGTTAGCACTGCTGCCTCACAGCGTCAGGGACCAGGGTTCAATTCCTGCCTCGGGCAACTGCCTGCGTGGAGTTTGCATATTCTCCCAGTGTCTGCGTGGGTTTCCTCCAACAGTCCAAAGATGTGCAGGTTTGGTGAATTAGCCATGCTAAGTTGCCCGTAGTGTTAGGTGCATTAACCAGGGATGAATGTAGGAGAGTGTATCTGGGTGGATTGCTCTTCGGAGGGTCAGTGTGGACCTATTGGGCCGAAGGGCCTGTTCCTACACTGTAGGGAATTTAATCATTAGCAACAGTGCAATAACATTTGGCACATTTTCTCTGAATGATCCATCTGCTCCCTTCTCATTACGTCTCCAAAATCATCGAATTATCACTTGAAGTTATTTACTGTGTCATTTAGTTATCTAGGAGAAAGTGAGGACCGCAGATGCTGGAGATCAGAGCTGAAAATGTGTTGCTGGAAAAGCGCAGCAGGTCAGTCAGCATCCAAGGAGCAGGAGAATCGACGTTTCGGGCATGAGCCCTTCTTCAGATTCTCCTGCTCCTTGGATGCTGCCTGACCTGCTGCGCTTTTCCAGCAACACATTTTCAGCATTTAGTTATCTAGCCCGGTAAGTCTGTTTTCAAATCCATTGAAAGAAAATTCAGTGTGAGTCCTATCCAAATGTGATTTTTGAGCTGTTGTTGCCTGTTTTTTTTCTGAATGTTTTAACAACAAAAAAGAAATGCCTTTACCAACTTCATAAATCCTCCGCAATGTTGCAGGCCTCCGATCAAATCCTGAGAAATCCTGGATCCTGCAGAATGGGAATGTCCTGATCAAATACATTTCCCCCTTCACCTCTTGGAGCCAAGTTTAATTCCAGCCCAGAGCTGGAACTGGAGAGCTTGGTCCTGAGGTTGAAAGGTGGCTGAGCAAAAAGCTGAAAGTTTGATTGCGTTTTGCCGGTCTCCCATAATAACCTGGTAAACATTCATCTGCCAGACCGGTTTATTCAGAATACGTAGTGCAGACTAAGCACTAAACACTTCTTCCTTCCCCCCCACCCCCCACATATCATCACCTCCCAGGTAGAAACTGATTCTCATGAAATGGGTCACGGTCTCAGGACAGGGGATAGACAGTTGAGGACTGGGATGAGAGATTTCTCAACGCAAAGAGTGGTAAGCCTCTGGTATTCTCTGCCTGGGGATGCAACCAAAGCCATAATATTGTTTGCTTTCAAGAAGACGTTTTAAGAGCTCGAGGAAATAGGTTGGGGCTATTTTCCCTGGAGCATCAAAGGCTTGAGGGGTGGCTCATAGAGATTAATAAAATCATGAAGGACATGGGTAAGGTGATTAGTCAAGATCTTTTCCCCAGGTTAGGGGGGTCCAAAACTAGAGAGCATAGGTTTAAGGTGAAAGGGGAAAAATCTAAAAAGGACCCGAGGGACAACTTTTTGATACAGAGGGTGGTGTGTGTGTGTGGAATGAGCTGCCAGAGGAAGTGGTGGAAGCTGGTACAATTACAACGTTTAAAAGGCATCTGGATGGGTATATGAATAGGAAGGGTTTAGAGGGATATGGGCCAAGTGCTGGCAACTGGGATTAGGTTAGGTTAGGTTAGGATAGGATATCTGGTCAGCATGGAGGTGCTGTACCAAAAGGTTTGTTTCTGTGCTGTACATCTCTGTGACTCTAAGTAAGTCATAGAATTTGGATATTGAGGGGAAAGTGGGAACAGGCTATCTGAGTTGAATGTTCAGCCATGACCACAAAGAATAGCAGAGCAGGTTTAAAGGGCCGAATGGCCAACTCCTGCTCATATGTTTCCAAATCATTTTTAATCATGTTATTAAAATTTAGCCCAACTGAGATGGAACTTAAGCCTCAACCTCTGGCCCAGTGGTTGGGATGCTGGTAGTGTACAAAGAGCCTTTAATTTTATAATCAACCTGTTCAGACATTGTTCAGTCTCATCTCCAGAGCAGATGGAATTTATGGACCCTTGACTTTTCTCACTTGGTATCAGCTATTCTTAATCACAACTGGAGCTTGCATCTATGCTCACTCAACTGAGGCAGCATTTGCACCATGATTGTCCCAGCTGGAAACCAGTGAAGACCTAGTTCCACCTGCGAGGGAAGGGGGCTGGTCAACTTGAGCTGCACCAATGATCGAGAGCTAGTGGTTGCCTGCTGTGAGTTGTGAAGCATATGTAGACCCTACTATTGGGGTCCAGATCAAGCCCCAAAATATTTTATGGCCATTGACAAGTCTCAGTTTTGTCGGGAGAGAGGTCTGTGTGTGTATTTTATCCAAAAGGGGATGATAACCCAATTCACTTTGGGACCAGTGAGCTTAGGCAAACTCAGTCCACCATCTATGCCTCCTAGTATTTGATGTTTTCACCCTGCGGAAAAACACTCCAACTGTCCACCCCATCCAAGCCTCTCACAAATTTATATACTTCTATCAGGTCACTCCTCAGCCTCTGATGCTCAAGCAAATTCTCCAGTTAATACACTCCAAACCAGGCAACATCCTGGTAATCCTCTTTTGCATCCTCTCCAAAACCTCCACAACCTTCCTCTGGTATAGCAACAAGAACTGCACACAACACTCCAAATGTGGCCTGACTAAATTTTAAACAGCTGCAGCGTGACCTGTCAACTTTGATACTCAGTGATCCAACTGATGAAGGCTAACATGCCGTATAGCTCCACCACCTTAATCGCTTGTGCTGCCACTTTCAGGGAGCAGTGGACTTGCACCCCAAGGTCTCTTTGTATATCAATATTCTTCACGGTTGTGCCATTTGCTGTTCACTTTCCTCTTGCATTTGACCTCCCAAAGTTTGTCCAGATTAAACTCCATCTGCCATTTCTCTGCCCAACTTTCCAACAGTCTCTAATCCTGCTGTGTTCTTTAATAACTTCCTCACTGTCCGGAACTTCACCAATTATCATGTTGTCTGCAAACTTGCTAATAAGACCATCTACATTTTCACCTGCGTTATTTATATGTATTGCGAACAACAAAGTCCCAGTACTAATACTTGCGGAACACAACTAGTTATCGATTTCCAGTCATAAAAACACCCTTGCACAATTACTCGTTGTGTTATGCGACCAAGCCAGTTTTGTATCCATCTTGCTAACTCACCAGAGCTTCCCATGTGACTTAATCTTCTGGTCCCTTGATCTGAGGGACCTCATCAGATGTTTCCGTGAAGTCCATATGGACAACAACCAATGCCCTACCCTTGTCAACCATTTTTATCACTTGTTCAAAAAATTGTTTGTAAGAGAAGACTCACCTGCACAAAGCTATGCTGACTGTCCCTAATAAGTCTATAAATTTCCAAATATGAGTAAATCCTGTCCCTAAGAATCTTCTGCAAACATTTTCCAACCACCGATATAAGGCTCACCAGCCTGCAATTTCTTGGATTATCCCTATTGACCCTGTTAAACAAATGAACAACGTTGACTGTTCTGTGGATAAAGAGGATGCGATGATCTCTGTTAAGGCCCCAGCAATCTCCGACCCTGATGCCCTCAGTATCCTGGGATGGATCACATCAGGCCCTGGGGCTTTAAATGCCTTTATATTTTTCAAGACATCGAGCACCATCTCCTCCTCGATATCAGCCCCAGAACACCAACAAGCCCCTCCCTATTATTACCCATCATCCATGTCTTTCTCCTTGGTTAACACTGATACAAAGTACTCATTAAGGACCTCACCCACTTCCTCTGGCTCCGTGCATAAATTCTCTCCTTTGTCCTTGAGTGGGAACCTACCCTATCCCAAGTTACCCTCTTGTTCCTAATATATAATACTTTAGGATTTTCCTTAAACCTAATTGCCAAAGATGTTTAATGCCCCCTTCTAAGCCCTCCTACTTTCTTGTTTAAGTTCTTCTCTATTCCCTTTTTATTCCTCAGGGGCCATTCTTATTTTCAGCTTCCTAAGCCATATATTTGTTTTCTTTGTCTTTTTGACTAAACTTTCAACATCTCTTGTCATCTAAGGCTCCCAACTCTTGCCATCCTTGCTTCCTTGTCCTGAACTTTAATGAGTTGGCCTTTAAATGATTCCCACATGTCATATGCTTTCCTTGATTGGTCAGAGTATTGAGTACAAGAGTGGGAGGTCATGTTGTGGCTGTACAGGACATTAGTTCGGCCACTATTGGAATATTGCGTGCAATTCTGGTCTCCTTTCTACCGGAAAGTTGTTGTGAAACTTGAAAGAGTTCAGCAAAGATTTTTAAGGATGTTGCCAGGGTTAGAGGATTTGAGCTATAGGCAAAGGCTGGACATGCTGAGGCTGTTTTCCCTGGAGCGTCGGAGACTGAGGTTTACAAAATTATGAGGGGCATGGATTGAGTAAGTAGACAAAGTCTTTTCCCTGGAATCGGGGAGTCCAGAACTAGAGGGCATAGGTTTAGGGTGAGAGGGAAAAGATATAAAAGAGACCTAAGGGGTAACTTTTTCACACAGAGGGTGGTACGTGTATGGAATGAGCTGCCAGAGGAAGTGGTTGAGCCTGGTACAATTGCAACATTTAAAAGGCCTTTGGATGGGTATATGAATAGGAAGGGTTTGGAGGGATATGGGCCGGGTGCTGGCAGGTGGGACTAGATTGGGTTGGGATATCTAGTCGGCATGGACGGGTTGGACCGAAGGGTCTGTTTCCATGCTGTACATCTCAATGACTCAGGTGTGGATTTACCCTCAAACAGTTGTCCCCAATCTAATTTCTCTAATTGCTGCCTAGCACTGTTGTAATTAGCCTTACTCCAATTTAGCACCTTTTCCTGAGAACCAGTCTTACCGTCATTCTTAACTATCTTAAAACTGAGGGAATTATGATCACTGTTCCTAAAATGCTCTACCACTGAAAATTTGATTGAGGCCAGACTCATGACCCCTTCCCAAGTTAGACAACCTACATATTGTTTCAAGAAACCTTGCTGGATGCATTGAACGAATTCTGCCTCATCAAAGCCCCTAGCAATAAGGGAGTCCCAGTCAATGTTACACTTGTTAACATCACCCTGTTGCTCCCAATCTCTGTGCTGTAGATACCCTGCTCTGATCTGCCTGCCATATATGTGCAGCTTTGGAGAGACCTCTGTCTTGCTGTCACATATTTCATCTTCAACTCCCACCCATCGTTCTCTCCTCTGTGCTGTCTCTCGCTGTCTTTCCACCTTGCTTGCTTCACCACCCCCCCCCCCCCCCCCCCCCCACCCACCCCCCCCCAACCCCTGGCTGCTCAGTGAAACCAATTACCTCACACTCCCCAGTAGCCCAGCAGAGATGAGGATAAAATAGGTTAGCTGATGAGATGTGGTTTCGCGCCTGTGATTCCTCCAGTCGGGATTCCAATCTCTCCACATGAAGCTGCTAATTGGATGTTGGCTTCATCCTCTGGGGATGGAGAGGTAATACTGAGAAATGAGTGAGGCTGCAACATCTTTCAGCTATTAATTTATCTCTTTCCACTTGCTGTGTGCAAACAGATGCTGCATTCTCCCATACAGCAGTTACCACATTGCAGGATGGATGGAGTGTTTTGATTTACTCCTGAAAGACAAGCTAAGGCAGGAACATTGTACACTTGGTGAATGTAGCCTGTTTGTTTAAGCAGAGCATCTGGGGAAATTTTCAAAATGTGAACAGCAACTCAAAACCGAGTTTGGTTTGATTTATATATTTTTTTTGTTCCTGCTTCTGTGCCTCAGTGTATTAATTATTAAGGTTCGTTGTTTTTTTTTGTTCGTAAATATACATCTGGATTGAATCCATAATCTAGCTCTCCCCCACAGCCTGCTTGCTTTAAGTTTAAGAAGAATCAAAGTAAAATTGCCTCTTTTCTTATTAATCAGCAGAGAGATGTAGGTGATCTGATTTCTGGAGATGGTTGAGAAAAAGAAAATCTGGCTGCTGTTTGGATGCAAGAGGCAGGTATAATTTTAATTCAGTGCCATATATTTCCATGCTTTGAACCTTTTTGTTAAATTATCATGTAAAACATACAAGACAATTTTCTGATGCAGTATGTGGATGCACCTACTGGAGAAGGTGCAATACTTGACCTACTCTTGGGAAATAAGGCAGGGCAGGTGACTGAGGTGTCAGTGGGGGAGCACTTTGGGGCCAGCGACCATAATTCTATTCGTTTTAAGATAGTGATGGAAAAGAATAGACCAGATCTAAAAGTTGAAGTTCTAAATTAGAGAAAGGTCAATTTTGACAGTATTAAGCAAGAACTTTTGAAAGCTGATTGGGGGCAGATGTTCGCAGGTAAAGGGATGGCTGGAAAATGGGAAGCCTTCAGAAATGAGATAACAAGAATCCTGAGAAAGTATATTCCTGTCAGGGTGAAAGGAAAGGCTGGTTGGTATAGGGAATGCTGGATGACTAAAGAAATTGAGGGTTTGGTTAAGAAAAAGAATGAAGCATAGGTAAGGTATAGACAGGAGAGATCGAGTGAATCCTTAGAAGAGTATAAGGGAAGTCAGGAGGGCAAAAAGGGGACATGAGGTAGCTTTGGCAAATAGAATTAAAGAGAATCCAAAGAGTTTTTGCAAATACATTAAGGTCAAAAAGGTAACTAGAGAGAGAATAGGGCCCCTCAAAGATCAGCAAGACGGCCTTTGTGTGGAGCTGCAGAAAATGGGGGAGACACTAAATGAGTATTTTGCATCAATATTTACTGTGGAAAAGGATATGGAAGATAGAGACTGTAGGGAAATAGATGGTGACATCTTGCAAAATGTCCAGATTACAGAGGAGGAAGTGCTGGATGTCTTGAAACGGATAAAGGTGGATAGATCCCCAGGACCTGATCAGGTGTACCCGAGAACTCTGCGGGAAGCTAGAGAAGTGATTGCTGGGCCTCTTGCTGAGATATCTGTATCATCGATAATCACAGGTGAGGTGCCACTGTTTAAGAAGGGCGGTAAGGACAAGCCAGGGAACTATAGACCAGTGAGCCTGACCTCGGTGGTGGGCAAGTTGTTGGAGTGGATTCTGAGGGACAGGATGTACATGTATTTGGAAAGGCAAGGACTGATTAGGGATAGTCAACGTGGCTTTGTGCGTGGGAAATCATGTCTCACAAACTTGATTGAGTTTTTTGAAGAAGTAACAAGGAGGATTGATGAGGGCAGAGCAGTAGATGTGATTTGTATGGACTTCAGTAAGGCGTTTGACAAGGTCCCCCATGGAAGACTGATTAGCAAGGTTAGATCTCATGGAATACAGGGAGAACTAGCCATTTGGATACAGAACTGGCTCAAAGGTAGAAGACAGAGGTTGGTGGTGGAGGGTTATTTTTCAGACTGGAGGCCTGTGACCAGTGGAGTGTCACAAGGTTCGGTGCTGGGTCCTCTATTTTTTGTCATTTACATAAATGATTCAGATGCAAGCATAAGAGGTACAGTTAATAAGTTTGCAGATGACACCAAAATTGGAGGTGTAGTGGATAGCGAAGAGGGTTACCTCAGATTACAACAGGATCTTGACCAGATGGACCAATGGGCTGAAAAGTGGCAGATGGAGTTTACTTCAGATAAATGCGAGGTGCTGCATTTTGGGAAAAAAAATCTTAGCAGGACTTATACACTTAATGGTAAGGTCCTAGAGAGTGTTGCTGAACAAAGAGACCTTGGAGTGCAGGGTCCTTGAAAGTGGAGTCGCAGGTAGATAGGATAGTGAAGAAGGTGTTTGGTATACTTTATTGGTCAGAGTATTGAGTACAGGAATTGGGAGGTCATGTTGCGGCTGTACAAGACATTGGTTAGATCACTGTTGGAATATTGCATGCAATTGTGGTCTCCTTCCTATTGGAAAGATGTTGTGAAACGTGAAAGGGTTCAGAAAAGATTTACAAGGATGTTGCCAGGGTTGGAGGATTTGAGCTACAGGGAGAGGCTGAACAGGCTGGGGCTGTTTTCCCTGGAGCGTCGGAGGTTAAGGGGTGACCTTATTGAGGATTACAAAATTATGAGGGGCATGGATTGGGTAAATACGCAAAGTCTTTTCCCTCGGGTGGGGGAGCCCAGAACTAGAGGGCATAGGTTTAGGATGAGAGGGGACAGATATAAAAAGACCTAAGGGGCAACTTTTTCGCACAGAGGGTGGTACGTGTATGGAATGAGCTATCAGAGGAAGTGGTGGAGGCTGGTACAATTGCAACATGTAAAAGGCATTTGGACCGGTATATGAATAGGAAGGGTTTGGAGGGTTATGGGCCGGGTGCTGGCAGGTGGGACTAGATTGGGTTGGGATATCTAGTCGGCATGGACGGGTTGGACCAAGGGTCTGTTTCCATGCTGTACATCTCTATGACTCTATCAACTGTTCAGAAACAAGTTGAATGAATAGGAAGTTAACATAGTTGATACACCAACCAAGTTCAAGTATAATGCTGCACCTTATTATTACCTTGCTCAAGACATTTTTAAAAATTGGGATATGAGTCAGCGGTGGAGGGAGTGAATGATTATGGATGTGGTGTCAATCATCAAGCAGGCTGCTGTCTCCTGAGACGCTTTACTGTTGTTGGAGTGCTCCCAAACCAGACAAGTGGGGAGTATTCCCATTACACTCCTGCCTTGTGCCTTGTAGAAGGTGGACAGGCTTTGGGGAGTCAGGAGGTGAGTTACTCGCTGCCAAATTCCAGTCCCTGACCTGCCGTCCATCAAGCCCAGGCTCGTCGATAGTCGAGTGGGGAAATGAAGAACTTTTGTTCAATATGTGAAACTGCTTACAAAGATTTCTCAGATGTTGTTTGTTCTAGCAAGTAGAATTCAAAATTTTTATGCTCAATGTTACCTGAGTTCACTCCTGAAAGAGCTGGCAATATTTTTTAGTCAACCTTTTCAGATGTGTTCTGATGCATCTCTAGAACAGGTGGGACTTGAGCCTTCTGGCTTAGAGTGAGGGGCGCTGCCACTGTGCAACAAATAGCCCCTCTGGGTACAATTTTTAAAATGTACCCCATACCCACTTTTTTCCATTACACCAAAAAATAGCTTCTCTCTATCCACTTTAATAGCTTGAAAGCTTTGAGTAAATAGCCCTTTAATCATTTAAATTCCAACCCATGTAACTTTTCCATTTACCTCATCCCTAACGTTCAGTTCTGGTAAATTGGTCCCTCCTCAGCCAATTGCTGAAATACGGAGTCCAAAAAATGTAAAGGAAGAGTAACTTCACATTTTTAGACTGAAAATGTGTGCTGCCTTTTTAAGCAACTTGTTTTATATGACCCCTGTAATGAAAGTTGTCACTTGCGACTGAGGAGAGGTTGTGCGTCAGTCCTGCCCCCTCCCTCGCTGCGTGCCTTGCAGGGTAGTCAGTCAGAGTGGATTGGGATGGACGTGGCTGTGGGGCTGAGCTGCAGACTGTCTGATAACGTGCCAACATTGTCTTGCAGCTCATCCCTTCTCTCACCTCGAGCCAGTTTCCTCCTGTCTGTTTGATAAACATTTTTTTTAAAAAAAAACTTCTGGTAATTGTAATTTTGGTCTAGGCTGACGACAAGTTGCATATGTTTTTTTTAAAAAATGTACTGCAGGCAGCAAGAAAATTGAGTGGCGAGATTCAATTTTAAACCACTGCCCTTCAGGCAGTGCAAGCTCTTTGCAAATGCATTTTGAAGTTCTCGCTGCCTCCCCCATATCTCCAGTGCCAGCTTCTTATTCTGAGTGCAGTAGATTGCCACTGTGCTGTTGGAAGCAACAACAATTTTTCAAACCATCTCAATCAGTTTAATCTCAGAAAAGAACACTCCCGGCTCAGTTATAGATAATGAGCCCTGGTTAACATTGAGTAACAGCGCAGCATTGCTGTTTTGGAGCCGGGTTTAATCTTTACAATTCTGCATCCAATGAGCAATTGTTTATTGTTTAAAATTACAGTGCACTGTATTCTATCTTGCTTTCATGTCCTCTGCAACTTTTGCACAAATTCAAAGAGACTGATGTTTCTGACCTTAACCTATTGAATTCTTTCTGTGAGAATCTCTGTGGCTTGTATCCACTGGAGTTTAGAAAGGGAAGTGACCACTTAATTGAAGCAAATAAGATCCTGAGGGGTTTTGACCCAGTGAAGGTGTGAGGGGAGGATGCTTTCTCTGGTGGGAGAATCTAGAACTCCGCATGTGTTCAAAACTGAGAGGCTGCCCATTTTAAGGCAGAGATGAAGTGACACTTTTCCTCACAAAGGGCCGATGGAACTCACTTCCTAAAAGGGATATTGGAAGCAGAGTTTTTGAAGTTTTCTGAAGGTGGACAGAATTTCTATGATTGTAAGTTGAAGTAACATCTTTCAACTAGACACTCTGTAGCTTTCCAGTTAAAAATTGCACAACACCAGGTTATAGTCCAACAGGTTTAAATGGAAGCACAAGCTTTCGGAGTGTCGCTCCTTCATCAGGTGAAGGAGCAATGCTCCGAAAGCTAGTGCTTCCAATTAAACCTGTTGGACTACAACCTGGTGTTGTGTGATTTCTAACCTTGTACACCCCAGTCCGACACCGGCATCTCCAAATCATGTAGCCTTCCAGACTCAACATTGATAGCAAACATGTCAGACCATAAACTCTTGTCCATATTTTGTTTTCCTTCCTTCTTAGGGGTTTTATTTACAGTTGCCCACACATCTGTTTTGGGGATGGCTTTTGTTTCTTTTTTGATCCTTTTTCTCCAGAGTGCTAACGTTTCTGTCATCCTGTCTTCCATTCTGTCAGACACCTTTCCTTGTCCCAACCACTCCTTGCTTGAAAGCAATTCCATCTCTTGCTTTTCTCTGGTCTGATGAAATTTCACAGACCTCATGCCTCAACTCGGTTTCTCCCGCTGCATGGACAATCCCATGCCTGGTGAGTTTTATTCCAGTGTTCAGTTTCCTGATTTCAGGTTCTCGTCATCTGCTGCTTTTCAAACTGCCCTTGGACAGTGCTGATCGACTCTTGGCTGAAGTTGATGGATCATGCAGGAATTGGGTTGACCTGAAGCTGGGTGACCACAAAGATCTCCTATATCCCAAGATCCCAGCTCGATTCCCAACTGTATGCATTTTTTGAGAGAGCCATGTGGGACAGTGCCAAAGTACCATCATCTGCGTTGTTCATTGGGTCCATTGAGTCGTCTTCTGTGATAGAGACGTTTTGGGGCCACTGGTGACCTTTTGGCAACTGTGTCAAAGCTGAAAAACTCCAGCCAGTTAAGAACCGGCTTGTTGGCATACCAAATGTTAGATGTAGCTGGAAATAAGTGCAAATTTTCCAAATCTTTCGTACAGCAACAAAACTGTAATGGCACCAGTGCAACGCTCCATATCCCATGTTGCAGCCTTCTATCTAATTTGAAGGCACAGATGGTCTCACGTTGTCACAGGTGAGTTGGATCAAAGCATCACCCACTTGCTTGGTGTCAAGCCTCCATTTCTGTATTCCCAGGTCTCCTTATGGAAGTGTTGTCCTCTTCACGTTGAGGTGGGGTTCGTGACCCAGCAACAAACCTGCCTCCCAAATCCCACCACCCGTGGCCAAAACGCTGGCTCCTGGAGTTTCATTCTCCATTTGAACGTCTGTAGCCTGTATCTCCGGACTGCCTTCAGGGAAATTTGAACGTGCATCATTGCTTTGTTTGAAAAACCGAGTGTTCAAACACTGTTCGGGTTGGTGAAAGGTTAGCAGGCTCAGCAAACTTCACAATCTAAAACAAAAATAGCTGGAGAAACTCAGCAGGTCAGTAGCACCAGTGGAGAGAAAGTGGAGTTAACATTTTGAGTCCAGTGACTCTTTATCCGAACAAGGTGCGGCCAGACTTGATGTGTTTCTCCAGCAATTGTTGTTTGTGCTACAGATCTTCTGCATCCCTAGTTCTTTATTTTGCTTCGGTGTTAAACTTCACAATCAATCTAGGTGATGGTTAAATATACCCTTACTGTTGTCAGGAGCCCTCCCTCACTTGGCAGAAGAGTCAGGGATAACTAAAACAAAGAACTGTGGATGTTGGAAATCTGAAAGAAAAACAGCAAGTGCTGGAGAAACTCAACAGGTCTGGTGACTGTTCATAGGACAACTCTGCTTTCTTCCCATAGTTGCTGCCAGACTTGCTGGGTTTCTCCAGCGCCTTCTATTAACCAGAGTCCCAGGTTTGTGAATCTTCACCTGTCTGAACAGGGTAATTCTCCACCTGTAGATAGAGACCTTCTAGCAGAAGAAGAATCTGGAGTGCACGGCGTCCTTTCCTTGCCCTCTCTGTTCCTGCTATGCCTCTTCATTAAGATATTTTCAAAATAGATACATGAGTGCACAGAAATGCCGAACTTGGTGAAATTACCTGCAAGTTAAACTCTTTTGTTTTCAAATCAAGCACATCTGTGTTGCACCAGTAATTAACAAGACGTGAGTCTTTCTCTTGACTGGTACTGTGCTTGCATTAAATTCTTACCTCTCTGATTTTTGTCTGTTCCCGAAGAACTAGCTATTACCATAGAATCATTAGAAACATTATCAATGTGAAAATGTTTTGCATAGGTGCTGTCAGATCCATTGAGTACTTGCAGCGTGGTGTGATCTAGCCTGTGCAGCATCTTGTGTTTAAACGGCTGTGCCTTTAACAAGGAGTGTTCTGGTTAATCACTGCAAAACGTTTCGCAAAAGATTGATGCTTGGCTATTGTGATTTTCATCTGAGAGCATGCCTGCAGGACAAGCCTGAAGGTAACACAAGGTGGAAAAGGTGAGGGGATGGTGGCCTGGAAACTCTTGCAGTTTTATTGTTTTAAGTTCGTCACAGTATTAAATGAGAGCGAGACCTTATCTTTTCACCATGTATGTTAACGGCTTAGCGAGTAGCGAGTTGTACCTCTGTGTTTGCAAGTGACCCTGGATTAGGTGGCACAGTTCATTCAACAGGTAGGTTGGAGCAAGAAGTTACAAGCAGAAATGAACTCAGCGAGTCTAGCAGCATCTGTGGAGAGAGAGAGAGCATTAACATCTTGAATCCAGTCTGACTCATCTTCAGAAGTGAAGTTGGATTCAACAAAGGGAAGCATGCGACATTTATCTGTCGATCTAAAAAGAACAAAGTGGGGGCATTGGTGCCTATGTGTATAGTTGATGAAAGGTTCGTGGCACTTAAAGCTGCTCAGAATGCTAATAGCTTGTTGGCACTGAGATGCCGGTATTTAGATTAGATTTGATTTCCTACAGTGTGGAAACAGGCCCTTTGGCTCAACAAGTCCACACCGACCCACTGAAGAGTAACCCACCCAGACCCATTTCCCTTTGACTAACACACCTAACACTATGGGCAATTTAACATGACCAATTCACCTGGCCAGTACATCTTTTAGATTTAGATTAGATTACTTACAGTATGGAAACAGGCCCTTCAGCCCAACAAGTCCACACCGACCCGCCGAAGCGCAACCCACCCATTCCCCTACATTTACCCCTTTACCTAACACAATGGGCAATTTAACATGACCAATTCACCCGGCCAGCACATCTGTGGACTGTGGGAGGAAACCGGAGCACCCAGAGGAAACCCATGCAGACACAGGGAGAATGTGCAAACTCCGGACAGTTGCCCAAGGATGGAATTGAATCTGGGACCCTGGTGCTGTGAGGCAGCAGGGCTAACCACTGTGCCATATGTGATCCTTTAGTTGTGTGAAGGCATAGTCAGTTCCAATCTGGTGCAATGCAATGGGGGAACTGAACCTCATTAAAAATATATCAGCCTCCGAGGACTCAGAACGTAGATTCAACCGAAAGAGACAAAATTCAATAGTTTTAAGTGAAGGGGACAGGTTGCATCAATGGGATTGAATATAGATCATTAAGTAACATAAGCTGATTAGGATCTGAGGGCAAATGCAGAGAAAGTATTGCATCTGTTTGAGGAAATCCAAAACCTGGGCTAAGCCATGCAACTATGAAATTAGAGCCAGTCTAGTTAGATTAGATTCTTGTGTGAAACAGGCCCTTTGGCCCAACAGGATCACACCGACCCTCCAAAGAGTAACCCCACCCAAACCCCTTTCCCCTCTGACTAATGCACCTAATTGACAATGTAGCATGGCCAATTCACCTAACCTACACATCTTGGACTGTGGGATGAAACTGGAGCACCAGGAGGAAACCCACACAGACACGGGGAGAATTGCAAGCTCCACACAGACAGTTGCCCAAAGGCGAAATCAAACCCGAGTCCCTGGTGCTGTGAGGCAGAAGTGCTAACCACTGGGCCACTGTGCCACCCCACTGCAGAGGATATAGATGAGGGGGATAGAAATATGCAGGGCTTGTATTGAGGAATACTGTAAATTACCTATTGGAATCCAGCTCATGTAGACAAGATTAGAATTGATGGTGTTTCTCTGTTCTCTGATCCCCAAACTCATGTGTAAGTGTGATGATGCTGCTACTTTGAGGGGTTGTAAAAGGTAGAGGTTCTGATTTGTCTGGAATAAGGGACTTTGCTAATGACTAACAGATACTTCTTAAGGCAACAATCAGGGAAAAGGCTTTTAGGTATTTGTTTAAAACAGTTGCACCATGAACCGGAAGTGGTCAGTTCTCTCCCAGTTCAGGGATTTCTCTAGTTTGGTTTAGTTTTTTTGGCTGCAGTGAAAGGAGGTTCCATGCATCACCAAAAGATCCCTGGCTAATTCCCTCTGCCACCCCTCTCTCCTGTAAGAACCTGTGTTTGAATTTACCTTTTTTTTTGCCAAGGGGTGTGTTTATGGGGATGTTGCAGGAAATTGGAACACCTCCTTTAAGTTGCGTGATGGTTGGGTTTTCAAATAGGGTGGTATTCTAAATTGCGTTTTTTTTTTGTTTGTGTTTCATTCGGTAGTGTGTAAATAAAATCTGTTTTTCCTTGAAGCCAAATAGTTTGAACAGCTACATCACTCCTGGATTAACTATCTTACATCTGCCTAAAACAACTAAAAGGGTCTAGGCTACCTTCTTGAAATGTTTTGAGGGGGGTCTGGCCTGGTCCATAACATAAGCCTCCTGCCGATAGCAGACTTCAAAGGAAGCAATGTACAGATAACTGGGTGGGTTGGCATTCTTACAGAGGGGCCCCAGGCTTCCATGACAATGTTCTAGGAGGCACATCAATGTTTCCTTGCCTCCACTGCAAAAGCAATTTAAAGTTGGTTACTGCGCCAGTCCCTGAAATATCTAGACTGCAGAATTTCACTTTCCGGTTCCCAATTACCAAACAACACCACTACCACCACATCACTGCAGACCTCAGACACACTGAGGACTGATTTTTAGTTCTTCTGTGAGATGTGGGCGTTGCTGGCATCATTTGTTGGCCATCCCCAGTTGTCCTTGAACTGAGTGGCTCGCTTGGCCGTTTCAGAGGGAGGTATAGAGTCCCCCACATTGCTGTGGGTCTGGACTGACATGTAGGCCAGATTGGGTATAGATGGCAGATTCTTCTTCTCTGTCAGTGAGCCTGATTGTGTTAGGTTTTGAACCCATATCCCCAGAGCTTCATCTTGCATCTCTACTAGATTTTTATTCCAGTGACCAGAAACTAGGAGAGGCCTATGGTCATCAGGTGGCTGCATTGTCATGAAGATATCCATTCTTCATGGGCATCTTCCACTTGGCTTACTGGTAAAGACAAGAGGGAAAGTGAGAACTGACACAGCAGCCAATGCCATCCACCTTGTCAGTCTCCCCCACCCCTCGCCACACTTTACTAACCTCACCATGACAGTTTACAAAATTCTGTGGGACATGACCAGCCTCAGTGGCAGTTCACTGGTCTCAGAAACAATTGAATAATTCTGGCACACCTCTGTTAGGTTTGGTAGAAGTACTGACTTTAACACAAACATGCCAAGCATTAACCATGACATGTACATGCATGCTAATTACCCTCTGGTCTGGACTGAATTGTTGGTGTTGCAACTGTGTGAGGCATGAGTGGCCTATGAACTGAGAATTTATGTAGCTTGTTTAGCTTCCTTTTGCATTCCAATTTACAAATAAGCAGCCACCAAGGTTTAGTCATAAACAAGTTCAGGATTAGTTTATTACGAGGTTGCTAGGTAATAAATTGATGGTTATTAGCTGAAATACAGATACAATGGTTCAAAGTAGGTTTGGATAAAAGATTTATAAGGATGAAAGTCAGGTCAGTCCATCATTGTTGTAGTTCTGTTAAATGCTTGGAGACTCTATGAAAGTATTGAAAACTTAAAGTAGATTTTAGAATCTGCAGTTGAACAGTATGAGGATGCTCGTATGCTTGGACTGAGTAGCAAGTTCTGGGAGGAAGTGAAGGTTCCTTTATTTTACTTTGATTAGATTAGAATCCCTACCGTGTGGAAACAGGCCATCTGGCCCCACAGGTCCACACTGACCCTCCAAAGAGTAACCCATCCAGACCAATTTCCCCTATATTTATCCCTGACTAATGCACCTAACACTATGGGCAATTTAGCATGGCCAATTGACCTTACCTGCACAACTTTGGACTGTGGGAGGAAACCAGAGCACCTGGAGCAAACCCATGCAGACTCCACACAGGCAGTGGCCTGAGGTGGGAATCGAACCTGGGTCTCTGGCGCTGTAAGGCAGCAGTGTTAACCACTGATCCACCCTGCTGCCCCTGTGATAGCACTGCAAGTTGTAGTCTTTGATAACCTGCTTCAGAGCAGAATTCCTTCAGTTCATGAGTCTCTCTCTCTCTCTCTCTCTCTCTCTCTCTCTCTCTCTCTCTCTCTCTCCCCCCCTCCCTCCCTCCCTCCCTCCCTCCCTCCCTCCCTCCCTCCCTCAAACAATGACTAATCTCCCTTTAAACATACGCACTGCACCTGACACCCATGGTTGTCAGAAATTCCATGATATTCCACTGTTGTGTCCAAGGGTTCTTAAAACTCTAGATGTCTCACTTTGTGGTTGGTTCTGAGATAACACATCAGATTGTCTACTTTTTCTGGTTGTTGTCAATGGCAAGAACAATCATGGAATATCTGACAACCATGGGTGTCAGGTACCTTGGGTGTGTTTAAAGGGAGATTAGTCATTGTTTTACAAATGATATAATATCTGACAGTTGGCCAGCATTGACAGCAATTTTCATATTGCAGAAGTAACAGTAAAATGTAGATGATTAATAGAAAAATCTAATTTTATATGAAAATACATGATTGTTTTGCATTCTAGGAGTCTGTGAAATTAAAAAGAGAGTGAGGGTAGTTTGTGCAACTCAGAAGTGACCAGGTTAGACTTCCTGGGATACTGGGATGGGTGACCACTGCCTAGAGAGGTAGTATTATATATTTGTACAAGTGATGTAAACCAGCAGGGTGCTAGTTTCCAACATTTGCCAATCTAGAACCTTGAACAATTTATATCCCTCCCTTTCCTGATGATAGACCCATGATATCTCAACTCACCTTTCAATCATTACCCACGTATAGGAACTGCACCTCTGTTGTTTGGAGGTTGGATCTGGATATTGACTGCCAGTGTAGGTAGGAGGTATGATTTGGTTCTGCAGTTTCATCTGAACAGCAATATGTATTCCTCAATCAGGATAACAATATTCGCTTTGCTCAACTGAATTCCCGAAGCCTGCTCATTTTAATAGCTTCAACACTCCTATGTCACAAGCTTATTCAGACAATCCATTATATCCCATCGGACTTACCGCCATCAGTGCATTGTGCACTATTCATAGCTGATGATGGCTGTCTTTTGACTTGGGTCATTACTTATTAAAGGGTTTGCTCTTTCTACACATGACATAACAAGATCCTTCCACTTCCTCAGAGTCATCAAGAGTTGTGGAGTCTTGACAGCATGGAAGGATTTCCATCAAATACACCAGTTGTCAAAGATGCATCTCATCTCTGATGAAGAGTCATCTAGACACAAAACAACAGCTTGCTTAACGTATCAAGCTGAACATTAACGAGATGTCCCTTGACGTAAATTGCTTCATGCCAAAATGGATTTGTTGGATCTCCAGTTTCCTCTTGCAGTACTTTGATTGTGTCTTGTATTTGAGATCGCTTAACCACATTACCGTCTTTGTGTTAATGTCTCTTTATCTTCCTCCTGATCTATAGCACTAGCTTGCTTCTGTACATCTTCTGGAAATTACCTATTGTTTCAGATTTTGTTTAATAACTGGTACTCCTTTTGTTTGTGAAGTTTCCCTGCTGTACAACGTTGGCATTTACTTTTAGTATGTGCTGTCTGGTCTGCTCGGTACTGCCTTCACATGTGTCTTTGCATCTTAAGAACTGAATAGCTTCAACAACATTTCTGTGATAAGGTTGATTTTTCCTGTGTATTTTTTTTCTGATTTCTACTTTCAGTACCATCTGAATAGCTCTCCCCAAAGTCTCGTCTTCTTTGGACTGTAATGATCTAACCAAGTTTCATCAATAATTCTAACAGCAATTCTTTCCTTTTAATTCTGAATTTAAAGCTCCATAGTTACTTTGCTTTCACTAACCTGTAGAGATCATTAACTAAATTATCTATTGTCATGAGTTACTTGGAATCCTAACATCATAGATGCCCTACAGTGTGGAAGCAAGCCATTTGGTCTTTCCACACCAAACTTCTGAAGAACATCCCATCCAGATTGACCTTAATCCTGTATATCTCATAGCTAATCCACCTAGCTTGCTCATCCCTGGACACTATGGGCAATTTAGCATGGCCAATTCACCCTAACCCACACATCCCTGGACACTATGGGCAATTTAGCATGGCCAATTCACCCTAACCCACACATCCCTGGACACTATGGGCAATTTAGCATGGCCAATTCACCCTAACCCACACATCCCTGGACACTATGGGCAATTTAGCATGGCCAATTCACCCTAACCTACACATCCCTGGACATTATGGGCAATTTAGCATGGCCAATTCACCCTAACCTACACATCCCTGGGCACTATGGGCAATTTAGCATGGCCAATTCACCCTAACCTACACATCCCTGGGCACAATGGGCAATTTAGCATGGCCAATTCACCCTAACCTACACATCTTTGGACTGTGGAAGGAAGCTGGAGCACCTGGAAGAAAACTACACAGACACAAGGAGAATGTGCAACGTCCACACAGACAGTCACATGAGAGTGGAATTGAACCTGGGTCTCTGGAGTTGTGAGGCAGCAGGGCTAACCACTGAGCCACCTTGCCAGGGGAACTGGGAAGAGAACACTAATAATGGTGTCACACTGTTCCGTAAACCATCACAAAATGTTTAAAACCTCAATAAAGCCATTCACACTAGAAAATAGCTGCACTTTTTGTCATGCACAATATGAACAACTGGCAAAGCAAAGGAAGGTTTACTAACCTTCTACTGTGTAACTTAAAATATATTTCAAGAACACTCCCAAAATGCACACATTCATTTACCAAAAGACAGCCAAATAAGGTTTGACACAAATATTGTGGATGGCAAAACCTAATAAGGGAAAAGCAAACGTCTGAAGGTTAAAAAGGACCAGATCAAAAGTGTGCATTGAATTGCCTCTCACGGTTCCTTCTGATGACACTGTTTTCTGTAAAGTGATGCTTATTCTTTATTTTGGTTAGTTGATCCAATAGACTTTGATCTCTTGTTATAAAGCTCATCAGACAGAATTCTTTCTTTTTGTCTTTTTAGCCTTGGAGAAGGGGGGAAACTAAAGGAAGATGCTTTCAGTTCACACGTTCTGGATGTCTCTTGCTTCTCTGTGCCTAGATTTGTTACAGGCAGAGCAATCTTAGTGCTGTCATCCCTTAGCTCAAAGGATCCTGGTGCAAACTCTGACTCATTTATGAACCAATGTCACTGCTCCACCAACAGCATTGTGTTTTTCGTCTCAAAATATGCATCTCTTAATTTGTGCAACTTGCCAAACTCTTTCAACTATATAGTAGAGCCCTATTTCATTCTCGTTTATCATGCGAAAAGGGAAAGTATGTAGTCCCATATACTATGTATTTTCCTAGATGCTGACCTCTTCTTTTATACTGTGCACTTCCAAAAATTTAAATTGTTTAATCATGGATGCTAGCTTTTTGTGATTTACTGATGATGACTCCCAGGTGCCCCTGTTCTGTAGTTTTCTGCAGTCTTTCTCAAGTAAATTACAGATTGAAGTAATTCTCAAAAACTTGTAAATCTTGATCAAAAGTATCTTGGTTGTACCTTATGCCTTCAGCCATGATCCCTTTGAATGGCCTGCTTCCGCATCTTATAGTGAATTATAACATCATCAGGTATTACCTCAAATGAATAGACAAGTTTTACCTATTGAGCTTCAAGTTTAGGATAATTAGGGGGAATGAGGGGAAGGGTGTGTCACATCTGCAATGGCCACAAAGTGGGGAGTCTCACCGTTGGTGCCTCAAAATAATGGCTCAGCCTTCTCCTACAATGTAAATTGCCATGATCTTCTGAAATGCATCATGCAGTTGTCTCTATGATTGCGAGACAAGAAGCTTCAGCAATGTATCTCTCTCTTTCAGCATTTAATTGATTTCTTTGCTGCTAGCTTACTGACAGAAAGGCATGTGGGCTTACTAGAGATGATTAAAAACGAACATTGAGATGTAAGACTATATTGTTAATTATGCCATTATTTTTTCCTTTTATTTTATTTATTTTTTCTTTCTTTATTTCTTCTTTCCTACTTTATTTTTGTCCTTTTAGTCAATGCTATGCGATGGCACTAAGCATTGGAGAATCAGATTTTGACCTGTACATCTTTCAGTTTATCTTGTACTCAGGTGAGGATTCCCTGTAAATGGTCCAAATTGATAGCTTTGAAAATAAAATTAACATTTCAGTGATTCTGATTTGTATGTATATTAGAGAAATGTCGATGAGCTGATAACGTTATTCATCAGTGCAATGCCACTGCACACAATGCATCATATTTCAGTGAGTTGCTGTATGTATTCCCTGGCTGGCTACATTGCTGGAGATATTCGCTTGAACAGTGTATAATCAAATGTTTTGGGAGAGTTGTGCAGTCAGGCAGCCTTTAGCTCCTGGAAAAGTGATCTTAACATCTTGCAGACAAAGCACCAATCAGTAATAGCACCTGCAAGTAGAATTTTGCATGGCTTGACTGGGTTGGAGCTGGTGGCTAACATTTATCTTGTTGGTGGAGATTTGTTTAGTTTCCACATCTGTATGACATTTAGCGAGATCGAGTGCTGTGGCCCATTTTCAATGTTTGTCAAAGGAACATCATTACTCCAGGGCTTAGAAGCATGAAATTTTACACACATGCTCTTCACTAATCTGTGCTTCGATTTGTGATCTGCACCAGTGACATTTCATTTTGTTTCCTATTGTCATAAATGTATGCCAAAGGCATCGACAGATTCACTCATTAACCATTTTTTCCGAGTGCCAGATTAATATCTCAAGGCTGTGCATAATCAAAAGTAGGATGATTGATGCATAATTATTGAAATATTATCTCATGTCTTTTTTTAATAAGTGGATAACATTTGCAATCAACTGGGCCACGGATACTGTTTCCATACTTAGGAATATTTGGAAGGCTTTGACTAGAATCCCTTCAATTCCCACTGCATTTTTGTAATAACTCTTATTCCATTTTTATCCTATTTTGTTTCTCTACTTTACCACCTCCTCTGTGACATTGACAGCATCACTTTCTCCAATGAGGCCAATGCTGAATAATCATTTAGTACTATTGCTCTCTCTCTCTCTCTCTCTCTCTCTCTCTCTCTCTCTCTCTCTCTCTTTCTCTCTCGGCCTCAATTAGTCCCTGTCCATCCTCCAACTATCCTTTTATTGTTCATAACTATATATTTTTCGAAAAGGACCTTTGACGACTTGGAATCATGGAAGCTAGCTTTTTGCGATTCATGGGTGAGGACTCCCAAATCCCTATGTTCTGCAGTTTTCCAGAGTGTTTCTCTATTTAAATGCTGTTCAACTCCTCTGTGTTTCCTGCCAAAGTGCAAAATCTCACACATTCCTCACAGTATATTTCATCTGCCAAGTTTTTTGCCCGCTCACTTAACCTGTCTCTGTGCCTCTGCAGATTCTTTCTGTTACAGCATGACTTGCCACCTATTTGTGATAGTACACTCACTTCCCTTATCCAAGTCATCAATGTAAATAATTGTGGTCCCAACACTGGTCTCTGTGGCACACCATGAATTGCATGGTGTCATCCTGAAAATGCCCCCTTTACTACATCCCCCTGCCTTCAGTCATTACTCAATCCTCTATCGATGCTGATGTACTACCCCAACACCATGGGATCTTTTCTTACTAAGTAGCCTAATATGTGGTACCTTATCAAACACCTTCCAAAAATCCAAATATCCACTGCTTCTGCTATCTCTATCCCACCACTTAACTCCTCAGAGAATTTTAGTAAATTTGTCAGGCATTATTTCCCCTTCATGAAGACGTGCTGACCCTGCTAGATTATAAATTTCATTTCTAAACGCTCTGCTATTTCATTCTTCATAGACTCCAACATTTTCCAAATAATAGACAATAAGCGAACTGGCCAATAGTTACCTGGGTTTCGACTCCATCCCTTTCTAAATAAAGGCATTACATTGGCTGTTTTCCAATCAAATGGGACTTTCAGGATCCGAGGAATGTTGCTACTAGTACATCAATGATATTTTTCGCTCCTTCCATTAACACCTGAGGATGCATCCCATCTGGTCCAGGGGCCTTATCAGACTCTAACCGTATTAGTTTCACCAATACTTTTTCTTCAGTGAGAGTTATTGCATTTATTTCCTCTCCTCCTTTTGCCCTGGCACATTTAGTATTTATGCAATGCTATTTGTGTCTTTTATTGTGAAAGCTGATGCAAAGTATTTAATTAGCACCTCTGCCATTTCTTGGTTCCTCATTATATATGAACAATCTAGATAAAGGAGCCGAGGGCGTTGGTGCTATGTTTGCAGATGATACAAAGATAAGTGGAGGGACAGGTAGTGTTGAGGAAGCAGGGAGGTTGCAGAGGACTTAGAGTCATAGAGATGTACAGCACGGAACCAGACCCTTCGGTCCAACCCGTCCATGCTGACCAGATATCCCAACCCAATCTAGTCCCACCTGCCAGCACCCAGCTCTTATCCCTCCAAACCCTTCCTATTCATATACCCATCCAAATGCCTCTTAAGTGTTGCAATTGTACCAGCCTCCACCACATCCTCTGGCAGCTCATTCCATACACGTACCACCCGCTGCGTGAAAATGTTGCCCCTTAGGTCTCTTTTATATCTTTCCCCTCTCACCCTAAACCTATGCGCTCTAATTCTGGACTCCCCCACCCCAGGGAAAAGACTTTGCCTATTTACCCTATCCATGCCCCTCATAATTTTATAAACCTCGAGAAGGTCATCCCTCAGCCTCCGATGCTCCAGGGAAAACAGTCTCAGCCTGTTTAACGTCTCCCTATAGCTCAAATCCTCCAACCCTGGCAAATCCTTGCAAATCTTTTCTGAACCCTTTCAAGTTCAGAACATCTTTCCAATAGGAAGGAGACCAGAATTGCACACAATATTCATACAGTGGCCTAACCAATGTCCTGTACAGCTGCAACATCACCTCCCAACTGCTGTACTCAGTACTCTGACCAATAAAGGAAAGTATATCAAATGCCTTCTTCACTATCCTATCTACCTGCGACTCCACTTTCAAGGAGCTATGAACCTGCACTCCAAAGTCTCATTGTTCAGCAACAGTCTGTAGGACCTTACCATTAAGTGTATAAGTCCTGCTAAGATTTGCTTTCCCAAAATGCAGCACCTTGCATTTGTTTGAATTAAACTCCATCTGCCACTTCTCTGCCCATTAGCCCATCTGATCAAGATCCTGTTGTAATCTGAGGTAACCCTCTTCGCTGTCCGCTACACCTCCAATTTTGGTGTTATCTGCAAACTTACTAACTCTACCTTTTACCCTCACATCCAAATCATTTATATAAATGATGAAAAGTCGTGGACCCAGCACCGATCCTTGTGGCACTCCACTGGTCACAGGCCATCAGTCTGAAAAACAAGCCTCCACCACCACCCTCTGTCTTCTACCTTTGAGCCAGTTCTTTATCCAAATGGCTAGTTCTCCCTGTATTCCATGAGATCTAACCTAGATTTGAACAGGACAGGCTAGGATAGCAGGCAATGCAGTGGTTTTCAGAATGTGAGAAAGTGTGCGATTATGCACTTGGGTAGGAAGAATAGAGGTGTGGACTGTTTTCTAAATGGAGTAAGGCTTTGGAAATCTGAAGTACAAAGGCACTTGTGAGTATTAGTTTAGGATTCTCTTAACTTGCCAGTTCAATTGGCATTGGGAAACCAAAATCCATGTCAGCATTCATTTTGACGTGGCTGGAATACAAGAACAGAGATGTGCCACTGAGGCTGTATAAGGTTCTAATCAGACCACATTTGGAACATTGTGAGTAGGTACGGCTCCCATATCTAAAGGAAGGGTGTGCTGCCATTGGAAGGGGTCCAGAGAATGTTCACAAGAATGATCCTGGGGATGAAGGGTTTGTCATGTGATGAGTGGTTGAGGACTCTGTGTGTGCTCAATGGAGTTTCGATAGATTGGGGAAATCTGATTGAAACTGATTGAGAGGCCCTGATAGAGTAGATGTGGAGAAGACATTCCCACTATTAGGAAAGACTAGGACCCAAGGGTCTGGCCTCAGAGTGAAGGGATGACCCTTTAGAACTGAGATGAGGAGGAATTTCTTCAGCCAGAGGTGGGTTAATCTGTGGAATGCATTGCCGCAGAGGGCTGTGGAGGCCAAGTCATTGTGTGTTTGAGACGGAGGTAGATAGATTCTTGATTAGTGAAGGGATTGAGGGTTACAGGGAGAAAGCAGGGCGATGGGGGTGAGAAACATAACAACCAAGATCAAATAAAAACTGAAAGGAAAGCAGCACTGTGGAGAGAAATCAGCGTTAAAGTTTCGGGTGGGGTGACCCTTCCTCCGAATTGGAATGGTGGAGCAGACTCGATGGGCCGAACGGCTTAATTCTATTCCTATACCTTCGGGCCTTATGGTCTTTTTATTAATTCCCCATCTCATTCTCTAACATTCTTTCTTCTGGCTTCTGTCTTTTTTGATATAGTTAAACAAGCTGAGGCTCTCTGTCTTGATGCTGCCTATAAGTTTGCCCTCAAAGTTTATTTTCTCCTTTATTTTGTGGTCATTTTCCATTGGTGGTCACTTTTTATCCTTGCCTCACTCCCCTATTGGTGTGGAACATTTACTACTCACAGTAAGCCCTGGCTAAAACACCTCTGCCCATTTTGCACTGAATTTTTGTTTGAAATCATATTTCCAGTAATAGTCGGTCAGTAGCTCATTGGCATTTTGCCCTACTCTTCTGAAGTCCCTCAGTCCTTTTCCTTCACTTTCTTCACATAGATGTGATGTTTCATCCTTTCAGTATTTCTTAAAATTGCTTTTGAAGATTACATTTCTAGTTCCATCGCCTTACCGCTCAGGGTGTACCACATGCTAACCACTGTTGAATTTTAAAAATGATCCTTGTATTTATTGTAATTTCTGGTTTTCTTCAGTGTTAGTTGTTGACCCAATCTTGCATGTTCTCTTTGTCTCTCTTCCTTCCTCTCCCAGTTCTCCCGTAAACTTTTTCTGTATTCACCGTGGTTCTCTCATTACTGGAGGTCCCCAGTATCACAGAAGGCAGTCGTTAGATAATTCAATTCTCTCCATATGATCTTGAAAAGTTGCTGAACCAGCTGTGTGCAGCAGTTGGCCCTAATGATATTACAGAATGTAGTGTTGAAAAAGCTTCTTCTTTAATTCTGAATTCAATTTAATCTGTATATCTTTAATCATTCAGGAAGCTCTAGATTTGAATGCCCTGCCTTTATTGATTTAACTGTGTTCAACTCTCCTGTGCTCTCTCACGGCACACTGAAATCCGTTGAATGTTTTCACACTTGTTTTTTTCCTGAGGGTTAACCTGAGGTGATGCATGTATGGAGTGAGCTGCCAGAGGAAGTGGTGGAGGTTGGCACAATTGCATCATATAAAAGGCATCTGGATGGGTATATAAATAGGAAGGGTTTAGAGGGATATGGGCTGGGTGCTGGCAAATGGAACTAGGTCAAATGAGTGTGCTTCCAATTAAACCTGTTGGACTATAACCTGGTGTTGTGTGATTTTTAACGTTGTACACCCCAGTCCAACACCGGCATCTCCAAATTAGGTCAAATGAGGATGTCTGGTCGACACAGGCGAGTTGGACCGAAGTGTCTGTTTCTGTGCTGGATGACTCTGACTCTTCTGTCACTACTCTAAACACAACGGTATTATGATCACTATTTTCCAAGTGCTCTAGCACCGAAGTGTTTTCCATTTTCCTCATTTTGTTTCTCGGAATGAGTTCCAGTACCACCACCTTTCTCATTGAGCTGCAAATGCACTCATCAAGAAGATCTGATTTGCATATTTGAGAACTTTCTTCCCCTTTACCTTGTTACTATCCCAGTCTGTATCAGAATAAGTGAAGTGTCTGTCCCCACAGTTTTGTAGTTCAGATTAGATTACTTACAGTGTGGAAACAGGCCCATCGGCCCAACAAGTCCACACCGACCCGCTGAAGCGCAACCCACCCATACCCCTACATTTACCCCTAACCTAACACTACGGGCAATTTAGCTTGGCCAATTCACCTGACCCGCACATCTTTGGACTGTGGGAGGAAACCGGAGCAACCGGAGGAAACCCAAGCAGACACGGGGAGAACATGCAAACTCCACACAGTCAGTCGCCTGAGTCGAGAATTGAACCCAGGTCTCAGGTGCTGTGAGACAGCAGTGCTAACCACTGTGCCACCGTGCCGCCCACTAGTTCTCGCGCCTTTCTGCAATTTCACAGCAAATTTGCTCGTCCATGGTCGTCCCATGAATTGATGGCGTCTTTTGTATACCCAGCGGTGTAATGTGTTCTCTGTTTCTTAATTCTAACCAAATAAACTCTTGACTCTTAAAGAATGGGCTGTTGTTTATTCAGCCAGCACAGGCGGTCAGCTGACTGGCCAATCTCTATGCAGTAACTGCAAAATCCTTTTCTCGAACCTAACAGGCAAAATCCTCACGCAAAACAAGTTCTCCTTTTGAGTAACTTTTCTGGTGTGAAGTCATGTCCTGGCACATTGAAATCCTCCCCCCCGCCCCCCAGCTGCCGTTCCTGTCTTGAGGGGTTGCAGTAATGGCTGGAATGGAGCCGACGTGAAACAATATTCCTTGCGGAACTGCATTATTCCTGAAACAGAACTGAAGTTGCTGGAAAAACTCAGCAGGTCTGGCAGCACCTGTGAAGAGAAATCAGGGTTGATGTCTCGGGTCTGTCCTCTGAACTATATCAATCCAGAGGTGCAGATATATTGGATCCATGGTGATTGACGCCCTGCTGAAATGGCGAAAGTGGGGACTGCAGATGCTGGAGATTAGAGTCAAGATTAGAGTGGTGCTGGAAAAGCAGCATCCGAGGAGCGGGAAAATCGATGTTTCGGGCAAAGGCCCTTCATTAGGAATGAGGCTGGGAGCCTTTGGGGTGGAGAGATAAATGGGAGAGGGGTGGGGGTGGGGAGAAGGTAGCTGAGAGGTGGATGGAGGTGAGACGAAAGGTGTTAGGTCAGAGAGAAGGGTGGAGGGGATAGGTGGGAAGGAGATTGGCACATAGGACAGGTCATGAAGCTGGTGCGGAGCTGGAAGGTTGGAACTGGGATAAGATGGGGGGGAGGGGAAATGAGGAAACTGGTGAAGTCCACATTGATGCCATGGGTTGAAGGGTTCTGAGGCAGAAGATGCAGAAATGCATGAGTCTTCAGTGATCTGTCAGTTAATATTGAATTAGCTTTATGGTGAAGTACTCAAATGAGTACAGTGAAAATTTTACAAGTTGCCACTTCTGGCACCATCTTAGGTCCAAGGTACTTAGGTACAGATTCTTCAGTAGGAAAAAAATATAAAAATAAAGAAATAAAAAGTCTAGTATTACAGATTGTCGGAATGAATTAGAAAAATAGAGAAATAAAATGTTCAGAATAGCTGTCTTGTAATTACTTATATTTATATCATAGTTGTGCCATATAATGGCCAGCAATTGTACTTACACTTTTCTACTTTCTCAATTATCCGTCAATCTCTCAAAGCTATATCATTTCATTCATTCAGTTTTCTTGCGTGAGTATCTTCTAGATTTGTAAAGTACAGTTGTTTCAATTTAGTGTCTGTGCTAGTCCGCTCAATTTTGCGTCAACCGTATGTGGGACTTAGAAAGCACTCCAAGGGTGTGAGGTGACATTGCAGAGTAGAGGTGAGAGAGTGCTGCACTGCAGGAGATGCTTATAACCCTCCAATACCTAGTCTAGAGGATTAGTCTCAGCCTAACCAGTCTTTACCTGATGATACTTCATAACCTTTCAGCAGTCAATAAGGGGGGGGGGGCATAGATGAGGTGAACGACGAGGATCTTTTCCCTGGGGTGGGGGAGTTCAAAACTTGGGGGTGCATTTTTAAGGTGAGAGAAGAAAGATTTTATTAAGGGTATGAGGCACTGTGGCTTGGTGGTTAGCATTTCTGCTTCACAGCACCAGGAACCCAGGTTTGATTCCAGCCTTGGGCAACTGTCTGTGTGGAGTTTGTGCGTTCTCCCCATGTCTGCGTGGGTTTCCTCCGGGTGCTCCAGTTTCCTCCAACAACCCAAAGATGTGCAGGTCAGGTGAATTGGCCATGCTAAATTGCCCATGGTGTTCAGGGGTGTGTAGGTTAGGTGTATTATTTAGGAGTAAATGTAGAGTTGTAGAGTAATAGGTCTTGGTGGGTTACTCTTTGGAGGGTCGGTATGGACTTGTTGGGCTGAAGGGCCTGTTTCCACACTGTAGGGATTCTATGGTGCATTGAAACTTTTTTAAACCGAGAATAATAATGACGAATGAACTGCAAGAGGAAGTGGTGGATGTGAGTACAATTATGATATTTAAAAGACATTTAAGTTAGTTCATAAGTAGGAAAGATTTGGAGAGATCTGGGCCAAACTTAGGGAAATGGGATAAGTTTGGTTTGGGAACATAGTTGGCATGGGCTAATTGGACAGAAGCATCTGTTTCCAAGCTGTATGACTCTATACCCCTCATCTCCCTCTGCAACCCCACTCCACTTCTCCACAAACCTAGCTCAGAGACACCCGAGGTCAGCTGCAACTCCCTGACACTGAGGCTGAATGTTGAGAGGCTGAGGTAACATTGACCACATTGCTCAGATCGCAAGCTAGATTAGAGTGGTGCTGGAAAAGCACAGCAGTTCAGGCAGCATCCGAAGAGCAGTAAAATCGACGTCTGGAGCAAAAGCCCTTCATCAGGAATACAGGCAGAGTGCTTGAAGGGTGGAGAGATAAGTGAGAGAAGGGTGGGGGTAGGGAGAAAGTCGCATAGAGTACCTCAGATCTCGAGCTGTGTGTCCGAGCACCGGTTGCCATGACAACAGAATTCCTTCTGTAACATTTCACTGGGCGTCCCTGCAGCAGCCAAATGACTTCAGTGCTCTGTTTGGTAACGAGAGATCTGATCAGAGACTAAAACTTTGATAACTCTGAGTGCTCCACTGCTTCGAGAGTGTGACCATCAAACACAAATTGTTGTTGTGGATTCATTACTGCAGGCATTATGTACACTCAGATCACACAGTTGTATATCTATCATAGTCATCTGAGTCATCACTTCATATGCACAATGGTGGGGAGGGGGTGGTATTTGCAATGTCATATGTTTCTAGCTGCGGGACTCATTAAAAATGCCTGCCGGTGGTAAATCTCTCTGTCATCACCCAGCACAGCTGCTTTCTGCTCAGATAAGTCTCTCGTTCTGTCAAGCTTTGAATTCAACCTGCAAGCATGACTGAGATGGGTACAAATAAAGGCAGTGAGCACCCTTTTCAATTTTCCATCACAACACAGAGGGTGACCTGTAGCTGGAGGCTTAATGCAGAGTGTGCAGGTTGGCTGATTACAGATTGCAGTGAATTATGAAGTTCAAGCAAGTTGGCTTTGAAGGGAACAACCTTCAGGCTGTTGTTTGTACTGTGCAGCACTTTCCCCTATCCTTTATCTATCTTTCTTCATTTTATTTATTTTTCCACTCCTTTCATTTATTTCTCATGTTCTCTCTCTCGTGTTGGAGCAGTGGTGTAAGTATCTAATACTCATGCTGGAAAGAGGCTTGGGAACTCTTTTAAAATTCCAAACAACCCTCTATTTATTGTTAACGTTACTGTTCAAAAGCATGCATTCACCACTGCCGCCTAAACCCTGGACCCCATTCTGTCAGCCTGAGCATCATTCAGTGCAGCCTTCATTCTCATCATCTTTTAGTCCAAGGAGTACAGAATTGAAAGTGTACGGTGGTTTCCACACTGACAAGAAGGCTTTTGGTATGCTTTCCTTTATTGGTCAGAGTATTGAGTACAGGAGTTGGGAGGTCATGTTGCGGCTGTGCAGGGCATTGGTTAGGCCACTGTTGGGATATTGTGTGCAATTCTGGTCTCCTTCCTATCGGAAAGATGTTGTGAAACTTGAAAGGGTTCAGAAAAGATTTACAAGGATGTTGCCACAGGGTTGGAGGATTTGAGCTACAGAGAGAGGCTGAACAGGCTGGGGCTGTTTTTCCTGGAGCGTCGGAGGCTGAGGAGTGACCTTATAGAGGTTTACAAAATTATGAGGGGCATGGATAGGATAAATAGACAAAGTCTTTTTCCTGGGGTGGGGGAATCAAGAACTAGGGAGCATAGGTTTAGGGTGAGAGGGGAAAGATATAAAAGAGACCTAAGGGGCAACTTTTTCACGTAGAGGGTGGTACGTGTATGGAAGGAGCTGCCAGGGGATGTGGTGGAGGCCGGTACAATTGCAACATTTGAAAGGCATCTGGATGGGTATATGAATAGGAAGGGTTTGGAGGGATATGGGCCGGGTGCTGGTAGATGGGACTAGATTGGGTTGGGATATCTGGTCAGCATGGACGGGTTGGACCGAAGGGTCTGTTTCCATGCTGTACATCTCTATGACTCTATGACCTCCAGATCTAGTTGGACTACATTAATCACTGCCAGGTCCTGGAATGGAAAGCTAATCCTGCAAACAGTTGTCTTTGATTTCCCTCCCTGTTTACTCTAACCCTGCCTCCAACTACATGTGGGAGATAACTTTGTGGCAGGTCAGGCCCTGCTTCCTTCCTTCCTCCTGTCCTTGAGGTGCCACATTGCCCAGGTCGTGAGCCCACATGTTTCTCAAGTTTCATCCCTATGCTCCCCTCCTGCCGTTCCTCAGCTTCCCATGGGAGCTCCACCTCCCTTGAACCTTGTTGCTGCCGCATGTCTGATTTTGCTTCCTGACTCTCACTTTCGTTTATATTAATAGCTGTACACCCCATTTCCAACTTTCATTTCCTCTCGAGTCCTTCAGCCTGGCAGTCCCCTCTGAAATCCACACCAAGGCCTCTGTGTTTGTGTCCCATAAACCAGACGTGTGTCCACGGCTCTCGCTGTCTAACTGCGTCAGTCGTGTCATGGAATCCATCTGTAGGTCAGTGTTTAGCTTGAGGAACAAGGAGCTCATCCCCGACCTGAGCTGAGCTTGAAATCCACGTGGCAGGGAAGGACATGGGAACTAAGCATCTGACATCATTCAGAGCTATGTCTAAGAGTTCTGGCTATGAATTGGCTGGGTAACAGTATGTAGATGACATCTCCAGCGTCACCCTGGTTTATACTCACTCTGTGACTGTCTATCACTGGGCATTTAACTTAGGATTGCCACTTTTTTTTACAACGCTAACATGAATAAAATTAAACAATTTTTTTTTGCTTGGCAGGGCACAGCAGATGATCTATTTACTATTTTAAAACAAGTTATGTTCTCACTTTTTCTGCCAATTATGTACTTAAACCTTTGTCCATTGCCCTTCACCTTCTGCTGACCCCCAACCCCCATGACTGTTCACAGAGTGAATATAAGCCAGGATGATGCTGAAAATCTCATCTACATACTGTTACCCAGCCAATTCATAGCCAGAACTCCAAGACATAGCTCTGAATGCCTTCAGATGCTTAGTTTCCCATGTCCTTCCCTGCACGTGGATTTCAAGCTCAGGGTTGGTTGGTTTTGACTTCCATTCTCTGCAAACCTAATTTCTAATCAGTCGCTCTGGGTCACTGAGCTTATTTGTAATGCTCAGCGCTTTTCCTAAATAAACTGTGCAATTGTGTCCCACTGTCCTATTTAACCACATATGCATCTACCCTGCGCACATCCCTGCAGACCGGTGTTTAAGGTTACTCTAGAGGCTACTTTACATTGCTCCTGTTGTTATCATTTACTTTATGATGTAAGCCAAGATGATTCCATTCAGGTGCTGTACAAGATTGTAGGAAGACATTTGAATCTGACTGACTCAAAATTAATGTTAGCACTCAGAGTTGTGCAGTGCAGAAGCAGGCCATCCACTCCTCCATAGACATCCCACTCAGACCCACCTCCTTACCCTATCCCTGTAACCCTGATTTTCCTGTGGCTAACCCATCTGACCTGTGTCCCTGGACACTATGGGCAACTAAGTATGGCTAAAGCACTTAACCTGCAGGTTTTTGGACTGGGGGAGGAAACTGGAGCACTCAGAGAAAACCCATACAGACACGGAGAAGATGTGCAAACTCCACACAGACAGTCATCCAGGTACCTAGCACTGTGAGGAAGCATTGCTAACCACTGTGCCACCCCCGAGCCACCTACCCACTTCTCAATGTTTCACTGGGGTAACTTGCTTTTCAAACAAGATCAAAATGTTGGACAATCGACCTAAACTCCAAGAGGCAGTGAAAGGCGATTGGGTGGAGATTTTAGACAAAGGGATTTTTGGTTGTGCGTTTTGAAGTAAAGTATAAGCAATTGCCAATGACAGATTAAATTAGTTGTACTTTATTTGTTCAATTTTGTCTAATGGACAGCAATGTTTGTCTTTGTTTAAGAGTGAAAAATTGGGTGACATAAAGTTGGTCACTGGCTGTTCAAATTTGCCTTTGTTGAGATTCAACGATAGTAACAAGTATAAAATCTGGCATCGGTAACCTGGCCATATTGGAAAAACCCAGCAGGTTCATGAATGTTCTTTAGGAGACATAATGTCCTTTTATATTGTCTGCTCCTTGTGGAGAAGAGAAGATGGAATGAGATCCAGATTCATTGTGACCACTATTAAAGAGGATAGCCAAATAGATTAGAGGCATCGCATTTGGACACAGCAAAGGAACACTGCCTTGGAGTTACCATAGAGTCCTCCACACAATCATGTGATGATGTAACAAGATGGGGAGAGATCTCCCATAGACTAGGTCACAAAGTTGTTCCTTTTCTCCAGGTTTTTTTCAGATGGGTCATAAACAGCTCTCGGCTCCAATCAGACTGATTTGGTATAGAGATAAGAGTTTAGTCAGATGCCTTTTGTTTATAGGGAAACAGATGAGACTTCAGGCCAAAGTGGTCATGTTTTAGAAGTGACCTGTACAATGAAAGGGGTGTGGTCAGTTCTGAAAGCTAATCAGTTCAGTCCAGAACCAGTTAAAGAGTGCAGCAGTGGGCTGTGTGGAAACAGGCTGCTAGACTGTGTCACCTTCTTTGCCATTCTAACTTCAACCTGTAAGCATTTGTTTCATTTTCACTATGTTTCAGGGTATTTTCTTACTGGGACTGTTGTGTATATTCAGAACAGCATACTTAAGTCTAATTTGGATAGACTGAATTCTGTAGGGATTCTTTGTTCTTTGTGTTTCATTGATTAATTTTGTGAATAAATTTTTTGTCTGTTTTAAAACCTGGTGGTCAACCTGGCTAACTTACTCTGGGTAATTTTCACTGTACCCTAATGAAGCAAATTGCAAAGTTATGGTCTGGGCTGCCTGCTTAAGAATGTTTTGAGTGGTCTGGCCTAGTCCATAGCACTAGTTAAGCTGTTAAACTTCAACCACTGTGATTCCCTCCAGGTCAGCTCAAGGGAAGACGGATGCACTGAATGCTGCAAAGGTTACAGAGTCTGGCAGCATGCCCCATTGCACTGCATTGGAAAATTGAATTGCACGCCTAACTGTGCCTCATGTCAACCTGTTCTATTAATGTGACAAAGCTGATGTCTTACCAGGCAATGCGGGCGATTTGGCATCACATCGATCCTCATAAGCAGGAGAACTACAGCCCCATCATTTTACTCTCAGACATCGAGTGATGAAGGGTGTTGTTGACTGTGCTAATAAGTGGCATTTACTCAGCAATAACTTGGGTTCTAACTTGGGTTCCACCAGCTCCTTGGCTCAAACATGGACAGAAAAGCTGAACTCCAGAGGTGGGGTGTGAGTGACAGCCTTTTGACATTAAGGCCACATTCAAATGCAAAATGGCATCAAGGAGGCCCAGCAACAATGGAGTCAGTGGGTATCGGGAACAAACTCTCTGCTGGTTGCAGTTCCACCTGGCACAAAGGAAAAGGGTTGTGGTTGTTGGAAGTCAGTCATCTCAGCTGCAGAACATCTCTGCAGGGGTTCCTCAGAGTAGTGTCCTAGGCACAGCCATCTTCAGCTGCTTTATCAGCAGCCTCCTCTATCCCCCGGTCATAAGGTCAGAAGTGGGGATGTGTGCTGATGATTGTATGATAGCTAACATTCGTGACACCTCACATACTGAGGCAGTCCGTGTTCAAATGCAGCAAGATCTGGACAGTCTCCAGGCTTGCGCTGACAAATGTTAAGAAACGCATGTGCCCTATAAGTGCCAGGCAATGACCACCTCTAATATGAGACAATTGAATCACTGTCTCTTGGCATTGAATCAATGAGTTTCCCAATGTCAAGTCCCTGGGTACCATTGACCAGAAACTGAATTGGAACAGCCAAATGAACACTACAAGAACAGACCAAAGTCTCAGCATTTTGCGGTGATTGATTACTAAACCATTATCATTAATATTGCAATCAGCCATCAAGAATGAATTAACTCTGTGGGTTAGTTTATTTATAACAACAAAATACATAACAAGTTATAAAGCAGACATGACCACAAGCCAGTTGCTTTTTGCATGTGTGCAGCTTACAAACTGAAAGGAGACCTCCATGCAGGCAGTCACAACATTGTATACACATTGCACACGTCAAAGGCTAATTCTCTGAAAGGCAAGATGCACTGGCAGCAGTGATGGCTTGCATTCTGCCCACCAAACCCAGGAGTGTGCTAAAATACTCTCCACTTGCCTGGAACTCCAAATGTACTCAAGAAATGTGACACCATCCAGGTCAAAACAGCCCAACATGAACATGCACTCACTCCATGACTTTGCACCATGACTGCAGTGCGTATAAAGCAGTGTAGCATCTTATCAAGGTTTCTTTGATAGCATCATCCAACGTTTCGACCTTTTGAGTGTTAGGATACAGGTTTGCATATTCACTCCCATCCTGGTCACTGAAGTTGGGATATGCTGAACTAAACATAGCTACCTCTGAAGGCACAAAGCACAGGGAGAATGATGCAGCTCCCTGCAGGTCATTCGTGAAGCCTTGGTGGAGATCCCTCTTCTGACTAAGGAGTGACACAGACAGAACAAAAGAGGAAAAACTTTGGCCCCTGTTTGATAACCCCCCTTTTTGTGCCCAGAAGTAATGGCAGCAGTTTCTCGGTGGATTCAACCCAATGTCTTACAATTAGGTGGACCTGGTAAGAAAATAACCAAGACAAGGGTGGAATCAAGGGTCATGAAGATAAGGCAGGAACAGGAAACTGATTGAGGATGATCAGCCATGATCATAACGAATGGTGGTGCAGGCTCGAAGGGCAGAATGGCCTACTCCTGCAACTATTGTCTATTGACACTAATAGGGTCAGTTCAGAGCCTTGGTTTAATAGTGCTGCATTGCTTTTTGCAGTTTACAAAACCCAATAGTGATAAAATTACATATTAATGTGTCCTATTAATATTGGCATTTCTGTACAAGGCTACTTGATCTCTGATACAGATTAAGTACGAATGCAGAATAAATATAGTAACAGTTTTCAGCTCGATATATTCATGCAGATTGATCTTCATTGAGAGGAATTTGAAGGATTTGGATGTTCGACGACCACATTTCAGACCAGATCATTGTTTCTGGATTGGTTCTGGATCCCAGCAGGTGCCAGCAGGTCTGGTGGCATCTGTGGAGTCAGAAACTGAGTTAATGTCCTCCAGTATGATGCTTCTACTGAACTTAATTTTGACAGTCTGGTTCTGAAACACCACAGGGCACTATCCTGGTAAGTGCATCTTTGCCAGTGCCTGCATCACACATGCTGTCAGGGTTTTGGAAGCCATTGGGAGACCAGTAGCACTGGATGTCATAGCTGGCTGAAAGCATCACCTCAGGCAGGACTCCTGTGCCTTCCTGTTCCACGTCACCCACAATGGAGGGTGGATGAGGAATTTCATTTGACTATGACACCAGTCACCACCACCCCCACCCCCCCTCCCCCCCCCAACCCTCAATGTAAGGGGCTCATCCAGATGTTTTTCAAAAGCTTTCCTTCGGACGTCCAACACACCCCTCTATCCCAGCTGGACCCCAGTGGCTGGGAGGCTTGAATTTGCACCAAAGGTTAACCAGACCTCAACTAAAGCAGCCGAATGCAGCTTTTCAACACGTGCATTTTAAAAGGTACGTGGAGGTCACTCTTCAAGGATGATACCCTTCACAAGGCATGCTAGAAATTCCTGGAAGTAATTTCAATCTGACACGACTGACCTCCTGCCGGTTTCAGAGGGAAAGATGCCAGCAAGGTTTCCAGCAGCCCAGTGGGTGGAGTCAACGTCTAGCAATGATCCACACCGGAGGTAATATTGTTGGTAGTATAAGTGCTCGGGTTTGTGTGTACCTGTGACCGTGTCCCTTCTGTAGTTCCAACCCAATGCTGGGCTGCGTCCCAGACTTATACGCTTTTTGGTGTCCGACCTTCCAACTGAAAGTGTAAGGCACTGAGCTTGACTTCCCGAGAAGAGTTTTGAAGGTGTCGCTTTATTTCTTGAATCTTGTCTATTCTTGCAAACGCAATATAGCCCTCAGCCAAAAAAGCCCATGGGTTCCTGTTGCCTTCAATTATTTCCTTCTGCAAACAGTCGCCTTATTTGAACTCCTGTCAGGATGAAGGATTAGTGATCTACATTCCAATGATAAATGGTTCCTGCATGTAGGCATGTCTGCACAAATATGCTGTGCCTCATTCTCACCTGAAATGGTTTCTCCATTGCAATAACCTTCAGAGATTACTCTGACAGTTTTATTTTTCCTTTATCCACTGCCTCATAATTATTGCAATGAAAGGAAGTATTGCTTTGTGGACGTGTAAGAGGATGTTAACATTTCATGTGGGCAGGCTGACTAGGCTATTAATCTAAGCAGCTGCTTGTATCCTTTGGGAAGGAAGCTTTAGGTCAACCACTTACAATGGGGCCCACTGTGGAATGTTGAGGAGACCACTGTCTATACCAACATGGCAATTTGTCAAGCAGCAGGCTGCGGTGTGCTTTCAAGTACAGGATTTTATTTGTTGGAAAATATTGGCTGAGCAGTGTTTGGGTTGTGTGACTCCAGTTGAGTATATAGCTGACCAGAAACCCATGCCAGCTTTCCTTGGCAGCACAGTTTAATTGTATCGAGCAGTTGGTTGTATAAGACGGAGCTCCAATTCAGGAGAAAGTGAGGGCTGCAGATACTGGAGGTCAGAGCTGAAAATGTGTTGCTGGAAAAGCGCAGCAGGTCAGGCAGCATCCAAGGAGCAGGAAGGTTCCTGAAGAAGGGCTCATGCCTGAAACGTCGACCTCCTGCTCCTTGGATGCTGCCTGACCTGCTGCGCTTTTCCAGCAACACAGTTTCAGCTCGGAGCACCATTTAATCAAGGTAACAGCTTTCCAGTTGAGTCAAAGTTCAGCCTTCAGCTCCAGGGTTCTGTACATCCTCTGATTTTTTTTTCTCCCTTTTGCCAGATGACTCCAGTGGCTTTCTGTGGTATTCGCGTCATTTTATTTGCACCAGTAACTCTTACTGAGACCTTGAATTCAGACCTACTTGTAGAGAAGTGAACCTCTTGAGTGAGGGGAGTATCCTGGGGATTTTGAAGACTGGAGTAAAAGAGGCATGTGCATAAAACAATTCAGTTCCCCGACATGACTTTGTTTAAATTTTTTTTTTGAATGGTGTGGAAAAAAATCTGCAGCTTTCACCAAAATGTCCCCACTCTGCCTTCCCATTTCATTACCCACAACGCAGCGCTTCTAACAGCTGCTTGTTTCCACCATCATGAGACAAAATACCTCTTGGGGCTTCACCATGACCAGTTTGTGATAGTTACAGGAGAGTCCGTGATTCACAATGATTATTAAGATACAAGAGTAAATAATGCATTGCCTTGCAGAGGTTATGTGTGTGTGTGTTGGCTTACAACATTGAGGGTGGCAATGAGTAATAACCTCCATTGCCAGGCCTCTCCACCCACAATCGAGAATTCCATCTGATAGAAAATGCGGGTCTTGATGTCAGGAAAGGTCTTGCTCGACATTTCATCCAATTCTCCCAAATCTCTCTCCGTAGCCTATGGCATTCAGAGCTGTGGAAGATTCTGCACTCTGCCAATTTGTTTGAGAGAAGGTACTAGAATGAATCATTAAAGGAAGTGTGTAGCACAATCAGAAAACTCAAGATATTCAGGAAAAATAAGCAAGGTTTTGTCAAAGGGAAATCATATTTCACAAATGGATTGGAGATTTTTTTTGAAGGAGTAGCATATTCTGTAGATAAAGAGGAGCCCGTATACGTACTATACTTAGACTTCCAGAAGGCACTTAATAAGGTGTCACGTCGAAGGTTATTGTGTAAAGTAAAAGCTCACGGTCTCGGCGATAACCCATTAACAGAGATAGCAGATTGGCTGAGAGTTTGTGGTATTGGGATTGAGAGGATGTGACAAGTGGGGCCCCACAGGGATCTGTGCTCTACACTCAACCCTATTACAATTTACATTAATGACTTGGAGAAGGGGAGTGAAGGTATGGTGGCTACATTCACAGAGTGCACCAAATTTATGTCAGAAACGATGTTGTGAAGAAAATGTAAGGAGCTTGCAAATGGAGATAGGTTGAATGATGTGGAGTGTAGTGTAGAAAAAATGTGAAGTTGTTCACTTTGGCATGGAGATGAAAAAATCAAGTATTAGTTAAAGGGAGATTGCATGTGGAATTCTGAAGTGCAGAGGGATATAGGTGTTTGAGTGTGTATAACAAAAAATTGGTTTGGAGGTACAGCATACACAGTAATCAAGAAGGCTAACGGTATGTTATCTTTTGTTACAAGAGGAATTGAACATACAATTGGAGATGTTAAACTTAATTACACAGGGCATTGTGAGACCATGTCTTGTATGCCAAGCGCGGTTTCGGTCTCCTTATTTAAGGAAGGATGTAAATGCATTGGAGGTGGTTCAGAGGTTTTATGAGATTGAAACCTGGGATGAGTGGGTTGTCTTATGAGGAAAGGTTGGATAGTCTGGCCTGGTTTCCATTGGTGTTTAGAGGCGTGAGGGGTCCTGATTGAAATCTATGCAATGGTCTTGACAAGACAAACGTGGTTGTTACCTCCCCCTGGTGAGTTCACAACTAGGGGGTAAAATTTCAGAATGAGGTGTTTTGGGCCAGAAATGAGAGATGACTTTCTTTATTCCTGTCTCTCAGAGAAATGCTACTTTGGAAATCCATGTCTGTGAAGGTGCTGGAGGTGGAGGAACTCAATATTTTTAAGGCCGAGTTGGATTATTGTTAGGCAACGGTATCAAATGTTATTGGGGGTCAATGAGAATGTGGACATTGGAAATGAACAAATTAGTAAAGATTTTATTGAATGTCAGAACCGGCTTGAGAGGCCGAATGGACTACTTCTGCTATTATTTTGTCCAATTGCTTGTTTATAACATGTGACCCCTACTACCTAGAAGGACAAGGATAGCAGATATATTTCAACACCACCAACACTACAAGTTTCCCTCCAAATCTTACACCATCCTGACTGGGCAGTGTATTGCAATTCCTTCACTGTTGTCGGGTCAAAATCCTGGAACCCCATCTCTCTCTGGCCACTCTTTGGTTTCATCGAATCTCTGAGTTCTTGTCTGTTCAACAAAAATCTCGACCTTGCCAGATTTGATTTGATTTTTATTGTCACCTGTACCTAGGTACAGTGAAAAGTTTTGTTTTGCATGCAGTACAGGCAGATTAAAGAAAATAAAGTGCATTAGGGTAATAGAACAGAGCAAGGAATACAATGTTACGGCTGCAGAGAAGGTGCACAAAGAGTGAGATCAACATTAAGTTGAGAATTTCAGAGCTCCATTACGAAGTCTAATAACACCAGGGGTGAAACAGTTCTTGAATCGGTTTGTTCGTCTAATCAAACTTTTATATCTTCTGCCTGATGGAAGGGGTTAATGAGAGTATAACCGAGGTGGGAGGGGCCTTTGATTATGTTCCTGGCTCTCCTAAGGCAATGGGAAGTATGGATGTAGTCATTAGGTGGGAGGCTGGTTTGTGTGATGGACTGGGCTGTGTTCCACCACTTTGTCGTGAGGTGGTAATTGCGCCCTCACTTCACAAATAGAACGTTGAAAAAATATTTTGATCTTCTTTATTGGACAAAAAAACACGGTCCTGAGAAAGAAAAGCAGAAATTGTCAGAAAAGCTCAGCAGGTCTGGCAGCATCTGTGGAGAGGAATCATCAGAATTAACGTTTCAGGGTCCAGCGACCCTTCCTCAGAACTGGTCCTGAGATCCCTCAGAGACTTGGGTTTAATGATTTCTAAACTGAACGAAATGATGGCCCAAAGGTTTACAGGTGGCCTAGCATTGAGCTGAGCTGATGAGTGGCGATTGGCACTGTACCTCAGGACAGTGATGCTCCACAAAAGAAGCAGGAATTTATAGCAGCTGTCCCAAAATATTTACTGACAGCTCAAAGGTAGGCACCATAAGAATGTATGTGAGACAGTTACAATGATCATCAAAAGGTAATGTTCCTGTACAAGAGTGAACCTCAAGCATTCAAACAACCTACTTATTGGATTACTAATATTTAATTGAGGGAATCTTGTATGAGTAAGCACTGAAGTGGATCATATCAGGCGCTAAATTAGTCAGGATTTTACAAGGTCACATCACTGAAAGCTTTCACCTCCCATTAATTGATGTATTGATTTCATCTCCTTTTTAAACAAGGAGTAAAGCATTTTGCGAGTGTGTTTTAAAGACATGAAGATCGAATTTCCAAGGGGACAGTTGACTCGCATGGCCCTGTTCTGATTACAGGAAAATTGCCACCAGTGATTTTTAGCTGTTATATCAGTAGTCGGGTTACCCAGTGGAATAAAACATTGGAGCATGGGCAATATCAGATACACAGAATGGAGCTGGTTTCGTAAGCAAATTCTATCTGTCTCTCTCCCATTAGGCACTGTCTGACCTAAGTAGTTGCTTTCACTAAGTAGTGACCCTGAATTGCTGGAGAAACTCAGCTGGTCTGGCAGCATCTGTCAGAAACACTGTCAAAGTTTCGAATCTGGTATGACTTCTTTGAAACTGGAGAATGATAGTGATACAGAGGGAGGCGGAGAAAACGGAACAGATGGTAAGTGGGCCCAGAGTAAAGGGTGTAAAGGCAGTGATAATGGTGAGAAAGGAGTGATAGGGATGCAAAATAGGTGTTGATGGTAGATGTGAAAGGGGGAAATGATCTGCTTTATGGGGATCAAAGCCAATGAGATACAATCTAAATACCCCAGGATATCGATGCTTCAGGTGAGATAGAGAGGGAGGTAAAAGGGATGGCGGAGTTACATTACTGGTCAGAGAGGATATCACAGCTGCTGTTGAAGGAGGGCACAATGGAGGATTTGAACTGTGAGGCAACATGGACATAGCTCAGCAATAGGAAGAGTGCGGTAACAATGTTGGGGCTGTACTAGAGGCCTCCCAACAGCAAGCGTGAGATAGAGGTACACATATATAAACAGATTATGGGAAGATATGGGAACAACAGGGTGGTGGTGATAGGAGATTTTACTTTTCCCAGCATTGACTGGGATTCACTTCGTGTTAGCGGTCTAGATGGAGCAGATTTTAGAAGGAGCATCCAGAGAGTTTTCTAGAGCAGTCTGTTATTAGTCCAACTCGGGAAGTGGCCATACTGGACCTGGTGTTGGGGAATGAGCCTGGCCAGGTGGTTGATGTTTCAGTAGGGGATTACTTTGGGAATAAAGATCACAGTATTAAAAATACGTTTTAGAATACTTAGAGACAAAGACGAGAGTGTCCCAAAGGAAGAGTGCTAATTTCGGGGAAGGCCAAAATTCAGCAGGAGCTGGGAAATGTAGATTTGGAGCAGCTGAATGTAAATTCTCCTTCAGTATGTGGGAGACTTTTAAGGAGAGGTTGGTTAGAGTGCAGGACAGTCCTGTCTCTGTGAAAATGAGAAATAGAAATGGCAAGGTTAGGGAACCATGGATGACAGGTCAAATTGTGAGACTAGCTAAAAGGAAAAAGGAAGCATCATAACGTCTGGACAACTGAAGATGGATGAAACTTTGGAGCAATATCGGGAATGTAGGACCAATCTGAAATGAGGAATTAAGATGGCTAAAAGGGGTCATGAAATATCTTTAGCAACAGAGTTAAGGAAAATCCCAAAGCCTTCTATTAGTATATAAGGAGCAAGAGGGTATCTAGAGAAAGGATCGGCCCACTCAAGGACAAAGGAGGAAGGTTATGCATGGAGTCAGAAAAAATGGATGAGATTCTTAATGAGTACTGTGCATCGGTGTTCACTGAAGAGAGGGTCATGATAGATGTTGAGGTTGGGATAGCTGTTTGATTACTCTAGGTCAAGTCAGCATAAGGAGGGAGGAAGTGTTGGGTATTCTAAAAGGCATTAAGGTGGACAAGTCTCCAGGTCTGGATGGGATCTATCCCAGGTTACTGAGGGAAGCAAGAGAGGAAATAGCTAGGACCTTAACAGATATCTTTGCAGCATCCTTGAATAGGGGTGAGGTCCCAAAGGACTGGAGAATTGCTAATGTTTTCCCCTTGTTTAAGAAGGGGTGGAGGGATAATCCTATAATCATAGACCAGCGACCCTGATGTCAATGGTGAAGAAGATACGGAGGGTTAGGGCATGTTGCAGTTTGGAAGAAAATGGACTTATCAGTGATAGGCAGCATGATTTTGTGCAGGAAGATCGTGTCTTACCAATTTAATAGAATTCTTTGAGGAAGTGACAAAGATGATTGATGAGGAAAGGGCTGTAGATGTCATATACATGGACTTTAGTAAGGTGTTTGATAAGTTCCCCATGGTAGGCTGATGGAGAAGGTGAAATTGCATGGGTTCCAGTTTCTCAAAGTGGAGACCTGTGACCAGTGGTGTTCCACAGGGATCTGTGCTGGGACCACTGTTGTTTGTGATGTACATAAATGATCTGGAGGAAGGTATACATAGTCTGATTAGCAAGTTTGCAGATAACACTAAGATTGGTGGAGTAGCTGGTAGTGAAGGGGACTGTCAGAGAATGCAGCAGAATATAGATAGATTGGAGAGTTGGGCAGAGAAATGGCAGATGGAGTTCAATCTGGGCAAGGTGATACATTTTGGGAGATCTAATTCAAGAGCAAACTACACAGTAAATGGAAAAGTCCGGGGGAAATTGATGTACAGAGAGATCTGCGTGTTCAGGTCCATTGTACCCTGAAGGTGACTCCACAGGTCAATAGAGTGGTCAAGATGGCATACTGTACGCTTTCTTTCATTGGATGGGGTATTGAGTACAAGAGTTGGCAGGTCATGTTACAGTTGTATAGGACTTTGGTTTGGCCACATTTGGAATACTGCGTACAGTTCTGGTCGCCACATTACCAGAAGGATATGGCTGCTTTGGAGAGAATGCAAGTGAGGTTCACTAGGAGGTTGCCTGGTATGGAGGGTGCTTGCTCTGAAGAGAGGTTGAGTAGATTAGGATTATTTTCATTAGAAAGCTGGAGATTGCGTGGGGATCTGATTGAGGTCTACAAAATCATGAGAGGTATAGGCAGGATGGATTGCAAGAAGCTTTTTTTTCCCCAGAGTGGATTTCTCAATTACTAGGTGTCATGAGTTCATGGTGAGAGGGTAAAAGTTGAAGGGAGATATACATGGAAAGTTCTTTAGACAGAGGGTGGTAGATGCCTGGAATGTGTTGCCAGTGGAAGTGGTAGAAGCAGACATAATAGCATCATTTAAGATGTATCTAGGCAGATACATGAATGGGCAGGGAGCAGAGGGATACAGACCCTTAGAAAATAGGTGACAGGTTTAATAGAGGATCTGCATCATCGCAGGCTGTTTGTTCTCTACTCTAAACAAGCTGGCACAGTGGCTCAGTAGTCAGCACTGTTACTGCATACCCTCAGAGACCCAGATTCAATTCCAGTCTCAAGAACCTCTGTGTGGAGTTTGCACATTTAGTTTCCTCTGGGTGCTCTGGTTTCCTCCCACTGTCCAAAAGTGTTCAGGCAATTTGGGTTAGCCATGGAAGTGCAGGGTTATAGGTATAGGGTGGAGGAAGTGGATTTGGGTGGGATGCTGTTTGGAGGGTTGGTGAGGATTTGATGGGCTGAATGGCTTGATGAAGATGCAACTGGGGGAGGGTTAGGGATACAAAAAATACAGATTGTGGTGGTCACTATTCTGAAGCTGTGGAACTCAGTGTTGAGTTCTAAAGAGTGGAAAGTTCCTAAGCAGAAAGCGAGGTGTTTGTCCATCTGGTGTTGAGCAGTGTGGTAGCACGTGAGATCAGTTAGACTATCATGGATATCATTTGGACAATGAGGATGCAAATTAGAGACAAACTGTCCCACATTGTGATCGGATCCAAATGATTCAACAAGGAGCACAGTTTGTTTTGAGGACACCCCAGAAAAAGGAAACATTGGCTCGCATGCTGACATTTAATCGGTGATTGTGGTCAAGTACAATTCAAAATCACAAAATGAGATTCTGATGGCTGAGCATTGGCACCTTTGAACTTTCCAATGCCTGCCCCACCCCTCCCCAATAATTTTGTGTCAATGGATTGCAGGTTTCAGGCTGGAAAAGAGTTGAAAGAAGCAGATAGCCTGTTTATTCTGGGTCTAAATCCCTAACACAAAATTGTTCATACTTTGTTGATTACCTTTCTGGGGGAAAATGGGAACTGTTGCAGCAGCTGAGGTACTGAGGTGAAAACAGTGTTGGGGGTAAAGTTGAGAGCATTTCACCATTTAATGCCTGCAGCAGTTTACCTGGAGGTACTCGTTGTCAACGTTGATGTGTTCCATCATTCAGCAGTGTGGTGTCTCATTTGGAATCTCTTTCTGAACTATATAATGATTGAAGCAGGGTGGAGGGATAGGTAGTCGGAGAGCAGGGATCATAATGTTACAGAGTATGAGAGTCAAGTTGAAACATTTGGAGTTCCCCTCAATGGAAATTCACTCGGAGGCCTCAAAAGTGTGCATCCCTCCAAATGTGGGAAAATATTCTAAATACAACCGGGCCTCCGTCACAAGTTTATTGATGATGGTGACTCCCAAAGCTGTCAAATGTGTGTAAGTGAACTGTACAGGGGGGCCTTAAGTTAACTGTATGGACCACTTACTCTGTAACACTCACACACTCACACACACTCTCACACACTCACTCACACACACACGTCAGTATTCCAATCACATCAAGATTGTCCTGGCAAAATTCCAAACCATTGTCGCTGAATCCCAATTTTACTCTCCGTTTCCACTCAGGTCATTAGTCTTGCTTTGATTCTAATTAATTTTGCTTCTGGAAGAGAAGATTTTCTGTTGACAAGCCCAGCCGACAGCAAATGATGTGCTCCCCACCGCTGGAATTGCATTCAAGTCTTGTCGACACGTTAGGATCCAGAAACTGATTGATATATGCGAGCTGAGAGCCAAGCTGCAATCAGTTCCGGAGCGATGCCTACACAGTTGCAGACGAGACATTACTAGACGGTTTGTGCTAATCCTTTTCATCTTTCTTCAGAGGGAATAGCCATCTATCATTCCTTCTGTGGGCAGTTAAAAAATGTTCAGGTTGTTGGCAGAAGGACATGCTATTTCCTAAACTTTCTGGCACTGTGCATCGACCACCTGTGATGCTCAAGTTGATTAAATTGGCACTGTGGGTAATGAACTCCCAGCATGCTTCGTGCATAGCTGTTTCTTGCCAAGCCCAGTTGGATGTTGACAGAATTCCACTCGAATTCCCTCCCCCACTCCCACTGCCCTCACCACGACTAATAGTCTCTGATGACGAGCGGACTTTAGAAACTGAGCTGGACCCCAAATCGAAGAGAGCTCAAAAATTGCAAAAAGCTGAGGAGGGCTCGGGGAGGTCATTAAAGTTTCCGGAACAAATAATAGGGCAGAGAGATCAGGAATCCAAGTTCAGGCACGGCAAATAAGGAGGGAACTGTGTAATGAGGAATACTTGATGAGGCAACTTAAGAACCTGTCCGGGCCAGCGAACACAATATGATAGAATTCACCCTGCAGGTCGAGAGAGAGAAGCTGGAATCGGGATAATGGTGTTACAATTGAGTAAAGGTCACTACAAATACGTGAGGGAGGGGCTGACCAGAGGGGAGCCGAGCAGGGAAGATGGTGGAGCAGCAATGGGGGGGGGGAGGCGCAGCAGAAATTCATCCCAAGGAAGAAGAATCAGACTAAGGGGAGGACTAGACAACTGTGGCTGGTGAGGGAAGTCAGGGACCGCAAAAAAAAACAGAAGAAAAGACATACAATGTGGTGGGGATTAATGGGAAGCCCCCAGAGAATTAGGCAGCCTTTACTAACCAGCAGGAGACAACCAGCAAAGCAATAAGGGCATTTGGGGAGGCGGGGGGGAATAAAATATGAGGGTGAGCTAGCTGTAATAGAGAAGATATTTGCAGAGGCTTTAGACATCTGAAAGGTAAGGCAGACGCAAGATTGAACAATGCGCCACTTGAAAATGAAGCTGGAGATGAATGGGGAGCAAAGAATTGGTAGAAGACACCAATAGTGCAGCACAGGACCCCAGGCCCTTTGGCCCATCATATCTGTGTGTCGACCATGGTGCTGTTCTGGACTGATCCCATCTGCCTGCACGTGGTTGGTATCCCTCTATCCTCTGCCTGTTCACATATCTGTCTAAATGCCTCTTAAACTGTTGTATTATGCTGTTATTTTATCTGCTTCCCCCATCTCCCCGGCAGCGACTTCCAGGCATCCACCACCATCTGTGTATAAACTGGCCTCCCTCATCTTTAAACTTTCCCCCCCCTCCTGCTTCTTGGATGCTGCCTGATCGGCTGTGCTTTTCCAGCACCACGCACTCGACTCTGATCTTCAACATCTGCAGTCCTCGCTTTCTCCCCCTCACCTTAAACCAATGCCCCCTCATGTTTGACCTTTCCACCCTGGGGATAATAGGCTCTGACTACTCATGCTATCCATGTTTTTTTTCATAATTTTAGCAGGTCATCTGTCAGCGTCCGAAAATCCAAGTTTGTCCAGTCTCTCCTTTATAGCTAATACACTCCAATCCAGGAAAAATCCTGGTCAATCTCTTTAGCCCCCTCTCCAAAGCTGCTTATAGGAGGTCAGTCAGGACACAGGAGAGTGATCCTGAGAGTAAAGAGGTAGAGAGGTTATAGATAAAAGCCTAAGCAATTGGCCGTGGATTGAGCTTGGTCAGAGCAGAATCCAGAGGTGGAATTCCTGATATGACTCAAAACCTGCTGTCGGCATGACAGCTCATGATCCAGGTTTAGAAACTGACTGAGTCGTACCCAGAGAGAGGGAGAATGTGCATGAACTACTGACTTCTGTGGTTGTGACATGGGGTAAACCCTCCTGCTTAATTTAAAACCAGCAACCACAGAAAAGATTTATCCCATGTGGTATTCTGTAAAAATTCGAGTGGCCACGAACTATTTAAAGTAAAAATGAACAACTTTAGATAGATAGATCACTTACAGTGTGGAAACAGCCCAACAAGTACACACCGACCCTCCGAAGAGCAACCCACCCAGACCCATTCCCCTGCAGTTAACACCACGGGCAATTTAGCATGGCCAATTCACCTGCAAATCTTTGGACTGTGGGAGGAAACTGGAGCACCCGGAGGAAACCCACGCAGACACGGGGAGAATGTGCAAACTCCACACAGACAGTTGCCTGAGGCAGGAATTGAACCCAGGTCTCTGGCGCTGTGAGGCAGCAATGCTAACCACTGTGCCACCCATTATTTCTTAAAGTATAACAGAGAATAGTTAACTAACAACTATGTGCAATTCCTTCCTCTAACCTATCTTTTAACTTCCCTTCTATAATACTCTGATAAAACTCCCAAATTAAGATTTACAGAAAAATTCAAATTTTAAAACCAGCCAGCAGCTGAATTATCTCTTTATCTTCGTCCGTAGATTGGCTCTCCAGGTCTGTGTTGGGGTTTTCCTCTGTCCAAACTTCTTCTCTAGACAGGTACCTCTCAGAGCGTTCTGACTAGCAGTATACAGCTGTTGGTCTGGTGGCAGTTCTCCTCCCAACTGTTCAATTTTCCCTGGTCTTATACACCAAAGCATTGGATTGTCATTGGCTTTTAAGTTTATCAATATACTCAGTTCAGACTTGATTGGAATTTAGTGTTTTTCGGGGTATAATTTAAACTGATTGGCCTAATTTGAATCTGTTTTGTCATTTCCAGGCAACCAGCTACCCCAGTAGCTGGAGTACATGTTACATTGTGCCTCATTGAGAATGTTTGGTGCTGTCACTGCTAGCGTTTACTCTCTTAAAGGTACAGTGCACCCACATCTTCATAATAATTAAGAATAGAGAGCAGGGGTGAGAAATCTGATTTGGTGAGTTGTGGGTAAAGTTGTGGAATTGGTTTATTGTCTGAGGTTCACAATAGCAGGAGAATTCGGCCTTATGGAACGCTTCTCCTCCAGTATGTGGGAAATAAGGGACACTTCCAGTCTCCATGGTGACCACCCATGCAGGGAGTGTGTTCAGCTGCAGTTCCTGATCTGCTCCATGGAGTAGACTCCCTGTGCAGCATCCATGAGGCTGAGGTAATACATTCAGCGAGTTGGTCACGCCACCAGTAAGGGCTACACAGAGACAAAGAGTTGGGGGGTGACTACCAGGAAGATGAGTAAATGTGGGCAGGCAGTACGGGAGCCCCCATGTGGCCATTCTCCTCAGAAACAGACATACCTTTGAGGGGGTGGCCTCATAGGGGATAGCAGCAGCTGCCACAACTGGTGCTGTTCGGCAGCAGGGAGGGTCAAAGTGCAGGTAAGCAGTAGTGACAGGCAGACTCAGGATGGTGTGTTGCCTTCCTGGTGCCAGGGTCAAAGATGTCTCTGTGCGGGCGCAGGGTATTCTGAAGGGGGAAGGTGAGCAGTCAGAAGTAGTCACCCCTGTTGATTCTTCTAACGACATGGGCAGGAAGACAGATGATGTTCTGTGAAGGGAATTAGGTAGGAAGTTGAAAAGTAGGACCTCGAGGGTTGTAATCTCAGGATGAATGAGGCCAATGATAGAACGATAATACAGTTGGATACGTGGTTAAAAGGCCAGTGTAGGAGAGAGGGATTCTGATATCTGGATCATTGGAATCTCTTCCAGGGTCAGTGGGACCTATATGAGAAGGATGGGTTGAATCTATCTGGAGGGGCACCAATATCCTGGCCGAGGGGGTTAGCTCATCCTGCTTGGGAGGGTTGGAGTTAGTGTGGCATGCAGCTGGGAAGCAGAGCAGTAGGTCAGCATGTGAAGTGTTTGAAGACAAGAGAGGCACTAAATGAAGAAATTCTAATAACAAGAACAGACAGGGTCAGGTGAATGAATATAGCAGGGCCTGAAGTTTATTCACTTTAATGCAAGGCACATGATAGATAAGGCAGATGAGCTTAGAGCCTGGATTAGTATCTGGGACTTTGATGTGACAGCCATTACAGACACTTGAGTGAGTGAAGGGCTGGACTGGCAGCTCAACATTCCAGGGTTTAGATGTTGCAGGCGCGAGACAGAGGTAGGAGAGTTACATTACTGATTAAGGAGAATGTTATAGCTCTACTAAGAGAGGACATATTGCCTCACTGGATAAGTCCTCCAATATGAATAAAACTTAGGAATAAGAAAGGTGCAGTCATGATGGGGTTATGCTGTAGGCCTCCCAATAGTCCGTGGGAGATACGGACAGTGTGCAGACAGATGGGATTAGTTTAGAAAGGCATCATAGTTGACACAGACATGGTCAGCTGTTTCTGTGCTGTACTGTTCTATGTTCTGCACTTTTGCGTGGTGACACAACTTTACACATTACTCCAAATGTGGCCTGATGCAGGTTTTATAACAGCCGCAACATGACTTGCCAACGTTTGTACTCCGTGCCCTGACTGATGAAGGCAAAATGCCGTATGGCGCGTGCTCTGTGTCCCTCTATTCTATGCCTGTTCACGCATCTGTTCCAAATGCATCTTAAACATAGCTAATGTATCTGCTACTCCCACCCTGAGCAGCGTGTTCCAGGCACCTCCCACCTTGTGTAAAAACCTGCTGGTAAACCTCTTTTGCACCCCCTCCAAAGCCTCCACTTCCTTCCTCTAGTGTGGCAACCTGAACTGCACACGATGCTGCAACTGTGGCCGAACTGACGTTTTAGGCAGCTGCAACATGACCTGCCAACTTTTATACCCTGACCAATGAAGGCAAACGTGCCTCATGCCTGCTTTACCACCTTATCTGCTTGTGTTGCTGCTCGCAGCAAATGTGGACTTGCTCCCCAAGGTCCCTCTGTATTCAGAAGTAGCATACCCAAATTTCAAGAAAGTCAAGGGGCAGAGGTGAGTGTGGTGGCCGTCACCATGGAGAAGGTGCTGATGAAGCTGAAAAGTCTGAAGCTGGGTAAATCACCACAACCAGATGGGCGACACCTCACAATTCTGAAGGAGGTAGCTGAGGGCATTGGTGGTGATCTTTCAGGAATCACTGGAGTCAAGGAGGTCCCACAGGGCTGGTAAATGGCACCTCTGATTAAGAAGGGAGGGGAGCAGGAAACTTTAGGCCAGTTAGTCAGACCTACGTCGTTGGTAAGATTTCAGAGTCCCTTATTAACGATTAGATTGCAGAGTACGGGAAGTGGATGGTAAAATAGGGCTGAGTCTGCACGGCTTCGTCAAGGGGAGGTCTTGCCTGACTAAAATTCTTTGAGGAGGTAATGAGCAAGTTAGACAAAAGAGGGCCAGTGAACATGATCTATTGGGATTTCCAAAAGGCCTTTGACAAGGTGTCCCATAAGATGCTCCTAAATAAGATAAGAGCCCATGTTGTCCATGGCAAGGTGCTGGCATGGATAGAGTGGCTGACTGGCAGAAGGCAGAGAGTGGGGATAAAAGGGTCTTTTCAGCATGACAAGGGGTGACTAATGGAATTCTGCAGGGGTCAGTGTTGAGACCATAACTATTCATGTTATACATTAATGCTCCTGATGAAGAAGTTGAGGGCATTGTTGCTATGTTTGCAGATGAATAGAATCCCTACAGTGTGGAACTGCCCCTTTGGCCCAACAAGTCCACACTGACCCACCAAAGAGTAGCCGATCCAGACCCACTCCCCCTATCCTACAGTTATCCCTGCCGAATGCATCTAACCCAGACATCCCTGAACACCAGGGGCAATTTAGCATGGCCAATTTACCTGACCTGCACATCTTTGGCCTGTGGGAGGAAACTGGAGCACCCGGAGGATATCCACACAGACGGGGGGAGAACGTGCAAACTCCACACAGACAGTTGTCCAAGGCTGGAATTGAACCCAGATTCCTGGCGGTGTGAGGCATCAGTGCTGACCACTTAATTTCCGATGGCCAATTCACCTGACCTGCACATCTTTGGATTGTGGGAGGAAACTGAAGCACCCAGAGGAAACCCATGCCGACTCGTGGAGAATGCACAAACTCCACACAGTCACCCGAGGGTGGAATTAAATCCTGGCACTGTGAGGCAGCAGTGCTAACCAAGGAGCCACTGTGCTGGCCAGTTAGGATTCTTAATTCATGATTTCCTTAAGATTAACATTTAGGTTCGGTTGGCAGTAAGGAAGGTTAATGCAGTGTGAACATTCATTTCAAGAGGGCTAGAGTACCAGAGTACTGCTGAGGCTGTGTAAGGCTCTGGTAAGACTGCATTTGGAATACTGGGTTAGCACTTTTGGACTACGTATTCAAAGAAGGATGCGCTGGCGTTGGAGGGAGTCCAAGGGAGGATTGCAAGAATGATCCTGAGCATGAAGGGCTTGTCATCTGAAGAGCGGCTGAGGATTCTGGGTCTGTGTTTGATGGAATTTAGAAAGATGATGGGATCTCATTGAAAGTAACAGAATACTGAGAGACCTGGATCAAGTGGACGTGGAGAAGATGTTTCCACCAGTAGCAGAGACCAGGACCCAAGGGCATAGCCTCAGATCCAAGGGCATAGCCTCAGAGTGAAGGGGCAACCCTTTACAACTCAGATGAGGAGGTATTTCTTCAGCCTGAGGTGGTGAATCTGTTTTAACTCATTGCTGCAGAGTGCTGTGGAGGCCAAGTCATGGGGTATAGCTAAGACAGAGATCGATAGGTCCTTGGTTAGTAAGGGGTTCTAGGGCTACAGGGAGAACCCTAAGGCTTTCTATAGGTATTTAAGGAATAAAAGAATGACAAGAGTCAGATTAGGGCCATTCAAGGATAGTAGTAGGAAGTTGTGTGTGGATTCAGAGAAGATAGGGGAAGCACTAAATGAATATTTTTCGACAGTATTCACTGTTGTCAAGGAGATTACTGAGATACAGGCTACTAGACTAGGGATGATTGAGGTTCACAAGGAAGAGATATCAGAAATCCTGCAGAGTGTGGAAATAGATAAGTCCCCTGGGCCGGATGGGATTTATCCTAGGATCCTCTGGGAAGCCAGGGAGGAGATTGCCGAGCTTTTGGCATTGATCTTTAAATCGTCATTGTCTACAGGAATAGTGCCAGAAGACTGGAGGATCGCAAATATGGTTTCTCTGTTCAAGAAGGGGAGTAGAGACAACCCTGGTAATTACAGACCAGGGAGCCTTACCTCAGTTGTTGGTAAAGTGTTGGAAAAGATTATAAGAGATAGGATTTATAATCATCCAGAAAAGAATAACTTGATTAGGGATAGTCAGCACGGTTTTATGAAGGGTAGGTCGTGCCTTACAAACCTTATTGAGTTCTTTGAGAAGGTGACCAAACAGGTAGATGAGAGTAAACCGGTTGATGTGGTGTATATGGATTTCAGCAAGGTGTTCGATAAGGTTCCCCACAGTAGGCTATTATACAAAATGCAGAGGAATGGGATTGTGCTTTCGTCAGTCCAATGTGAACAGTGCATTTTCCAGTGTTGAGTTGGATATTGGCAGTGGTACATGTGGCATTGTAGAGGGTCTAAATTTGATTGTTGCCACGACTTTGCATCTGAGGAATTGTGAAGGCTTCAATGTAATTCAAGAAAGTTTTACATCCCTTTGCCAATAAAGATATTTCCCTCTTAATTTGACACCATATACCCATCCAAATGCCTCTTAAATGTTGCAATTGTACCACCCTCCACCATATCCACTGGAACTCATTCCATACACGTACCACCTTCTGCATGAAAAAGTTGCCCCTTTTGTATCTTTCCCCTCTCATCCTAAACTTATGCCCTCTAGTTCTGGACTCCCCGGCCCTAGGGAAAAGAGTTTGTCTATTTATCCTATCCATGCCCCTCATAATTTTGTAAACCTCTATAAGGTCACCCCTCAGCCTCCGACGCTCCAGGGAAAAGTGCCCCAGCCTGTTCAGCCTCTTCCTATAGCCCAGATCCTCCAACCCTGGCAACATCCTTGTGAATCTTTTCTGAACCCTTTCAAGTTTCACAACATCTTTCCAATAGGAAGGAGACCAGGATTGCACGCAATATTCCAACAGTGGCCTAACCAATGTCCTGTACAGCCGCAACATGACCTCCCAACTCCTGTACTCAATACTCTAACCAATAAAGGAAAGCATACCAAACACCGCCTTCATTATCCTATCTACCTGCGATTCCACTTTCAAGGAGCTATGAACCTGCACTCCAAGGTCTCTTTGTTCAGCAACACTCCCTAGGACTTTACCATTAAGTGTGTAAGCCCTGCTAAGATTTGCTTTCCCAAAATGAAGCACCTTGCATTTATCTGAATTAAATTCCATCTGGCACTTCTCAGCCCATTGGCCCATCTGGTCCAGATCCTGTTGTAATCTGAGGTAACCCTCTTCGCTGTCCACTACACCTCCAATTTTGGTGTCATTTGCAAACTTATTAACTGTACCTCTTTTGTTTGCATCCAAATCATTTATGTAAATGACAAAAAGTAGAGGGCCCAGCACCGATCCTTGTGGCACTCCACTGGTCACAGGCCTCCAGTCTGAAAAACAACCCTCCACCACCACCCTCTGTCTTCTACCTTTGAGGCAGTTCTGTATCCAAATGGCTAGTTCTCCCTGTATTCCATGAGGTCTAACCTTGTTAATCAGTCTCCCATGGGGAACCTTGTCGAACACCTTACTGAAGTCCATATAGATCACATATACTGCTCTGCCCTCATCAACCTTCTTTGTTACTTCTTCAAAAAACTCAATCAAGTTTGTGAGACATGATTTCTCACGCACAAAGCCATGTTGACTATCCCGAATCAGTCCTTGCCTTTCCAAATACATGTACATCCTGTCCCTCAGGATTCCCTCCAACAACTTGCCCACCACTGAGGTCAGGCTCACCGGTCTATAGTTCCCTGGCTTATCTTTACTGCCCTTCTTAAACAGTGGCACCACGTTAGCCAACCTCCAATCTTCCGGCACTTCACCTGTGATTATCGATGATACAAATATCTCAGCAAGAGGCCCAGCAATCACTTCTCTAGCTTCCCACAAAGTTCTCGGGTACACCTGATCAGGTCCTGGGGAGTTATCCACCTTTAACCGTTTCAAGACATCTAGCACTTCCTTCTCTGTAATCTGGACATTTTGCAAGATATCACCATCTATTTCCCTACAGTCTATATCTTCCATATCCTTTTCCACAATAAATACTGATGCAAAATATTCAGTTAGTATCTCCCCCATTTTCTGTGGCTCCACACAAAGGCTGCCTTGCTGATCTTTGAGGGGCCCTAGACTCTCCCTAGTTACCCTTTTGTCCTTAATATATTTCTAAAAACCATTTGGATTCTCCTTAATTCTATTTGCCAAAGCTATCTCATGTCCCCGTTTTGCCCTCCTGATTTCCCTCTTAAGTATACTCCTACTTTCTTTATACTCTTCTAAGGATTCACTCGATCTATCCTGTCTATAACCTGACATATGCTTCCTTCTTGTTCTTAACCAAACTCTCAATTTCTTAAGTCATCCAGCATTCCCTATACTTACCAGCCTTCGCTTTCATCCTGACAGGAATATACTTTCTCTGAATTCTTGTTATCTCATTTCTGAAGGCTTCCCATTTTCCAGCCGTCCCTTTACCTGCGAACATCTGCCTCCAATCAGCTTTCGAAAGTTCTTGCCTAATACCATCAAAATTGACCTTTCTCCAATTTAGAACTTCAACTTTTAGATCTGGTCTATCTTTTTCCATCACAATTTTAAATCTAATAGAATTATGGTCGCTGGCCCCAAAGTGCTCCCCCACTGACACCTCAGTCACCTGCCCTGCCTTATTTTCCAAGAGTAGGTCAAGTATTGCATCTTCTCTAGTAGGTACATCCACATACTGAATCAGAAAATTGTCTTGTCCACACTTAAGAAATTCTTGTCCATCTCCATTTGACCATGAGAACCTTTTTCCACGTATGGAGTCAGATATTATGAGGGGCCATAGCTTTAAATTAAGGGGAGGTAGGTATAGGACAGATGTTAGGGGTAGATTCTTTACTCAGCCAGTCGTGAGTTCATGGAATGCCCTGCCAGTAACAGTGGTGGACTCTCCCTCTTTATGGGCATTTAAACGGGCATTGGATAGGCATATGGAGGAAAGTGGGCTAGTGTAGGTTAGGTGGGCTTGGATCGGCGCAACATCGAGGGCCGAAGGGCCTGTACTGCGCTGTATTTTTCTATGTTCTATAAACCTTTAACACTGTGGTAGTCCCAGTCGATGTTTGGAAAATGTGCACTCCTCTTTGAGAAAATGTTCTTCTCTACCAGAGTGCTAACTGCCTCTGTGCAGGAATTTGTCTTGCAGAGAACTTTGTAAAGGAATGTCGATAGGTTTTGAGGATGGGCACGGTTTTGAGGAAGGAATTCAGTGCAAAGGAAGTAAGACCCCCACCCACTTCATTTGGAAGAAAGATCAGAGTGCTTTCTAAATGGGGCAAGGGATTTTGGGGAGTCTTCCAGGTAAAGCAATCTTAAAATGTGAGGGAGAACCGGAAGGAATAACCAACTATTGCCCTTCATCTTAAGGGGGCTCGAATACAGCCAAGTGCATGATTTGAAACTGTTACCTATGATCTGGCTAGGCTACGTTTTGAGCACTTAGTTCAGTTGCGGACACTACATTTCAGCAATGGTAGTGACACCGAAATTTGAAGTCTTAAATTATGAAGGTGGGCTGCATCAACTTGGGTTGTACTCCCATGACTCACAAACGCAAAGTGGTGATCTCATGGAAGGTTTGATATTTTCTTGCCAACCTATACAGAGATGCGATTGCAGTCCTCTGGAGCAGGTGGGACGTGAACTCGGGTCTCCTGGCTCAGGGATAGGGACGCTACCACTGAACTGCAAAGAGGTGGAAGTTAGAGATAATTCATGACAGGGTGTTCACTTGACGGGAGAATCAGAACACAGAACTGTGTCTTTAACAAAGGGTGATGGACATCAGCAAAGGCATTTCACAAGTTGAAAGCGAAAGTATTCAGGCTGTATTTGAGACATACAGCATGAATATCTATAAAGAAAGTTTATCCAAAAGATCCTATTACTTAAGAAACCTGGCACCAGCTGTTCAGTTGTCTTTATTCATATATATACATTGCCCCAGACATGGGCCTCCCACTCTACTTCAGAGACTGGAGCACGTAATCCCAGCTGATAGTTTAGTGCAGTACTTTGCAGAGGGCAATATTTCCAGAGGGGTTGTGCTTTTCCCCACTTCATCCCTGCCATGCTGAACATGTACTGTGGATTTATATCATTTGGAAGTACTGCATGATGTGGAGATGCCGGAGATGGACTGAGGTCAGAAATCACACGAGCCAGGCTAAAGTCCAACACGTTTGTATGAAATTGCAAGCATTCGGAGCTCCACTGCTTCCTCAGAGGAGGTCTGACAGGGAGGTACTCTTACCTCCTCGCTGATAGAGTGGAGAGAAAAAAGCGAGGTTTAACTATTATACCTCACTATCAGCGAGGAGGTAAATAACGAGGTATAACTATTATACCTCACTATCAGCGAGGAGGTAAATAGCGAGGTATAACTATTATACCTCACTATCAGCGAGGAGGTAAATAGCGAGGTATAACTATTATAACTCACTATCAGGGAGGAGGTAAATAGCGAGGTATAACTATTATACCTCACTATCAGCGGGGGGGGGGGGGGTAAATACCGAGGTATAACTATTACACCTCAGTATCAGGGTGGAGGTGAATAGCGAGGTATAAATATTATACCTCACTATCACGGAGGAGGTAAATACCGAGGTATAACTATTATACCTCACTATCAGGGAGGAGGTAAATAGCGAGGTATAACTATTATACCTCAATATCAGCGGGGAGGTAAATATCAAGGTATAACGATTATACCTCACTATCAGGGAGGAGGTAAATAGCGAGGTATAACTATTATGTCTCACTATCAGCGGGGAGGTAAATAGCGAGGTATAACTATTATACCTCAATATCAGCGAGGAGCTAAATAGCGAGGGAAAAGTGTTATACCTCACTATCAGCGAGGAGGTAAATAGCGAGGTGTAACTATTATACCTCACTATCAGGGAGGAGGTAAATGGCGAGGTATAACTATTATACCTCACTATCAGCGGGGAGGTAAATAGCGAGGTATAACTATTCTACGTCACTATCAACGAGGAGGTAAATAGCGAGGTATAACTATTATACCTCACTATCAACGAGGAGGTAAATAGCGTGGAATAACTATTATACCTCACTATCATCGAGGAGGTAAATAGCGAGGTGTAACTATTGTACCTCTCTATCAACGGGGAGGTAAATAGCGAGGTATAACTATTATACCTCACTATCAGCGGGGAGGTAAATTCCGAGGTATAACTATTATACCGCACTATCAGCGCGAGGAGGTAAATAGCGAGGAATAACTATTATGCCTCAATATCAGCAGGGAGGTAAATAGCGAGGTATACCTATTATACCTCACTATCAGGAAGGAGGTAAATAGCGAGGTATAACTATTATACCTCACTATCAGCGGTGAGGTAAATAGCGAGGTATACCTATTATACCTCACTATCAGCGGGGAGGTAAATAGCGAGGTATAACTATTATACCTCACTATCAGCGTGGAGGTAAATAGCGAGGAATAACTATTATACCTCACTATCAGGGAGGAGGTAAATAGCGAGGCATAACGATTATACCTCACTATCAGGGAGGAGGTAAATAGCGAGGTATACCTATTATACCTCACTATCAGCATGGAGGTAAATAGCGAGGTATAACTATTATACCTCACTATCAGCGGTGAGGTAAATAGCGAGGTATACCTATTATACCTCACTATCAGCGGGGAGGTAAATAGCGAGGTATAACTATTATACCTCACTATCAGCGTGGAGGTAAATAGCGAGGAATAACTATTATGCCTCACTATCAGCGGGGAGGTAAATAGCGAGGTATACCGATTATACCTCACTATCAGCGGGGAGGAAAATAGCGAGGTATAACTATTATACCTCACTATCAGCGAGGAGGTAAATAGCGAGGTATAACTATTATACCTCACTATCAGGGAGGAGGTAAATAGCGAGGTATAACTATTATACCTCACTATCAGGGAGGAGGTAAATAGTGAGGTATAACTATTTACCTCCTCGCTGATAGTGAGGTATAACAGCAAAGTATAACCATTATACCTCACTATCAGCGAGGAGGTAAATAGTGAGGTATAACTATTATACCTCACTATCAGCGAGGAGGTTAATAGCGAGGTATAACTATTATAACTCACTATCAGGGAGGAGGTAAATAGCGAGGTGTAACTATTATACCTCACTATCAGCGGGGGGGAGGGGTAAATACCGAGGTATAACTATTATACCTCACTATCAGGGAGGAGGTAAATAGCGAGGTATAACTATTATAACTCACTACCAGCGGGGAGGTAAATAGCGAGGTATAACTATTACACCTCAGTATCAGGGTGGAGGTAAATAGCGAGGTACAACTATTATACCTCACTATCACGGAGGAGGTAAATAGCGAGGTATAACTATTATACCTCACTATCAGGGAGGAGGTAAATAGCGAGGTATAACAATTATACCTCACTATCAGGGAGGAGGTAAATAGCGAGGTATAACTATTATACCTCACTATCAGGGAGGAGGTAAATAGTGAGGTATAACTATTATACCTCACTATCAGCGGGGGGGGGTAAATAGCGAGGTATAACTATTATACGTCACTATCAGGGAGGAGGTAAATAGCGAGGTATAACTATTATACCTCACTATCAGGGAGGAGGTAAATAGCGAGGTATAAATATTATACCTCACTATCAGGGAGGAGGTAAATAACGAGGGAGAACTATTATACCTCACTATCAGGGAGGAAAATGGCGAGGTAAAACTATTATACCTCACTATCAGCGAGGAGGTAAATAGCGAGGTATAACTATTATACCTCACTATCAGGGAGGAGGTAAATAGCGAGGTATAACTATTATACCTCACTATCGGCGGGTGGGGGGGGTAAATAGCAAGGTATAACTATTATACCTCACTATCAGTGAGGAGGTAAATAGCGAGGTACAACTATTATACCTCAGTATCAGCGGGGAGGAAAATAGCGAGGTATAACTATTATACCCCTCTATCAGCGAGGAGGTAAATATCGAGGTATAACAATTATACCTCACTATCAGGGAGGAGGTAAATAGCGAGGTATAACTATTATGCCTCACTATCAGCGGGGAGGTAAATAGCAAGGTATAACTATTATACCTCAAGATCAGCGAGGAGGTAAATTCCGAGGTATAACTATTATACCTCACTATCAGCGCGAGGAGGTAAATAGCGAGGAATAACTATTATGCCTCAATATCAGCAGGGAGGTAAATAGCGAGGTATACCTATTATACCTCACTATCAGCGGGGAGGTAAATAGCGAGGTATAACTATTATACCTCACTATCAGCGTGGAGGTAAACAGCGAGGTATAACTATTATACCTCACTATCAGCGCAAGGAGGTAAATAGCTAGGAATAACTATTATGCCTCAATATCAGCGAGGAGGTAAATAGCGAGGTATAACTATTATACGTCACTATCAGGGAGGAGGTAAATAGCGAGGTATAACTATTATACCTCATTATCAGGGAGGAGGTAAATAGCGAGGTACAACTATTATACCTCACTATCAGGGAGGAGGTAAATAGCGAGGTATAACTATTATACCTCACTATCAGGGAGGAGGTAAATAGCGAGGTATAACTATTATACCTCACTATGATGGAGGAGGTAAATAGCGAGATATAACCATTATACCTCACTATCAGCGGGGAGGTAAATAGCGAGGTATAACTATTATACCTCTCTATCAGCGAGGGGGTAAATATCGAGGTATAACGATTATACCTCACTATCAGGGAGGAGGTGAATAGCGAGGTATAACTATTATACCTCACTATCAGCGCGAGGAGGTAAATAGCGAGGAATAACTATTATGCCTCAATATCAGCAGGGAGGTAAATAGCGAGGTATAACTATTATACCTCACTATCATCGAGAAGGTAAATAGCGAGGTGTAACTATTGTACCTCTCTATCAACGGGGAGGTAAATAGCGAGGTATAACTATTATACCTCACTATCAGCGAGGAGGTAAATAGCGAGGTATAACTATTATACCTCACTATCAGGGAGGAGGTAAATAGCGAGGTATAACTATTATACCTCACTATCAGCGCGAGGTGGTAAATAGCGAGGAATAACTATTATGCCTCAATATCAGCAGGGAGGTAAATAGCGAGGTATACCTATTATGCCTCACTATCAGCGGGGAGGTAAATAGCGAGGTATAACTATTATACCTCACTATCAGCGTGGAGGTAAACAGCAAGGAATAACTATTATGCCTCAATATCAGCGGGGAGGTAAATAGCGAGGTATAACTATTATACCTCACTATCAGCGAGGAGGTAAATAACGAGGTATAACTATTGTACCTCACGATCAGCAAGGAGGTAAATAGCGAGGTATATCTATTATACTTAACTATCAGCGAGGAGGTAAATAGCGAGGTATAACTATTATACCTCACTATCAGCGAGGAGGTAAATAGCGAGGTATAACTTTTATACCTCACTATCAGCGAGGAGGTAAATAGCAAGGTATAACTATTATACGTCACTATCAGCGAGGAGGTAAATAGCTAGGTATAACTATTATACCTCACTATCAGGGAGGAGGTAAGTTGCGAGGTACAACTACTTTACGTCACTATCAGGGAGGAGGTAAATAGCGAGGTATAACTATTATACCTCGCTATCAGTGAGGAGGTAAATAGCGAGGTATAACTATTATACCTCACTATCAGCGGGGAGGTAAATAGCGAGTTATAACTATTATACCTCACTATCAGCGAGGAGGTAAATTGCGAGTTATAAATATTATACCTCACTATCAGCGAGGAGGTAAATAGCGAGGTATAACTATTATACCTCACTATCAGCGAGGAGGTAAATAGCGAGGTATAACTATTATACCTCACTATCAGGGAGGAGGTAAATAGCGAGGTATAACTATTATACCTCACTATCAGGGAGGAGGTAAATAGCGAGGTATAACTATTATACCTCACTATCAGCGGGGAGGTAAATAGCGAGTTATAACTATTATACCTCACTATCAGCGAGGAGGTAAATTGCGAGTTATAACTATTATACCTCACTATCAGCAGGGAGGTAAATAGCGAGTTATAACTATTATACCTCACTATCAGGGAGGAGGTAAATAGCGAGGTATAACTATTATACCTCACTATCAGCGAGGAGGTAAATAGCGAGGTATAACTATTATACCTCACTATCAGCGAGGAGGTAAATAGCGAGGTATAACAATTATACCTCACTATCAGCGAGGAGGTAAATAGCGAGGTATAACTATGAGACCTCTCTATCAGCGAGGAGGTAAATAGCGAGGTATAACTACTTTACCTCACTATCAGGAAGGAGGTAAATAGCGACGTATAACTATTATACCTCACTATCAGGGAGGAGGTAAATAGCGAGGTATAACTATTATACCTCACTATCAGGGAGGAGGTAAATAGCGAGGTATAACTATTATACCTCACTATCAGGGAGGAGGTAAATAGCGAGGTATAACTATTATACCTCAATATCTGCAGGGAGGTAAATAGCGAGGTATACCTATTATACCTCACTATCAGCGGGGAGGTAAATAGCGAGGTATAACTATTATACCTCACTATCAGCGTGGAGGTAAACAGCAAGGAATAACTATTATGCCTCAATATCAGCGGGGAGGTAAATAGCGAGGTATAACTATTATACCTCACTATCAGCGAGGAGGTAAATAACGAGGTATAACTATTGTACCTCACGATCAGCGAGGAGGTAAATAGCGAGGTATATCTATTATACTTAACTATCAGCGAGGAGGTAAATAGCGAGGTATAACTATTATACCTCACTATCAGCGAGGAGGTAAATAGCGAGGTATAACTTTTATACCTCACTATCAGCGAGGAGGTAAATAGCGAGGTATAACTATTATACGTCACTATCAGCGAGGAGGTAAATAGCTAGGTATAACTATTATACCTCACTATCAGGGAGGAGGTAAGTTGCGAGGTACAACTACTTTACCTCACTATCAGGGAGGAGGTAAATAGCGAGGTATAACTATTATACCTCACTATTAGGGAGGAGGTAAATAGCGAGGTATAACTATTACACCTCACTATCAGCGGGGAGGTAAATAGCGAGTTATAACTATTATACCTCACTATCAGCGAGGAGGTAAATTGCGAGTTATAAATATTATACCTCACTATCAGCGAGGAGGTAAATAGCGAGGTATAACTATTATACCTCACTATCAGCGAGGAGGTAAATAGCGAGGTATAACTATTATACCTCACTATCAGCGAGGAGGTAAATAGCGAGGTATAACAATTATACCTCACTATCAGCGAGGAGGTAAATAGCGAGGTATAACTATGAGACCTCTCTATCAGCGAGGAGGTAAATAGCGAGGTATAACTACTTTACCTCACTATCAGGGAGGAGGTAAATAGCGAGGTATAACTATTATACCTCGCTATCAGGGAGGAGGTAAATAGCGAGGTATAACTATTATACCTCACTATCAGGGAGGAGGTAAATAGCGAGGTATAACTATTATACCTCACTATCAGCGGGGAGGTAAATAGCGAGTTATAACTATTATACCTCACTATCAGTGAGGAGGTAAATTGCGAGTTATAACTATTATACCTCACTATCAGCAGGGAGGTAAATAGCGAGTTATAACTATTATACCTCACTATCAGGGAGGAGGTAAATAGCGAGGTATAACTATTATACCTCACTATCAGCGAGTAGGTAAATAGCGAGGTATAACTATTATACCTCACTATCAGCGAGGAGGTAAATAGCGAGGTATAACAATTATACCTCACTATCAGCGAGGAGGTAAATAGCGAGGTATAACTATGAGACCTCTCTATCAGCGAGGAGGTAAATAGCGAGGTATAACTACTTTACCTCACTATCAGGAAGGAGGTAAATAGCGAGGTATAACTATTATACCTCACTATCAGGGAGGAGGTAAATAGCGAGGTATAACTATTATACCTCACTATGAGCGGGGAGGTAAATAGCAAGTTATAACTATTATACCTCACTATCAGCGAGGAGGTAAATAGCGAGGTGTAACTATTCTACCTCACTATCAGTGATGAGGTAAATAGCGAGGTATAACTATTATCCCTCACTAACAGCGGGGAGGTAAATAACGAGCTGTAACTGGTATACCTCACTATCTGCGGGCAGGTAAATAGCGAGGTGTAACGATTATACCTCACTATCAGCGGGCAGGTAAATTGCAAGTTATAACTATTATACCTCACTATCAGCGAGGAGGTAAATAGCGAGGTATAACAATTACGCATCACTATCAGCGGGGAGGTAAATAGCGAGGTATTACTATTATACCTCACTATGAGCGAGGAGTTAAATCACGAGGAGTAACTATTATACCTCACTATCAGCGAGGAGGTAAATAGCGAGGTATAACTATTATCCCTCACTATCAGCGGGGAGGTAAATAACGAGCTGTAACTATTATACCTCACTATCAGCGGGGAGGTAAATAGCGATGTATAACTATTAACCTGACTATCAGAGAGGAGGTAAATAGCGTGGTATAACTATAATACGTTACTATCAGGGAGGAGGTAAATAGCGAGGTATAACTATTATACCTCACTATCAGGGAGGAGGTAAGTAGCGAGGTACAACTACTTTACCTCGCTATCAGGGAGGAGGTAAATAGCGAGGTATAACTATTATACCTCACTATCAGTGAGGAGGTAAATAGCGAGGTTTAACTATTATACCTCACTATCAGGGAGGAGATAAATAGCGAGGTATAACTATTATACCTCACTATCAGCGAGGAGGTAAATAGCGAGGTTTAACTATTATACCACACTATCAGCGAGGAGGTAAATAGCGAGGTATAACTATTATACGTTACTGTCAGCGAGGAGGTAAATAGCGAGGTACAACTATTATACCTCACTATCAGCGAGGAGGTAAATAACGAGGTATAACTACTATACCTCACTATCAGCGGGCAGGTAAATAGCGAGGTATAACTATTATACCACACTATCAGCGAGGAGGTAAATAGCGAGGTATAACTATTATACCTCACTATCAGCGAGGAGGTAAATATCGAGGTATAACTATTATACCTCACTATCAGGGAGGAGGTAAATAGCGAGGTATAACTATTATACCTCACTATCAGCGAGGAGGTAAATAGCGAGGTATAACTATTATACCTCACTATCAGCGAGGAGGTAAATAGCGAGGTATAACTATTATACGTTTCTATCAGCGAGGAGGTAAATAGCGAGGTATAACTATTATACCTCACTATCAGCGAGGAGGTAAATAGCGAGGTATAACTATTATACCTCACTATCAGCGGGGAGGTAAATAGCGAGGTATAATGATTATACCTCACTATCAGAGGGGAGGTAAATAGCGAGGTATAAATATTATACCTCATTATCAGCGGGGAGGTAAATAGCGAGGTATAATGATTATACCTCACTATCAGAGGGGAGGTAAATAGCGAGGTATAACTATTATACCTCACTATCAGCGATGAGGTAAATAGCGAGGTATAACTATTATACCTCACTATCAGCGAGGAGGTAAATAACGAGGTATAACTATTATACCTCACTATCAGCGGGGAGAAAAATAGTGAGGTACAACTATTATACCTCACTATCAGCGAGGAGGTAAATTGCGAGGTATAACTATTATACCTCACTATCAGCGAGACAGTAAACAGCGAGGTATAACTATTATACCTCACTATCAGCGTGGTTGTAAATAGCGAGGTATAACTATTATACCTCACTATCAGAGGGGAGGTAAATACGAAGGTATAAATATTATACCTCACTGTCAGCGGGGAGAAAAATAGTGAGGTACAACTATTATACCTCACTATCAGCGAGGAGGTAAATAACGAGGTATAACTATTATAGCTCACTATCAGCGAGGAGGTAAATAGCGAGGAATAACTATTATCCCTCATATTAAGCGGGGATGTAAATAGCGAGGTATAACTATTTTACCTCACTATCAGCGAGGAGATAAATAGCGGGGTATAACTATTTTACCTCACTATCAGCTAGGAGGTAAATAGCGAGGTATAACTATTATACCTCACTATCAGCGAGGAGGTAAATAACGAGGTGTAACTATTATACCTCACTATCAGCGAGGAGGAAAATAGCGAGGTATAACTATTATGCGTTACTATCAGCGAGGAGGTAAATAGCTAGGTATAACTATTATACCTCACTATCAGGGAGGAGGTAAGTTGCGAGGTACAACTACTTTACCTCACTATCAGGGAGGAGGAAAATAGCGACGTATAACTATTATACGTCACCATCAGCGGGGAGGTAAATAGCGAGGTATAACTATTATACCTCACTATCAGCGAGGAGGTAAATAGCGAGGTATAACTATTATACCTCACTATCAGCGAGGAGGTAAATAGCGAGGTATAACTATTATACCACACTATCAGCGAGGAGGTAAATAGCGAGGTATAACTATTATACCTCACTATCAGCGAGGAGGTAAATAGCGAGGTACAACTATTATACGTTACTATCAGCGAGGAGTTAAATAGCGAAGTATAACTATTATACCACACTAACAGTGAGGAGGTAAATAGCGAGGTATAACTATTATACCTCTCTATCAGCGAGGAGGAAAATAGTGTGGTATAACAATTATACATCACTATCAGCGGGGAGGTAAATAGCGAGGTATTACTATTGTACCTCACTATCAGCGGGGAGGTAAATAGCGATGTATAACTATTAACCTCACTATCAGAGAGGAGCTAAATAGCGAGGTATAACTATTATAGGTTACCATCAGGGAGGAGGTAAATAGCGAGGGAAAACTATTATACCTCACTATCAGCGAGGAGGTAAATAGCGAGGTTTAACTATTATACCTCACTATCAGGGAGGAGATAAATAGCGAGGTATAACTATTATACCTCACTATCAGCGAGGAGGTAAATAGCGAGGTATAACTATTATACGTTACTGTCAGCGAGGAGGTAAATAGCGAGGTATAACTATTATACCACACTATCAGCGAGGAGGTAAATAGCGAGGTATAACTATTATACGTTACGATCAGCGAGGAGGTAAATAGCGAGGTTTAACTATTATACCTCACTATCAAGGAGGAGATAAATAGCGAGGTATAACTATTATACCTCACTATCAGCGAGGAGGTAAATAGCGAGGTTTAACTATTATACCACACTATCAGCGAGGAGGTAAATAGCGAGGTATAACTATTATACCTCGCTATCAGCGATGAGGTAAATAGCTAGGTATAACTATTATACCTCACTATCAGCGAGGAGGTAAATAGCGAGGTATAACTATTATACCTCACTATCAGGGAGGAGGTAAATAGCGAGGTATAACTATTATATCTCACTATCAGCGGGGAGGTAAATAGCGAGGTTAATGATTATACCTCACTATCAGAGGGGAGGAAAATAGCAAGGTATAAATATTATACCTCACTATCAGCGGGGAGATAAATAGCGAGGTATAACTATTATCCCTCACTATCAGCGGGGAGGTAAATAGCGATGTATAACTATTAACCTCACTATCAGAGAGGAGGTAAATAGCGTGGTATAACTATTATACGTTACTATCAGGGAGGAGGTAAATAGCGAGGTATAACTATTATACCTCACTATCAGGGAGGAGGTAAGTAGCGAGGTACAACTACTTTACCTCGCTATCAGGGAGGAGGTAAATAGCGAGGTTTAACTATTATACCTCACTATCAGGGAGGAGATAAATAGCGAGGTATAACTATTATACCTCACTATCAGCGATGAGGTAAATAGCGAGGTATAAATATTATACCTCACTATCAGCGGGGAGGTAAATAGCGAGGTATAATGATTATACCTCACTATCAGAGGGGAGGTAAATAGCGAGGTATTACTATTGTACCTCACTATCAGCGGGGAGGTAAATAGCGATGTATAACTATTAACCTCACTATCAGAGAGGAGCTAAATAGCGAGGTATAACTATTATAGGTTACCATCAGGGAGGAGGTAAATAGCGAGGGAAAACTATTATACCTCACTATCAGCGAGGAGGTAAATAGCGAGGTTTAACTATTATACCTCACTATCAGGGAGGAGATAAATAGCGAGGTATAACTATTATACCTCACTATCAGCGAGGAGGTAAATAGCGAGGTATAACTATTATACCTCACTATCAGCGAGGAGGTAAATAGCGAGGTATAACTATTATACCACACTATCAGCGAGGAGGTAAATAGCGAGGTATAACTATTATACGTTACGATCAGCGAGGAGGTAAATAGCGAGGTTTAACTATTATACCTCACTATCAAGGAGGAGATAAATAGCGAGGTATAACTATTATACCTCACTATCAGCGAGGAGGTAAATAGCGAGGTTTAACTATTATACCACACTATCAGCGATGAGGTAAATAGCGAGGTATAACTATTATACCTCACTATCAGCGGGGAGAAAAATAGTGAGGTACAACTATTATACCTCACTATCAGCGAGGCAGTAAACAGCGAGGTATAACTATTATACCTCACTATCAGCGTGGTGGTAAATAGCGAGGTATAACTATTATACCTCACTATCAGTGAGGAGGTAAATAGCGAGGTTTAAGTATTATACCTCACTATCAGGGAGGAGATAAATAGCGAGGTATAACTATTATACCTCACTATCAGCGAGGAGGTAAATAGCGAGGTTTAACTATTATACCACACTATCAGCGAGGAGGTAAATAGCGAGGTATAACTATTATACCTCACTATCAGCGAGGAGGTAAATAGCGAGGTATAACTATTATACCTCACTATCAGCGAGGAGGTAAATAGCGAGGTATAACTATTATACCTCACTATCAGCGAGGAGGTAAATAGCGAGGTATAACTATTATACCTCACTATCAGGGAGGAGGTAAGTTGCGAGGTACAACTACTTTACCTCACTATCAGGGAGGAGGAAAATAGCGACGTATAACTATTATACGTCACCATCAGCGGGGAGGTAATTAGCGAGGTATAACTATTATACGTCACCATCAGTGGGGAGGTAAATAGCGAGGTATAACTATTATACCTCACTATCAGCGAGGAGGTAAATAGCGAGGTATAACTATTATACCTCACTATCAGCGAGGATGTAAATAGCGAGGTATAACTATTATACCACACTATCAGCGAGGAGGTAAATAGCGAGGTATAACTATTATACCTCACTATCAGCGAGGAGGTAAATAGCGAGGTACAACTATTATACGTTACTATCAGCGAGGAGTTAAATAGCGAAGTATAACTATTATACCACACTATCAGTGAGGAGGTAAATAGCGAGGTATAACTATTATACCTCTCTATCAGCGAGGAGGAAAATAGTGTGGTATAACAATTATACATCACTATCAGCGGGGAGGTAAATAGCGAGGTATAACTATTATAGGTTACCATCAGGGAGGAGGTAAATAGCGAGGGAAAACTATTATACCTCACTATCAGCGAGGAGGTAAATAGCGAGGTTTAACTATTATACCTCACTATCAGGGAGGAGATAAATAGCGAGGTATAACTATTATACCTCACTATCAGCGAGGAGGTAAATAGCGAGGTATAACTATTATACGTTACTGTCAGCGAGGAGGTAAATAGCGAGGTATAACTATTATACCACACTATCAGCGAGGAGGTAAATAGCGAGGTATAACTATTATACGTTACGATCAGCGAGGAGGTAAATAGCGAGGTTTAACTATTATACCTCACTATCAAGGAGGAGATAAATAGCGAGGTATAACTATTATACCTCACTATCAGCGAGGAGGTAAATAGCGAGGTTTAACTATTATACCACACTATCAGCGAGGAGGTAAATAGCGAGGTATAACTATTATACCTCGCTATCAGCGATGAGGTAAATAGCTAGGTATAACTATTATACCTCACTATCAGCGAGGAGGTAAATAGCGAGGTATAACTATTATACCTCACTATCAGGGAGGAGGTAAATAGCGAGGTATAACTATTATATCTCACTATCAGCGGGGAGGTAAATAGCGAGGTTAATGATTATACCTCACTATCAGAGGGGAGGAAAATAGCAAGGTATAAATATTATACCTCACTATCAGCGGGGAGATAAATAGCGAGGTATAACTATTATCCCTCACTATCAGCGGGGAGGTAAATAGCGATGTATAACTATTAACCTCACTATCAGAGAGGAGGTAAATAGCGTGGTATAACTATTATACGTTACTATCAGGGAGGAGGTAAATAGCGAGGTATAACTATTATACCTCACTATCAGGGAGGAGGTAAGTAGCGAGGTACAACTACTTTACCTCGCTATCAGGGAGGAGGTAAATAGCGAGGTTTAACTATTATACCTCACTATCAGGGAGGAGATAAATAGCGAGGTATAACTATTATACCTCACTATCAGCGATGAGGTAAATAGCGAGGTATAAATATTATACCTCACTATCAGCGGGGAGGTAAATAGCGAGGTATAATGATTATACCTCACTATCAGAGGGGAGGTAAATAGCGAGGTATAACTATTATACCTCACTATCAGCGAGGAGGTAAATTGCGAGGTATAACTATTATACCTCACTATCAGCGATGAGGTAAATAGCGAGGTATAACTATTATACCTCACTATCAGCGGGGAGAAAAATAGTGAGGTACAACTATTATACCTCACTATCAGCGAGGCAGTAAACAGCGAGGTATAACTATTATACCTCACTATCAGCGTGGTGGTAAATAGCGAGGTATAACTATTATACCTCACTATCAGTGAGGAGGTAAATAGCGAGGTTTAAGTATTATACCTCACTATCAGGGAGGAGATAAATAGCGAGGTATAACTATTATACCTCACTATCAGCGAGGAGGTAAATAGCGAGGTTTAACTATTATACCACACTATCAGCGAGGAGGTAAATAGCGAGGTATAACTATTATACCTCACTATCAGCGAGGAGGTAAATAGCGAGGTATAACTATTATACCTCACTATCAGCGAGGAGGTAAATAGCGAGGTATAACTATTATACCTCACTATCAGCGAGGAGGTAAATAGCGAGGTATAACTATTATACCTCACTATCAGCGAGGAGGTAAATAGCGAGGTATAACTATTATACGTTTCTATCAGCGAGGAGGTAAAAAGCGCGGTATAACTATTATACGTTACTATCAGGGAGGAGGTAAATAGCGAGGTATAACTATTATACCTCACTATCAGCGATGAGGTAAATAGCGATGTATAAATATTATACCTCACTATCAGCGGGGAGGTAAATAGCGAGGTATAATGATTATACCTCACTATCAGAGGGGAGGTAAATAGCGAGGTATAACTATTATACCTCACTATCAGCGAGGAGGTAAATTGCGAGGTATAACTATTATACCTCACTATCAGCGATGAGGTAAATAGCGAGGTATAACTATTATACCTCACTATCAGCGGGGAGACAAATAGTGAGGTACAACTATTATACCTCACTATCAGCGAGGCAGTAAACAGCGAGGTATAACTATTATACCTCACTATCAGCGTGGTGGTAAATAGCGAGGAATAACTATTATCCCTCATATTAAGCGGGGATGTAAATAGCGAGGTATAACTATTTTACCTCACTATCAGCGAGGAGATAAATAGCGGGGTATAACTATTTTACCTCACTATCAGCTAGGAGGTAAATAGCGAGGTATAACTATTATACCTCACTATCAGCGAGGAGGTAAATAACGAGGTGTAACTATTATACCTCACTATCAGCGAGGAGGAAAATAGCGAGGTATAACTATTATGCGTTACTATCAGCGAGGAGGTAAATAGATAGGTATAACTATTATACCTCACTATCAGGGAGGAGGTAAGTTGCGAGGTACAACTACTTTACCTCACTATCAGGGAGGAGGAAAATAGCGACGTATAACTATTATACGTCACCATCAGCGGGGAGGTAATTAGCGAGGTATAACTATTATACGTCACCATCAGTGGGGAGGTAAATAGCGAGGTATAACTATTGTACCTCACTATCAGCGAGGAGGTAAATAGCGAGGTATAACTATTATACCTCACTATCAGCGAGGAGGTAAATAGCGAGGTATAACTATTATACCACACTATCAGCGAGGAGGTAAATAGCGAGGTATAACTATTATACCTCACTATCAGCGAGGAGGTAAATAGCGAGGTACAACTATTATACGTTACTATCAGCGAGGAGGTAAATAGCGAGGTACAACTATTATACGTTACTATCAGTGAGGAGGTAAATAGCGAGGTATAACTATTATACCTCTCTATCAGCGAGGAGATAAATAGTGTGGTATAACAATTATACATCACTATCAGTGGGGAGGTAAATAGCGATGTATAACTATTAACCTCACTATCAGAGAGGAGCTAAATAGTGAGGTATAACTATTATAGGTTACCATCAGGGAGGAGGTAAATAGCGAGGTATAACTATCATACCTCACTATCAGCGAGGAGGTAAATAGCGAGGTTTAACTATTATACCTCACTATCAGGGAGGAGATAAATAGCGAGCTATAACTATTATACCTCACTATCAGCGAGGAGGTAAATAGCGAGGTATAACTATTATATGTTACTGTCAGCGAGGAGGTAAATAGCGAGGTATAACTATTATACCACACTATCAGCGAGGAGGTAAATAGCGAGGTATAACTATTATACGTTACGATCAGCGAGGAGGTAAATAGCGAGGTTTAACTATTATACCTCACTATCAAGGAGGAGGTAAATAGCGAGGTATAACTATTATATCTCACTATCAGCGAGGAGGTAAATAGCGAGGTATAACTATTATACCTCACTATCAGGGAGGAGGTAAATGGCGAGGTATAACTATTATATCTCACTATCAGCGGAGAGGTAAATAGCGATGTATAATGATTATACCTCACTATCAGAGGGGAGGAAAATAGCAAGGTATAAATATTATACCTCACTATCAGTGGGGAGATAAATAGCGAGGTATAACTATTATCCCTCACTATCAGCGAGGAGGTAAATAGCGAGGTATAACTATTATACCTCACTAACAGCGGGGAGAAAAATAGCGAGGTACAACTATTATACCTCACTATCAGCGATGAGGTAAATAGCGAGGTGTAACTATTATACCTCTCTATCACCGAGGAGGTAAATAGCGAGGTATAACTATTATACCTCACTATCAGCGTGGAGGTAAATAGCAACGTATAACTATTATACCTCACGATCAGCGATGAGGTAAATAGTGAGGTGTAACTAGTATACCTCACTATCAGCGGGGAGGTAATTAGCGAGGTATAACTATTATACGACACTATATCAGCGGGGAGGTAAATAGCGAGGTATAACTATTATACCACTATCCACGCGGAGGTAAATAGCGAGGTATAACTATTATACCTCACTATCAACGGGGAGGTAAATAGCGAGGTATAACTATTATACCTCACTATCAGCGAGTAGGTAAACAGCAAGGTATAACTATTATACCTCACTATCAGCGCGGAGAAAAATAGTGAGGTACAACTATTATACCTCACTATCAGCGAGGCCGTAAATAGCGAGGTATAACTGTTATACCTCACTGTCAGCGGGGAGGTAAATAGCGAGGTATAACTATTATACCTCACTATCAGCGTGGAGGTAAATAGCAACGTATAACTATTATACCTCACGATCAGCGAGGAGGTAAATAGTGAGGTGTAACTAGTATACCTCACTATCATCGGGGAGGTAATTAGCGAGGTATAACTATTATCCGTCACTATCAGCGGGGAGGTAAATAGCGAGGTATAACTATTATACCACTATCCACGAGGAGGTAAATAGCGAAGTATAACTATTATCCTTCACTATCAGCGAGGAGGTAAATATTGAGGTATAACTATTATACGTCACTATCAGCGAGGAAGTAAATAGCGAGGTATAACTATTATACGTTACTATCAGGGAAGAGGTAAATAGCGAGGTATAACTATTATGCCTCTCTATCAACGGGGAGGTAAATAGCGAGGTATAACTATTATACCTCACTATCAGCGAGTAGGTAAACAGCGAGGTATAACTATTATACCTCACAATCAGCGGAGTGGTAAATAGCGAGGTATAACTATTATACCTCACTATCAGGAAGGAGGTAAATTGCGAGGTATAACTATTATGCCTCACTATCAGCGAGGAAGTAAATAGCGAGGTATAACTATTATACCTCACTATCAGTGAGGAGGTTAATAGCGAGGTTTAACTATTATACCTCACTATCAGCGAGGAGGTAAATAGCGAGGTATAACTATTATACCTCACTATCAGCGAGGAAGTAAATAGCGAGGTATAACTATTATACCTCACTATCAGTGAGGAGGTTAATAGCGAGGTTTAACTATTATACCTCACTATCAGCGATGAGGTAAATAGCGAGGTATAACTATTATACCTCTCAATCAGCGAGGAGGTAAATAGCGAGGTATAACTATTATACCTCTCTATCAGCGCGGAGAAAAATAGTGAGGTACAACTATTATACCTCACTATCAGCGAGGAGGTAAATAGCGAGGTATAACTATTATACGTCACTATCAGCGAGGAGGTAAATAGCGAGGTATAACTATTATACGTTACTATCAGGGAGGAGGTAAATAGCGAGGTATAACTATTATGCCTCTCTATCAACGGGGAGGTAAATAGCGAGGTATAACTATTATACCTCACTATCAGCGAGTAGGTAAACAGCGAGGTATAACTATTATACCTCACTATCAGGAAGGAGGTAAATTGCGAGGTATAACTATTATGCCTCACTATCAGCGAGGAAGTAAATAGCGAGGTATAACTATTATACCTCACTATCAGTGAGGAGGTTAATAGCGAGGTTTAACTATTATACCTCACTATCAGCGAGGAGGTAAATAGCGAGGTATAACTATTATACCTCACTATCAGCGAGGAAGTAAATAGCGAGGTATAACTATTATACCTCACTATCAGTGAGGAGGTTAATAGCGAGGTTTAACTATTATACCTCACTATCAGCGAGGAGGTAAATAGCGAGGTATAACTATTATACGTTACTATCAGGGAGGAGGTAAATAGCAAGGTATAACTATTATACCTTACTATCAGCGAGGAGGTAAATAGCGAGGTATAACTATTATACCTCTCTATCACCGTGGAGGTAAATATCGAGGTATAACTATTATACATCACTATCAGTGAGGAGGTAAATAGCAAGGTATAACTATTATACCTCACTGTCAGGGAGGAGGTAAATAGCGAGGTATTACTATTATACCTCACTATCAGCGGGGAGGTAAATAGCGAGGTATAACTATTACACCTCACTATCAGCGAGGAGGTAAATAGCGAGGTATACCTATTATACCTCACTATCAGCAGGGAGGTAAATAGCGAGGTATAACTATTATACGTTACTATCAGCGAGGAGGTAAATAGCGAGGTATAACTATAATACGTCATTATCAGCGAGGAGGTAAATAGCGAGGTATAACTATTATACCTCACTATCAGCAGGGAGGTAAATAGCGAGTTATCATTATTATTCCTCACTATCAACGAGGAGGTAAATAGCGAGGTATAACTATTATACCTCACTATCAGCAGGGAGGTAAATAGCGAGTTATCAATATTATTCCTCACTATCAACGAGGAGGTAAATAGCGAGGTATAACTATTATACCTCACTATCAACGAGGAGGTAAATAGCGAGGTATAACTATTATACCTCACTATCAGCGATGAGGTAAATAGCGAGGTATAACTATTATACCTCACTATCAGAGGGGAGGTAAATAGCGAGGTATAAATATTATACCTCACTATCAGCGGGGAGGTAAATAGCGAGGTATAATGATTATACCTCACTATCAGAGGGGAGGTAAATAGCGAGGTATAACTATTATACCTCACTATCAGCGAGGAGGTAAATTGCGAGGTATAACTATTATACCTCACTATCAGCGAGTAGGTAAACAGCAAGGTATAACTATTATACCTCACTATCAGCGCGGAGAAAAATAGTGAGGTACAACTATTATACCTCACTATCAGCGAGGCCGTAAATAGCGAGGTATAACTGTTATACCTCACTGTCAGCGGGGAGGTAAATAGCGAGGTATAACTATTATACCTCACTATCAGCGTGGAGGTAAATAGCAACGTATAACTATTATACCTCACGATCAGCGAGGAGGTAAATAGTGAGGTGTAACTAGTATACCTCACTATCATCGGGGAGGTAATTAGCGAGGTATAACTATTATCCGTCACTATCAGCGGGGAGGTAAATAGCGAGGTATAACTATTATACCACTATCCACGAGGAGGTAAATAGCGAAGTATAACTATTATCCTTCACTATCAGCGAGGAGGTAAATATTGAGGTATAACTATTATACGTCACTATCAGCGAGGAAGTAAATAGCGAGGTATAACTATTATACGTTACTATCAGGGAAGAGGTAAATAGCGAGGTATAACTATTATGCCTCTCTATCAACGGGGAGGTAAATAGCGAGGTATAACTATTATACCTCACTATCAGCGAGTAGGTAAACAGCGAGGTATAACTATTATACCTCACAATCAGCGGAGTGGTAAATAGCGAGGTATAACTATTATACCTCACTATCAGGAAGGAGGTAAATTGCGAGGTATAACTATTATGCCTCACTATCAGCGAGGAAGTAAATAGCGAGGTATAACTATTATACCTCACTATCAGTGAGGAGGTTAATAGCGAGGTTTAACTATTATACCTCACTATCAGCGAGGAGGTAAATAGCGAGGTATAACTATTATACCTCACTATCAGCGAGGAAGTAAATAGCGAGGTATAACTATTATACCTCACTATCAGTGAGGAGGTTAATAGCGAGGTTTAACTATTATACCTCACTATCAGCGATGAGGTAAATAGCGAGGTATAACTATTATACCTCTCAATCAGCGAGGAGGTAAATAGCGAGGTATAACTATTATACCTCTCTATCAGCGCGGAGAAAAATAGTGAGGTACAACTATTATACCTCACTATCAGCGAGGAGGTAAATAGCGAGGTATAACTATTATACGTCACTATCAGCGAGGAGGTAAATAGCGAGGTATAACTATTATACGTTACTATCAGGGAGGAGGTAAATAGCGAGGTATAACTATTATGCCTCTCTATCAACGGGGAGGTAAATAGCGAGGTATAACTATTATACCTCACTATCAGCGAGTAGGTAAACAGCGAGGTATAACTATTATACCTCACTATCAGGAAGGAGGTAAATTGCGAGGTATAACTATTATGCCTCACTATCAGCGAGGAAGTAAATAGCGAGGTATAACTATTATACCTCACTATCAGTGAGGAGGTTAATAGCGAGGTTTAACTATTATACCTCACTATCAGCGAGGAGGTAAATAGCGAGGTATAACTATTATACCTCACTATCAGCGAGGAAGTAAATAGCGAGGTATAACTATTATACCTCACTATCAGTGAGGAGGTTAATAGCGAGGTTTAACTATTATACCTCACTATCAGCGAGGAGGTAAATAGCGAGGTATAACTATTATACGTTACTATCAGGGAGGAGGTAAATAGCAAGGTATAACTATTATACCTTACTATCAGCGAGGAGGTAAATAGCGAGGTATAACTATTATACCTCTCTATCACCGTGGAGGTAAATATCGAGGTATAACTATTATACATCACTATCAGTGAGGAGGTAAATAGCAAGGTATAACTATTATACCTCACTGTCAGGGAGGAGGTAAATAGCGAGGTATTACTATTATACCTCACTATCAGCGGGGAGGTAAATAGCGAGGTATAACTATTACACCTCACTATCAGCGAGGAGGTAAATAGCGAGGTATACCTATTATACCTCACTATCAGCAGGGAGGTAAATAGCGAGGTATAACTATTATACGTTACTATCAGCGAGGAGGTAAATAGCGAGGTATAACTATAATACGTCATTATCAGCGAGGAGGTAAATAGCGAGGTATAACTATTATACCTCACTATCAGCAGGGAGGTAAATAGCGAGTTATCATTATTATTCCTCACTATCAACGAGGAGGTAAATAGCGAGGTATAACTATTATACCTCACTATCAGCAGGGAGGTAAATAGCGAGTTATCAATATTATTCCTCACTATCAACGAGGAGGTAAATAGCGAGGTATAACTATTATACCTCACTATCAACGAGGAGGTAAATAGCGAGGTATAACTATTATACCTCACTATCAGCGATGAGGTAAATAGCGAGGTATAACTATTATACCTCACTATCAGAGGGGAGGTAAATAGCGAGGTATAAATATTATACCTCACTATCAGCGGGGAGGTAAATAGCGAGGTATAATGATTATACCTCACTATCAGAGGGGAGGTAAATAGCGAGGTATAACTATTATACCTCACTATCAGCGAGGAGGTAAATTGCGAGGTATAACTATTATACCTCACTATCAGCGAGGAGGTAAATAACGAGGTATAACTATTATACCTCACTATCAGCGGGGAGAAAAATAGTGAGGTACAACTATTATACCTCACTATCAGCGAGGCAGTAAACAGCGAGGTATAACCAATATACCTCACTATCAGCGTGGTGGTAAATAGCGAGGTATAACTATTGTACCTCACTATCAGAGGGGAGGTAAATACGAAGGTATAAATATTATACCTCACTATCAGCGGGGAGGTAATTAGCGAGGTATAACTATTATACGTCACTATCAGCGGGGAGGTAAATAGCGAGGTATAACTATTATACCACTATCCACGCAGAGGTAAATAGCGAGGTATAACTATTATACCTCACTATCAGCGAGTAGGTAAACAGCGAGGTATAACTATTATACCTCACAATCAGCGATGAGGTAAATTGCGAGGTATAACTATTATACCTCTCTATCAGCGAGTAGGTAAACAGCGAGGTATAACTATTATACCTCACAATCAGCGATGAGATAAATAGCGAGGTATAAGTATTATACCTCTCAATCAGCGAGGAGGTAAATAGCGAGGTATAACTATTATACCTCACTATCAGCGGGGAGAAAAATAGTGAGGTACAACTTTTATACCTCACTATCAGCGAGGCCGTAAATAGCGAGGTATAACTGTTATACCTCACTGTCAGCGATGAGGTAAATAGCGAGGTATAACTATTATAGCTCACTATCAGCGAGGAGATAAATAGCGAGGTATAACTATTATCCCTCATATTAAGCCGGGACGTAAATAGCGAGGTTTAACTATTATACCTCACTATCAGCGAGGAGGTAAATAGCGAGGTATAACTATTATACCTCACTATCAGCGAGGAAGTAAATAGCGAGGTATAACTATTATACCTCACTATCAGTGAGGAGGTTAATAGCGAGGTTTAACTATTATACCTCACTATCAGCGAGGAGGTAAATAGCGAGGTATAACTATTATACGTTACTATCAGGGAGGAGGTAAATAGCAAGGTATAACTATTATACCTTACTATCAGCGAGGAGGTAAATAGCGAGGTATAACTATTATACCTCTCTATCACCGTGGAGGTAAATATCGAGGTATAACTATTATACCTCACTATCAGTGAGGAGGTAAATAGCAAGGTATAACTATTATACCTCACTGTCAGGGAGGAGGTAAATAGCGAGGTATTACTATTATACCTCACTATCAGCGGGGAGGTAAATAGCGAGGTATAACTATTACACCTCACTATCAGCGAGGAGGTAAATAGCGAGGTATACCTATTATACCTCACTATCAGCAGGGAGGTAAATAGCGAGGTATAACTATTATACCTCACTTTCAGCGGGGAGGTAAATTGCGAGGTATACCTATTATACCTCACTATCAGCGAGGTGGTAAATAGCGAGGTATAACTATTATACGTTACTATCAGCGAGGAGGTAAATAGCGAGGTATAACTATAATACGTCATTATCAGCGAGGAGGTAAATAGCGAGGTATAACTATTATACCTCACTATCAGCAGGGAGGTAAATAGCGAGTTATCATTATTATTCCTCACTATCAACGAGGAGGTAAATAGCGAGGTATAACTATTATACCTCACTATCAGCAGGGAGGTAAATAGCGAGTTATCAATATTATTCCTCACTATCAACGAGGAGGTAAATAGCGAGGTATAACTATTATACCTCACTATCAACGAGGAGGTAAATAGCGAGGTATAACTATTATACCTCACTATCAGCGATGAGGTAAATAGCGAGGTATAACTATTATACCTCACTATCAGAGGGGAGGTAAATAGCGAGGTATAAATATTATACCTCACTATCAGCGGGGAGGTAAATAGCGAGGTATAATGATTATACCTCACTATCAGAGGGGAGGTAAATAGCGAGGTATAACTATTATACCTCACTATCAGCGAGGAGGTAAATTGCGAGGTATAACTATTATACCTCACTATCAGCGAGGAGGTAAATAACGAGGTATAACTATTATACCTCACTATCAGCGGGGAGAAAAATAGTGAGGTACAACTAGTATACCTCACTATCAGCGAGGCAGTAAACAGCGAGGTATAACCAATATACCTCACTATCAGCGTGGTGGTAAATAGCGAGGTATAACTATTGTACCTCACTATCAGAGGGGAGGTAAATACGAAGGTATAAATATTATACCTCACTATCAGCGGGGAGGTAATTAGCGAGGTATAACTATTATACGTCACTATCAGCGGGGAGGTAAATAGCGAGGTATAACTATTATACCACTATCCACGCAGAGGTAAATAGCGAGGTATAACTATTATACCTCACTATCAGCGAGTAGGTAAACAGCGAGGTATAACTATTATACCTCACAATCAGCGATGAGGTAAATTGCGAGGTATAACTATTATACCTCTCTATCAGCGAGTAGGTAAACAGCGAGGTATAACTATTATACCTCACAATCAGCGATGAGATAAATAGCGAGGTATAAGTATTATACCTCTCAATCAGCGAGGAGGTAAATAGCGAGGTATAACTATTATACCTCACTATCAGCGGGGAGAAAAATAGTGAGGTACAACTTTTATACCTCACTATCAGCGAGGCCGTAAATAGCGAGGTATAACTGTTATACCTCACTGTCAGCGATGAGGTAAATAGCGAGGTATAACTATTATAGCTCACTATCAGCGAGGAGATAAATAGCGAGGTATAACTATTATCCCTCATATTAAGCCGGGACGTAAATAGCGAGGTATAACTATTTTACCTCACTATCAGCGAGGAGATAAATAGCGGGGTATAACTATTTTACCTCACTATTAGCTAGGAGGTAAATAGCGAGGTATAACTATTATACCTCACTATCAGGGAGGAGGTAAGTTGCGAGGTACAACTACTTTACCTCACTATCAGGGAGGAGGAAAATAGCGACGTATAACTATTATACGTCACCATCAGCGGGGAGGTAATTAGCGAGGTATAACTATTAAACGTCACCATCAGTGGGGAGGTAAATAGCGAGGTATAACTATTATACCTCACTATCAGCGAGGAGGTAAATAGCGAGGTATAACTATTATACCTCACTATCAGCGAGGAGGTAAATAGCGAGGTATAACTATTATACCACACTATCAGCGAGGAGGTAAATAGCGAGGTATAACTATTATACCTCACTATCAGCGAGGAGGTAAATAGCGAGGTACAACTATTATACGTTACTATCAGCGAGGAGGTAAATAGCGAGGTACAACTATTATACGTTACTATCAGTGAGGAGGTAAATAGCGAGGTATAACTATTATACCTCTCTATCAGCGAGGAGGAAAATAGTGTGGTATAACAATTATACATCACTATCAGCGGAGAGGTAAATAGCGAGGTATTACTATTGTACCTCACTATCAGCGGGGAGGTAAATAGCGATGTATAACAATTAACCTCACTATCAGAGAGGAGCTAAATAGCGAGGTATAACTATTATACGTTACCATCAGGGAGGAGGTAAATAGCGAGGTATAACTATTATACCTCACTATCAGCGAGGAGGTAAATAGAGAGGTTTAACTATTATACCTCACTATCAGGGAGGAGATAAATAGCGAGGTATAACTATTATACCTCACTATCAGCGAGGAGGTAAATAGCGAGGTATAACTATTATACGTTACTGTCAGCGAGGAGGTAAATAGCGAGGTATAACTATTATACGTTACGATCAGCGAGGAGGTAAATAGCGAGGTTTAACTATTATACCTCACTATCAAGGAGGAGATAAATAGCGAGGTATAACTATTATACCTCACTATCAGCGAGGAGGTAAATAGCGAGGTTTAACTATTATACGTTACGATCAGCGAGGAGGTAAATAGCGAGGTTTAACTATTATACGTTACGATCAGCGAGGAGGTAAATAGCGAGGTTTAACTATTATACCTCACTATCAAGGAGGAGATAAATAGCGAGGTATAACTATTATACCTCACTATCAGCGAGGAGGTAAATAGCGAGGTTTAACTATTATACCACACTATCAGCGAGGAGGTAAATAGCGAGGTATAACTATTATACGTTACTGTCAGCGAGGAGGTAAATAGCGAGATATAACTATTATATCTCACTATCAGCGGGGAGGTAAATAGCGAGGTATAATGATTATACCTCACTATCAGAGGGGAGGAAAATAGCAAGGTATAAATATTATACCTCACTATCAGCGGGGAGATAAATAGCGAGGTATAACTATTATCCCTCACTATCAGCGAGGAGGTAAATAGCGAGGTATAACTATTATACCTCACTATCAGCGGGGAGAAAAATAGCGAGGTACAACTATTATACCTCACTATCAGCGATGAGGTAAATAGCGAGGTATAACTATTATACCTCACTATCACCGAGGAGGTAAATAGCGAGGTATAACTATTATACCTCACTATCAGCGTGGAGGTAAATAGCAACGTATAACTATTATACCTCACGATCAGCGAGGAGGTAAATAGTGAGGTGTAACTAGTATACCTCACTATCAGCGGGGAGGTAAATAGCGAGGTATAACTATTATACCACTATCCACGCAGAGGTAAATAGCGAGGTATAACTATTATACCTCACTATCAGCAAGTAGGTAAACAGCGAGGTATAACTATTATACCTCACAATCAGCGATGAGGTAAATTGCGAGGTATAACTATTATACCTCTCTATCAACGGGGAGGTAAATAGCGAGGTATAACTATTATACCTCACTATCAGCGAGTAGGTAAACAGCGAGGTATAACTATTATACCTCACAATCAGCGATGAGATAAATAGCGAGGTATAACTATTATACCTCTCAATCAGCGAGGAGGTAAATAGCGAGGTATAACTATTATACCTCACTATCAGCGGGGAGAAAAATAGTGAGGTACAACTTTTATACCTCACTATCAGCGAGGCCGTAAATAGCGAGGTATAACTGTTATACCTCACTGTCAGCGATGAGGTAAATAGCGAGGTATAACTATTATACGTCTCAATCAGCGAGGAGGTAAATAGCGAGGTATAACTATTATACCTCACTATCAGCGAGGAAGTAAATAGCGAGGTATAACTATTATACCTCACTATCAGTGAGGAGGTTAATAGCGAGGTTTATCTATTATACCTCACTATCAGCAGGGAGGTAAATAGCGAGTTATCAATATTATACCTCACTATCAACGAGGAGGTAAATAGCGAGGTATAACTATTATACCTCACTATCAGCGGGGAGGTAAATAGCGAGGTATAACTATTATACCTCACTATCAGCGTGGAGGTAAATAGCAACGTATAACTATTATACCTCACGATCAGCGAGGAGGTAAATAGTGAGGTGTAACTAGTATACCTCACTATCAGCGGGGAGGTAATTAGCGAGGTATAACTATTATACGTCACTATCAGCGAGGAGGTAAATAGCGAGGTATAACTATTATACCACTATCCACGAGGAGGTAAATAGCGAAGTATAACTATTATCCTTCACTATCAGCGAGGAGGTAAATAGCGAGGTATAACTATTATACGTTACAATCAGCGGGGAGATAAATAGCGAGGTATAACTATTATACGTTACTATCAGGGAGGAGGTAAATAGCGAGGTATAACTATTATGCCTCTCTATCAACGGGGAGGTAAATAGCGAGGTATAACTATTATACCTCACTATCAGCGAGCAGGTAAACAGCGAGGTATAACTATTATACCTCACAATCAGCGGAGTGGTAAATAGCGAGGTATAACTATTATACCTCACTATCAGGAAGGAGGTAAATTGCGAGGTATAACTATTATACCTCACTATCAGCGAGGAAGTAAATAGCGAGGTATAACTATTATACCTCACTATCAGTGAGGAGGTTAATAGCGAGGTTTAACTATTATACCTCACTATCAGCGAGGAGGTAAATAGCGAGGTATGACTATTATACCTCACTATCAGCGAGGAAGTAAATAGCGAGGTATAACTATTATACCTCACTAACAGTGAGGAGGTTAATAGCGAGGTTTAACTATTATACCTCACTATCAGCGAGGAGGTAAATAGCGAGGTATAACTATTATACGTTACTATCAGGGTGGAGGTAAATAGCGAGGTATAACTATTATACCTCACTATCAGCGACGAGGTAAATAGCGAGGTATAACTATTATACCTCACTATCAGCGGGGAGGTAAATAGCGAGGTATAACTATTACACCTCACTATCAGCGAGGAGGTAAATAGCGAGGTATACCTATTATACCTCACTATCAGCGGGGAGGTAAATAGCGAGGTATAACTATTACACCTCACTATCAGCGAGGAGGTAAATAGCGAGGTATACCTATTATACCTCACTATCAGCGAGGAGGTAAATAGTGAGGTATAACTACTATACGTCATTATCAGCGAGGAGGTAAATTACGAGGTATAACTATTATACCTCACTATCAGCGGGCAGGTAAATAGCGAGGTATAACTATTACACCTCACTATCAGCGAGGAGGTAAATAGCGAGGTATAACTATTATACCTCACTTTCAGCGAGTAAGTAAATAGCGAGGTATAACTATAATACGTCATTATCAGCGAGGAGGTAAATAACGAGGTATTACTATTATACATCACTATCAGCGGGGAGGTAAATAGCGAGGTATAACTATTATACCTCACTATCAGCGTGGAGGTAAATAGCAACGTATAACTAGTATACCTCACTATCAGCGGGGAGGTAATTAGCGAGGTATAACTATTATACGTCACTATCAGCGGGGAGGTAAATAGCGAGGTATAACTATTATACCACTATCCACGAGGAGGTAAATAGCGAAGTATAACTATTATCCTTCACTATCAGCGAGGAGGTAAATATTGAGGTATAACTATTATACGTCACTATCTGCGGGGAGGTAAATAGCGAGGTATAACTATTATACCTCACTATCAGCGAGTAGGTAAATAGCGAGGTATAACTATTATACCTCACTATCAGCGAGGAGGTAAATAGCGAGGTATAACTATTATACCTCTCTATCAGCGGGGAGGTAAATAGCGAGGTATAACTATTATACCTCACTCTCAGTGGGGCGGTAAATAGCGAGGTATAACTATTATACCTCACTATCAGCGTGCAGGTTAATAGCGAGGTAAAACTATTATACGTTACTATCAGCGAGGAGGTAAATAGAGAGGTTTAACTATTATACCTCACTATCAGCGAGGAGGTAAATAGCGAGGTATAACTATTATACCTCACTATCAGGGAGGAGGTAAGTAGCGAGGTATAACTATTAATCCTCACTATCAGCGAGGAGGTAAATAGCGAGGTATAACTATTATACCTCGCTATCAGGGAGGAGGTAAATTGCGAGGTATATCTATTGTACCTCACTATCAGCGAGGAGGTAAATAACGAGGTATACCTATTATACCTCTCTATCAGCGAGGAGGTAAATAGCGAGGTATAACTATTATACCTCACAATCAGCGAGGAGGTAAATAGCGAGGTATAACTATTATACCTCACTATCAGCGAGGAGGTAAATAGTGAGGTATAACTATTATACCTCACTATCAGCGAGGAGGTAAATAGCGAGGTATAACTATTATACCTCTCTATCAGCGAGGAGGTAAATAGCGAGGTATAACTATTATACCTCACTATCAGCGAGGAGGTAAATAGCGAGGTATAACTATTATACCTCACTGTCAGCGAGGAGGGAAATTGCGAGGTATAACTATTATACCTCACTATCAGCGAGGAGGTAAATAGCGAGGTATAACTATTATACCTCACTATCAGCGGGGAGGTAAATAGCGAAGTATACCTATTATACCTCACTATCAGCGAGGAGGTAAATAGTGAGGTATAACTTTTATACGTTACTATCAGCGAGGAGGTAAATAGCGAGGTATAACTATAATACGTCATTATCAGCGAGGAGGTAAATAACGAGGTATAACTATTATACCTCACTATCAGCGGGCAGGTAAATAGCGAGGTATAACTATTATACCTCACTATCAGCAGGGAGGTAAATAGCGAGTTATCAATATTATTCCTCACTATCAACGAGGAGGTAAATAGCGAGGTATAACTATTATACCTCACTATCAGCGAGGAGGTAAATAGCGAGGTATAACTATTATACCTCACTATCAGCGAGGAGGTAAATAGCGAGGTATAACTATTATACCTCTCTATCACCGAGGAGGTAAATAGCGAGGTATAACTATTATACATCACTATCAGCGGGGAGGTAAATAGCGAGGTATAACTATTATACCTCACTATCAGCGAGGAGGTAAATAGCGAGATATAACTATTATACCTGTCTATCAGCGGGGAGGTAAATAGCGAGGTATAACTATTATACCTCACTCTCAGTGGGGCGGTAAATAGTGAGGTATAACTATTATACCTCACTATCAGCGAGGAGGTAAATAGCGAGGTATAACTATTATACCTCACTATCAGCGTGGAGGTTAATAGCGAGGTAAAACTATTATACGTTACTATCAGCGAGGAGGTAAATAGAGAGGTTTAACTATTATACCTCACTATCAGCGAGGAGGTAAATAGCGAGGTATAACTATTATACCTCACTATCAGGGAGGAGGTAAGTAGCGAGGTATAACTATTAATCCTCACTATCAGGGAGGAGGTAAATAGCGAGGTATAACTATTATACCTCGCTATCAGGGAGGAGGTAAATTGCGAGGTATATCTATTGTACAAGACTATCAGCGGGGAGGTAAATAGCGAGGTATAACTATTATACCTCACTATCAGCGAGGAGGTAAATAGCCAGGTATAACTATTATACCTCACGATCAGCGAGGAGGTAAATAGCGAGGTATAACTATTATACCTCAATATCAGCGAGGAGGTAAATAGCGATGTATAACAATTATACCTCACTATCAGCGAGGAGGTAAATAGCGAGGTATAACTATTATTCGTTTCTATCAGCGAGGAAGTAAATAGCGAGGTATAACTATTATACCTCACTATCAGCGAGGAGGGAAATTGCGAGGTATAACTATTATACCTCACTATCAGCGAGGAGGTAAATAGCGAGGTATAACTATTATACCTCACTATCAGCGAGGAGGTAAATAGCGAGGTATATCAATTAAACCTCACTATCAGCGAGGAGGTAAATAGCGAGGTATAACTATTATCCCTCACTATCAGCGGGGAGGTAAATAACGAGCTCTAACTATTATACCTCACTATCAGCGGGCAGGTAAATAGCGAGGTATAACTATTATACCTCACTATCAGCGAGGAAGTAAATAGCGAGGTATAACTATTATACCTCACTATCAGTGAGGAGATATATAGCGAGGTATTACTATTATACCTCACTATCAGCTGGGAGGTAAGTAGCGAGGTATAACTATTATACCTCACTATCAGCAAGTAGGTAAACAGCGAGGTGTAACTATTATACCTCACTATCAGCGAGGAGGTAAATAGCGAGGTATAACTATTATACCACACTATCACCGAGGAGGTAAATAGCGAGGTATAACTATTATACCTCACTATCAGGGAGGAGGTAAATAACGAGGTGTAACTATTATACCTCACTATCAGTGAGGAGATATATAGCGAGGTATTACTATTATACCTCACTATGAGCGAGGAGGTAAATAACGAGGTGTAACTATTATACCTTACTATCAGCGAGGAGGTAAATAGCGAGATATAACTATTATACCTCACTATCAGGAAGGAGGTAAATAGCGAGGTATAACTATTATACCTCACTATCAGGAAGGAGGTAAATAGCGAGGTATAACTATTATACCTCACTATCAGCGAGGAGGTAAATAGCGAGGTATAACTATTATACCTCACTCTCAGTGGGGCGGTAAATAGTGAGGTATAACTATTATACCTCACTATCAGCGAAGAGGTAAATAGCGAGGTATAACTATTATCCCACACTATCATCGAGGAGGTAAATAGCGAGGTATAACTATTATCCCTCACTATCAACGGGGAGGTAAATAACGAGCTGTAACTATTATACCTCACTATCAGCGGGCAGGTAAATCGCGAGGTGTAACTATTATATCTCACTATCAGCGGGCAGGTAAATAGCGAGGTATAACTATTATATCTCACTATCAGCGGGCAGGTAAATAGCGAGGTATAACTATTATACCTCACTATCAGCGAGGTGGTAAATAGCGAGATATAACTATTATACCTCACTATCAGGGAGGAGGTAAATAGCGAGGTATAACTATTATACCTCACTATCAGCGAGGAGGTAAATAGCGAGATATAACTATTAGATTAGATTAGATTCCCTACAGTGTGGAAACAGGCCCTTCGGCCCAACAAGTCCACACCGACCCGCCGAAGCGCAACCCACCCATACCCCTACATATACCCCTTACCTAACACTATGGGCAATTTAGCATGGCCAATTCACCTGACCCGCACATCTTTGGACTGTGGGAGGAAACCGGAGCACCCGGAGGAAACCCACGCAGACACGGGGAGAACGTGCAAGCTCCACACAGTCAGTCGCCTGAGGCGGGAATTGAACCCAGGTCTCTGGCACTGTGAGGCCGCAGTGCTAACCACTGTGCCACCGTGCCGCCCTTATACCTCACTATTTACCGCCCCACTGAGAGTGAGGTATAATAGTTATACCTCGCTATTTACCTCCCCGCTGATAGAGAGGTATAATAGTTATACCTCGCTATTTACCTCCTTGCTGATAGTGAGGTATAATAGTTATACCTCGCTATTATACCTCACTATCAGGAAGGAGGTAAATAGCGAGGTATAACTATTATACCTCACTATCAGGAAGGAGGTAAATAGCGAGGTATAACTATTATACCTCACTATCAGCGAGGAGGTAAATAGCGAGGTATAACTATTATACCTCACTATCAGGTAGGAGGTAAATAGCGAGGTATAACTATTATACCTCACTATCAGCGAGGAGGTAAATAGCGAGGTATAACTATTATACCTCTCTATCAGCGGGGAGGTAAATAGCGAGGTATAACTATTATACCTCACTCTCAGTGGGGCGGTAAATAGTGAGGTATAACTATTATACCTCACTATCAGCGAGGAGGTAAATAGCGAGGTATAACTATTATACCTCTCTATCAGCGGGGAGGTAAATAGCGAGGTATAACTATTATACCTCACTCTCAGTGGGGCGGTAAATAGCGAGGTATAACTATTATCCCACACTATCATCGAGGAGGTAAATAGCGAGGTATAACTATTATACCTCACTATCAGCGAGGAGGTAAATAGCGAGGTATAACTATTATACGTTACTATCAGCGAGGAGTTAAATAGCGAGGTATAACTATTATCCCACACTATCCGCGAGGAGGTAAATAGCGAGGTATAACTATTATACCTCACTATCAGCGAGGAGGTAAATAGCGAGGTATAACTATTATACCTCACTATCAGGGAGGAGGTAAATAGCGAGGTATAACTATTATACCTCACTATCAGCGAGGAGGTAAATAGCGAGGTATAACTATTATACCTCACTATCAGCGCGGAGGTAAATAGCGAGGTATAACAATTAAACCTCACTATCAGCGAGGAGGTATATAGCAAGGTGTAACTATTATACCTCACTATCAGCGGGGAGGTAAATAGCGAGATATAACTATTATACCTCACTATCAGCGAGGCGGTAAATAGCGAGGAATAACTATTATACCTCACTATCAGTGAGGAGATAAATAGCGATGTATTACTATTATACCTCACTATCAGCGAGGAGGTAAATAACGAGGTGTAACTATTATTCCTCACTATCAGCGAGGAGGTAAATAACGAGGTGTAACTATTATTCCTCACTATCAGCGGGGAGGTAAATAACGAGCTGTAACTATTATCCCTCACTATCAGCGGGGAGGTAAATAACGAGGTATAACTATTATCCCTCACTATCAGCGGGGAGGTAAATAACGAGCTGTAACTATTATCCCTCACTATCAGCGGGGAGGTAAATAACGAGCTGTAACTATTATACCTCCCTATCAGCGGGGAGGTAAATAGCGAGGTATAACTATTATACCTCTCTATCACCGAGGAGGTAAATAGCGAGGTATAACTATTATACCTCACTATCAGCGGGGAGGTAAATAGCGACGTATAACTATTATACCTCACTATCAGCGAGGAGGTAAATAGCGAGGTATAACTATTATGCCTCACTATCAGCGGGGAGGTAAATAACGAGCTGTAACTATTATTCCTCACTATCAGCGGGGAGGTAAATAGCGAGGTTTCCCTATTATACCTCTCTATCGGTGAGGAGGTAATTAGCGAGGTATAACTATTAAACGTTACTATCAGCGAGGAGGTACATAGCGAGGTATAACTATTATACCTCACTATCAGCGTGGAGGTAAATAGCAACGTATAACTATTATACCTCACGATCAGCGAGGAGGTAAATAGTGAGGTGTAACTAGTATACCTCACTATCAACGGGGAGGTAATTAGCGAGGTATAACTATTATACCACTATCCACGAGGAGGTAAATAGCGAAGTATAACTATTATCCTTCACTATCAGCGAGGAGGTAAATATTGAGGTATAACTATTATACGTCACTATCTGCGGGGAGGTAAATAGCGAGGTATAACTATTATACCTCTTTATCAACGGGGAGGTAAATAGCGAGGTATAACTATTATACCTCTCTATCAGCGGGGAGGTAAATAGCGAGGTATAACTATTATACCTCACTATCAGCGAGTAGGTAAATAGCGAGGTATAACTATTATACCTCACTCTCAGTGGGGCGGTAAATAGTGAGGTATAACTATTATACCTCACTATCAGCGAGGAGGTAAATAACGAGGTATAACTATTATACCTCACTATCAGCGAGGAGGTAAATAGCGAGGTATAACTATTATACCTCACTCTCAGTGGGGCGGTAAATAGTGAGGTATAACTATTATACCTCACTATCAGCGAGGAGGTAAATAGCGAGGTATAACTATTATACCTCTCTATCAGCGGGGAGGTTAATAGCGAGGTAAAACTATTATACCTCACTATCAGCGAGGAGGTAAATAGCGAGGTATAACTATTATACCTCACTATCAGGGAGGAGGTAAGTAGCGAGGTATAACTATTAATCCTCACTATCAGCGAGCAGGTAAATAGCGAGGTATAACTATTATACCTCACTATCAGCGGGGTGGTAAATATTGAGGTATAACTATTATAGCTGCAAACGTGTTGCTGGTCAAAGCACAGCAGGCCAGGCAGCATCTCAGGAATAGAGAATTCGACGTTTCGAGCATAAGCCCTTCATCAGGCGAAACGTCGAATTCTCTATTCCTGAGATGCTGCCTGGCCTGCTGTGCTTTGACCAGCAACACATTTGCAGCTGTGATCTCCACCATCTGCAGACCTAATTTTTTACTCGTATAACTATTATACCTCACTATCAGCGAGGAGGTAAATAGAGAGGTATTACTATTATACCTCACTATCAGCGGAGAGGTAAATAGCGAGGTATAACTATTATACCTCAATATCAGAGGGGAGGTAAAAAGCGAGGTATAACTATTATACCTCACTATCAGCGGGGAGGTAAATAGCGAGGTATAACTCCTATACCTCACTGTCAGCGAGGAGGTAAATAGCGAGATATAACTATTATACCTCACTATCAGCGAGACGGTAAACAGCGAGGTATAACTATTATACCTCACTATCAGCGGGGAGGTAAGTAACGAGGTAAACCTATTATACCTCACTATCAGCGTGGAGGTAAATAGCGAGGTATAACTATTATACCTTACTATCAGCGAGGAGGTAAATAGCGAGGTATAACTATTATGCCTCACTATCAGCGGGGAGATAAATAGCGCGGTGTAACTATTATACCTCACTATCAGCGGGGAGGTAAATAGCGAGGTATAACTATTATACCTCACTATCAGCGAGGAGGTAAATAGCGAGGTATAACTATTATACCTCACTATCAGCGAGGAGGTAAATAGCGAGGTATAACTATTATACCTCACTATCAGCGAGGAGGTAAATAGCGAGGTATAACTATTGTACCTCACTATCAGCACGGAGTTAAATAGCGAGGAATAACTATTATACCTCACTATCAGCCAGGCCGTAAATTGCGAGGTATAACTATTATACCTCACTATCAGCGAGGAGGTAAATAACGAGGTATAACTATTATGCCTCACTATCAGCCAGGCCGTAAATTGCGAGGTATAACTATTATACCTCACTATCAGCGAGGAGGTAAATAACGAGGTATAACTATTATACCTCACTATCAGCGAGGAGGTAAATAGCGAGGAATAACTATTATACCTCACTATCAGCGGGGAGGTAAATAGTGACGTATAACTATTATACCTCACTATCAGCGAGGAGGTAAATAGCGAGGTATAACTATTATGCCTCCCTATCAGCGAGGAGGTAAATAGTGAGGTATAACGATTATACCTCTCTATCAGCAGGGAGTTAAATAGCGAGTTATAACTATTATATCTCACTATCAGCGGGGAGGTAAATAGCGAGGTATTACTATTATACCTCATTATCAGCGGGGTGGTAAATAGCGAGGTATAACTATTATACCTCACTATCAGCGAGGAGGTAAATACCGAGGTATAACTATTATGCCTCACTACCAGCGAGGACGTAAATAGCGAGGTATAAGTATTATCCCTCAATATCAGAGGGGAGGTAAAAAGCGGGATATAAGTATTATACCTCACTATCAGCGAGAAGGTAAGCAGCGAGGTATAACTACTATACGTTACTATCAGCGAGGAGGTAAATAACGAGGTATAACTATTATACCTCACTATCAGCGGGGAGGTAAATAGTGCGGTCTAACTATTATACCTCACTATCAGCGAGGAGGTAAATACCGAGGTATAACTATTATGCCTCACTATCAGCGGGGAGGTAAATAGCGAGGTATAAATATTATGCCTCACTACCAGCGTGGACGTAAATAGCGAGGTATAACTATTATCCCTCAATATCAGAGGGGAGGTAAAAAGCGGGATATAAGTATTATACCTCTCTATCAGCGAGAAGGTAAGCAGCGAGGTATAACTACTATACGTTACTATCAGCGAGGAGGTAAATAACGAGGTATAACTATTATACCTCACTATCAGCGGGGAGGTAAATTGCAAGGTTTAACTCTTATACCTCACTATCAGGGAGGACGCAAAATAGCGAGTTATAACTATTATACCTCACTATCAGGGAGGAGGTAAATAACGAGTTATAACTATTATACCTCACTATCAGGGAGGAGGTAAATAACGAGGTATAACTATTATACCTCACTATCAGCGGGGAGGTAAATAACGAGGTATAACTATTATACCTCACTATCAGCGAGGAGGTAAATAGCGAGTTATAACTATTATACCTCACTATCAGGGAGGAGGTAAATAGTGCGTTCTAACTATTATACCTCACTATCAGTGGGGAGGTAAATAGCGAGGTATAACTATTATACCTCACGATCAGCGAGGAGGTAAATAGTGAGGTGTAAATAGTATACCTCACGATCAGCGGGGAGGTAATTAGCGAGGTATAACTATTAGATGTCACTATCAGCGGGGAGGTAAATAGCGAGGTATAACTATTATACCACTATCAACGAGGAGGTAAATAGCGAAGTATAACTATTATACCTCACGATCAGGGAGGAGGTAAATAGCGAGGTATAACTATTATACCTCACTATCAGCGAGGAGGTAAATAGTGAGGTATAACTATTATACCTCACTATCAGCGAGGAGGTAAATAGCGAGGTATAACTATTATACCTCACTATCCACGAGGAGGTAAATAGCGAGATATAACTATTATACCTCACTATCAGCGCGGAGGTAAATAGCGAGGTATAACTATTATACCTCACTATTAGCGATGAGGTAAATAGCGAGGTATAATTAGTGTACCTCACTATCAGCGAGGAGGTAAATAGCGAGGTATAACGATTATACCTCGCTATCAGCGGGGAGGTAAATAGCGAGGTATAACGATTATACCTCGCTATCAGCGGGGAGGTAAATAGCGAGGTATAACTATTATACCTCACTATCAGCGAGGAGGTAAATAGCGAGGTATAACTATTATACCTCACTATCAGGGAGGAGGTAAATAGCGAGGTGTAACTATTATACCTCTCTATCAACGGGGAGGTAAATAGCGAGGTATAACTATTATACCTCACTATCAGGGAGGAGGTTAGTAGCGAGGTATAACTATTATGCCTCACTATCAGCGAGGAGGTAAATAGCGCGGTATAACTATTATACCTCACTATCAGCGAGGAGGTAAATAGCGAGGTATAACTATTATCCCTCACTATCAGCGAGGAGGTAAATAGCGAGGTGTAACTATTATACCTCACTATCAGCAAGGAGGTAAATCGCGAGGTGTAACTATTATACCTCACTATCAGCGAGGAGGTAAATAGCGAGTTTAAACTATTATACCTCACTATCAGGGAGGACGTAAATACCGAGGTATAACTATTATACCTCACTATCAGCGAGGAGGTAAATAGCGAGGTATGACTATTATACCTCAGTATCAGCGGGGAGTTAAATAGCGAGGTATAACTATTATACCTCAGTATCAGCGAAGAGGTAAATAGCGAGGTATAACTATTATCCCTCACTATCAGGGAGGAGGTAAATAGCGAGGTATATCTATTATACCTCACTATCAGCGAGGAGGTAAATAGCGAGGTATGACTATTATGCCTCACTATCAGCGGGGAGGTAAATAGCGAGGTATAACTATTATACCTCAGTATCAGCGGGAGGTAAATAGCGAGGTATAACTATTATACCTCAGTATCAGCGAGGAGGTAAATAGCGAGTTTTAACTATTATACCTCACTATCAGGGCGGAAGTAAATACCGAGGTATAACTATTATACCTCACTATTAGGGAGGAGGTAAATAGCGAGGTATAACTATTATACCTCACTATCAGGGAGGAGGTTAGTAGCGAGGTATAACTATTATGCCTCACTATCAGCGAGGAGGTAAATAGCGCAGTATAACTATTATACCTCACTATCAGCGAGGAGGTAAATAGCGAGGTATAACTATTATACCTCTCTATCAGCGGGGAGGTTAATAGCGAGGTAAAACTATTATACCTCACTATCAGCGAGGAGGTAAATAGCGAGGTATAACTATTATACCTCACTATCAGGGAGGAGGTAAGTAGCGAGGTATAACTATTAATCCTCACTATCAGCGAGCAGGTAAATAGCGAGGTATAACTATTATACCTCACTATCAGCGGGGTGGTAAATATTGAGGTATAACTATTATAGCTGCAAACGTGTTGCTGGTCAAAGCACAGCAGGCCAGGCAGCATCTCAGGAATAGAGAATTCGACGTTTCGAGCATAAGCCCTTCATCAGGCGAAACGTCGAATTCTCTATTCCTGAGATGCTGCCTGGCCTGCTGTGCTTTGACCAGCAACACATTTGCAGCTGTGATCTCCACCATCTGCAGACCTAATTTTTTACTCGTATAACTATTATACCTCACTATCAGCGAGGAGGTAAATAGAGAGGTATTACTATTATACCTCACTATCAGCGGAGAGGTAAATAGCGAGGTATAACTATTATACCTCAATATCAGAGGGGAGGTAAAAAGCGAGGTATAACTATTATACCTCACTATCAGCGTGGAGGTAAATAGCGAGGTATAACTATTATACCTTACTATCAGCGAGGAGGTAAATAGCGAGGTATAACTATTATGCCTCACTATCAGCGGGGAGATAAATAGCGCGGTGTAACTATTATACCTCACTATCAGCGGGGAGGTAAATAGCGAGGTATAACTATTATACCTCACTATCAGCGAGGAGGTAAATAGCGAGGTATAACTATTATACCTCACTATCAGGGAGGAGGTAAATAGCGAGGTATAACTATTGTACCTCACTATCAGCACGGAGTTAAATAGCGAGGAATAACTATTATACCTCACTATCAGCCAGGCCGTAAATTGCGAGGTATAACTATTATACCTCACTATCAGCGAGGAGGTAAATAACGAGGTATAACTATTATGCCTCACTATCAGCCAGGCCGTAAATTGCGAGGTATAACTATTATACCTCACTATCAGCGAGGAGGTAAATAACGAGGTATTACTATTATACCTCATTATCAGCGGGGAGGTAAATAGTGCGGTCTAACTATTATACCTCACTATCAGCGAGGAGGTAAATACCGAGGTATAACTATTATGCCTCACTACCAGCGGGGAGGTAAATAGCGAGGTATAAATATTATCCCTCAATATCAGAGGGGAGGTAAAAAGCGGGATATAAGTATTATACCTCTCTTTCAGCGGGGAGGTAAATTGCGAGGTTTAACTATTATACCTCACTATCAGCGAGGAGGTAAATAGCGAGGTATTACTATTATACCTCACTATCAGCGAGGAGGTAAGTAACGAGGTGTACGTATTACGCCTCACTATCAGCGGGTAGGTAAATAGCGAGGTATAAATATTATCCCTCACTATCAGGGAGGAGGTAAATAGCGAGGTATAACTATTATACCTCCCTATCAGCGAGGAGGTAAATATTGTGGTATAACTTTTATACGTCACTATCAGCGGGTAGGTAAATAGCGAGGTATAACTATTATACCTCACGATCAGCGAGGAGGTAAATAGTGAGGTGTAAATAGTATACCTCACGATCAGCGGGGAGGTAATTAGCGAGGTATAACTATTATACCTCACGATCAGGGAGGAGGTAAATAGCGAGGTATAACTATTATACCTCACTATCAGCGAGGAGGTAAATAGTGAGGTATAACTATTATACCTCACTATCAGCGAGGAGGTAAATAGCGAGGTATAACTATTATACCTCACGATCAGGGAGGAGGTAAATAGCGAGGTATAACTATTATACCTCACTATCAGCGAGGAGGTAAATAGTGAGGTATAACTATTATACCTCACTATCAGCGAGGAGGTAAATAGCGAGGTATAACTATTATACCTCACTATCCGCGAGGAGGTAAATAGCGAGATATAACTATTATACCTCACTATCAGCGCGGAGGTAAATAGCGAGGTATAACTATTATACCTTACTATCAGCGGGGAGGTAAATAGCGAGGTATAACTATTATACCTCGCTATCAGCGGGGAGGTAAATAGCGAGGTATAACGATTATACCTCGCTATCAGCGGGGAGGTAAATAGCGAGGTATAACTATTATACCTCACTATCAGCGAGGAGGTAAATAGCGAGGTATAACTATTATACCTCACTATCAGGGAGGAGGTAAATAGCAAGGTGTAACTATTATACCTCTCTATCAACGGGGAGGTAAATAGCGAGGTATAACTATTATACCTCACTATCAGCGAGTAGGTAAATAGCGAGGTATAACTATTATACCTCACTATCAGCGTGGAGGTTAATAGCGAGGTATAACTATTATACCTCACTCTCAGTGGGGAGGTAAGTAGCGAGGTATAACTATTATACCTCACTATCAGCGTGGAGGTTAATAGTGAGGTATAACTATTATACCTCACTGTCAGGGAGGAGGTAAGTAGCGAGGTATAACTATTATACCTCACTATCAGCGAGGAGGTAAATAGCGAGGTATAACTATTATACCTCACTATCAGCGTGGAGGTAAATAGCGAGGTATAACTATTATACCTCACTATCAGCGAGGAGGTAAATAGCGAGGTATAACTATTATACCTCACTATCAGCGAGGAGGTAAATAGCGAGGTATAACTATTATCCCTCACTATCAGCGAGGAGGTAAATAGCGAGGTATAACTATTATCCCTCAATATCAGCGAGGAGGTAAATAGCGAGGTATAACCATTATACCTCACTATCAGCGGGGAGGTAAATTGCGAAGTATTACTATTATACCTCACTATCACGTAGGAGGTAAATAGCGAGGTATAACTATTATACGTCACTATCAGCGAGGAGGTAAATAGTGAGGTATAACTATTATACGTCACTATCAGCGAGGAGGTAAATAGCGAGGTATAACTATTATACGTCACTATCAGGGAGGAGGTAAATAGCGAGGTATAACTATTATACGTCACTATCAGCGAGGAGGTAAATAGTGAGGTATAACTATTATACGTCACTATCAGCGAGGAGGTAAATAGCGAGGTATAACTATTATACGTCACTATCAGCGAGGAGGTAAATAGCGAGGTATAACTATTATACGTCACTATCAGCGAGTAGGTAAATAGCGAGGTATAACTATTATACCTCACTATCAGCGTGGAGGTTAATAGCGAGGTATAACTATTATACCTCACTATCAGCGTGGAGGTTAATAGCGAGGTATAACTATTATACCTCACTCTCAGTGGGGAGGTAAGTAGCGAGGTATAACTATTATACCTCACTATCAGCGTGGAGGTTAATAGTGAGGTATAACTATTATACCTCACTGTCAGGGAGGAGGTAAGTAGCGAGGTATAACTATTATACCTCACTATCAGCGAGGAGGTAAATAGCAAGGTATAACTATTATACCTCACTATCAGCGAGGAGGTAAATAGAGAGGTATTAGTATTATACCTCACTATCAGCGTGGAGGTAAATAGCGAGGTATAACTATTATACCTCACTATCAGCGAGGAGGTAAATAGCGAGGTATAACTATTATCCCACAATATCAGAGGGGAGGTAAATAGCGAGGTATAACTATTATACCTCACTATCAGCGAGGAGGTAAATAGCGAGGTATAACTATTATCCCTCAATATCAGCGAGGAGGTAAATAGCGAGGTATAACCATTATACCTCACTATCAGCGGGGAGGTAAATTGCGAAGTATTACTATTATACCTCACTATCACGTAGGAGGTAAATAGCGAGGTATAACTATTATACGTCACTATCAGCGAGGAGGTAAATAGTGAGGTATAACTATTATACGTCACTATCAGCGAGGAGGTAAATAGCGAGGTATAACTATTATACGTCACTATCAGCGAGTAGGTAAATAGCGAGGTATAACTATTATACGTCACTATCAGCGAGTAGGTAAATAGCGAGGTATAACTATTATACCTCACTATCAGCGTGGAGGTTAATAGCGAGGTATAACTATTATACCTCACTATCAGCGTGGAGGTTAATAGCGAGGTATAACTATTATACCTCACTCTCAGTGGGGAGGTAAGTAGCGAGGTATAACTATTATACCTCACTATCAGCGTGGAGGTTAATAGTGAGGTATAACTATTATACCTCACTGTCAGGGAGGAGGTAAGTAGCGAGGTATAACTATTATACCTCACTATCAGCGAGGAGGTAAATAGCAAGGTATAACTATTATACCTCACTATCAGCGAGGAGGTAAATAGAGAGGTATAACTATTATACGTCACTATCAGCGAGGAGGTAAATAGCGAGGTATAACTATTATACGTCACTATCAGCGAGGAGGTAAATAGCGAGGTATAACTATTATACGTCACTATCAGGGAGGAGGTAAATAGCGAGGTATAACTATTATACCTCACTATCAGGGAGGAGGTAAATAGCGAGGTATATCTATTATACCTCACTATCAGCGAGGAGGTAAATAGCGAGGTATGACTATTATGCCTCACTATCAGCGGGGAGGTAAATAGCGAGGTATATCTATTATACCTCACTATCAGCGAGGAGGTAAATAGCGAGGTATGGCTATTATGCCTCACTATCAGCGGGGAGGTAAATACCGAGGTATAACTATTATACCTCAGTATCAGCTGGAGGTAAATAGCGAGGTATAACTATTATACCTCAGTATCAGCGAGGAGGTAAATAGCGAGTTTTAACGATTATACCTCACTATTAGGGAGGAGGTAAATAGCGAGGTATAACTATTATACCTCACTATCAGGGAGGAGGTTAGTAGCGAGGTATAACTATTATGCCTCACTATCAGCGAGGAGGTAAATAGCGCGGTATAACTATTATACCTCACTATCAGGGAGGAGGTAAATAGCGAGGTATGACTATTATGCCTCACTATCAGCGGGGAGGTAAATAGCGAGGTATATCTATTATACCTCACTATCAGCGAGGAGGTAAATAGCGAGGTATGGCTATTATGCCTCACTATCAGCAGGGAGGTAAATACCGAGGTATAACTATTATACCTCAGTATCAGCTGGAGGTAAATAGCGAGGTATAACTAGTATACCTCAGTATCAGCGAGGAGGTAAATAGCGAGTTTTAACGATTATACCTCACTATTAGGGAGGAGGTAAATAGCGAGGTATAACTATTATACCTCACTATCAGGGAGGAGGTTAGTAGCGAGGTATAACTATTATGCCTCACTATCAGCGAGGAGGTAAATAGCGCGGTATAACTATTATACCTCACTATCAGCGAGGAGGTAAATAGCGAGGTATAACTATTATCCCTCACTATCAGCGAGGAGGTAAATAGCGAGGTGTAACTATTATACCTCACTATCAGCAAGGAGGTAAATCGCGAGGTGTAACTATTATACCTCACTATCAGCGAGGAGGTAAATAGCGAGTTTTAACTATTATACCTCACTATCAGGGAGGAAGTAAATACCGAGGTATAACTATTATACCTCACTATCAGCGAGGAGGTAAATAGCGAGGTATGACTATTATACCTCAGTATCAGCGGGGAGTTAAATAGCGAGGTATAACTATTATACCTCAGTATCAGCGAGGAGGTAAATAGCGAGGTATAACTATTATCCCTCACTATCAGGGAGGAGGTAAATAGCGAGGTATATCTATTATACCTCACTATCAGCGAGGAGGTAAATAGCGAGGTATGACTATTATGCCTCACTATCAGCGGGGAGGTAAATAGCGAGGTATAACTATTATACCTCAGTATCAGCGGGAGGTAAATAGCGAGGTATAACTATTATACCTCAGTATCAGCGAGGAGGTAAATAGCGAGTTTTAACTATTATACCTCACTATCAGGGCGGAAGTAAATACCGAGGTATAACTATTATACCTCACTATTAGGGAGGAGGTAAATAGCGAGGTATAACTATTATACCTCACTATCAGGGAGGAGGTTAGTAGCGAGGTATAACTATTATGCCTCACTATCAGCGAGGAGGTAAATAGCGCGGTATAACTATTATACCTCACTATCAGGGAGGAGGTAAATAGCGAGGTATAACTATTATACCTCACTATCAGCGAGGAGGTAAATAGCGAGGTATGACTATTATACCTCAGTATCAGCGAGGAGTTAAATAGCGAGGTATAACTATTATACCTCAGTATCAGCGAGGAGGTAAACAGCGAGGTATAACTATTATACCACACTATCAGCGATGAGGTAAATAGCGAGGTATAACTATTATACCTCACTATCAGCGAGGAGGTAAATAGCGAGGTATGACTATTATACCTCAGTATCAGCGAGGAGTTAAATAGCGAGGTATAACTATTATACCTCAGTATCAGCGAGGAGGTAAACAGCGAGGTATAACTATTATCCCTCACTATCAGGGAGGAGGTAAATAGCGAGGTATATCTATTATACCTCACTATCAGCGAGAAGGTAAATAGCGAGGTATGACTATTATGCCTCACTATCAGCGGGGAGGTAAATAGCGAGGTATAACTATTATACCTCAGTATCAGCGGGAGTTAAATAGCGAGGTATAACTATTATACCTCACTATCAGGGCGGAAGTAAATACCGCTGTATAACTATTATACCTCACTATTAGGGAGGAGGTAAATAGCGAGGTATAACTATTATACCTCACTATCAGGGAGGAGGTTAGTAGCGAGGTATAACTATTATGCCTCACTATCAGCGAGGAGGTAAATAGCGCGGTATAACTATTATACCTCACTATCAGCGAGGAGGTAAATAGCGAGGTATAACTATTATCCCTCACTATCAGCGAGGAGGTAAATAACGAGGTATAACTATTATACCTCACTATCAGGGTGGAGGTTAGTAGCGAGGTATAACTATTATGCCTCACTATCAGCGAGGCGGTAAATAGCGCGGTATAACTATTATATCTCGCTATCAGTGGGGAGGTAAATAGCGAGTTATAACTATTATACCTCACTATCAGGGAGGTGGTAAATTTCGAGGTATTACTATTATACCTCACTATCAGTGGGGAGGTAAATAGCGAGGTATAACTATTATATCTCAGTATCAGCGGGGAGGTAGATAGCGAGGTATACTATTATACCTCACTATCAGCGGGGAGGTAAATAGCGAGGTATAACTATTATACATCACTATCAGGGCGGAGGTAAATAGCGAGGTATAACTATTATAACTCACTATCAGCAAGGAGGTAAATAGCGAGGTATAACTATTATACCTCAGTATCAGCGAGGAGGTAAATAGCGAGTTTTAACCATTATACCTCACTATCAGGGCGGAAGTAAATACCGAGGTATAACTATTATACCTCACTATTAGGGAGGAGGTAAATAGCGAGGTATAACTATTATACCTCACTATCAGCAAGGAGGTTAGTAGCGAGGTATAACTGTTATGCCTCACTATCAGCGAGGAGGTAAATAGCGCAGTATAACTATTATACCTCACTATCAGCGAGGAGGTAAATAGCGAGGTATAACTATTATCCCTCACTATCAGCGAGGAGGTAAATAGCGAGGTGTAACTATTATACCTCACTATCAGCAAGGAGGTAAATCGCGAGGTGTAACTATTATACCTCACTATCAGCGAGGAGGTAAATAGCGAGTTTTAACTATTATACCTCACTATCAGGGAGGAAGTAAATACCGAGGTATAACTATTATACCTCAATATCAGCGGGGAGGTAAATAGCGAGGTATAACTATTATACCTCACTATCAGCGAGGAGGTAAATAGCGAGATATAACTATTATACCTCACTATCAGCGAGGAGGTAAATAGCGAGGTATAACTATTTTTCCTCACTATCAGCAGGGAGGTAAATAGCGAGGTATAACTATTATACCTCACTATCAGCGAGGAGGTAAATAACGAGGTATAACTATTATACCTCACTATCAGCGGGGAGGTAAATAGCGAGGTATAACTATTATACCTCACTATTAGGGAGGAGGTAAATAGCGAGGTATAACTATTATACCTCAGTATCAGGGTGGAGGTTAGTAGCGAGGTATAACTATTATGCCTCACTATCAGCGAGGAGGTAAATAGCGCGGTATAACTATTATATCTCGCTATCAGTGGGGAGGTAAATAGCGAGGTAAATCTATTATACCTCACTATCAGGGAGGTGGTAAATTTCGAGGTATTACTATTTTCCCTCACTATCAGTGGGGAGGTAAATAGCGAGGTATAACTATTATATCTCAGTATCAGCGGGGAGGTAAATAGCGAGGTGTAACTGTTATACCTCACTATCAGCGAGGAGGTAAATAGCGAGGTGTAACTGTTATACCTCACTATCAGCGAGGAGGTAAGTAGCGAGGTATAACTATTATACCTCACTCTCCGCGAGGAGGTAAATAGCGAGGTATAACTATTATACCTCACTATCAGCGAGGAGGTAAATAGTGAGGTATAACTATTATACCTCACTCTCCGCGAGGAGGTAAATAGCGAGGTATAACTATTATACCTCACTATCAGCGGGGAGGTAAATAGCGAGGTACAACTATTATACCTCACTCTCCGCGAGGAGGTAAATAGCGAGGTATAACTATTATACCTCACTATCAGCGGGGAGGTAAATAGCGAGGTATAACTGTTATACCTCAATATCAGCATGGAGGTAAATAGCGAGATATACACTATATACCTCTATCAGAGGGAGGGAAATAGTGAGGTACACCTGTTATACCTCCCTGTCAGCAGGGACGTAAATAGGGAGGTGCACGTATTAGACATATCTGTCCACAGGTAGGTAAATATCATACCCCTCTGTGTCAGCTGGGAGGTGAATAGTGAGGTGTACCTAGTATACCACTCTTTCAGCAGAGAGATAAATAGTGAGGTATAGCTATCATACTTCAATCAGCCGTGAGATAAATGGCATGGTATAGTCATGATGCTTCTCCATCAGCAGAGAGGTAAATATATGTGTATTATATCTCTCTGTCAGCTAGTAGGTAGTTTGCGAGGTATGCCAGTTACACCTCTCTATCATTACACACCTGAGGGTGTATGTAACAAGGTATATTTGTTTTACCTCACTATCAGCAGGGAGGTAAATAGCGAGGTATAACTATTATACATCACTATCAGTGGGGAGGTAAATAACGAGGTACACCAACTACTCTCCCTCTCCATCTGCACTGAGGTATATTGCAGGATCTCTGAAAGCTTGCAATTTCAAAAAACACCTGTTGAGGTATCATGGTTGATATTTTCCTGGTTCAAATACTTACCGGTGTGCAAAATATAACTTAATTTCAGTTTGTATTGTTGGGCTGTTGGTTTTGTCTCATCCCCTCTGGTGAAGGACAAAAGCACAGTATCTGCCCCACAAGGTTTGCACTCTTGCAATACAATCGAAAATAATTTCAAATTCTTTGCATGCTCTGAGCACTCGTTTTCGTTTATGAGTCTTGGAATTATTGTCACATACCCCACATGACTGCAGTGAAATGTTTTTAAGTTGCCACCTATGGTATCATTTTCGATACAAAGGTACCTATGTACAGATCCTTAAGTACAAATTCTTTGGGAGAAATATTTAGGAAAGCAAAGAAATAAAAATTCTGGTGTGACCCATCATAGGAATGAATTCGAACAATCACGAAGTAAAAATGTTCAGAACGATGGTCCTTCCGATCCTCCAGCCTGGCACCTCGTCTCTGGTCTGAACTGGTCCTTGACTCCAGACTACACCGGGCTTCATTTTGAGGCTGGGAGACCGCTCTGGAATCATCTCGAGGCCGTAAGTTCACGCTGAGGCCACGCCGGACCATCGAGAAATTGCCACGCTGTGCCAAATGACCACCATGCCAGGCTGGGAAATGCCCTCACTGGGCGACTGGCTCTTGATCTCCTCATAGACTCTAGTGTGTGTGTGTGCGCGCGCGTGCATGACCATCAAATTTGAAAAGGGGAGCTGAAATATTGTTTTATACGCTGGGCTTTATGCAGGCAACGGTGAATATGCAGAATAGATCATTGATGCTTGTTGAAGTATCTTTTCTGGGTGGTGTGAGGGCTGTTATGGAGTTTTTTAATCATTCGCTGACATGTCTGGCTACCATGAGGGTAATGGAAGGTAATTCAATGACCGTTAATTTGTAACAGTTCTGATCTGTAAGAGGAATGCAAAGGGAAATTGTTGTGGTCAAGCTGATCCTGAAACCATTAGCCCCTCATTAATTTCATCAAGTCTGTATGGCAGCTTTCCTGTGTATTCTCGAGGTGAGTAATGTAGTACCCACTTTATTGCTTGTGGTTGCAGTCTCCAGTCGAAGCACAAACAAGGCACTCTGATTGATGAAGCAGATCTATTGCAAAGTCTTCATTCTCATCAGGCAGTGCAGTGGAATAGTCTCACAATAAAGACTGTGGATGCTGGAAATCTGAAACAATCAACAGGGAGTGCTGGAGGAATTCCGCAGGTCCGACAGCATCGATGGAGACAGACACAGAGCTCATGTCTCAAATCCGGTCTGACTCTCTTTCAGAACTGGACTCGAAATGTTAACTCTGTTTCTCTCTCCCTGTATGTGACCAGACCTGCTGAGTTTTGTCAACATCCTCTGAGCTTTGCCCGATAATTTGAGCTGGATTATCTGTGCTTTTTAGTTGTTAGTGTTTGTCTTTGGCCTTAAGCTGTCAACCCAACGCTCCCAGAAGGAAGTGGTCCTTTCACATCATGTGTTGTTGACGCTCACATGCCAGGTAATGGATTCTAAAAGGACTGGTCACATTCTTAAACAATATATGTTGAGGAAAGCCATGAAGGAGGAAAACTAGGAAACAAATAAATAATGTACATTGTGTCTCAAACTAAGATTTGGACAGTAGTAATGCTTCACATTGCAATAGCAGTATGAGTAGCAATCTGTTTAGGAATTGTTACTTTTCATTCACTGGCTGTCCGTTAGTTGAAGAATTGTTTTTAAAAGATCTGTAAAGGTGAAGTACTGTAGAAGAATTCAAAACATTTGACCATGAGGCCTACACCATTCACAGATACTGTCAGGGGTGTGATGTTAACCGCCACCATTCCAGCTGAGCACAGAGATGAAAACATTCAGACCCTCCAAATTATCTCCTGACTTTCTTCAAAACGTGGAAATGCAGAAACCTTGGAGCAGGCTGTTCAGCCTTTCAGGATGACCCCACTATTCAAAATGTTCATGGCTGATCCAGTCTGGAAATGGCAAATTCCTGTTTTCTCCACATCAGTTTCCAAATGATCTCGACAGCTCACCTTGACCGTGAAAGGTCAGATCATAGAACAAACCCCCGTGCCCTTCTTTGGGAAGTACCAGGGAATCCTTTGTGCTCATCAAAGAATGTTGAAGGAGGTGTCCAACTGATGCCACATCAGAAACAGGTCCTGCCTGTGAAACACTTGATTGTCAACTTCTGTTTTATCTTTAAGTCTCTGGAGTGGGACTTAGTGATAAAGTCATGCAGTACAGAAACAGATCCTTCGGTCTAACCAGACCACGCCAACCAAAATCCCAAACTAACCTAGTCCCACCTGCCTGTGCTTGGCCTATATCCTTCCAAACATTCCTTATTCATGTATTTATCTAAATGTCTTTTACATGTTGTAATTGTACCTGCATCCACCACTTCCTCAGGAAGTTCATTTCACACTCGAACCAACCTCTGTGTAAACATATTTGTTCCCCCCCCTTGTCTCTTATAAATCTCTCTCCTCTCACCTTAAACATGTGCCCCTCATCTTGAAATCCCCCATCCTAGGGAAAAGACAACTACCATTAACCCTATCTGTATCTCTCATTACCATATAAACTTCTACAAGGATAGAACCAGCAATTTTCTTTGATTCGTTCACAAGATGTGGGCGTCGCTGGCGGAACCAGCATTTATTGCCTGCCATGTTGGTGTTGCTCTGGACTTGCATTATCTACCGTGGCTGGATTTAAACCCAAGTACTACAACTTAGTCTGGATCTCGAGATTAATAGGCGAGTGATAACACCTCTCGTCAAAAAGTGTGGAGCTGGAACAGCACAGCCGAGGAGCAGGAGGGTTGACATTTCGAGCATCAGCTCTTCATCAGGATTTCCTGTTGACTCAGAAATCTTCTAGCTCAAACAGAAATTCCCATCCGGTTTAAGATGTGTCAGGACTTACTAGTCCTCATTGCCAACACGATCGTCCATTTCCAACGGCGCAAAGGCCAAATTTGTGATGACCCAGAATCGGCTGTGATCAGTGGTCCTGCAGAAAGGCCTGTGTAACAGAATGCACAAAGCAATCTGAAGAAGTGAGAGAGAGCAAGGAGATCGGCAGGTGCAAGACACGCTCTGCATTGCTGAGTTGAGATGTGTGAAGCTGGTATGTTAATCTGATTTAAACGGGAGGTTTAAAGATATTTTGCAATCGAGGGATGAGTCATTGAGCAATTATGGTGCACTTTGCAGAGTTATATAACAGATGTATGCCAGTAAAAATGGCTGGATAATGGGAATGAAATTGTGTAAAGCAATTAAGAAATGCTGAAGCCAGAATCTGGTAAATGGAGAGAAATAAATGTGTTGGAGGAAATAGAATAGGAACTAGATTAAAATTTACATGTGGAATTAACATGTGGAAGAGGAGCTAAGGTATTGAGGAGAAAAACAGTTGTGACTTGGCAGTGTTCAAGGACATTGTATTATGCCATGCCTGAGGGTACTGCCTACTTTGGTCAAAACTGGATACAAATCAGCTATTAAAATGGCTGCTGCATGTCATGTGACCCTGGACATTTGCACTACAGACAGTCCCATAACCCAAACAAATACTTAATTAAATATGGGCTCTCACAAGCCATCGAGGGGCTTCACACATCTCCCTGTTTTAGGGTGGACCAGCAACTTTGAGACCCACGTGATCCGATGCCCTTCTGATTGAATGGACTATTCACAACCAAAAAGATTGACATTCTCAAATCCTCGGTGCTGCTGATCCACAACAAAAGATGCGAAATCAACGTAACTTAATTCCCCCACACTATCCTATCCTTTTTGGTAAAGGGATTTGAAGTTGTAATAGTCACATGTTGAGAGGGCTATGAGTTTATAGAAACCCCACAGTGTAGAAAGAGGCCATTTGGCCCATCAAGACTACAACGACCCTCCGAAGTGCATCCCACCCAGACCTACCCGTCCTACCTATCTCTGTAACCCTGCATTTCCCCATGACTAACCCACTTAGCCTGCACATCCCTGCACACCATGGGCAGTTTAGTATAGCCAGTCCAAAGGTGTGCAGGTTAGTTGGCTAAGCCAACATCAGTTAAAGTACTCAACAGAAATTTGGCAGGCCTCGTAGTATCTCTGGAGAGAGAAAACAAACTCACATTTTCAGTCCAATCATTCTTCTTCAGTACTTTCGTTTCTTCTTTCAGATACCCAACATCCTCGGTATATTATAAATATTGTCACTGTGCCTTCGAAGTTTGAGATCCCAAAGGGAAAAGGAATCCCCAGCCTGTCCCAACTTCGGTTTCAACCGAGAAGCAGAAATTCGCCTGCAAAAGAACTCTTATCTGTTCCGAATTCCTCAATGCTGGCTCTAACTTTAAAACATCCGCTTAATTCAAGAAGGCAAATTTCCCTAGGGGGCTATAGAGACAATAACCTCAGAGGTTGAACCCATAATAAGTTTGAAGTTTCCTGCCTCTGTATGTGACTTGTCTTTGTGTGTATGTGTGTACCCGCATGCACAAGGGAATGTGTGTTTCAGGCATCAGGTTTTAAATTCAAGGCAAATGCCGATGAGTATATGACCCTTTAATTTAAAACATGCACAATCGTGTTGCTGTAATTATTTAATTAAGGGATCTCATGCCTGTTCCATGAAAATATCCCAACCATGATTAGTCAAAGTTACACACACTGTTTTACCTCTGACAACTGTTGGTGTGGAGCGGAATGCAATAAAGAGTTCTGAAGTTTCAGGACTGGCAAAAGACTGACTTAAGAAGAGGTCTGAATAATCAAAGCGAAAATACTGTGAATGCTAGAAATCTGAAACCAACACAGGAAACGCTGGGGGCAGCACAGAGGCTCAATGGTTAGTGTGTCGCCTCATAGCGCCAGGGACCCAGGTTCGATTCCAGCCTGAGGAGACTATGTGGAGTTTGCACGTTCTCCCTTGTCTGCATGAGGTTCCTCCCACAATCACAAAGATGTGCAGGTTAGGTGAATTGGCCATGCTTAATTGCCCATAGTGTTCAGGAATGTGTAGGTTAGGTGCATTAGTCAGGGGAAATGTAGAATAATAGGGTCAGGGAATGGGTCTGGGTAGGATACTTTTCAGAGGGTCGGTGTGGACTTATTAGGCCAAATGACCTGTTTCTACACTGTAGGGATTCTCTGATTATTCTATGAACTCAGCAGGTCTGGCAGCATCAGTGGAGATCTGCACAGACCCCAGCATTTTCTGAGTTCGTTTCTGAAAAACTGAGAGGAGGTGAGGAACCTGAAAGCTGTTTAGAAGTTTGAAGCGTAAGGAAAGAAAAAAAGATAACATTGTATTGAAAGGAATGAGAGTTAAATGTCTCATACAGAAATGAAAATTTTAATAATGTGTAATTTGAGATGATTTAGTTGACAATTTCGCCAAAGGGTTAAAGTACATGAGAAATTAGTCAAACATAACACCGAAGGAGGATATTGATTTCTGATTTGGGAGGAATTTATCCTTTACGTAATATAACTCTGCCTCCAGAGTACAGTAGTTGTTGTTATATAGGCAAAGACAGCAGTATATTTACACACTAAACTCCCTCAAATGGCAGTGGAACTTTAAAAATTGTTCAGGTGGAAATAAAGCACCTGAGGAAGGTGAAAGAATCCCGCTGGTAATTCCTGAGGACAGTCAGGCAAGTTATGGGATACCAGGAATGAACAATCGTGTTTCCAATTTGTTCACAAATCTCAGCTTCCTTTTGAAGTACAGATCTGTATATCGTGGGTGACCGTGTTTTTATGGGTGCCCTGCACTGTGGAATTTTAGACTCTTTCTAATGTACAAAGTCCACATTCCCATTAATGTATCAATTCTGAATCTGAGTGGGTTCCTGTGTTGTTACTTTTCATCTACACACAACACTGCTGGAAATGTTGGATTTCCCAAATTCTAGAACAGAACAAGTCAGTAAAATAAATCAGTGACCTAAACTTTCCATTTCTGATGTTCAAGTATTCCCTGTAGTGTGTTGGATGGCATCATATTTACCAATGTCCAGGCAAGTTACCTCACACGCATCTCAGCTCATGAGATGTTGTGCGAGGTAATGGACAGATTTTGTGGTGAGTGAGTTGGAAGTTTTTGCCAACCTTCTGGAAAATGAAGATTCTGGCAGCCATATTTGAAGGAGATGAGGTATGGGTACCACTTTGGGTGCTGCAAAATGCTGCCACTCTGTCACTTCACCTAATGAAGGAACAGCGCTCTGAAAGCTTGTGATTTCAAATAAACGTGTTGGACTATAACCTAGTGTCGTCTGACTTATGACTTTGTCCACTTCAGTGCAACATCAGCATCTCCACAGTCCTTCAGATGCTGCTGAATGGAGTCACCAACGGAGGGGCATCTTTGTTCAGGTGACTGCACTCGAAGGGCATCTCATCAGCCTGTGCCAAGAAGGCAGTGCAGGTCAGTGCTACTGGCAAGCAGAGCAGGAGAAAAGGCAATGATCTGCTGTGCTCTGCATTGTGAAGTGGCACCATCGTCGCACTGCTTCCTTGCACTCTTGGGGTTGTTGCTTGGCCGAGCTCTGCTGCTGCGCAGGGAGCTCACAAAGCCACACAGCTTGCAAGCCTTAGCTTCATGTGCATGGCGTGCACTCAAAGGCTGACACCATTCTCACCCTCATACATCCTTCAGGCTTGCTTGCTTGCCATTTGCTGGGAAGGTGTTGCCTCTCCACCTTGCATGGTCACCCATCCTCACCAACTCCTCTTGTAACCATACCCATCAATCCTTCCCTCTCTGAGCAAGTTGACAGGAGGCCTAAGCCTGGCGGGGTTGAGAGGGATTTGGATTACTTTGGATCCAGCTTTGGATTACAAAGTCCTCATTCCCTTTTGAGTCAAGAAGGTTTCAAACTTGCCAGAGAAGACCCAGACCGTTGCTGTGGTGACGGGGACCCACCATTGGCATGGGCTGTTGCGCTCTGCTGTTTGGATACGCACACACAGGTTGCTCCACCTACCCCACTCCACACCTCCACCAGCTATACCAGATCCCTCTTCTCCATCAGGGATGGAGACACAGATACTTGCTGTGGTGGGAACTCTTGCATCTTGACCCCGAGAACGACCAGTTCAAGGCCTCAGCCCTCCCATGTTGGCATTTATCCAGGCACAAGGTGAGCCTGTCACTGTTTAACAGGCACAGTAGTGCAGACTGAGTGGGCCGCTTGTCACCGTAAGATTATGGAGCCTCTTGATCAGTCAAGCAGTGCCCGATCAAGGGATTAGACTTCAGCAATGGGGCATGTCAATGAGAGGTGCCCCGTGCCCGCCCTTCCAACTCCTTTTATCCTCTGGATTCCACCTTGCAAAATGCTCCTCCATGTTACTTGCCAATGGCCCAGATCCTCAAGATATTGGGACTCCAGTGTGGGGTACAGCAATGGCTATAACCTTCTCAGTGGCACTGCTGAGCATAAGGGTTCCGATTATCAGTTCTCGCTAGGTAGGGCATCCAGTGGAAGACCCACAGGTGGCCTATCTACCGCCTGACTCAGATGTTTTATTTTGGCAGCACCACTCTCTTTCTGGCTCTCCACACAGCATAGGAGACCTCTGAGGCTTCAACAGGTTCTGCCCCCATTGTCCCTTGATGTTTCACTCTGTTCTTCCTCTCAGAATACTTTCTGAGCTGCCCATGTGAACTTCCAGAAGAGTCTGTGCAGTCTGCTGATCATCTGAATGCCCTCAAGATGTTTGAAATGGCCAATAATTTGCATTAAACACTGCAAATAAATAGTGTAATGGGAATTCTGTGGTTGAATAATTCAGCAACTTGGATGAAATGTAGAATACTTGACTTCTGACCTTTTTATAAATGAGCACGCCATTTTCTTCTGTACAATCTTTTGGTGCTATGTTGCATTATGCAGCTTTCTCAACATATCCACGAGCGTGTGATTTTGTACCTCCTTTAACACTGTTTGTGTAAGTTGGGGCCATGCAGGCTTTTGGTGTGTGCTATATTGAGCAGCTCTGCAAACAATCATCATCTTGATAGTGATTATACATTGAATAATGAGCTGCAACAATTCCACTTGAATGGATTTCACTCGACTATTTTAAATCAACTAATTCAGCAAAATTATTGTAAACAACCCCTGAGGAGTGATGTAGTGACAATCAGAAAATCAAAGGAGACTTATCAAGTGTAATTTGAATCTTGTTTTGCAGGACTACATACCCCAACCCTGATGAGGCCCACCAGTGGCAGAAGGTGCATTTCACTCTTGAAACCCTATGCCCAATTGGTATACAGTAATTTAGTTCAATTTAGTCCAGAATTTCCTTTATTGAATTTTCCAGTAGTATCCGTCCCTACATGGTCACGAACAGAGCTTTGCTTTTCCCTGTTTGATTATCTTAATTCATTGAGGACATTTGTAACCAATGTCATTGCGATTTGCTAAGAATTTCTTAATCGTGAGCCCATCCCATCTGTTTGCTGTTGTCTCAGTTCAGGTCTCCATTTTTACACAGCAGTGAGGGGGGAAGGTGTCAGGACTGACAGGAGAATATAGGTCGACTAGAGTGTTGGGCGGAAAAGTGGCAGATGGAGTTCAATCCAGACAAATGTGAGGTGATGCATTTAGGCAGGTCTAATTCTAGAGCGAGTTATACAATGAACAGAAGAGCCTTGGGAAAAGTTGATGAGCAGAGATCTGGGAGTTCAGGTCCATTGTACCCTGAAGCTTGCTGCACAGGTGGATAGAGTGGTCAAGAAGGCATATTGTTTGCTTGCCTTCATTGGACGGGGTATTGAGTATAAGAGCTGGCAGGTCATGTTAACATTGTACAAAACTGGAATACTATGTACAGTTCAAATTATCAAAAGTATGTGGACGCTATAGAGAGGGTGCAGAGAAGGTTTACGAAGATGTTGCTTGGTATGGAAGGTGCTAGCTATGAAGAGAGGTTGAGTAGGGTTGGCATTACTTTCATTAGAAAAAAGGAGATTGAGGGGGACCTGATTGAGGTTTACAAGATCATGAAGGGTAAAGACAGAGTAGATCGAGATAAGCTTTTTCCCAAGGTGAAGGATTCAGTAATGAGAGGTCACACTTTCAAAGTGAGAGGTGAAAAGTTTAAGGGGGATACATTCAGCAAGTACTTTACACAGAGGGTGGTGGGTGTCTGGAACGCGTTACCAGCAGAGGTAGTAGAGGCAGACACAGTAGATTCATTTGAGATGCATCTGGACAGATGCATGAGTAGGTGGGGAGCAGAGGGATACAGATGCTTAGGAATTGGGCGGCAGGTTTAGACAGTAGATTTGGATCGGCTCCGGCTTGGAGGGCCGAAGGGCCTGCTCCTGGGCTGTAAATTGTCTTTGTTCTTTGTTGTAGGTCAGAAGAAGAACTTAGCGTTTCTATGAAAACAGAAAGGACTGCGGATGCTGCACATCCGAAACTAAAACAGAGGTTGCTGAAAAAGCTCAGCAGGTCTGGCAGCATCTGTGAAGAGAAATAAGAGTGAAGGTTTCCAGTCCGGTGAAAGGTCACCGGACCCAAAATGTTTATTCTGACTTCTCCTTCTCAGATGCTGCTGGACCAACTTAGTATTTAGACTAGTTTAGGAGTTAATATTTATTTACGATCAATCCGGGATTTGCATTGAAGGTGATACCTATCAAAAGTGGCTTCCTTTTAGATATTAAGCAAAAGGAATGAGGCGGTTTTCCCTTCTGTCATTGTGCCCCAGTTGGTTTTAATATTAGATTCATTACACAACTGCATCTTCTACATTGTGGTCATCCAACCTAGAATTGTTACATTTCTCTTTATTTTCATATTTCTAACCAACTTGCTCAGAGATGGTATGATGCGTAGTGGCTCAGAGGAAGGAACACTACCACTGTGCCACACACACTCCACTTTGTGTTTCTTATATTGGTGTGGTATCTGTGATATTTATTGCTGAACGAAGTGGTCCAGCCTAAACAAATCAGCACATGAGGACCTCCCCACCCCAGCTTTCATCCGACCAATAAAGTTGTAACTCTGTATACCTCTTTTAGTCATATATTAAACTAAACTCTTGGTGGAGGTGGGTGGAGGAGAACGATAGACAAATCTTAAATATCTGCAATATTCACATTCCTGTCTTGGTGAAAGATATTCATAATGACCAAGGTGTCGGATTGTGTCACCAAAAAGCAACTCTTCTGAGTTCAGGTATCTTGCCGTGGTACTAGGATAACCATGTTCCTGGAAATTGTTTGAGTGCTTTCTGGAAACTTCTTCCACGGCCATTTTGTTTTAATGAAATAAAGAAAATAATTCAATCATTGTCACACAAAAACAAATTTACGTAATGCATTATCGTCTGTGCCTTTTACTTTCTTCACAAAAGCTTTATTGCTTGACCTCCTCAGCCCCTCACTGAACTCTGAATGTGGCATTGAGTAATTTCGAGTAATTTCCCAGCATGCATCCAGTACTTAAGTCAAAATAGGGTATTTTTCTTCACCTGTGGGCTGGCAGTGCTGATGTATGAAGAGAGAGATTGCATTGATTGGGACTATACTCATTGGAATGTAGAAGAGGGATTGGGGATCTCATAGAAACTTATAAAATTCTAATAGAACTGGACTGGGCAAATGCACAAAGAGTGTTTCCAATGACCGGGGAGATCGGGTACTAAGTTGAATGATCAGCCATGATCATGTTGAATAATGCAGCAGGCTCAATGGGCCAAATGGCCCTCTCTTGCTCCTATTTTCTATGTTTCTTTTAGAAACTTCCACTCTGCCTTTTGCAAATAACCTTTATAAATCAAGGAATTTAGACTAGACTTTTTTTCCCAAAGGTAAAATTGTGATCAAAGAGGTTGCACGTGTCTGGGAAGCAAATGTCGTGGTTGTGATTTCATGTTTACTCTTCATAAAGTTGACTAAACTTGCATTGGGTTAGGGGGAGAAGGAGATCAAGACAGAGGGAAGACCTTGTGAGTATTTTCTTCACACAGTGCTACTTGGAATTAGAAGTAGAATTTTGTATTGAATCTGCCGCACAGAAATTGGCCTGTTCAGGCGATGATACACTGCAAGATTCTTCTCTTACTTCCACTTGTTTATAGGAAATAAGCTTGCTGAGTTTAATTGTCCATCCCTAATGGCCCTGGAGAAGGTTGTGGTGAGTTGCCTCCTTGGACCATACAGTTCATGTGATGTAACGCTGTTAAGGAGGGACTTCCAGATTAATGACACTAAAGGAGCAGCATTAGTTTTGTAACATGTACATTGATGTCAAACACCTTTACTTAGCTATTGTCTCTCTGAGCTCCTTCGCTGCTGTTAAATTCCGCCACGTTATGGGAGATTTTGATTCAAGTCTACTGTTCAGTGAGGGCGTATGGTCAATGTGAAGAAGGAGAGTTGGTCCGAGTGAGACAGAGATAGAATTTGAGTGAGTGTATCTGAGAATTGGTTTCAAAGGGGAAATTCAGTGCAAAGGGTGAAAGAGGTGCTTTAAGTAAGACTGATTACAAAAAGTAATGGTATGCTGAGTGGGGAGCTTGTCAAGAAGTGAGGAAGGAGATGTTTTCTCTTCTGTTTTTCCAAACTTTATTGTTGATTTTTACCAGGTTCAATGTTTAAATTGCTGCGAATTAGATAAGTTTGTTATTTTAAAGAAATCACTGTACTTCAATAGAGCTGAGAATCAACAGGAATAAAGGAAAGTCATGGCCAATATCATAAGATAATGTAAGCATTCCAAAGCAGAACAAAGTTCACATAAGGCAAGGAAAGTAAAGACATGGCAGCACAGCTCGATCAAGTGGAATGCTTGGGAAGTCATGAAGCGTAATATGTTGGTGATGACCGCACCTTCCAGTTGGAGAAACTGGAGCTCCAGAAGATGAAGCTGGAGTCATTGTGTACAACCATGAGGCTCAGAGGTTCATGGAGAGCACTTTCACATAATGGTCACTCTACAGCTTAGGGCCTGGAAGCAGGAAGGCCATAGATGGCCGCTAGCCAGTGGTTAGCACTGCTGCCTCGCCACGCCAGGGACCCGGGTTAGATTCCAGCCTCGTGTGACTGTCCATGTGGAGTTTGCACGTTCACCCCGTATCTGCATGGGCTCCCTCTCACAGCCCATAGATTTTCAGGTTAGGTGGATTGGCTGTGCTAAATTACCCATAGTGTTCACGGAGGTGTAAGCTAGGTGGGTTAGCTATTGTAAATGTGGGGTTATAGGATACGGTAGGGGGCTGGATATGAGTGGGATGTTCTTTGGAAGACTGGTGTGGACTTGATGGGCTCTTTCTGCTCTGTAAGGGTTCTATGATAAGAGACAATATTAGAAAATAATACCAGTGTTCACACAATTCTTTCTCTTGCAGAGAGACAGATAGCACTAACATAGAGGGTAGTAAGTGAATAGGTGAAGTCAGAGTAAGGGACAAAGTAATGAAGTCTGAATGCTGTGCATGTTTGTAAACGCACCAATATGACTGGGGGTGCCCAGATGCTGATTACCATGTGGGATTATGATGTTGTAGCAATAACAGAGACTTAGTTTCAGGAAGGGCAAGATCGGGTGCAAGACGTTCAGAAGAGCTAGGAAAGGTGGCGGGTTGGCAATATTGATGAAATAGATCATTACAGTGCTGGATGTTTCAGAGGTTCAAGGACAGGATTAATTTGGCTGGAGCTAAGGAACAAAAAGAATACAATGGCATTGCTCAGCGTGGTCTACAGACCACCAAATAGTGAGAAGGATTAAATCTGCAGTGGAACTGGTGACACACCATTAGAGAGTAGTTATAATGGAGGACTTTAATCACCCAAATATAGACTGGGAACTCAGAGTGTGCAGGGTTAGTGAGGGGAAGGTATTCCTGGATAGTGTTCAGAAGAAATTGCAACAGCAGTGTGCGTCCACTCCAACAAGAAAGGATGTGTTGTTGGGCCTGGTTTTTGGAAATGGGATGAGCTAGGTCGACCAATTATCAGTGGAAGGGAAATTTAGGAGAGAGTGATCGTTCAAGATTTGGATAAAGATTTGTAGCGCGGGTGCTGACTGCCGTGGTTGTGGGTATGTTCACTGAGCTGTGAAGGTGGTTGGCAGATGTTTTGTCTCCTTGTCTAGGTGACACCTTCAGTACTTTGGAGCCTCCTGAAACACTGCTGTACTGTCTTCTGGAATTTATTTGGGTCTGTTCCTGCTGCGTCCGGTTGCCGGTTCCAATTGTTCGTTGTACAGCTACTAGGGACAGCTGGTCATGGCGTTTCGTGGCTAGTTGGTGTTCATGGATGCAGATTGCTAGTTGTCTGCTTATTTGTCCCATATCGTCCTGTAAGACTGCATAAAACACTGTATAGCCATACACATAGATGACAAGGACCACAAATTTAACTGGGGAAACCAGCAATCATAGGGCCAGCTAAACAGCCAGAGAATTTCTCGAGGAAAGGCGCTCATCCACATAGACCTAGACCCAATATACCAGCCACTACAACGAGCAACTGGAAGCAGCAGAAATGGAACCAAATAAATTCCAGAAGATACAGTACAGTAGCACTTCACCGGAGGCTCCCAAGAACTGAAGATGTCACCTAGACAGGGGAAGAGACGTCTGCAACACAACTTCACAGCTCGACAAACGTAGCCACAACTACCGCAACAATCATTGTGTGGTGAGGTTTAGGATAATGGTGGAGAATAATCATTGTCAATCCAGAAAATCAGTTGATGGGATATCTGATTTCAGTGGAGTGGGAAACACAGAAACTCAGGGGAGGGGTAGGCCATTCAGTTGTTCGAACCCTTCAGTATGATCATGGCTGATCCTCGACAGTCAGAGTAGATCTGGGCAGGATATGCTGCAATGGATCATTGGTGGGAAAAATTGAACCATGATCAACCTTCAAAGAGGAGACAGATCTTGACATTCCTCAGAATGGAATTGGCGTGGACAAAGAAATCCAGAGCTCCCTAAATGCCAAAAAGGATTGAAATTAAGGGGAGGCTGAAATGTTGTGCTTATGACAAGTGTCAGGTAGAAAACACAATTGAGAACCAAAGAGAACACAGAACGCTCAAATGAGAGGCAATAAAGCATATTAGAGGAGCAAAGAGGAGTAATGAGAAAAGACTGGCAGCCAACAAAAAGGGGAATTCTAAATTATTCTGTGGTCATATGAACAGTAAGAGTGATGAAAGGAGATTTACACATGGAGATAGACAGCGTAGATGTGGTATTAAATGAATACTTTGCATCTGTCTTAACCAAAGAGCTGTGTGGTACCCAGGTCATGGACAATGTGAATGAATGAATGATTTATGCATGAATGATTTATTGTCACATATATCTTGGGAGATACAGTGAAAAGTGTTCTGGGGGGTAATATGTGGATGTGTCGGACAGACACTAATATACAGTGGGACTATGGATCAGAATGACATGCAAAGGAGAGGATCTATGCAATACAGTGCACTGAGGTGGAGGGTGGAATTGGTGTTGGCAGCAGAAGATGCCCTTAAACTACTGGCAATATGGACAAATCAGGCAAAGTTACAAGTGGCTCACTGTGGTAGGGAGTCACCAGGGAAGTGCGAGAGAAGAGAGTAAACATTCTCTCAAATCTAGCTCCCCCCAAAACCAATGTTGTTTAAGTTGATCTTTTCTCACTTTAAAGGGGTTGTGCTGATGTAGGAAAGTGAACAAGACAGGAAAGAGTGATTATATCCAATGGCTGAGCAGTGAATTAACATTAATTCACAGTGACACGGCCAATGAGCTAAAGTGGTTTGTGAACTGACTCAGTTGGTTTATCGCTGTCCCTTATTCGCTAGATAAAAATGTTCCGATCTGAATGAGCACATTTTGATTCTTTCCCTCTGAAAACCGACAACTTCCAAAGTCCAGTACAGCCTCGTTCCCCAGGCCGTTTTGAGGGAATGTTGATGCCTTGGCAATTTTGCTTCCTACTCTTGGCTGCTGTGACTTCCAACAACAACTGCTCTCGCGTGAAAGGCAGTCTGGGAGTTTCGAGCCTTGATTGAGAATTTAGGAGACCTTAAATTGTTTTATTTTTCCCTCTTTTCCCCAAAGCACCATAACTGTACATTGCCTTCTAATGAATCTATGGTGTGTTGAATAATTTATCATCTTTGTAATTATTTCTGTCTGTACTTTGCAGTTGTTGTAAAAGATTGCTGCTGTATGTGAGGGCCAATAATTGGTTCGGGATTTAGATTTTGTGTAAAAGCTCATGAGATGCAGCAGCTTGTAAGATACACGCATGAGTAACATGGCCAAATTCCAATTGCCGACTTAATCTTGTTTGGTGATCCCTCATCTGAGGAAGGGTGTTCTGTTTATAAATGGAGTGTGACAAAGGTTTACCAGATTGATTCACAGGACTGACATGTGAATTGAGACTGGATCAGCTAGGATTATATTCACGGGGTTTCAAAGTATGAGGGGGGGTCTTACAGAACCTGTAAGATTCTAACAGGACCAGACAGAGTTATTGCAGGAAGGATGTCCCTCATGACCAGGGGTCAGAGTCTAAGAATGCGGGATAGGCCATTGGGACTGAGATGCGGAGAAATGTCTTCACCCAGAGAGTGAAGGTGAGCCTGTGGAATCCTCTGCCACTAAGAAAGGTCGAGGCCAAAACATTGAATGTTTTCAAGAAGCAGCGAGATATAGTCCTTAGGTTCAAAGGGATCAAAAGGTTGAAAGCTGGAACGAGACAGAGTTGGATGGTCAGTCATGATGCTATTGAATGTCGGAGTAGGCTCGGAGGGCCGAATGGTCTACTTCTCTCCCATTTGCTATGTTTCCGTGTAACCATCAGAACGGTACTTTGGACAAAAATAGATCTTTGATGAGGGAAGGAGAAATTTGGGGGAAAAGTAAGTGGAATAAATCAGTGGAATTGGAAACAGGTGAAGGAACAAAAGGGAGGTTTTTGTTTTAAAATAGGCTTTTGGCAACCACTCTAACTCCTCTTTGAAGAGAGTAGTCATGATAGAACTCTGAACGACTCCCCAGGGCAATGGGAATGGAAGGTTAACCGGGATCGTCACACCATGCCCAAGGTCCATGTTCATGTGGTCTGAGCTCTCACTCTTCTGTTTCTGACTGAAGTGACAAGTAGAAATAAGTCTTTGCAGAAGACACTGTGGGGTAAGGGTCCTTTTTTACTAAAGGAACAGCACCGTGACACAATGACAAAGCAAATATACAGAATTGAGAACGTAACTGTACAATGGTGGGGTGGGGTGGGGTGGGGGGGTGAAGAAGCAACAAATTCATTGTGTAAGGCTGGTACTTTGTGGGAAAAATCCAACCATGCACAATCCTTCAGTACAAGGGGTGAGGGGCTTTGTTGTTCCGGAGCTCTGAGCAGTTTCTTGATGGCATTGAAGTGAATCAAATTGACTGAAGCCTGGCATTTAGCAATGCTGGAGACCTCAGAAGGAGACTGAGATGGCACTTTTGGCTGAAGCGGGCTGTAGAGACTGCAGCCCTGAGGTTTGCACTAACGTGTTGGGTTTCCTGGTCATTCAGGATGGAGATGTTGATGGACCCTCTTCCTCCCATTTGTTGTTTTCGCTGTCCATCACCATGCGTGACTAGATTTTGGATCTGGTCTGTTGGTCAGCAGATCCTTGAACTCTGTCACATGCGGCTGTTGCTGGTTCACACGTGTCTCGCCCCTTGTTGCTATTTCACAAGATTGACTCTCGTTGAGAGAGTGCCAGAAGTGGTTTACAAGAATGGTTCCAGGAATGAGAAACTTCAGTGACTGGGGATAGATTGAAGGAGTTGGGAATTGGGCTCCTTGGCTAGGAGGAGATTTGATAGAGATAATCATGAAATATTTCCTAGTCAGAATGGTGAGTGGTTTGGAAGGGAACTTGAGGGTGGTGGTGTTCCCGTGTAACAGCTGCCCCTTTCCTTCTTAATGGAAGTGGTTGTGAGTTTTGAAAGGTGCTGTTTGAGGATTTTTGGTGAATTTCTGCAGTGCATTTTGTAGATAGTACACACCTCTGCTCTTGTGTATCAGTGGTGGAGGGAGTGGATCCTTGTGGATGTGGTACCCATCAAGGGGGGTGCTTTGTCCTGAATGGTGTCAAGCTTCTTAGGTATTGTTGGAGCTGCACTCATCCAGGCTAGTCAGGAGTATTCCATCACATTCCTGAGTATGGAATGCACTGCTTGGAAATGTGATTGCAATTTCACTTGAGGTATTTCAGAGGAAATAGGATGATTATGTGGATAGAAATGGTGTCTAAGGAAATGGAGGAAAATGCAGTAGATTCACACAGGGTGATTATGCTGTTCTAATGAGCTGGGGCAGGCATGGATGGATTGAATGGGCTCCTTCCATGCTGAGATTCTGGGACTGTTTCCCAGGGGGTTCTCCTACACTCAGTTTTAACCCGAGTTATGTCACCCCCCCACCCCCATGTGCCGAAGGCTGAGGCAGTGCTTGTCCAATCACAGGCCAATTCCCCTGAAAATCGAGATGAGGTTGTCCCTGTGTTGGGTTGATAGATAAGAACCATGTTCAGGCCCACTCTTCCCCCAGGCTCCAGTGCAAGCCAGCTGTTGCAAACCCACCGTGTGGCACAACAGACCTGCTGGACCCAGCCAACTCGGGCACTTCTGAGCTGCATTTGGAGATGCACGTTGAAGACTGGCACCTACAGGACCTTCTGTGCCCCTGGCACCTTCCGTGGTGGGGTCCAATCTGGAGAAGTAGTGCCTGCTGAAGGCGAGACCAAAATGGTGATAACCAGCAAAATCCTTTTTCTTCCACCTGATGCCATGATACTCTTCTCAAGGCATCACCCCCTGGGGGCATTACCTGCTGTCCACCCCTCTGTGGGGCCTATCCTAACCTGTCGGTGAGGTAACATGCCCCTGGGAAACGCGAAGGTGCCTGTAGCGTTTATTGCAATGTACAGTTCTGTGAGAATGTCGAGCGGCCACACTCCACCCTCGAACCCCATTGCTCCAACCGCAACAAGGATAGAACCCCACCCTGGTCCTCTCCTTCCATCCCGCAAATCTCCAGATACAGCGCATCATCCTCTGACGTTTCCACCACCTACCGACAGACAGGGATATATTTCCCTTCCCCACCCCTATCTGCGTACCGCAGAGACCATTCCCTCCACAACTCCCTTGTGAGGTCCACACCCCCTACCAACCCACCCTCCATGCCCAGCACCTTCCCTTGCCACTGCAAGATATATAAAATGTGTGCCCACATCTCCCCCCCCCCCCCCCCCCCCCCCCCACCTCACCACCATCTAAGGCCCCAAAGGATCATTTCAAATCCAGCAGAGATCTTCCTGCGCATCCACCGACCACATCTACTCTATCTGATGCTCTTGTTGTGGTCTCCTCTACGTTGGGGAGATAGGATGCCAACTCATGGATTGGTTCAAGGAACATTTCTGGGATGCACCCACCAAACAATCACACCGCCCTGTGGCTGACCACTTCCACTCCCCCTCCCACTGACCCAAGGACATGCAAGTCCTGGGCCGCAGCCTCCACCAAACCAAATCCACCCGTCAACTGGAGGAAGAACGCCTCATCTTCTGTCTTGGGACCCTTCAACCATACAGCATTAACATCGACTTCACCAGTTTCCAAATCTCATCTCCCCAACCTCATCCTAGATCCAACCCTCCAACTCGGCACTGTCCTCCTGAACTGTCCTACCTTCCCACCTATCTGCTCCACCCTACCCTCCCCACCGACCTATCACAATCAGCCCTTACCTGCATCCACCTATCACCTTCCCAGCTACCTTCACTCCCCACCCCATCCTTATCCCTGCCTTCCTATTTATCTCTCGGCCCCCTTACCCCTCCTCATTCCTGATGAAGGGCTTATGTCCGAATCGTTGACTCTTCTGCTCCTTGGTTGCTGCCTGACCTGCTGTGCTTTTCCAGCATCACACTTTTCGACTAACTTTTGCTTGACTTGTCAACGGGACATTTGTTGCACAAGCCCTTGGCTGTAACTGAGGAAGACTGTGTCGGATCGACTCGGTGTGATGTACCATTGCCACAATCCAAGCTGAAGGCTTTTGTTTTTAATCAAGCTTTTCGGAACTCCATTGATATGACCTGACTAAAAATAAGGGCAGAAGTGACTGGTGTGTGTGTCTGTGTGTGTGTGTGTGTCTGTGTGTTTGTGTGTGTCTGTGTGTTTGTGTGTGTCTGTGTGTCTGTGTATTTGTGTGTGTGTGTCTGTGTCTGTGAGTGTGTGAGTGAGTGAGAGACTCAACATTGTTGTTCACTATATTATCGCATTGGCTTCCATGACGCTGTGCCTGGGGTAATGAGAGAAAGGTGATCTCTTAATCGAGGTATCCAGAATTAATAGCTGACTGAGAGATTCGAGAGAAACCTGAATTGCAGTGACAAGACAATATTTATATGTAAATTTTTAATGAAATCCGGTATTCCTGCTTGCAGCTGATACTGTGCAAAAGCCATCTTTCCATTTAAATATCTCAAGTACAAATTAACACCTTCCCTATTGAAGCCAAGCCGTTTATTTTGTCTTGTTTCCGCGAGGAGAAATTGCCAAAACGTTTCCTGCTGATTTGCAGATGTGCCAATGCTTCTTGAAAGTGATGGCTTCTGTCGTTGCAATTTGGGTTCGGAATGACTTGAGAAAGGTAGAGCTGGTTCTGAGACCATTCCCAGCCTGCCATGGGCAAGTACAAACATGGGTACTACAGCCCGGGAACTGGCAAGGGTTTGCACTTCAGAAACAATGTTTGATCATAATTTCCTAAAAGCTGTTTTTTTTTAGCTTGTAATTTGTTTGCAGGCTGGTCAGCTTTCCTGGGATGGTTTTGTCATTTAGCACACTTGCTGCTTATTCCAGGTCGCTGTGTTAATTAAATCTCCCTCACTCGCCATTTGTTTCATAATTTATTTCTATTTCTGACTTTGTTCATTGTAAGTTGCGGCCCCCTGCCCCCCCTCCCCATACATAATTGAGAGGATCAGTGTTGCATTGCAATCCTCTGTCAGCGCAGTTTGTCTAACTAGGCCCAAGGATGTGTGTAGCCGGTTGCCCAGTGTGTTCATACAGCGGGCAGCACTTTTTCCTTCTGTGGCACGGAGCAAGTTGACTCAGTAAGAAGTTTGTTCCTCATCTGCCCTGGGCCTGTGGGTGTCACTGGCTGGACCCAGCATTTATTGCCCATCTCTTGTTGCCCCTCGAGAAGTTGGTGGTCAGCTGCCTCCCTGAAGTCCCTGCCCAAGTACAAGAGCCAATTCAGATCAGACCCGATGAGCTGCTGAGTGGGAATCACATTGAAGTGGGGAAGTAGAGGGCCGACTAGTGGAGCAAAGCGCGGTCGTTTGGCCCGCTAATTTGGTCATAGAGTCATGTGGTCCTTGCTCAGTTGGCTAATAGAAATGGGGTGAAGTTTCCCTGAATTTGCCCAGAGGTTTTTCTGTCCTGCACTCAGCAGTTGTTAGTGATCTGAAGGAAAAGGCATGCAGATGGGCCTGATGTCAATAGCCCTGATGGTCTTTGCTCATCCACATTTTGTTATAATTACATCTTAATGTCCAACGCCTTGGTGTTTTACCTTCAGACCCTTAAAGTGATCTTCAAGAGAACTGTACCCCGAGGAAGGGTGATGAAACAAGAACAAAGGAGTCAGAGTGTATGTCGTCATGAAAAAGTTTGAGATTTATAACTGGGTATTAAAAGTTAAATGTGACATTATGAATAAGATTCACTCTGTATCCCTTATTTATTCGTGGGATGTGGGTATCATTGGCTGGGCCCAGCATTTATTGCCCGTCCCTAGTTGCCCCTTGAGAAGGTGGTGGTGAGGCTGCTTTCTTGAACCCCTACAGTCCATATTGTGAGTTGACCCTTAATGCTCTTCAGGGAGGGAAATCCAGGATATTAACCTAATGCCAGTGAAGGAACAACGATATAATTCCAAGTCAGGATCGTGAGTGGATTGGAGGGGAACTTGCAGGTGGTGGTGTTCCCATGTATCTGCTACCCTTCTCCTTCGAGATGGAAGAGGTTATGGGTTTGGAAGATGCTGTCTGAGGTTCTTTGGTGAACTTCTGCAGTGCATCTTGTAGATAGTACACACTGCTGCTACTAAGCATCAGAGGTGGAGGGCGTGGATGCTTGTGGATGCGGTGCCAGTCTAGTGGGCTACTATGTCCTAGATGATGTCTTTGACTGTACAACAGCATTGTTTCAGATTCTCTCTTGTACTAGCTTAGATTAGATTACTTACAGTGTGGAAACAGGCCCTTCGGCCCAACAAGTCCACACCGACCTGCCCAAGCGCAACCCACCTATACCCCTACATTTGCCCCTTACCTAACACTACGGGCAATTCAGCATGGCCAAATCACCTAACCTGCACATCTTTAGATTATGGGAGGAAACCGGAGCACCCGGAAGAAACCCACACAGAAATGGGGAGAATGTGCAAACTCCCCACAGTCAGTCGCCTGAGGCTCTGTAGTTCCATTAGAATAAGCAAATCTGGGATGAAACAAGGTTAAAATGATGTAAAACAAAAAGAGCAGGAACCCTTGTAAGTTGTTTTAGTTGCTGCTGGCCCAACCTTGCTGTTTTGTGAGCAATGTATTTTACGTTGTAGTCAGTACCTTTATTGCTTTCCCTAAATTAATTCTTTTCAACTCTTTACATTGTTGAAGAAGGCATTACAAGCAACATTTGGAAAAATCCTTTACTTCAGAAAATATGTGTGCAATTCAATGGACATGTATGGTTTCTACTCCTACTAGAGCAAGAAGGCTTGAAATCCAGAGATCCAGATGAATCCTCTGGGGCACAGGTTCAAATCTGACAATTGATTTTAAATTCAATTGATTTTAAATTCAATAAACAAATTCTGGCACTGAAAACGAGTCTCAGTAATGGTGGCCATGAATCTGCCATTGAATGTTTTTTTAAAAAAGAAATGCTGGTTCACTGCTGTCCTTTAGGGAGGGAGATCTGCCGTCCTTATCTGATCTGGCCTATACTTGACTCTAGGCCCACAGAACTACGTGAAATAATTCCAGGAAGGCCTGTCACCAAATCACCCTTAAGTTATATGTGCACAGTACATGTCAATGACCCAGCTAGCACAGAGGAGTGAGCAGAGCCTCTGTCAGCCAGGGCTCCTTGATTGAACCAGGTTAGCAGCCGCAATCAGGGAACTCATTCTGCAAAATCCATCTGGCTGACCTCATTCTAGTCACTCCCCCTGTAGGTCCTGTTCCTTGTCCTATAGCTTCTCCTGGGGCATTTTTGCACCAAGTCCAGTTCCTCCAACTCTGCCTCGGATACTAGTACAAAGAATAAAGAAAATTTACAGCCCAGGACCAGGCCCTTCGGCCCTCCGAGCATGAGCCGGTCCAAATCTACTGTCTAAACCTGTCGCCCAATTCCTAAGCATCTGTATCCCTCTGCTCCCCACCTACTCATGCATCTGTCCAGACGCTTCTTAAATGAATCTATCGTGCCTGCCTCTACCACCTCTGCTGGCAATGTATTCCAGAGGCCCACCACCCTCTGTGTGAACTAATTGCCGCATGTATCCCCCTTAAACTTTCCACCTCTCACCTTGAAAGTGTGGCCTCTTGTTATTGAATCCTTCACCCTGGAAAAAAGCTTGTCTCTATCCACCCTGTCCATACCCTTCATGATTTTGTAAACCTCAATCAGATCCCCCCCTCAATCTTCTTTTTTCTAATGAAAATAAACCTAAACCAGTCAACCTCTCTTCATGGCTAGCATCTTCCAGACCAGGTAACATCCTCGTAAACCTTCTCTGCACCCTCTCCATAGTGTCCATATCCTTTTGTAATGTGGCGACCGGAACTGTATACAGTATTCTAAATGTGGCTGAACCAGTGTCTTGTACAATTTTAACATGGTGGTGTCTATCGGCCCGTCTCTTACATCTGAATCATCTCGGCTGAAACTCGTCTTCTTCAGGCAGTAATGGCGTCATGGCTGCTGTGTCTACCTCTGTCCTCAGAGGATTTCTTCAATGCTGGACAGACGGAGGGGAGAACCCGCGGGTTCCAACAGCCTGGCTGGATATTCTGTAGGGCTGTGTATGTTTTGCTCCTGCCCCATTTGCGAGGTTGCAGTTTTCATGTAATCCGTCTGCTTCCTCCCCAAATTTTGTACGCCACGCGAACTGACCTCTCATTGACCATGACCCATGCAGGACCATTCTACTGGTTTTCATAGAATCCCTACTGCGTGAGGGACAGGCCATTCATCCCAGCAAGTCCACACCGACCCTCTGAAGAGTAATGTATCCAGACCTATTCCCCTCCCCATCATCCTACATTTACCCCCAACTAATACATATCCCTGAACACTGTGGGGCAATTTAGCACGGCCAATTCACCTAACCTGCACATCTTTGGACTGTGGGAGGAAACCCACGCAGACACTGGGAGAACATACAAACTCCACACAGACGGTCACCCAAGGCTGGGATCGAACCCGGGTCCCTGTTGCTGTGAGGCAGCAGTGCTAACCACGGAGCCACCATGCCAACACCAAACTTCATGGCTGAAATAAACTGCCTCAGTCACTTGGAGGAGCCTTGTGTCTGTCATTGGCATCCCTGATGCCATCTCCCTATGGGTTGACTCTTAACTGCCCTCTTGAAAGACCCAGCAAGCATTGAGTTCAAGACTAGTCAGGGAAGGGCAACAAACACGTACCTTACAACAATGTCATGAAAGACAAAATGCAAGGTGAAAAGACCTACTTACAAAAGGAGGTAAGGCTATGCAAGTTTTATATCTGATTGTCCAAAAATATGTCTTGATATTGTACTATTTTGCCTCATGATCTTCTGGTTGGAGGTCAAGACTGTGGTCGTAGAGTTTTTGACTAACAAATGTCACCCAAGCTGAACCTTCGGTTGGATGAGAAACGGCAGGGGCAAATTATGGAGAGTTTAACTGACTTTTGGTGCAGGCTCACGGGCAATAACCATGATTGGCTGGGAGTAACCATGATTGTTGGTTAAAAATAGGCAAGGTCAAACATTGCTGGTCAATGCGTTTGCATTTTTCTGGAATGAATATTCTGAACAAGACCTGACTCTCGCTGTCTCGAAACTTAAGATCTGCCACTCACTTTCTGCATGGTACGATTGGAATTGTTTTCCTGTCTGTCTATGCACTGGCTTCAATCTCTCTGTGGGTTGAACTTTCCAGATGTGAAGGCAATTGCTAACCTGGTTTTCTGAGTTGCATTGAATTCAGGAGGGGATGTTTCTAAGGGGATCGGTTTTCTGTTCAGCAGTGGAAGTGTAACTATTTACTGTCCCCATGAAGCTGTCAGGCTATAGCAATGCAATATACTTCCTTTTGCCCCCTTCTCCAGTGTCTGCAATGAGTTAACCCCTTTCAGCTCTGCATTTACTGAGAGAGAATTCATCTTCACAGAATCTCTACAGTGTGGAAGGACCTATCAAGTCCACACCAACCTTCCAAAAAGCATCCCAACAAGAACAACCCAGTCCCTGTAATTCAGCATTTCCTCTGGCTAACCCCTCTAATCTACTTTAAGTTCACGTGGACCATCTCGGACTCCTCCCTCCCCTTCATGGACCTCTCGATCCCCATCTCCAGCAACCGGCTCAACATGGACATCTATTACAAAGCCACCGAATCCCATAGTTACCTGGATGATACCCCCCAACCCGTTAAAAAAAAGATCTGTGACTCTCAATTCCTCTGCCTCTGCTCCCAGGAGGAGCAGTTCCACTCCAGTACATCCAAGATGACCTCCTATTTCAAGGACCGCATTTTGCCCTCCCACAGGATCAACACTGCCCTCCAGCACATCTCCTCCACTTTCCACACCTCTGCCCTTGAACCCCACACCCCTAACCGCAACAAGGATAGAACAGCCCCCGGTCCTTACCTTACACCCCACTAATCTTTGGAAGCTGCGCATCATCCTCGAAACATAAGAACCCTAAGAGGAGGCCATTCAGCCCCTCCAAGCCTACTCCACCATTTGCTACAAGCATGGCTGACCTCACCTTGGCTCCAACTCCACTTATCCTGCTCTCCAGAACCCTTCAACTCATTACTAAATAAGAATCTATCAGTCACCTCCTCAAATTTACTCAATGTCCCAGCATCCACCACAGTCTGGGACAGCAAATTCCACAGATTCACGGCCCTTTGAGAGAAGGGATTCCTCCTCACCTCGCTTTTAAATCCGCTACCCCTTATCCTAAAACTTTTAACACTCGTTCTAGATTGCCCTGCATGAGGAAACATTCTTTCGACGCCGGCTTTGTCGATTGCTTTCAGCAATTTTGTTTGCCACAGTTAGATCTTTGCATGTTCTTCTGAATTCCAGTGTGAAAAGGCCTCAAATGCTCACTCTCTCCTCAGAAGACATCTCCAGAGTTAATGTAGTGAACTGTCTCTGAGCTGCTCCCAGTGCTATTCCCACCACACCGCCTCCCCGCACAAAAAAAATAAAGGAGACCATACCTGCTGTCATTTTGAAGCAAGTGAGCTGGTTAAGCTGAATGGAACAGAGCCAAACTTCACAATTCAGTCCAGTGCTTGAAGATTTCCCAATGTTCATTGTTTTGGTGCCAGAATCTTGTCAGAAGTCTGCCTTATTAACAACGTAACACATAATTGTTCAAGACTACTTCAAGTTTTGCTGTCGATGAAAATGTTAGTAATTCGGTGGAGCTGCGCATCGTCTTCATTCACTGGAGAGTGTGGGACTTTGCTCTGAAAGCATTTGCTTTTCGTCATTGAACCCACAGGTAGATGGTGGGGGAGGAGGTACAGGAGTCAGGACCAGTTGCTCAAGATTCCGCTTCAGGTCGGCTCAGTGGTTAGTACTGCTGCCTCTCAGGGTCAGGGACCCGGGTTCGATTCCAGCCTCGGGCGACTGTGCCGCGTTTGCACATTCTCCCAGTGTCCGCGTGGGTTTCAGGTTAGGTGCAGGTTAGGTGAATTGGCTATGCCCCATAGTGTTCAGGGGTGTGTAAGTTCGGTGCATTAGTCAGGGGACACGTAGAGTAATAGGGTAGGGGAATGGGTCTGGGTGAATGGATTAGGTGTGAACTTGTTGGGCCAAATGGTCTGTTTCTGCAACACCGGGATTCTATTAATCTGGGAAAAATCATCGAACATTCTTTCACCAGATCACTGCCATGGTTTTCTTTAATTCGCTCGTGGGATGTGGGTATCACTGGCTGGGCCTAGTTGCTCTTGAGAGTGTGGTGGTGAGCTGCCATCTTGAACCTGCTGTGAGTTTACCCACAATGCCCTTAGGGGTGGAATTCCTGGTTTTTGACCCAGCAGAAACGGTGATATATTTCCAAGCCAGGATGAGGAGTGGGGGCTTGGAGGGGAACCAGCAGGTGGTGGCGTTCCCTCGTATCTGCTGCCCTTATCCTTGTAGATGGAAGTGGTCATGGGTTGAGAAGGTGTAAGGATATTTAGTGAGTTTTGTATGTGATACCAGTAGGAGGAAAGCTAGGGCTCAGTTATGATTCCATTTGATGTAAAACATTTTGGCTCAGACAACAATAATAAGCATTTGAAGAAGATGGTGGAAGGTGGGGGGCAGTGTTGCTAGAAATGTGCTGCAGCATAGAGAAACGAGCATCTCTGAATAATAAACAAGTTGTCAAATCTTTCCTCCTTTTGCTCATCAGGACAGACACAAGGATGCCAGATTTCAAAGGGAACAACAATTTACGCTGCCTTAGAAACAGGATGCTGATTGGTTGGCAAGTGGGCTTTAATTGGTCAAGGTGTTGCCATGGAGAAAGCACCAGGCACAATTGCCCCAAAGCTTTAGTGTAGTTGAAAAAGTCAGATGCCTGGACAAATTTCATTTTCCTGTGGGGAATAGGGCCCTAACATAGGTGATCCATGTTATTGGTTATCTCTGGAATCCTTGGTACCTCAGGATTGTTGAGAAAGTGCCATCCCAATATGCCTCATGTTGGCCTGAGCTTTTCAAGCAACAGACTTTCCAACAGCTGAAGGGGCATATTATTTGATATGACCCACAAGGAGAAATTTGTTGAAACACAGCACACTATCCTTGTCACTCCCATTAGAGATGCTAGTTTTTTTTTTATTGATTTTGAGTTCCTGTTGTTTATAATTGGGAAATTCTTGTATCTCCGATGCTGTCGATTCCTGCCAAGATCTGTCACCATGGGACTCCATCAGTTTGTTTGAGCTTCCCAGTGCAAGTCTCTCTTTCCTAATGGTCCATGGGGTACATCGCTCAGCAGCTCGCTGTTTTGGTGTAGAAGCAGAGAGGGAAAAGCGAATCCAAATTCAACACTTCCAGTGTTTCTAAACAATGAGTCTGAGTAGAATAGTTAACAGTGGAGCGTGATGCGATTTGTGAGACCCCAAAGGTCACTACAGAAAGCAGTGTCCTCTAGACTTGGCTGGACAATGAAACAATTACTCAACTCTGAACTAGATTATATCCGAACAGTGCAGCATACAAAGCACATTTGATCTGTCTTTTGTAAATGACAGGATAAATTACACCTAAAACGCACTTCTACCTGACTGAGTACGCATGTGCAATTTCTACCGTACACTTTTTGATTCTACTCAGTTAAAATTTTTATATGTAAGGTCAAATATATACAATGCAGAAAAAAATGTGCAATTTTAATAGAGCAATCATGATGTATTATCAATGACGATGTAATGAACTGCAACAGCAGGGAATTGAGATTCACAGTGCCAGGTGATCACTTCACATTATGGATTTTTGTGTGTCCAATAAGTTTAGGTCACGTCTGGGGTCACTGTGGGGTCTGGGCCGGGGTCACTGTGGGGTCTGGGCCGGGGTCACTGTGGGGTCTGGGTCACGGTCACTGTGGGGTCTGGGTCACGGTCACTGTGGGGTCTGGCTCACGGTCACTGTGGGGTCTGTGCCACGGTCACTGAGGGGTCTTGGTCACAGTCACTGTGGGGTCTGGCTCACGGTCACTGTGGGGTCTGTGCCACGGTCACTGAGGGGTCTTGGTCACAGTCACTATGGGGTCTGGGTCACGGTCACTTTGGGGTCTGGGTCACGGTCACTGTGGGATCTGGACCAGGGTCACTGTGGGATCTGGACCAGGGTCACTGTGGGGTCTGGGCCGGGGTCACTGTGGGATCTGGGCTGGGGTCACTGTGGGGACTGGGCCGGGATCATTGTGGGGTCTGGGTCGCGGTCACTGTGGGGTCTGGACCAGGGTCACTGTGGGGTCTGGGCCGGGGTCACTGTGGGGTCTGGGTCGCGGTCACTGTGGGGTCTGGGTAACGGTCACTGTGGGGTCTGGGTTGTGGTCACTGTGGGATCTGGGTAACGGTCACTGTGGGGTCTGTGTCGCGGTCACTGTGGGGTCTGGGTCACGGTCACTGTGGGGCCTGTGTTGCGGTCACTGTGAGGTCTGGGACACGGTCACTGTGGGGCCTGTGTTGCGGTCACTGTGGGGTCTGGCTCACGGTCACTGTGGGGTCTGGGCCGAGGTCTCTGTAGGATCTGGGTCACGGTCACTGTGGGGTCTGGCTCACGGTCACTGTGGGGTCTGTGTTGCGGTCACTGTGCGGTCTGGCTCACGGTCACTGTGAGGTCTGGGCCGTGGTCACTGTGGGGTCTGTGTCGTGGTCACTGTGTGGTCTGGGTCACGGTCACTGTGGGTGTCGGCCAGGGTCACTGTGGGGTCTAGGACACGATCACTGTGGGGTCGGGGTCACAGTCACTGTGGGGTGTCGGCCAGGGTCACTGTGGGGTCTGGGTCGGGGTCACTGTGGGGTCTGGGTCGCGGTTACTGTGGGGTCTGAGCCGGGGTCACTGTGGGGTCGGTTCGGGGTCACGGTCACTGTGGGAACTGGGCAGGGAACATTGTGGGGTCTGTTCTGGGGTCACTGTGGAGTCGGGGTCACGGTCACTGCGGGGTCTGGGCCGGGGTCACTGTGGGGTCTGGGTCACGGTCACTGCGGGGTCTGGGCTAGGGTCACTGTGGGGTCTGGGCCAGGGTCACTGGGGGGTCTGGGCCGGGGTCACTGTAGGGTTTGGGCTAGGGTCACTGGGGGGGTCTAGGTCACGGTCACAGTGGGTGCTGGACCGGGGTCACTTTGGGGATGGTGGCGGGGTCTGGGTCATGGTCACTGTAGTGTCTGGGCCGGAGTCACTGTGGGATCTGGGTCACGGTCACTGTGGGGTCTGTGTCGCGGTCACTGTGCGGTCTGGGCTGGGGTCACTGTGGGATCTGGGCCATGGAGACACTTTGGGGCCGGGGTCACGGTCGGGTCGGGGTCATGGTCACTCTAGGGTCTGTGTCATGGTCACTGTGCGGTCTGGGCCAGGGTCACTGTGAGGTCTGGGCCAGGGTCACTGTGGGGTCTGGGCCAGGGTCACTGTGGGGTCTGGGCCGGGGTCACTGTGGGGTCTGGGTCACGGTCACTGCGGGGTCAGGGTCACGGTCACTGCGGGGTCAGGGTCACGGTCACTGCGGGGTCTGGGTCGGGGTCACTGCGGGGTCTGGGTCGGTGTCGCTGTGGGTTCTGGGTCGCGGTCACTGTGGGGTCTGGGTCGCGGTCACTGTGGGGTCTGAGCCGGGGTCACTGTGGGGTCGGTTCGGGGTCATGGTCACTGTGGGAACTGGGCAGGGAACATTGTGGGGTCTGTTCTGGGGTCACTGTGGAGTCTGGGTCGCAGTCACTGTGGAGTCGGGGTCACGGTCACTTTGGGGTCTGGGTGACTGGCACTGCGGGGTCGGAGCCAGGGTCACTGTGGGGTCTGGGCCGGGGTCACTGTGGGGTCGGGGTCACGGTCACTGTGGGGACTGGGACACGGTGACTGTGGGGTCTGGGTCGCAGTCACTGTGGGGTCTGGACCATGGGCACTGTGTGGTCAGGGTCACGGTCACTGTGGAGTCTGGGTCGTGGTACCTCTGGGGTCTGTGTCGTAGTCACTGTGGGATCTGGGCCTGGGTCACTTTGGGGTCGGGGGTCACAGTCACTGTGGGGTCTGGGTCACGGTCACTGTGGGGTCTGGGTTGTGGTCACTGTGGGGTCTGGATCACGGTCACTGTGGGGTCTGGGCCAGGGCCACTGTGAGGTCTGGGCCAGGGTCACTGTGGGGTCTGGGTCGTGGTCACATTGAGGTCTGGATTAGGGTCACGATGGGGTCTGAGTCGCAGTCACCGTGGGGTCGGGGTCGCGGTTACTGTGGGGTCTGGGTCCCGATCACTGTGGGGTCTGGGCTGGGGTCCCTGTGGGGTCTGGGCCGGGGTCACTGTGGGGTTGGGCCAGGGTCACTGAGGGGTCTGGGTCACCGTCACTGTTGGGTCTGGGCTGGGGTCACTGTGGGGTCTGTGTCACGGTCACTGTGGAGTCTGGGCCGGGGTCACTGTAGGGTTTGGGCTAGGGTCACTGGGGGGGTCTAGGTCACGGTCACAGTGGGTGCTGGGCCGGGGCCACTTTGGGGCTGGTGGCGGGGTCTGGGTCATGGTCACTGTAGTGTCTGGGCCGGGGTCACGGTGGGGTCTGTGTCGCAGTCACTGTGGGATCTGGGTCACGGTCACTGTGGAGTCTGGACCAGGGTCACGATGGGGTCTGGGTCGCAGTCACCGTGGGGTCTGGGCCACGGTCACTGTGAGGTCTGGGTCACGGTCACTGTGGTGTCAGTGCCGGGGTCACTGTGAGGTCTGGGTCACGGTCACTGTGGTGTCAGTGCCGGGGTCACTGTGTGGTCTGGGTCACGGTCAGTGTGGAGTCTGGGTCGCTGTCACTGTGGGGTCTGGGTCACGGACACTGTTGGGTCTGGGCTGGGGTGACTGTGGGGCCTGGGCCGCAGTCATAGTGGGGTCTGGGTCAAGGTCACTGTGGGGTCTGTGTCAAGGTCACTGTGGGGTCTGGCTCACGGTCACTGCCGCGGTCACTGTGGGGTCTGTTCTGGGGTCACTGTGGGGTCTGGGCCAGGGTCACTGTGCGGTCTGGGCCAGGGTCACTGTGAGGTCTGGGTCAGGGTCACTGTGGGGTCTGGGTCACGGTCACTGTGGGGTCTGGGTCATGGTCACTGTCGGGTCTGGGCCGTGGTGACTGTAGGATCTGGGTCGCGGTCACTGTGGGGTCAGGATCGCAGTCACTGTGCGGTCTGCTCCAGGATCACTGTGGGGTCTGAGCCGCGGTCACTGTGGGGTCTGCCTCTCGGTCACTATGGGATCTGGGTCACAGTCACTGTGGGATCTGGGTTGCGGTCACTGTGGGATCTGTGCCATGGTCGCTGTGGAATCTGGGTCAGGGGTCACTGTGGGGTCTGGGCAGAGGTCACTTTGGGGTCTGGTCTGGGGTCACTGTGGGGCCTGGGTCACGATGACTGTGTGGTCTGGTCATGGTCACTGTGGGGTCTGGGTCAAGGTCACTGTGGGGTCTGGGTCGCGGTCACTGTGGAATCTGAGTCAGGGGTCACTGTGGGGTCTGGGCAGAGGTCACTTTGGGGTCTGGTCTGGGGTCACTGTGGGACCTGGGTCACGGTGACTGTGGGGTCTGTGCCGGGATCACTGTGGGATCTGAGTCATGGTCACTGTGGGGTCTGGGTCGCGGTCGGTTTGGGGTCTGGGCCAGGGTTACTTTGGGGTCTGGGTCATGGTCACTGTGGGGCCTGGGCCGGGGTCACTGTGGGGTCTGGGCCGGGTCACTGTGGGGTCTGGGTCGTGGTCATTGTGGTGTCAGTGCCGGGATCACTGTGTGGTCTGGGTCACGGTCACAGTCACTGTGGGGTCTGGGCCGGGGTCACTGTCGGGTCTGGGTCACGGTCACTGTGGAGTCTGAGTCGATGTCACTGTGGGGTCTGGGACGGGGTCACTGTGGGGTCAGTGCCGGTGTGACTGGGGTCTGGATCCCGGTGACTGTGGGGTCTGGGTCACGGTCACTGTGGGGTCTGGCTCGCGGTCACTGTGGGGTCTGGGTCGCGGTCACTGTGGGGTCTGGGTCGGGGTCACTGTGGGGTCTGGGCTGGGGTCACTGTGGGGTCTGGGCTGGGGTCACTGTGGGGTCTGTGTCGCGGTCACTGTGGGAGTCGGCCAGGGTCACTGTGGGGTCTGGGACACGGTCACTGTGTGCCCAGGGCAGGGGTCACGGTCGGGTCGGGGTCATGGTCACTCTAGGGTCTGTGTCATGGTCACTGTGGGGTCTGGGCCAGGGTCACTGTGAGGTCTGGACCAGGGTCACTGTGGGGTCTGGGCCAGGGTGAATGTTTGGTCTGGGCCAGGGTCACTGTGGGGTCTGGGTCACGGTCACTGTGGGGTCTGGGCCAGGGTGAATGTTTGGTCTGGGTCACAGTCACTGTGGGGTCTGGGTCATGGTCACTGTCGGGTCTGGGCCCTGGTGACTGTAGGATCTGGGTCGTGGTCACTGTGGGGTCAGGGTCGCAGTCACTGTGCGGTCTGCTCCAGGATCACTGTGGGGTCTGAGCCGCGGTCACTGTGGAATCTGGGTCAGGGGTCACTGTGGGGTCTGGGCAGAGGTCACTTTGGGGTCTGGTCTGGGGTCACTGTGGGGTCTGGGCAGAGGTCACTTTGGGGTCTGGTCTGGGGTCACTGTGGGGCCTGGGTCACGGTGACTGTGTGGTCTGGTCATGGTCACTGTGGGGTCTGGGTCAAGGTCACTGTGGGGTCTGGGTCACGGTCACTGTGGAATCTGGGTCAGGGGTCACTGTGGGGTCTGGGCAGAGGTTACTTTGGGGTCTGGTCTGGGGTCACTGTGGGACCTGGGTCACGGTGACTGTGGGGTCTGTGCCGGGGTCACTGTGGGATCTGAGTCATGGTCACTGTGGGGTCTGGGTCGCAGTCGGTTTGGGGTCTGGGCCAGGGTTACTTTGGGGTCTGGGCCGGGTCACTGTGGGGTCTGGGCCGGGGTCACTGTGGTGTCAGTGCCGGGATCACTGTGTGGTCTGGGTCACGGTCACGGTCACGGTCACTGTGGGGTCTGGGCCGGGGTCACTGTCGGGTCTGGGTCACGGTCACTGTGGAGTCTGAGTCGATGTCACTGTGGGGTCAGTGCCGGTGTGACTGTGGGGTCTGGATCCCGGTGACTGTGGGGCCTAGGTCAAGGTCACTGTGGGCCCGGGACAGGAGTCACTTTGGGGCCGGGGTCACGGTCGGGTCGGGGTCATGGTCACTGTGGGGTCTGGGCCAGGGTCACTGTGAGGTCTGGGTCACAGTCACTGTGGGGTCTGAGCCGCGGTCACTGTGGAATCTGGGTCAGGGGTCACTGTGGGGTCTGGGCAGAGGTCACTTTGGGGTCTGGTCTGGGGTCACTGTGGGGTCTGGGTCACGGTCACTGTGAGGTCTGGGCCGGGGTCACTGTGGGGCCTGGGTGGCGGTCACTGTGGGGCCTGGGTGGCGGTCACTTTGGGGTCTGGGTCGGGGTCACAATAGGGTCTGGGTCACGGTCACTGTGGGGTCTGGGTCACGGTCGCTGTGGAATCTGGGTCAGGGGTCACTGTGGGGTCTGGGCAGAGGTCACTTTGGGGTCTTGTCTGGGGTCACTGTGGGGCCTGGGTCACGGTGACTGTGTGGTCTGGTCATGGTCACTGTGGGGTCTGGGTCAAGGTCACTGTGGGGTCTGGGTCGCGGTCACTGTGGAATCTGAGTCAGGGGTCACTGTGGGGTCTGGGCAGAGGTTACTTTGGGGTCTGGTCTGGGGTCACTGTGGGACCTGGGTCACGGTGACTGTGGGGTCTGTGCCGGGGTCACTGTGGGATCTGAGTCATGGTCACTGTGGGGTCTGGGTCGCGGTCGGTTTGGGGTCTGGGCCAGGGTTACTTTGGGGTCTGGGTCATGGTCACTGTGGGGCCTGGGCCGGGGTCACTGTGGGGTCTGGGCCGGGTCACTGTGGGGTCTGGGTCGTGGTCATTGTGGTGTCAGTGCCGGGATCACTGTGTGGTCTGGGTCACGGTCACGGTCACTGTGGGGTCTGGGCCGGGGTCACTGTCGGGTCTGGGTCACGGTCACTGTGGAGTCTGAGTCGATGTCACTGTGGGGTCTGGGACGGGGTCACTGTGGGGTCAGTGCCGGTGTGACTGTGGGGTCTGGATCCCGGTGACTGTGGGGTCTGGGTCACGGTCACTGTGGGGCCTGGCTCAAGGTCACTGTGGGGTCTGGGTCATGGTCACTGTGGGGTCTGGGCTGGGGTCACTGTGGGGTCTGGGCTGGGGTCACTGTGGGGTCTGGGTCACGGTCACTGTGTGCCCAGGGCAGGGGTCACGGTCGGGTCGGGGTCATGGTCACTCTAGGGTCTGCGTCATGGTCACTGTGCGGTCTGGGCCAGGGTCACTGTGGGGTCTGGGTCACGGTCACTGTGGGGTCTGGGCCAGGGTGAATGTTTGGTCTGGGCCAGGGTCACTGTGGGGTCTGGGTCACGGTCACTGTGGGGTCTGGGCCAGGGTGAATGTTTGGTCTGGGCCAGGGTCACTGTGGGGTCTGGGTCACGGTCACTGTGGGGTCTGGGTCATGGTCACTGTCGGGTCTGGGCCCTGGTGACTGTAGGATCTGGGTCGCGGTCACTGTGGGGTCAGGGTCGCAGTCACTGTGCGGTTTGCTCCAGGATCACTGTGGGGTCTGAGCCGCGGTCACTGTGGGTCTGCCTCTCGGTCACTATGGGGTCTGGGTCACAGTCACTGTGGGATCTGGGTTGCGGTCACTGTGGGATCTGTGCCACGGTCGCTGTGGAATCTGGGTCAGGGGTCACTGTGGGGTCTGGGCAGAGGTCACTTTGGGGTCTGGTCTGGGGTCACTGTGGGGCCTGGGTCACGGTGACTGTGTGGTCTGGTCATGGTCACTGTGGGGTCTGGGTCAAGGTCACTGTGGGGTCTGGGTCGCGGTCACTGTGGAATCTGGGTCAGGGGTCACTGTGGGGTCTGGGCAGAGGTCACTTTGGGGTCTGGTCTGGGGTCACTGTGGGACCTGGGTCACGGTGACTGTGGGGTCTGTGCCGGGGTCACTGTGGGATCTGAGTCATGGTCACTGTGGGGTCTGGGTCGCAGTCGGTTTGGGGTCTGGGCCAGGGTTACTTTGGGGTCTGGGCCGGGTCACTGTGGGGTCTGGGCCGCAGTCACTGTGGTGTCAGTGCCGGGATCACTGTGCGGTCTGGCTCACGGACTCTGTGGGGTTTGGGCCAGGGTCACTGTGGAGTCTGGGTCGCGGTCACTGTGGGGTCTGGGCCAGGGTCGCTGTGGGACATGGGTCGCGGTCACTATGGGGTCTGAGCTGCGGTCACTGTGGGGTCGAGTTCGGGGTCACAGTCACGTGAGAACTGGGCCGGGGTCACTGTTGGGTCTGGGTTGCGGTCACCGTGGGGTCTGGGCAGGGGTCACTGTGGGGTCTGTGCCGCGGTTGCTGTGGGGTCTGGGTCGGGGTCATGGTCACTGTGGGGTTTGGTCTGGGCCGGGGTCACTGTGGCGTCTGGGCCGGGGTCTCTGAGGGGTCTGGGTCACGGTCACTGTGGGGTCTGGGTCAAGGTCACTGTGGGGTTTGGGTCACGGTCAGTTTGGTGTCTGGGTCACGGTCACTGTGGGGTCTGGGTCAAGGTCACTGTGGGGTTTGGGTCACGGTCAGTTTGGGGTCTGGGTCACGGTCAGTTTGGTGTCTGGGTCATGGTCACTGTGAGGTCTGGGCCGGGGTCACTGTGGGATCTGGGTCACGGTCACTGTGGGGTCTGGCCGGGGTCACGATGGGGTCTGAGCCACGGTCAATGTGGGGTCTGGACCAGGGTCACAATAGGGTCTGGGTCATGGTCACTGTTCGGTTTGGGTCATGGTCACTGTGGGGTCTGGGTCACGGTCACTGTGAGGTCTGGGTCGTGGTCACTGTGGGGTCTGGGCCGGGGTCACTGTGGGGTCTGCGCCGCGGTCATAGTGGGGTCTGGGTCACGGTTACTGTGGGGTCTGGGCCGGGGTCACTGTGGGGTCTGGGTCGCGGTTACTGTGGGGTCTGGATCACGATCACAATGTGGTCTGGGCCGGGGTCACGTGGGGTCTGTGTCACGGTCACTGTGGGGTCTGGGCCTGGGTCACTGTGGAGTCTGGGCCGGGGTCACTGTGTGGTCTGAGTCACGGTCACTGTGGGGTCTGGATCACGATCACAATGTGGTCTGGGCCGGGGTCACGTGGGGTCTGGGTCACGGTCTCTGTGGGGTGTGGGTCGCTGTCACTGTGGGGTCTGGGCCGGGGGTGACTGTAGGGTCTGGGCTGGGTTCACAGTGGGGTCTGGGCTGGGTTCACAGTGGGGTCTGGGCCAGGGTCACTGTGGGGTCTGGGTCGTGGTCACTATAGGGTCTAGGCCGGGGTCACTGTGGGGCCTGGGCCGGGGTCACTGTGGGGTCTGGGTCACGGTGACTGTGGGGTCTGGGTCACAGTCATTATGGGAACTGGGTCACGGCTTCTGTGGTGGCTGGGTCACTGTGGGGTCTGGATCATGGTCACTGTGGTGTCAGTGCCGTGGTCACTGTGGGACCTGTGTCACGGTCACTGTGCGGTCTGGGCCAGGGTCACTGTGTGGTCTGGGCCAGGGTCACTGTTGGGTCTGGGCCAGGGTCACTGTGGGGTCTGGGTTGTGGTCACTGTGGGGTCTGGGCCGTGGTCACTGTGGGGTCTAGGTCGCGGTCTCTGTGAGGTCTGGGTCGTGGTCACTCTGGGGTCTGGGCCAGGGTCACTGTGAAGTCTGGGTCACGGTCTCTGTGGGGTCGGGGTCACAGTCATTATGGGAACTGGGTCACGGCTTCTGTGTTGTCAGGGCTGGTGGCTGGGTCACTGTGGGGTCTGGGTCACGGTCACTGTGGGGTCTGGGCCTGGGTCACTGTGGGGTCCGGGCCGGGGTCACTGTGGTGTTTGGGCCGGGGTCACTGTGGGGTCTGGGTCCCGGTCACTGTGGGGTCTGGGTCCCGGTGACTGTGAAGTCTTGGTTGCGGTCACTGTTGGTTCTGGGTCGCGGTCACTATGGGGTCTGGGCCGCGGTCACTGCGCGGTCTGGGTCATGGTCACTGTGGGGTCTGGGTCACGGTCACTGTGGGGTCGGGGTCGTGGTCACTATAGGGTCTGGGCCAGGGTCACTGTGGGGTCTGGGTCACGGTCACTGTGGGGTCTGGGCCAGGGTCACTGTGGGGTCGGGGTCACAGTCATTATGGGAACTGGGTCACGGCTTCTGTGGTGTCAGGGCTGGTGGCTGGGTCACTGTGGGGGTCTGGGTCACGGTCACTGTGGAGTCTGGGCCAGGGTCACTGTGGGGTCTGAGTCACGGTCACTCTGGGGTCAGGGTCGCGTTCACTTTGGGCCCGGGGCAGGGGTCATTTTGGGGCGGGGGTCACGGTTGGGTCTGGGTCATGGTCACTCTAGGGTCTGTGTCATGGTCACTGTGGGGTCTGGGCAAGGGTCACTGTGGGGTCTGGGCCAAGGTCACTGTGTGGTCTGGGCCGGGTCACTGTGGGGTCGGGGTCACGATCGGTTTGGGATCTGGGCCAGGGTCACTGTGGGGTCTGGGCCAGGGTCACTGTGGAGTCTGGGTCACGGTCTCTGTGGGGTCTGAGTCGGGGTCACAGTGGGTGCTGGGTCGGGGTCACAGTGGGTGCTGGGTCACGGTCATGGTAGGGTCTGGGCCGGAGTCACTGTGGGGTCAGGGTCACGGTCACGGTAGGGTCTGGGCCGGAGTCACTGTGGGGTCTGGGTAAAGGTCACTCTTGGGTCTTGCCAGTGTCACTGTGGGGTCTGGGCCCGGGTCACTGTGGGGTCAGGGTCGTGGTCACTGTGGGGTCTTGGTCGCGGTCACTGTGGGGTCTGGGTCGCGGTCACTGTGGGGTCTGGGTCGCGGTCACTGTGGGGTCTGGGTAACGGTCAATGTGGGGTCTAGGTTCCGGTCACTCTGGGTCTAGGTCTCGGTCACTGTGGGGTCTGGGTCACAGTCACTGTGGGGTCTGGGTCGGGGTCACTGTGGGGTCTGGGTCGGGGTCACTGTGGGGTCAGGGTCACGGTCACTGTGGGGTCAGGGTCACGGTCTCTGTGGGGTCTGGGTCACGGTCACTGTGGGGTCTGGGTCTTGGTCACTGTGGCGTCTGGGCCGGGGTCACTGTGGGGTCTGGGTCTGGGTCACAGTGGGTGCTGGGACACGGTCACGGTAGGGTCTGGGCCAGAGTCACTGTGGGGTCAGGGTCACGGTCACTGTGGGGTCTGGGTCACGGTCACTGTGGGGTCTGGGTCACGGTCACTGTTGGGTCTGAGTCGCGGTCACTGTGGGGTCTGAGTCGCGGTCACTGTGCGGTCTGAGTCGCGGTCACTGTGCGGTCTGGGCCAGGGTCACTGTTGGGTCTGGGCCAGGGTCACTGTGGGGTCTGGGTCGTGGTCACTGTGGGGTCTGGGTCGTGGTCACTGTGAGGTCTGGGTCGTGGTCACTCTGGAGTCTGGGCCGTGGTCACTGTGGGGTCTAGGTTGCGGTCTCTGTGAGGTCTGGGTCGTGGTCACTCTGGGGTCTGGGCCAGGGTCACTGTGAAGTCTGGGTCGCGGTCTCTGTGGGGTCGGGGTCACAGTCATTATGGGAACTGGGTCACGGCTTCTGTGGTGTCAGGGCTGGTGGCTGGGTCACTGTGGGGTCTGGGTCACGGTCACTGTGGGGTCTGGGCCTGGGTCACTGTGGGGTCCGGGCCGGGGTCACTGTGGTGTTTGGGCCGGGGTCACTGTGGGGTCTGGGTCCCGGTCACTGTGGGGTCTGGGTCCCGGTGACTGTGAAGTCTTGGTTGCGGTCACTGTTGGGTCTGGGTCGCAGTCACTGTGGGGTATGGGTCGCGGTCACTATGGGGTCTGGGCCGCGGTCACTGCGCGGTCTGGGTCATGGTCACTGTGGGGTCTGGGTCACGGTCACTGTGGGGTCGGGGTCGTGGTCACTATAGGGTCTGGGCCAGGGTCACTGTGGGGTCTGTGCCGGGGTCACTGTGTGGTCTGCGTCGCGGTCACTGTGGGGTCTGGGTCACGGTCACTGTGGGGTCTGGGTCACGGTCACTGTGGGGTCTGAGTCGCGGTCACTGTGGGGTCTGGGTCGCGGTCACTGTGGGGTCTGGGCCGGGATCATTGTGGGGTCAGGATCACGGTCACAGTGGAGTCTGGGCCGGGGTCACTGTGTGGTCTGCGTCGCGGTCACTCTGGGGTCTGGGTTGTGGTCACTCTGGGGTCTGGGTCGCGGTCACTGTGGGGTCAGTGCCGGGTTCACTCTGGGGTCTGGGTCCCGGTGACTATAGGGTCTGGGTCGCGGTCTCTGTGGGGTCAGTGCTGGGGTCACTGTGGGATCTGGGTCGCTGTCACTGGGGTCTGGGCTGGGGTCACTGTGGGGTCTGGGTCACGGTCACTGTGGGGTCTGGGTCACGGTCACTGTGGGGTCAGGGTCGCGGTCACTGTGGGGTCTGGGTCATGGTCACTGTGGGGTCTGGATCACGGCTTCTGTGGTGTCAGTACCGGGGTCACTGTGTGGTCTGGGTCACGGTCAATGTGGAGTCTGAGTCGCTATGACTGTGGGGTGTGGGCTGGGGTCACTGTGGATCTGGATCATGGTCACTGTGGGTCAGTGCCGGTGTCACTGTGCGGCTGCATTCTGGTGACTGTGGCGTCTGTGTCGCGGTCACTGTGGGGTCTGGCTCACGGTCACAGTGGAGTCTGGGCCGGCGTCACTGTGTGGTCTGCGTCGCGGTCACTCTGGGGTCTGGGTCGCGGTCACTGTGGGGTCTGGGTCACGGTCACTGTGGGGTCAGTGCCGGGTTCACTGTGGGGTCTGGGTCCCGGTGACTGTGGGGTCTGGGTCGCAGTCACTGTGGGATCTGGGTAGCGGTCACTGTGGGGTCAGTGCCGGGGTCACTGTGGGGTCTGGGTCGCGGTCACTGTGGGGTCTGGGTCGCAGTCACTGTGGGGTCGGATTCGCGGTCTCTGTGGGGTCAGTGCTGGGCTCACTGTGGGATCTGGGTCGCTGTCACTGGTGTCTGGGCTGGGGTCACTGTGGGGTCTGGGCTGGGGTCACTGTGGGGTCAGGGTCGCGGTCACTGTGGGGTCTTGGTCATGGTCTCTGTGGGGTCTGGGTCACGGCTTCTGTGGTGTCAGTGCCGGGATCACTGTGTGGTCTGGGTCACGGTCAATGTGGAGTCTGAGTCGCTATCACTGTGGGGTGTGGGCCGGGTCACTGTGGGGTCAGTGCCGGTGTCACTGTGGGGCCTGCGTCCTGGTGACTGTGGAGTCTGGGTCGCGGTCACTGTGAGGTCTGGGTCGCGGTCACTGTGGGGTCTGGGTCGCGGTCACTGTGGGGTCTGGGTCGCAGTCACTGTGGGGTCTGGGTCAAGGTCACTGTGAAGTCTGGGCCCCGGTCACTCTGGGGTCAGGGATGCGGTCACTTTTGGGCCGGGGTCACTGTCGGGTCTAGGTCATGGTCACTCTAGGGTCTGTGTCACGGTCACTGTGCGGTCTGGGCCAGGGTCACTGTGGGGTCTGTGTCACGGTCACTGTGGAGTCTGAGTCATGGTCACTGTGGGTTCTGGGTCCCGGTCACTGTGGGCCCAGGACAGGGGTCACTTTGGGGTCTGGGTCACTGTCGGGTCTGGGTCATGGTCACTCTCGGGTCTGTGTCACGGGCACTGTGCGGTCTGGTCCAGGGTCACTGTGTGGTCTGGCCTGGGGTCACTGTGGGGTCTGGGTCACAGTCACTGTGGGTGCTGGGTCGGGAACACTGTGGACCTGGTGGCGGGATCACTGCGGGGTGTGGTCACGGTCACTCTTGGGTCTTGCCAGTGTCACTGTGTGGTCTGGGCCGGGCTCACTGTGGGGTCAGGGTCACGGTCGGTTTGGGGTCTGGGCTGGGGTCACTGTGGGGTCTGGGTCATGGTCACTGTCGGGTCTGGCCCGGGGTCACTGTGGAGTCTGAGTCAAGGTCACTGTGGGAGCAGGGTCACGGTCACTGTGGGGTCTGGGTCACGGTCCCTGTGGGGATTGGGCCAGTGTCACTGTGGGATCTGGGTCATGGTCACTGTGGGGTCTGGGCCGGGGTCACTGTGGGGTCTGGGCCGGGGTCACTGTGGGGTCTGGGCCCCGGTCACTCTGGGGTCAGGGATGCGGTCCCTGTGGGCCCGGGGCAGGGGTCACTTTGGGGCGGGGTCACTGTCGGGTCTAGGTCATGGTCACTCTCGGGTCTGTGTCACGGGCACTGTGGGGTCTGTGTCACGGGCACTGTGCGGTCTGGTCCAGGGTCCCTGTTGGGTTGGGCCAGGGTCACTGTGGGTCTGTGTCATGGTCACTGTGGGGTTTGGGCCTGGGTCACTGTGGGGTCTGGGTCATGGTCACTGTGGGGTCTGTGTCACGGTCACTGTGGGGTCTGGGTCACGGTCACTGTTGGGTCTGGGTCACGGTCACTGTGGAGCTGGTGGCGGGATCACTGCGGGGTCTGGTCACGGTCATTCTTGGGTCTTGCCGGTGTCACTGTGGGGTCTGGGCCGGTGTCACTGTGGGGTCTGGGCAGGGGTCACTGTGGGGTCTGGGCAGGGGTCACTGTGGGGCCAGGGTCGCGGTCACTGTGGGGTCAGGGTCGCGGTCACTGTAAGGTCTGGGTCACGGTCACTCTGGAGTCTGTGTCGCGGTCACTGTGGGTGCTGGGCCGGGGTCACTGTGGGGACTGGGTCACGGTCAATGTGGGGTCTGGGCCATGGTCACTGTGGTGTCAGTGCCGTGGTCACTTTGGTGTCTGGGTCGCAGTCACTGTGGGGTCTGGGCTGGTGTTACTGTGGGGTCTGGGTCGCGGTCACTATGGGGTCTGGGCCAGGGTCACTGTGGGGTCTGGGTAAAAGTCACTGTGAAGTCTGAGCACGGTCACTCTGGGGTCAGGGTCGCGGTCACTGTGGGCCCGGGGCAGGGGTCACTTTGGGGACGGGGTCACGATCGGGTCTGAGTCATGGTCACTCTAGGGTCTGTGTCACGGTGACTGTGGGGTCTGGGCCGGGGTCACTGTGGGGTCTGTGTCACGGTCACTGTGGGGTCAGTGCCGTGGTCACTGTGGGATCTGTGTCACGGTCACTGTGGGGTCTGGGTCACGGTCGGTTTGGGGTCTGGGCTGGGGTCAGTGTAGGGTCTGGGTCATGGTCACTGTGGGATCTGGGTCATGGTTACTGTGGGGTCTGGGCCAGGGTCACTGTGGGGTCTGGGCCAGGGTCACTGTGGGGTCTGGGTAAAAGTCACTGTGAAGTCTGAGCACGGTCACTCTGGGGTCAGGGTCGCGGTCACTGTGGGCCCGGGGCAGGGGTCACTTTGGGGACGGGGTCACGATCGGGTCTGAGTCATGGTCACTCTAGGGTCTGTGTCACGGTGACTGTGGGGTCTGGGCCGGGGTCACTGTGGGGTCTGTGTCACGGTCACTGTGGGGTCTGGGTCACGGTCGGTTTGGGGTCTGGGCTGGGGTCAGTGCAGGGTCTGGGTCATGGTCACTGTGGGATCTGGGTCATGGTTACTGTGGTGTCTGGGCCGGGGTCACTGCGGGGTCTGGGCTGGGGTCACTGTGGGGTCTGGGTCACGATCACTGTGGGGTCTGGGTCACAGTCACTGTGAGGTCTGGGCTGGGGTCACTGTGGGGTCTGGGTCATGGTCACTGTGGAGTCTGGGTCACGGTCACTGAGGGGTCTGGGCCGGGATCACGGTGGGGTCTGACTCACGGTCTCTGTGGGGTCTGGGTCGCAGTCACTGTGGGATCTGGGCCAGGGTCACTGTGGGGTCAGGGTTGTGGTCACGGTGGGGTCAGGGTTGTGGTCACGGTGGGGTCAGGGTCACAGTCACTTTGGGGGTCTGGGTCATAGTCACTGTGGGGTCTGGGCCGGGATCACTGTGGGGTCTGGGTCACGGTCGGTTTGGGGTCTGGGCTGGGGTCACTGTGGGGTCTGGGTCACTGTCACTGTGGGATCTGGGCCGGGGTCACTGTGGGGTTTGGGCCAGGGTCACTGTGGGGTTTGGGCCGGGGTCACTGTGGGATCTCAGCCGGGGTCACTGTGGGGTCAGGGTCGCGGTCACTGTGGGGTCAGGATCACGGTCACTGTGGGGTCTGGGCCGGGGTCACTCAGGGTCTAGGTAACGTTCACTGTGGGGGCTGGGTCGGGGTCACTGTGGGGTCTTGGTCGTGGTCAATGTGGGGTCTAAGCCGGGATCACTGTGGAGTCAGGGTCACGGTCACTGTGGTGTCAGGGTCACGGTCACTGTGGGGTCTGGGCCAGGGTCATTGTGGGGTCGGGGACGGGGTCACTGTGGGGTCAAGGTCGCAGTCACTGTGGGGTCTGGGCCGGGGTCACTGTGGGGTCTGGGTCTCGGTCACTCTGGGTCTAGGTAACATTCATTGTGGCGTCTGGGTCACAGACTCTGTGGAATCTGGGCCAGGGCCACTGTGGGGTCTGGGTCACGGTCACTGTGGGGTCTGGGCAGGGGTCACTGTGGGATAAGGGTCACGGTCACTGTGGAGTCTGGGCCAGGGTCACTGTGGGGTGTGTGTCACAGTCACTCTGGGGTCTGAGTCACGGTCACTGTGGGATCTGGTTCGGGATCACTGTGGAGTCTGGGCAAGGGTCGCTGTGGAGTCTGGGTCGCAGTCACTGTGGGATCTGGGCCGGCGGTCACTGTGGGGTCTGGGTTGCGTTCACTCTGGGTCTAGGTCTCGGTCACTGTGGGGTCGGGGTAACTTTCACTGTGGGGTTTGGGCGGGGTCACTGTGGTGTTGGGGCCAGGGTCACTGTGGGGTCTGGGCCGGGGTCACTGTGGGGTTGGGGCCAGGGTCATTGTGGGCTCAGGGTCGCGGTCACAGTGGGTGCTGGATCACGGTCACTGAGGGGTCTGGGTCACGGTAATAGTGGGTGCTGGGCCGGGGTCAGTGTCGTGGTCACTGTGGGGTCAGGGTCACGGTCACTGTGGGGTCTGGGCCAGGGTCACTGTGGAGTCTGGGTCATGGTCACTGTGGGGTCAGGGTAAAAGTCACTGTGAGTTCTGGGCCACGGTCACTCTGGGGTCAGGGTCGCGGTCACTTTGGGCCCGGGGCAGGGGTCATTTTGGGGCGGGGGTCACGGTCGGATCTGGGTCATGGTCAGTCTAGGGTCTGTGTCACGGTCACTGTGGGGTCTGGGCCGGGGTCACTGTGGGGTCTGGGTCACGGTCACTGTGGGGTCTGGGCCAAGGTCACTGTGTGGTCTAGGCCGGGTCACTGTGGGGTTGGGGTCACGGTCGGTTTGGGGTCTGGGCTGGGGTCACTGTGGGGTCTGGGTCACGGTCTGTTTGGGGTCTGGGCAGGGGTCACTGTGGGGTCTGGGCCGGGGTCACTGTGGAGTCTGGGCCAGGGTCACTGTGGGGTCTGGGTCACGGTCACTGTGGAGCCTGGGTCGCGGTTACTGTGGGGTCTGCTCCGGGATCACTGTGGGGTCATGGTCACTGTGGAGTCTGGGCCAGGGTCACTGTGGTGTCAGTGCCGTGGTCACTTTGGGGTCTGGGTCGCAGTCACTGTGGGGTCTGGGCTGGTGTTACTGTGGGGTCTGGGTCGCGGTCACTATGGGGCCTGGGCCAGGGTCACTGTGGGGTCTGGGTAAAAGTCACTGTGAAGTCTGAGCACTGTCACTCTGGGGTCAGGGTCGCGGTCACTGTGGGCCCGGGGCAGGGGTCACTTTGGGGACGGGGTCACGATCGGGTCTGAGTCATGGTCACTCTAGGGTCTGTGTCACGGTGACTGTGGGGTCTGGGCCGGGGTCACTGTGGGGTCTGTGTCACGGTCACTGTGGGGTCAGTGCCGTGGTCACTGTGGGATCTGTGTCACGGTCACTGTGGGATCTGGGTCACGGTCGGTTTGGGGTCTGGGCTGGGGTCAGTGTAGGGTCTGGGTCATGGTCACTGTGGGATCTGGGTCATGGTTACTGTGGGGTCTGGGCCAGGGTCACTGTGGGGTCTGGGTCATGGTTACTGTGGGGTCTGGGCCAGGGTCACTGTGGGGTCTGGGTCACGATCACTGTGGGGTCTGGGTCACGATCACTGTGGGGTCTGGGTCACAGTCACTGTGAAGACTGAGCACGGTCACTCTGGGGTCAGGGTCACGGTCACTGTGGGCCCGGGGCAGGGGTCACTTTGGGGACGGGGTCACGATCGGGTCTGAGTCATGGTCACTCTAGGGTCTGTGTCACGGTGACTGTGGGGTCTGGGCCGGGGTCACTGTGGGGTCTGTGTCACGGTCACTGTGGGGTCTGGGTCACGGTCGGTTTGGGGTCTGGGCTGGGGTCAGTGCAGGGTCTGGGTCATGGTCACTGTGGGATCTGGGTCATGGTTACTGTGGTGTCTGGGCCGGGGTCACTGCGGGGTCTGGGCTGGGGTCACTGTGGGGTCTGGGTCACGATCACTGTGGGGTCTGGGTCACAGTCACTGTGAGGTCTGGGCTGGGGTCACTGTGGGGTCTGGGTCATGGTCACTGTGGAGTCTGGGTCACGGTCACTGAGGGGTCTGGGCCGGGATCACGGTGGGGTCTGACTCACGGTCTCTGTGGGGTCTGGGTCGCAGTCACTGTGGGATCTGGGCCAGGGTCACTGTGGGGTCAGGGTTGTGGTCACGGTGGGGTCAGGGTCACAGTCACTTTGGGGGTCTGGGTCATAGTCACTGTGGGGTCTGGGCCGGGATCACTGTGGGGTCTGGGTCACGGTCGGTTTGGGGTCTGGGTCACTGTCACTGTGGGATCTGGGCCGGGGTCACTGTGGGGTTTGGGACGGGGTCACTGTGGGATCTCAGCCGGGGTCACTGTGGGGTCTGGATCACGGTCACTGTGGGGTCTGGGCCGGGGTCACTCAGGGTCTAGGTAACGTTCACTGTGGGGGCTGGGTCGGGGTCACTGTGGGGTCTTGGTCGTGGTCAATGTGGGGTCTAAGCCGGGATCACTGTGGAGTCAGGGTCACGGTCACTGTGGTGTCAGGGTCACGGTCACTGTGGGGTCTGGGCCAGGGTCATTGTGGGGTCTGGGCCAGGGTCATTGTGGGGTCGGGGACGGGGTCACTGTGGGGTCTGGGTCATGGTCACTGTGGAGTCTGGGCCGGGATCACGGTGGGGTTTGGGACGGGGTCACTGTGGGATCTGGGCCGGGGTCACTGTGGGGTTTGGGCCAGGGTCATTGTGGGGTTTGGGCCGGGGTCACTGTGGGGTTTGGGACGGGGTCACTGTGGGGTCGGGGACGGGGTCACTGTGGTGTCAGGGTCACGGTCACTGTGGTGTCAGGGTCACAGTCACTGTGGGGTCTGGGCCGGGTTCACTGTGGGGTCTGGGCCGGGTTCACTGTGGGGTCTGGGTCACGATCACTGTGGGGTCTGGGTCACAGTCACTGTGGGGTCTGGGCCGGGTTCACTGTGGGGTCTGGGTCACGATCACTGTGGGGTCTGGGTCACAGTCACTGTGGAGTCTGGGCCGGGATCACGGTGGGGTTTGGGACGGGGTCACTGTGGGGTTTGGGCCAGGGTCACTGTGGGATCTGGGCCGGGGTCACTGTGGGGTTTGGGCCAGGGTCACTGTGGGGTTTGGGACGGGGTCACTGTGGGGTCGGGGACGGGGTCACTGTGGGGTTTGGGCCAGGGTCACTGTGGGGTTTGGGACGGGGTCACTGTGGGGTCGGGGACGGGGTCACTGTGGGGTTTGGGCCGGGGTCACTCAGGGTCTAGGTAACGTTCACTGTGGGGGCTGGGTCGGGGTCACTGTGGGGTCTTGGTCGTGGTCAATGTGGGGTCTAAGCCGGGATCACTGTGGAGTCAGGGTCACGGTCACTGTGGTGTCAGGGTCATAGTCACTGTGGGGTCTGGGCCAGGGTCATTGTGGGGTCGGGGACGGGGTCACTGTGGGGTCAAGGTCGCAGTCACTGTGGGGTCTGGGCCGGGGTCACTGTGGGGTCTGGGTCTCGGTCACTCTGGGTCTAGGTAACATTCATTGTGGCGTCTGGGTCACAGACACTGTGGAATCTGGGCCAGGGCCACTGTGGGGTCTGGGTCACGGTCACTGTGGGGTCTGGGCAGGGGTCACTGTGGGATAAGGGTCACGGTCACTGTGGAGTCTGGGCCAGGGTCACTGTGGGGTGTGTGTCACAGTCACTCTGGGGTCTGAGTCACGGTCACTGTGGGATCTGGTTCGGGATCACTGTGGAGTCTGGGCAAGGGTCGCTGTGGAGTCTGGGTCGCAGTCACTGTGGAGTCTGGGTCGCAGTCACTGTGGGGTCTGGGTCTCAGTCACTGTGGGGTCTGGGTTGCGTTCACTCTGGGTCTAGGTCTCGGTCACTGTGGGGTCGGGGTAACTTTCACTGTGGGGTTTGGGCGGGGTCACTGTGGGGTTGGGGCCAGGGTCACTGTGGGGTCTGGGCCGGGGTCACTGTGGGGTTGGGGCCAGGGTCACTGTGGGCTCAGGGACGCGGTCACAGTGGGTGCTGGATCACGGTCACTGAGGGGTCTGGGTCACGGTAATAGTGGGTGCTGGGCCGGGGTCAGTGTCGCGGTCACTGTGGGGTCAGGGTCACGGTCACTGTGGGGTCTGGGCCAGGGTCACTGTGGGGTCAGGGTAAAAGTCACTGTGAGTTCTGGGCCACGGTCACTCTGGGGTCAGGGTCGCGGTCACTTTGGGCCCGGGGCAGGGGTCATTTTGGGGCGGGGGTCACGGTCGGATCTGGGTCATGGTCACTCTAGGGTCTATGTCACGGTCACTGTGGGGTCTGGGCCGGGATCACTGTGGGGTCTGGGTCACGGTCACTGTGGGGTCTGGGCCAAGGTCACTGTGTGGTCTAGGCCGGGTCACTGTGGGGTTGGGGTCACGGTCGGTTTGGGGTCTGGGCTGGGGTCACTGTGGGGTCTGCTCCGGGATCACTGCGGGGTCTGGTCACGGTCACTCTTGGGTCTTGCCAGTGTCACTGTGGGATCTCAGCCGGGGTCACTGTGGGTCAGGGTCACGGTCACTGTGGGGTCTTGGTCGTGGTCACTGTGGGGTCTTGGTCGTGGTCACTGTGGGATCTCGGCCGGGTCACTGTGGGGTCTGGGTCACGGTCACTGTGGGGTCTTGGTCGTGGTCACTGTGGGATCTCGGCCGGGGTCACTGTGGGGTCGGGGATGGGGTCACTGTGCGGTCTTGGTGGTGGTCACTGTGGGGTCGGGGATGGGGTCACTGTGGGGTTGGGGATGGGGTCACTGTGCGGTCTTGGTCGTGGTCACTGTGGGATCTCGGCCGGGGTCACTGTGGGGTCGGGGATGGGGTCACTGTGGGCTCTGGGTCACGGTCCCTGTGGGGTCTGGGCCTCAGTCACTGTGGGGTCTGGGTCACGGTCACTGTGGGGTCTGGGTCACGGTCACTGTGGGGTCTGCTCCGGGATCACTGTGGGGTCTGGGTCATGGTCACTGAGGGGCCTGGGTCACGGTCACTGTGGGGTCAGGGTCATGGTCACTCTGAGGTCAGGGTCACGGTCACTGTGGGCCCAGGACAGGGGTCACTTTGGGGTCGGGGTCACTCTCGGGTCTGTGTCACGATCACTGTGCGGTCTGGTCCAGGGTCACTGTTGGGTTGGGCCAGGGACACTGTGGGGTCTGGGCCGGGGTCACTGTGGGCTCAGGGTCGCGGTCACAGTGGGTGCTGGATCACGGTCACTGAGGAGTCTGGGTCACGGTCATAGTGGGTGCTGGGCCGGGGTCACTGTGGGGTCAGGGTCGTGGTCACTATGGGGTCTGGGCCAGGGTCACTGTGGGATCTGGTTCGGGATCACTGTGGAGTCTGGGCAAGGGTCGCTGTGGAGTCTGGGTCGCAGTCACAGTGGGATCTGGGCCGGGGGTCACAGTGGGGTCTGGGCCTGGGTCACTGTGGGGTCTGGGTCTGGGCCTGGGTCACTGTGGGGTCTGGGTTGCGTTCACTCAGGGTCTAGGTCTCGGTCACTGTGGGGTCGGGGTAACTTTCACTGTGGGGTTGGGAGCAGGGTCACTGTGGGGTCTGGGCCGGGGTCACTGTGGGGTTGGGGCCAGGGTCACTGTGGGCTCAGGGTCGCGGTCACAGTGGGTGCTGGATCACGGTCACTGAGGGGTCTGGGTCACGGTCATAGTGGGTGCTGGGCCGGGGTCAGTGTCGCGGTCACTGTGGGGTCAGGGTCACGGTCACTGTGGGGTCTGGGCCAGGGTCACTGTGGAGTCTGGGTCATGGTCACTGTGGGGTCTGGGCAAAAGTCACTGTGAGTTCTGGGCCACGGTCACTCTGGGGTCAGGGTTGCGGTCACTTTGGGCCCGGGGCAGGGGTCATTTTGGGGTGGGGGTCACGGTCGGATCTGGGTCATGGTCACTCTAGGGTCTGTGTCACGGTCACTGTGGGGTCTGGGCCAAGGTCACTGTGTGGTCTAGGCCGGGTCACTGTGGGGTCGGGGTCACGGTCGGTTTGGGGTCTGGGCTGGGGTCACTGTAGGGTCTGGGTCACGGTCGGTTTCGGGTCTGGGCTGGGGTCACTGTGGGGTCTGGGCCGGGGTCACTGTGGGGTCTGTGTCGCGGTCACTGTGGGGTCTGGGTCACGGTCACTGTGGGGTCTGCGTCACTGTCACTGTGGGGTTGGGGCCAGGGTCACTGAGGGGTCTGGGTCATAGTCACATTGGCTGCTGGGCCGGGGACACTTTTGGGCTGGTGGCGGGATCACTGTGGGGTCTGGTCACGGTCACTCTTGGGTCTTGCCAGTGTCATTGTTGGATCTGGGCCGGGGTCACTGTGGGGCCACGGTCACGGTCACTGTGGAGTCTGGGCCAGGGTCGCTTTGGAGTCTGGGTCACGGTCACTGTGGGGTCTGTTTCAGGGTCACTGTTGGGTTGGGCCAGGGTCACTGTGGGGTCTGGGCCAGGGTCACTGTGGGGTCTGGGTCACGGTCACAGTGGGTGCTGGGTCGGGATCACTGTGGAGCTGGTGGCGGGATCACTGTGGGGTCTGGTCACGGTCAGTCTTGGGTCGGAGTCACTGTGGGGTCTGGGCTGGGGTCACTGTGGGGTCTGGGTCACGGTCACTGTGGGGTCTGGGTCACGGTCACTCTTGGGTCTAGGTCTCGGTCACTGTGGGGTCGGGGTAACGTTCACTGTGGGGTCTGGGCCGGGGTCACTGTGGGGTCAGGGTCATGGTGACTGTGGGGTCTGAGTCGCGGTAACTGTGGAGTCTGGGCCAGGGTCACTGTGGGGTCTGGGCCCCAGTCACAGTGGGGTCAGGGTCACGGTGACTGTGCGGTCTGGGCAGGGGTCTCTGTGGGATCTGGGTCGCGGTCACTGTGGGGTCTGGGTCGCGGTCACTGTGGGGTCTGCGTCACTGTCACTGTGGGGTCTGGGCCGGGGTCACTGTGGGGTCTGGGCTGGGGTCACTGTGGGGTCTGGGTCACGGTCACTGTGGGATCTGGTTCGGGATCACTGTGGAGTCTGGGCCGGGGTCACTGTGGGATCTGGGTCGCGGTCACTGTGGGGTCTGGGTCGCGGTCACTGTGGGATCTGGGTCGCGGTCACTGTGGGGTCTGGGTCGCGGTCACTGTGGGGTCTGCGTCACTGTCACTGTGGGGTCTGGGCCGGGGTCACTGTGGGGCCTGGGCCGGGGTCACTGTGGGGTCTGGGTCACGGTCACAGTGGGTGCTGGGTCGGGAACACTGTGGAGCTGGTGGCGGGATCACTGCGGGGTCTGGTCACGGTCACTCTTGGGTCTTGCCAGTGTCACTGTGGGATCTCGGCCGGGGTCACTGTGGGTCAGGGTCACGGTCACTGTGGGGTCTTGGTCGTGGTCACTGTGGGGTCTTGGTCGTGGTCACTGTGGGATCTCGGCCGGGGTCACTGTGGGTCAGGGTCACGGTCACTGTGGGGTCTTGGTCGTGGTCACTGTGGGGTCTTGGTCGTGGTCACTGTGGGATCTCGGCCGGGGTCACTGTGGGGTCTGGGTCACGGTCACTGTGGGGTCTTGGTCGTGGTCACTGTGGGATCTCGGCCGGGGTCACTGTGGGGTCGGGGATGGGGTCAATGTGGGGTCTGGGTCACGGTCAATGTGGGGTCTGGGCCTCAGTCACTGTGGGGTCGGGGATGGGGTCACTGTGCAGTCTTGGTCGTGGTCACTGTGGGGTCGGGGATGGGGTCACTGTGGGGTCGGGGATGGGGTCAATGTGGGGTCTGGGTCACGGTCACTGTGGGGTCAGGGTCATGGTCACTCTGGGGTCAGGGTCACGGTCACTGTGGGCCCAGGACAGGGGTCACTTTGGGGTCGGGGTCACTCTCGGGTCTGTGTCACGGTCACTGTGCGGTCTGGTCCAGGGTCACTGTTGGGTTGGGCCAGGGTCACTGTGGGGTCTGGGCCGGGGTCACTGTGGGCTCAGGGTCGCGGTCACAGTGGGTGCTGGATCACGGTCACTGAGGAGTCTGGGTCACGGTCATAGTGGGTGCTGGGCCGGGGTCACTGTGGGGTCAGGGTCGTGGTCACTATGGGGTCTGGGCCAGGGTCACTGTGGGGTCTGGGTGAAAGTCACTGTGAGTTCTGGGCCACGGTCACTCTGGGGTTAGGGTCGCGGTCACTTTGGGCCCGGGGCAGGGGTCATTTTGGGGCGGGGTCACGGTCGGATCTGGGTCATGGTCACTCTCGGGTCTGTGTCACGGTCACTGTGGGGTCTGGGCCAAGGTCACTGTGTGGTCTGGGCTGGGTCACTGTGGGGTCTGGGTCATGGTCACTGTGGGGTCTGCTCCGGGATCGCTGTGGAGTCTGGGCCAGGGTCACTGTGGGGTCTGGGTCAAGGTCACTGTGGAGTCTGGGCCAGGGTCACTGTGGGGTCGGGGTCATGGTCACTGTGGGGTCTGGGTCATGGTCACTGTGGGGTCTGCTCCGGGATCGCTGTGGAGTCTGGGCCAGGGTCACTGTGGAGTCTGGGTCACGGTCACTGTGGAGTCTGGGCCAGGGTCACTGTGGGGTCTGGGTCACGGTCACTGTGGAGTCTGGGCCGGGGTCACTGTGGGGTCTGGGTCATGGTCACTGTGGGGTCTGGGTAACGGTCACTGTGGGGTCTGGGTCACGGTCACTGTGGGATCTGGGCCGGTGTCACTGTGGGGTCTGGGTCGGGGTCACTGTGAGGTCTGGGCTGGGGTCACTGTGGGGTCTGGGTCGCGGTCACTGTGGGGTCTGCGTCACTGTCACTGTGGGGTCTGGGCCGCGGTCACTGTGAGGTCTGGGCTGGGGTCACTGTGGGGTCTGGGTCATGGTCACTGTGGGGTCAGGGTCACGGTCACTGTGGAGTCTGGGCCGGGGTCACTGTGGGGTCGGGGTCATGGTCACTGTGGGGTCTGGGTAACGGTCACTGTGGGGTCTGGGTCACGGTCACTGTGGGATCTGGGCCGGTGTCACTGTGGGGTCTGGGTCATGGTCACTGTGGGATCTGGGTCATGGTCACTGTGGGGTCTGCTCCGGGATCGCTGTGGAGTCTGGGCCAGGGTCACTGTGGGGTCTGGGTCATGGTCACTGTGGGGTCTGCTCCGGGATCGCTGTGGAGTCTGGGCCAGGGTCACTGTGGGGTCTGGGCCGGGGTCACTGTGGGCTCAGGGTCGCGGTCACAGTGGGTGCTGGATCACGGTCACTGAGGAGTCTGGGTCACGGTCATAGTGGGTGCTGGGCCGGGGTCACTGTGGGGTCAGGGTCGTGGTCACTATGGGGTCTGGGCCAGGGTCACTGTGGGGTCTGGGTGAAAGTCACTGTGAGTTCTGGGCCACGGTCACTCTGGGGTTAGGGTCGCGGTCACTTTGGGCCCGGGGCAGGGGTCATTTTGGGGCGGGGTCACGGTCGGATCTGGGTCATGGTCACTCTCGGGTCTGTGTCACGGTCACTGTGGGGTCTGGGCCAAGGTCACTGTGTGGTCTGGGCTGGGTCACTGTGGGGTCTGGGTCACGGTCACTGTGCGGTCTTGGTCGTGGTCACTGTGGGGTCTGGGTCGGGGTCACTGTGAGGTCTGGGCTGGGGTCACTGTGGGGTCTGGGTCGCGGTCACTGTGGGGTCTGCGTCACTGTCACTGTGGGGTCTGGGCCGGGGTCACTGTGAGGTCTGGGCTGGGGTCACTGTGGGGTCTGGGTCACGGTCACCATGGAGCTGGTGGCGGGATCACTGCGGGGTCTGGTCACGGTCACTCTTGGGTCTTGCCAGTGTCGTTGTGGGATCTGGACAGTGGTCACTGTGGGGTCAGGGTCACGGTCACTGTGGTGTCAGGGTCACGGTCACTGTGCGGTCTTGGTCGTGGTCACTGTGGGGTCGGGGATGGGGTCACTGTGGGGTCAGGGTCGCGGTCACTGTGGTGTCAGGGTCACGGTCACTGTGCGGTCTTGGTCGTGGTCACTGTGGGATCTCGGCCGGGGTCACTGTGGGGTCGGGGATGGGGTCACTGTGGGGTCAGGGTCGCGGTCACTGAGGGGTCTGGGTCACGGTCACTGTGGGGTCTGCTCCGGGATCACTGTGGGGTCTGGGTCACGGTCACTGTGGGGTCTGTGTCACGGTCACTGAGGGGCCTGGGTCACGGTCACTGAGGGGCCTGGGTCACGGTCACTGTGGGGTCTGGGTCACGGTCACTGTGGCGTCTGGGCCAGGGTCGCTTTGGGGTCTGTGCTGGGGTTACTGTGGGGTCTGGGTCATGGTCACTGTGGGGTCAGGGTCATGGTCACTGTGGGGTCAGGGTCACGGTCACTGTGGGCCCAGGACAGGGGTCACTTTGGGGTCGGGGTAACTCTCGGGTCTGTGTCACGGTCACTGTGCGGTCTGGTCCAGGGTCACTGTTGGGTTGGGCCAGGGTCACTGTGGGGCCTGGGCCAGGGTCACTGTGTGGTCTGGGTCACTGTCGGTTTGGGGTCTGGCCTGGGGTCACTGTGTGATCTGGGTCACTGTCGGTTTGGGGTCTGGCCTGGGGTCACTGTGGGGTCTGGGTCACGGTCACTGTGGGGTCTGGGTCACTGTCACAGTGGGTGCTGGGTCGGGAACACTGTGGAGCTTGTGGCGGGATCACTGCGGGGTCTGGTCACGGTCACTCTTGGGTCTTGCCAGTGTCACTGTGGGATCTGGGCTGGGGTCACTGTGGGGTCAGGGTCACGGTCACTGTGGAGTCTGGGTCACGGTCACTGTGGGGTCTGGGTCACGGTCACTGTGGAGTCTGGGCCAGGGTCGCTGTGGAGTCTGGGCTGGAGTCACTGTGGGGTCTGGGCCAAGGTCACTGTGTGGTCTGGGCTGGGTCGCTGTGGGGTCTGGGTCATGGTCACTGTGGGGTCTGCTCCGGGATCACTGTGGGGTCTGGGTCACGGTCACTGTGGAATCTGGGCCAGGGTCACTGTGGGGTCGGGGTCATGGTCACTGTGGGGTCTGGGTCATGGTCACTGTGGGGTCTGCTCCGGGATCGCTGTGGAGTCTGGGCCAGGGTCACTGTGGGGTCGGGGTCACGGTCACTGTGGAGTCTGGGCCAGGGTCACTGTGGGGTCTGGGTCACGGTCACTGTGGAGTCTGTGCCGGGGTCACTGTGGGGTCGGGGTCATGGTCACTGTGGGGTCTGGGTAACGGTCACTGTGGGGTCTGGGTCACGGTCACTGTGGGATCTGGGCCGGTGTCACTGTGGGGTCTGGGTCGGGGTCACTGTGAGGTCTGGGCTGGGGTCACTGTGAGGTCTGCATCACGGTCACTGTGGGGTCTGGGTAACGGTCACTGTGGTGTCTGGGTAACGGTCACTGTGGGGTCTGGGTCGCGGTCACAGTGGGATCTTGGTCGGGGTCACTGTGAGGTCTGGGCCAGGGTCACTGTGGGGTCTGCTCCGGGATCGCTGTGGAGTCTGGGCCAGGGTCACTGTGGGGTCTGGGTCGCGGTCACTTTGCTGTCTGGGCCGGGGTAACTGTGGGGTCTGGGTCACGGTCACTATGGAGCTGGTGGCGGGATCACTGCGGGGTCTGATCACGGTCACTCTTGGGTCTTGCCAGTGTCGTTGTGGGATCTGGGCAGTGGTCACTGTGGGGTCAGGGTCGCGGTCACTGTGGTGTCAGGGTCACGGTCACTGTGTGGTCTTGGTCGTGGTCACTGTGGGATCTCGGCCGGGGTCACTGTGGGGTCGGGGATGGGGTCACTGTGGGGTCAGGGTCGCGGTCACTGAGGGGTCTGGGTCACGGTCACTGTGGGGTCTGCTCCGGGATCACTGTGGGGTCTGGGTCACGGTCACTGTGGGGTCTGGGTCACGGTCACTGAGGGGCCTGGGTCACGGTCACTGAGGGGCCTGGGTCACGGTCACTGTGGGGTCTGGGTCACGGTCACTGTGGCGTCTGGGCCAGGGTCGCTTTGGGGTCTGTGCTGGGGTTACTGTGGGGTCTGGGTCATGGTCACTGTGGGGTCAGGGTCATGGTCACTGTGGGGTCAGGGTCACGGTCACTGTGGGCCCAGGACAGGGGTCACTTTGGGGTCGGGGTCACTCTCGGGTCTGTGTCACGGTCACTGTGCGGTCTGGTCCAGGGTCACTGTGGGGCCTGGGCCAGGGTCACTGTGTGGTCTGGGTCACTGTCGGTTTGGGGTCTGGCCTGGGGTCACTGTGTGATCTGGGTCACTGTCGGTTTGGGGTCTGGTCTGGGGTCACTGTGGGGTCTGGGTCACGGTCACTGTGGGGTCTGGGTCACTGTCACAGTGGGTGCTGGGTCGGGAACACTGTGGAGCTGGTGGCGGGATCAATGCGGGGTCTGGTCACGGTCACTCTTGGGTCTTGCCAGTGTCACTGTGGGATCTGGGCTGGGGTCACTGTGGGGTCAGGGTCATGGTCACTGTGGGGTCTGGGTCACGGTCACTATGGGGTCTGGGTCACGGTCACTATGGGGTCTGGGTCACGGTCACTGTGGAGTCTGGGTCACGGTCACTGTGGAGTCTGGGCCAGGGTCACTGTGGAGTCTGGGCTGGAGTCACTGTGGGGTCGGGGTCACGGTCACTGTGGGGCCGGGGTCACTCTGGGTCTAGGTAACGTTCACTGTGGCGTCTGGGTCACGGTCACTGTGGGGTCTGGGCCAGGGTCACTGTGGGGTCAGGGTTACAGTCACTGTGGGGTCTGGGTCGTGGTCATTGTGGGTCTGCTTCGTGGTCAATGTGGGGTCTGTGCCAGTGTCTCTGTGGAGCCTGGGTCACGGTCACTGTCGGGTCTGGGTCACGGTCACTGTGGGGTCTGGGTCACGGTGACTGTGGAGTCTGGGTCGCGGTCACTCTGGGTCTCGGTCGCGGTCACTCTGGGTCTAGGTCTCGGGCACTGTGGGGTTGGGGTAACGTTCACTGTGGGGTTTGGGCGAGGTCACTGTGGGGTTGGGGCCAGGGTCACTGTGGGCTCAGGGTCGTGGTCACAGTGGGTACTGGATCACGGTCACTGAGGGGTCTGGGTCACGGTCATAGTGGGTGCTGGGCCGGGGTCACTGTGGGGTCAGGGTCGCGGTCACTATGGGGTCTGGGCCAGGGTCACTGTGGGGTCTGGGTAAAAGTCACTGTGAGTTCTGGGCCACGGTCACTCTGGGGTCAGGGTCGCGGTCACTTTGGGCCCTGGGCAGGGGTCATTTTGGGGCGGGGTCACGGTCGGATCTGGGTCATGGTCACTCTCGGGTCTGTGTCACGGTCACTGTGGGGTCTGGGCCAAGGTCACTGTGTGGTCTGGGCCGGGTCACTGTGGGGTCGGGGTCACGGTCGGTTTGGGGTCTGGGCAGGGGTCACTGTGGGGTCTGGGTCATGGTCACTGTGGAGTCTGGGCCGGGGTCACTGTGGGATCTGGGCCAGGGTCACTGTGGGATCTGGGTAACGTTCACTGTGAGGTCTGGGTCGCGGTCACAGTGGGATCTTGGTCGGGGTCACTGTGAGGTCTGGGTCATGGTCACTGTGGGGTCTGGGCCGGGGTCACTGTGGAGTCTGGGTCGGGATCACTGTGGAGTCTGGGTCGGGATCACTGTGGGGTCTGGACTGGGGTCACTATGAGGTCTGCATCACGGTGACTGTGGGGTCTGGGTAGCGGTCACTATGCGGTCTTGGTCGTGGTCACTGTGGGGTCGGGGATGGAGTCACTGTGGGGTCTGGGTCACGGTCACTGTGGGGTCTGGGTCACGGTCACTGTGGGGTCTGCTCCGGGATCACTGTGGGGTCAGAGTCACGGTCACTGAGGGGCCTGGGTCACGGTCACTGTGGGGTCAGGGTCATGGTCACTCTGGGGTCTGGGCCGGGGTCACTGTGGGGTCTGGGTCACGGTCACTGTGGAGTCTGGGTCACGGTCACGGAGGGGCCTGGGTCACGGTCACTGTGGGGTCTGGGTCATGGTCACTGTCGGGTCTGGGTCACGGTCACTGTGCGGTCTTGGTCACGGTCACTGTAGGGTCTGGGTCACGGTGACTGTGGAGTCTGGGTCATGGTCACTGTGGGGTCTGCTCCGGGATCAATGTGGAGTCTGGGCCAGGGTCACTCTGGGGTCTGGGTCACGGTCACTGTGGAGTCTGTTCCGGGGTCACTAATGGGGTCGGGGTCATGGTCACTGTGCGGTCTGGGTCATGGTCACTGTGGGGTCTGCTCCGGGATCACTGTGGAGTCTGGGCCAGGGTCACTGTGGGGTCTGGGTCACGGTCACTGTGGGATCTGGGTCGGGGTCACTGTGGGGTCTGGGTCGGGGTCACTGTGAGGTCTGGGCTGGGGTCACTGTGGGGTCTGGGTTGCGGTCACTGTGGGGTCTGGGTTACAGTCACTGTGGGGTCTGGGCCGTGGTCGCTGTGGGGTCTGGGCTGGGGTCACTGTGAGGTCTGCATCACGGTCACTGTGGGGTCTGGGTCACGGTCACTGTGGGGTCTGGGTCACGGTCACTGTGAGGTCTGGGTCACGGTCACAGTGGGATCTTGGTCGGGGTCACTGTGAGGTCTGGGCCAGGGTCACTGTGGGGTCTGGGTCGCGGTCACTTTGCTGTCTGGGCCGGGGTTACTGTGGGGTCTGCGTCACGGTCACTGTGGGGTCTGGGTCACGGTCACTGTGGGGTCTGGGTCACGATCACTCTTGGGTCTTGCCAGTGTCACTGTGGGGTCTGGGCCGGGGTCACTGTGGGGTCAGGGTCACGGTCACGGTCACTGTGGAGTCTGGGCCGGGGTTACTGCGGGGTCAGGGTCATGGTGACTGTGGGGTCTGGGTCGCGGTCACTGTGGGGTGTGTGGCACGGTCACTGTGGGGTCTGGGTCGCGGTCACTGTGGGGTCAGGGTCACGGTCGCGGTCACTTGGGGTCTGGGCCGGGGTTACTGTGGAGCTGGTGGCGGGATCAATGCGGGGTCTGGTCACGGTCACTCTTGGGTCTTGCCAGTGTCACTGTGGGGTCTGGGCTGGGGTCACTGTGGGGTCAGTGTCACGGTCACTGTGGGGTCTGGGTCACGGTCACTGTGGGGTCTGGGCCAAGGTCACTGTGTGGTCTGGGCCGGGTCACTGTGGGGTCGGGGTCACGGTCGGTTTGAGGTCTGGGCTGGGGTCACGGTCGGTTTGGGGTCTCTGTGGGGTCTGGGTCATGGTCACTGTGGGGTCTGGGTCATGGTCACTGTGGGATCTGGGTCATGGTCACTGTGGGGTCTGGGCCGGGGTCACTGTGGAGTCTGGGTCGGGATCACTGTGGGGTCCGGGCTGGGGTCACTGTGAGGTCTGCATCACGGTCACTGTGGGGTCTGGGTAACGGTCACTGTGGGGTCTGGGTCGTGGTCACTGTGAGGTCTGGGTCGTGGTCACTGTGGGGTCTGGGTAACGGTCACTGTGGGGTCTGGGTAACGGTCACTGTGGCGTCTGGGCCGCGGTCACTGTGAGGTCTGGGCCTGGGTCACTGTGGGGTCAGGGTCATGGTGACTGTGGGGTCTGAGTCGCGGTAACTGTGGAGTCTGGGCCAGGGTCACTGTGGGGTCTGGGCCCCGGTCACAGTGGGGTCAGGGTCACGGTGACTGTGCGGTCTGGGCAGGGGTCTCTGTGGGGTCTGGGTCGCGGTCACAGTGGGGGCTGGGTCACGGTCACTGTCGGGTCTGGGCCAGGGTCACTGTGGGGTCTGTGGCACGGTCACTGTGGGGCTTGGGTCGCGGTTACTGTGGGGTCTGCTCCAGGATCACTGCGGGGTCTGGTCACTGTCACTCTTCGGTCTTGCCAGTGTCGTTGTGGGATCTGGGCCGGGATCACTGTGGGGTCAGGGTCACATTCGCGGTCACTGTGGGGTCTGGGCCGGGGTTACTGTGGAGCTGGTGGCGGGATCACTGCGGGGTCTGGTCACGGTCACTGTGGTGTCAGGGTCGCGGTCACTGTGGTGTCAGGGTCACGGTCACTGTGCGGTCTTGGTCGTGGTCACTGTGGGGTCGGGGATAGGGTCACTGTGGGGTCAGGGTCGCGGTCACTGTGGTGTCAGGGTCACGGTCACTGTGCGGCCTTGGTCATGGTCACTGTGGGATCTCAGCCGGGGTCACTGTGGGGTCGGGGATGGGGTCACTGAGGGGTCAGGGTCGCGGTCAATGTGGGGTCTGGGCCTCAGTCACTGTGGGGTCTGGGTCACGGTCACTGTGGGGTCTGGGTCACGGTCACTGTGGGGTCTGCTCCGGGATCACTGAGGGGTCTGGGCCAGGGTCGCTTTGGGGTCTGGGCCGAGGTATGGGGTATGGGTCATATTCACATTGGCTGCTGGGCCGGGGACACTGTGGGGCTGGTGGCGGGATCACTGCGGGGTCTGGTCACGGTCACTCTTGGGTCTTGCCAGTGTCACTGTGGGGTCTGGGCTGAGGTCACTGTGGGGTTGGGGCCAGGGTCACTGTGGGCTCAGGGTCGCGGTCACAGTGGGTGCTGGATCACGGTCACTGAGGGGTTTGGGTCATGGTCATAGTGGGTGCTGGGCCGGGGTCACTGTGGGGTCAGGGTCGCGGTCACTGTGGGGTCTGGGCTGGGGTCACTGTGGGGTTGGGGCCGGGGTCACTGTGGGGTTGGGGCCAGGGTCACTGTGGGCTCAGGGTCGCGGTCACAGTGGGTGCTGGATCACGGTCACTGAGGGGTTTGGGTCATGGTCATAGTGGGTGCTGGGCCGGGGTCACTGTGGGGTCAGGGTCGCGGTCACTATGGGGTCTGGGCCAGGGTCACTGTGGGGTCTGGGTAAAAGTCACTGTGAGTTCTGGGCCACGGTCACTCTGGGGTCAGGGTCGCGGTCACTTTGGGCCCTGGGCAGGGGTCATTTTGGGGCGGGGTCACAGTTGGATCTGGGTCATGGTCACTCTCGGGTCTGTGTCACGGTCACTGTGGGGTCTGGGCCAAGGTCACTGTGTGGTCTGGGCCGGGTCACTGTGGGGCTGGGGTCACGGTCGGTTTGGGGTCTGGGCTGGGGTCACTGTGGGGTCTGGGTCACGGTCGGTTTGGGGTCTGGGCAGGGGTCACTGTGGGGTCTGGGTCATGGTCACTGTGGGATCTGGGCCGGGGTCACTGTGGGGTCTGGGTCACAGTCACTGTGGGGTCTGGGTCGCGGTCACAGTGGGATCTTGGTCGGGGTCACTGTGGGGTCTGGGCCGGGGTCACTGTGGGGTCAGGGTCATGGTGACTGTGGGGTCTGAGTCGCGGTAACTGTGGAGTCTGGGCCAGGGTCACTGTGGGGTCTGGGCCTCGGTCACAGTGGGGTCAGGGTCACGGTGACTGTGCGGTCTGGGCAGGGGTCTCTGTGGGGTCTGGGTCGCGGTCACAATGGGGTCTAGGTCTCGGTCACTGTGGGGTCGGGGTAACGTTCACTGTGGAGTCTGGGCCAGGGTCGCTGTGGGGTCTGGGTCATGGTCACTGTGGAGTCTGGGCCAAGGTCGCTGTGGGGTCTGGGTCATGGTCACTGTGGGGCCTGTGTCGCGGTTACTGTGGGGTCTGCTCCGGGATCACTGCGGGGTCTGGTCACGGTCACTCTTGGGTCTTGCCAGTGCCGTTGTGGGATCTGGGCCGGGGTCACTGTGGGGTCAGGGTCACAGTCGCGGTCACTGTGGGATCTGGGCCGGGGTCACTGTGGGGTCAGGGTCACGGTCGCGGTCACTGTGGTATCTGGGCCGGGGTCACTGTGTGGTCTGGGTCACGGTCACTGTGGGTGCTGGTTCGGGAACACTGTGGAGCTGGTGGCGGGATCACTGCGGGGTCTGGTCACGGTCACTCTTGGGTCTTGCCAGTGTCACTGTGGGATCTCGGCCGGGGTCACTGTGGGGTCAGGGTCACGGTCACTGTGGTGTCTGGGTCAAGGTCACTGTGGGGTCTGGGTCATGGTCACTGTGCGGTCTTGGTCGTGGTCACTGTGGGATCTCGGCCGGGGTCACTGTGGGGTCGGGGATGGGGTCACTATGGGGTCAGGGTCGCGGTCACTGTGGAGTCTGGGCCTCAGTCACTATGGGGTCTGGGTCACGGTCACTATGGGGTCTGGGTCACAGTCACTGTGGGGTCTGGGTCACGGTCACTATGGGGTCAGGGTCGCGGTCACTGTGGAGTCTGGGCCTCAGTCACTATGGGGTCTGGGTCACGGTCACTATGGGGTCTGGGTCACAGTCACTGTGGGGTCTGGGTCACGGTCACTGTGGGGTCTGGGTCACGGTCATTGTGGAGTCTGGGCCAGGGTCGCTGTGGGGTCTGGGCTGGGGTCACTGGGGGGTCAGGGTTACAGTCACTGTGGGGTCTGCTTCGTGGTCAATGTGGGGTCTGTGCCGGTGTCTCTGTGGAGTCTGGGTCACGGTCACTGTCGGGTCTTGGTCACTGTCACTGTGGGGTCAGGGCCGGGGTCACTCTGGGTCTAGGTAACGTTCACTGTGGGGTCTGGGTCATGGTCACCGTCAGGTCTGGGTCACGGTCACTGTGCGGTCTTGGTCACGGTCACTGTGGGGTCGGGGACAGGGTCACTGTGGGGTCAGGTCGCGGTCGCTGTTGGCTCTGGGCCGGGGTCACTCTGGGTCTAGGTAACGTTCACTGTGGCATCTGGGTCACGGTGACTGTGGGGTCTGGGTCACGGTCACTCTGGGGTCTGGGTCACGGTCACTCTGGGGTCTGGGTCACGGTGACTGTGGGGTCTGGGTCACGGTCACTCTGGGGTCTGGGTCACGGTGACTGTGGAGTCTGGGTCGCGGTCACTCTGGGTCTAAGTCTCGGTCACTGTGGGGTCTGGGTCGCAGTCACTGTGCGGTCTGGGTGGGGTCACTGTGGGGTCTGGGTCTCAGTCACTGTGAGGTCTGGGTTGCGTTCACTCTGGGTCTGGGTCTCTGTCACTGTGGGTCGGGGTAACGTTCACTGTGGGGTTTGGGCGGGGTGTCTGTGGGGTTGGGAGCAGGGTCACTGTGGGGTCTGGGCCGGGGTCACTGGGGTTGGGGCCAGGGTCACTGTGGGCTCAGGGTCGCGGTCACAGTGGGTGCTGGATCACGGTCACTGAGGGGTCTGGGTCACGGTAATAGTGGGTGCTGGGCCGGGCTCACTGTGGGGTCAGGGTCGCGGTCACTATGGGGTCTGGGCCAGGGTCACTGTGGGGTCTGGGTAAAAGTCACTGAGTTCTGGGCCACGGTCACTCTGGGGTCAGGGTCGCGGTCACTTTGGGCCCGGGGCAGGTGTCATTTTGGGGCGGGGTCACGGTCGGATCTGGGTCATGGTCACTCTAGGGTCTGTGTCACGGTCACTGTGGGGTCTGGGCCAAGGTCACTGTGTGGTCTGGGCCGGGTCATTGTGGGGTCTGGGTCATGGTCACTGTGGGGTCTGCTCCGGGATCACTGTGGAGTCTGGGCCAGGGTCACTGTGGGGTCTGGGCCGGGTCACTATGGGGTCGGGGTCACGGTCGGTTTGGGGTCTGGGCTGGGGTCACTGTGGGATCTGGGTCACGGTCACTGTGGAGTCTGGGCTGGGGTCACTGTGGGGTCGGGGTCATGGTCACTGTGGGGTCTGGGTCATGGTCACTGTGGGATCTGGGCCGGGGTCACTGTGGGGTCTGGGCCGGGGTCACTGTGGGGTCTGGGCCGGGGTCGCTGTGGGGTCTGAGCTGGGGTCACTGTGAGGTCTGCATCACGGTCACTGTAGGGTCTGGGTAACGGTCACTGTGGCGTCTGGGTAACGGTCACTCTGAGGTCTGGGTCGCGGTCACAGTGGGATCTTGGTCGGGGTCACTGTGAGGTCTGGACCAAGGTCACTGTGGGGTCTGGGTCGCGGTCACTGTGGGGTCTGGGTCACGGTCACTGTGGGGTCTGGGCCGGGGTTACTGTGGGGTCTGGCCTGGGGTTACTGTGGGGTCTGGGTCGCGGTCACTGTGGGGGCTGGGTCACGGTCACTGTTGGGTCTGGGTCCCGGTCACAGTGGGTGCTGGGTCGGGAACACTGTGGAGCTGGTGGCGGGATCACTGCGGGGTCTGGGTCACGGTCACTCTTGGGTCTTGCCAGTGTCACTGTGGGATCTTGGCCGGGGTCACTCTGGGTCAGGGTCACGGTCACTGTGGGGTCTGGGTCACGGTCACTGTGGGGTCGGGGTCACAGACACTGTGGGGTCTGGGCCGGGTCACTGTGGGGTCGGGGTCACAGTCGGTTTGGGGTCTGGGCTGGGGTCACTGTGGGGTCTGGGTCATGGTCACAGTGGGGTCTGGGTCACGGTCACTGTGGAGTCTGGGCCAGGGTCGCTTTGGGGTCTGGGCCGAGGTCACTGTGGGGTATGGGTCATAGTCACTGTGGGGTCAGGGTCACGGTCACTGTGGGCCCAGGACAGGGGTCACTTTGGGGTCGGGGTCACTCTCGGGTCTGTGTCACGGTCACTGTGCGGTCTGGTCCAGGGTCACTGTTGGGTTGGGCCAGGGTCACTGTGGGGTCTGGGCCGGGGTCACTGTGTGGTCTGGGTTACTGTCGGTTTGGGGTCTGGCCTGGGGTCACTGTGGGGTCTGGGTCACGGTCACTGTGGGGTTGGGGTAACGTTTACTGTGGGGTTTGGGCGGGGTCACTGTGGGGTTGGGGCCAGGATCACTGGGCTCAGGGTCGCGGTCACAGTGGGTGCTGGATCACGGTCACTGAGGGGTCTGGGTCACGGTCATAGTGGGTGCTGGGCCGGGGTCACTGTGGGGTCAGGGTCGCAGTCACTATGGGGTCTGAGCCAGGGTCACTGTGGGGTCTGGGTAAAAGTCACTGTGAGTTCTGGGCCACGGTCACTCTGGAGTCAGGGTCGTGGTCACTTTGGGCCCGGGGCGGGGTCACGGTCGGATCTGGGTCATGGTCACTGTGTGGTCTGGGCTAAGGTCACTGTGGTCTGGGCCGGGTCACTGTGGGGTCGGGGTCACAGTCGGTTTGGGGTCTGGGCTGGGGTCACTGTGGGGTCTGGGTCATGGTCACAGTGGGGTCTGGGTCACGGTCACTGTGGGATCTTGGTCGGGGTCACTGTGAGGTCTGGGCCAGGGTCACTGTGGGGTCTGGGTCGCGGTCACTTTGGTGTCTGGGCTGGGGTCACTGTGGGGTCTGGGTCGCGGTCACTTTGCTGTCTGGGCCGGGGTTACTGTGGGGTCTGCGTCACGGTCACTGTGGAGTCTGGGCCGGGGTCACTGTGGGGTCAGGGTTACAGTCACTGTGGGGTCTGGGCCGGTTTCACTGTGGGGTCTGGGCCGGGGTCACTGTGAGGTCTATACCAGGGTCACTGTGGGGTCTGGGTGGCGGTCACTTTGGTGTCTGGGCTGGGGTTACTGTTGGGTCTGGGTCATGGTCACTGTGGGGTCTGGGTCACGGTCACTGTGGGGTCTGGGCCGGGGTTACTGTGGGGTCTGGCCTGGGGTTACTGTGGGTCTAGGTCTCGGTTACTGTGGGGTCTGGGTCACGGTCACTGTGGGGTCAGGGTCGCGGTCACTGTGGAGTCTTGGCCAGGGTCACTGTGGGGTCTGAGTCACGGTCACTGTGGAGTCTGGGTCACGGTCACTGTGAGTTCTGGGCCACGGTCACTCTGGGGTCAGGGTCGCGGTCACTTTGGGCCCGGGCAGGGGTCATTTTGGGGCGGGGGTCACAGTTGGGTCTGGGTCATGGTCACTCTAGGGCCTGTGTCATGGTCAGTGTGGGGTCTGGGCCAAGGTCACTGTGTGGTCTGGGCCGGGTCACTGTGGGGTCGGGGTCACGGTCGGTTTGGGGTCTGGGCTGGGGTCACTGTGGGGTCTGGGTCACGGTCGGTTTGGGGTCTGGGCTGGGGTCACTGTGGGGTCTGGACCACGGTCACTGTGGGGTCTGGGCCGGGGTCACTGTGTGGTCTGAGTCACGGTCACAGTGGGTGCTGGGCCGGGAACACTGTGGAGCTGGTGGCGGGATCACTGCGGGGTCTGGTCACGGTCACTCTTGGGTCTTGCCAGTGTCACTGTGGGGTCTGGGCCGGGGTCACTGTGGGGTCAGGGTCACGGTCACTGTGGTGTCTGGGTCAAGGTCACTGTGGGGTCTGGGTCACAGTCACTGTGGTGTCTGGGTCACGGTCACTGTGGGGTGTGGGTCACGGTCACTGTGCAGTCTTGGTCGTGGTCACTGTGGGGTTGGTGATGGGGTCACTGTGGGGTCAGGGTCGCGGTCACTGTGGGGTCTGGGCCGGGGTCACTGTGGGGTCTGGGTCGCGGTCACTGTGGAGTCTGGGTCAGGGTCACTGTGGGGTCTGGGTCGCGGTCACTGTGGTGTCTGGGTCGCGGTCACTCTGGGTCTAGGTCTCGGTCACTGTGGGGTCGGGGTAACGGTCACTGTGGGGTCTGGGTCGCGGTGACTGTGGGGTCTGGGTCGCGGTGACTGTGGGGTCTAGGTCGCGGTCACTCTGGGTCTAGGTCCCGGTCACTCTGGGTCTAGGTCTCAGTCACTGTGGGGTCGGGGTAACGGTCACTGTGGGGTCTGGGTAACGGTCACTTTGGGGTCTGGGTCGGGTCACTGTGAGGTCTGGGTCGCCGTCACAGTGGGATCTTGGTCAGGGTCACTGTGAGGTCTGGGCCAGGGTCACTGTGGGGTCTGGGTCGCAGTCACTTTGGTGTCTGGGCTGGGGTCACTGTGGGGTCTGTGTCACGGTCACTGTGGGGTCTGGGTCACGGTCACAGTGGGGTCTGGGTCACAGTCACAATGGAGTCTGGGCCGGGGTCACTGTGGGGTCAGGGTCGCGGTCACTTTGGTGTCTAGGCCAGGGTCACTGTGGGGTCTGGGTCGCGGTCACTTTGGTGTCTAGGCCGGGTTCACTGTGGGGTCTGGGCCGGGGTCACTGTGGGGTCTGGGTCGGGGTCACTGTGGGGTCTGGGTCGGGGTCACTGTGGCGTCTGGGCCGGGGTCACTGTGGGGTCTGGGTCGGGGTCACTGTGAGGTCTGGGCCGGGGTCACTGTGGGGTCTGGGCCGGGGTCACTGTGGGGTCTGGGCCGGGGTCACTGTGAGGTCTGGGCTGGGTTCACTGTGGGGTCTGGGCCGGGGTCACTGTGGGGTCAGGGTCGCGGTCACTTTGGTGTCTGGGCTGGGGTTACTGTGGGGTCTGGGTCGGGGTCACTGTGGGGTCTGGGCCGGGTTCACTGTGAGGTCTGGGCCGGGGTCACTGTGGGGTCTGGGTCGCGGTCACTGTGAGGTCTAGGCCAGGGTCACTGTGGGGTCTGGGCCGGGTTCACTGTGGGGTCTGGGCCGGGGTCACTGTGTGGTCTGGGCCGGGTTCACTGTGGGGTCTGGGTCGGGGTCACTGTGAGGTCTGGGTCGCAGTCACTGTGGGATCTTGGTCGGGGTCACTGTGAGGTCTAGGCCAGGGTCACTGTGGGGTCAGGGTCGCGGTCACTTTGGTGTCTGGGCTGGGGTTACTGTGGGGTCTGGGTCACGGTCACGGTAGGGTCTGGTCACAGTCACTGTGGGGTCTGGGCCGGGGTCACTGTGGGGTCTGGGTCGGGGTCACTGTGAGGTCTGGGTCGGGGTCACTGTGGGGTCTGGGTCGGGGTCACTGTGAGGTCTGGGTCGCAGTCACTGTGGGATCTTGGTCGGGGTCACTGTGAGGTCTGGGTCGGGGTCACTGTGAGGTCTGGGTCGCAGTCACTGTGGGATCTGGGTCACGGTCACTGTGGGGTCTGGGCCGGGGTCACTGTGGGGTCTGGGTCACGGTCACTGTGGAGTCTGGGCCGGGGTCACTGTGAGGTCTGGGTCGCAGTCACTGTGGGATCTGGGTCACGGTCACTGTGGGGTCTGGGCCGGGGTCACTGTGGGGTCTGGGTCACGGTCACTGTGGAGTCTGGGCCGGGGTCACTGTGGAGTCTGGGCCGGGGTCACTGTGGGGTCTGGGCCGGGGTCACTGTGGGGTCTGGGTCACGGTTACTGTGGGGTCTGTGCCGGGGTCACTGTGGGGTCTGGGTCGGGGTCACTGTGAGGTCTGGGTCGCAGTCACTGTGGGGTCTGGGTCGGGGTCACTGTGGGGTCTGGGCGGGGTCACAGTGGGTGCTGGGTCACGGTCACTGTGGAGTCTGGGCTGGGGTCTCTGAGGGGTCTGGGTCACGGTCACAGTGGGTGCTGGGCCGGGGTCACTTTGGGGCTGGTGGCTCGGTCACTGCGGGGTCTGGATTATGGTCACTGTGGTGTCAGTGCCGTGGTCACTGTGGGGTCTGAGTCACGGTCACTGTGTGGTCTGAGTCACGGTCACTGTGGGGTCTGAGTCATGGTCACTGTGGGGTCTGGACCAGGGTCACTGTGGAGTCTGAGTCATGGTCACTCTGGGGTCAGGGTCGCGTTCACTTTGGGCCCGGGGCAGGGGTCATTTTGGGGCGGGGGTCACGGTCGGGTCTGGGTCACGGTCACTATGGGGTCTGAGTCACGGTCACTGTGGGGTCTGGACCAGGGTCACTGTGGAGTCTGAGTCATGGTCACTCTGGGGTCAGGGTCGCGTTCACTTTGGGCCCGGGGCAGGGGTCATTTTGGGGCGGGGGTCACGGTCGGGTCTGGGTCATGGTCACTCTAGGGTCTGTGTCATGGTCACTGTGGGGTCTGGGCCAGGGTCACTGTGGGGTCTGGGCCAGGGTCACTGTGGGGTCTGGGCCAGGGTCACTGTGGGGTCTGGGTAAAGGTCACTGTGGGGTCTGGGCCGGGTTCACTGTGGGGTCTGGGTCACGGTTACTGTGGGGTCTGTGCCGGGGTCACTGTGGGGTCTGGGTCGCAGTCACTGTGGGATCTTGGTCGGGGTCACTGTGGGGTCTGGGTCGGGGTCACTGTGAGGTCTGGGTCGCAGTCACTGTGGGATCTTGGTCGGGGTCACTGTGGGGTCTGGGTCGGGGTCACTGTGAGGTCTGGGTCGCGGTCACTGTGGGGTCTGGGTCGGGGTCACTGTGGGGTCTGGGTCACGGTTACTGTGGGGTCTGTGCCGGGGTCACTGTGGGGTCTGGGTCGGGGTCACTGTGAGGTCTGGGTCGCAGTCACTGTGGGGTCTGGGTCACGGTCACTGTGGGGTCTGGGTCTGGGTCACAGTGGGTGCTGGGTCACGGTCACTGTGGAGTCTGGGCTGGGGTCTCTGAGGGGTCTGGGTCACGGTCACAGTGGATGCTGGGCCGGGGTCACTTTGGGGCTGGTGGCTCGGTCACTGCGGGGTCCGGATTATGGTCACTGTGGTGTCAGTGCCGTGGTCACTGTGGGGTCTGAGTCACGGTCACTGTGTGGTCTGAGTCACGGTCACTGTGTGGTCTGAGTCACGGTCACTGTGGAGTCTGGGCCAGGGTCACTGTGGAGTCTGGGTCACGGTCACTATGGGGTCTGAGTCACGGTCACTGTGGGGTCTGGGCCAGGGTCACTGTGGAGTCTGAGTCACGGTCACTCTGGGGTCAGGGTCGCGTTCACTTTGGGCCCGGGGCAGGGGTCATTTTGGGGCGGGGGTCACGGTCGGGTCTGGGTCATGGTCACTCTAGGGTCTGTGTCATGGTCACTGTGGGGTCTGGGCAAGGGTCACTGTGGGGTCTGGGCCAAGGTCACTGTGTGGTCTGGGCCGGGTCACTGTGGGGTCGGGGTCACGGTCGGTTTGGGATCTGGGCCAGGGTCACTGTGGGGTCTGGGCCAGGGTCACTGTGGGGTCTGGGACAGGGTCACTGTGGGGTCGGGGTCACGGTCGGTTTGGGATCTGGGCCAGGGTCACTGTGGGGTCTGGGCCAGGGTCACTGTGGAGTCTGGGTCACGGTCTCTGTGGGGTCTGAGTCGGGGTCACAGTGGGTGCTGGGTCGGGGTCACAGTGGGTGCTGGGTCGGGGTCACAGTGGGTGCTGGGTCGGGGTCACAGTGGGTGCTGGGTCACGGTCATGGTAGGGTCTGGGCCGGAGTCACTGTGGGGTCAGGGTCACGGTCACGGTAGGGTCTGGGCCGGAGTCACTGTGGGGTCTGGGTAAAGGTCACTCTTGGGTCTTGCCAGTGTCACTGTGGGGTCTGGGCCGGGGTCACTGTGGGGTCAGGGTCACGGTCACTGTGGGGTCTTGGTCGCGGTCACTGTGGGGTCTGGGTCGCGGTCACTGTGGGGTCTGGGTAACGGTCACTGTGGGGTCTGGGTAACGGTCAATGTGGGGTCTGGGTAACGGTCAATGTGGGGTCTAGGTTCCGGTCACTCTGGGTCTAGGTCTCGGTCACTGTGGGGTCTGGGTCACAGTCACTGTGGGGTCTGGGTCGGGGTCACTGTGGGGTCTGGGTCGGGGTCGCTGTGGGGTCAGGGTCACGGTCACTGTGGGGTCAGGGTCACGGTCTCTGTGGGGTCTGGGTCACGGTCACTGTGGGGTCTGGGTCTTGGTCACTGTGGCGTCTGGGCCGGGGTCACTGTGGGGTCTGGGCCGGGGTCACAGTGGGTGCTGGGACACGGTCACGGTAGGGTCTGGGCCAGAGTCACTGTGGGGTCAGGGTCACGGTCACTGTGGGGTCTGGGTCACGGTCACTGTGGGGTCTGGGTCACGGTCACTGTTGGGTCTGAGTCGCGGTCACTGTGGGGTCTGAGTCGCGGTCACTGTGGGGTCTGGGTCACGGTGACTGTAGGGTCGGGGACGGGGTCACTGTGGGGTCTGGGTCACGGTCACTGTGGGGTCAGGGTCACGGTAACTGTGGGGTCTGGGCCGGGGTCACTGTGGGGTCTGGGCCGGGGTCACTGTGGGGTCTGGGTCACGGTCACTCTTGGGTCTTGCCAGTGTCACTGTGGGGTCTGGGCTGGGGTCACTGTGGGGTCTGGGTCACGGTCACTGTGGGGTCTGGGTCACGGTCACTGTGGGTGTTGGGCCGGGAACACTGTGGGGTCAGGGTCACGGTCACTGTGGTGTCTGGGTCACGGTCACTGTGGGGTCTGGGTCACAGTCACTGTGGGGTCTGGGTCACAGTCACTGTGGGGTCTGGGCCGGGGTCACTGTGGGGTCAGGGTCACGGTCACTGTGGTGTCTGGGTCACGGTCACTGTGGGGTCTGGGTCACGGTCACTGTGGGGTCTTGGTCGTGGTCACTGTGGGGTCAGGGTCGCGGTCACTGTGGGGTCAGGGTCGCGGTCACTGTGGGGTCTGGGCCGGGGTCACTGTGGGGTCGGGGACGGGGTCACTGTCGGGTCTGGGCCGGGGTCACTGTGGTGTCAGGGTCACGGTCACTGTGGTGTCTGGGTCACGGTCACTGTGGGGTCTGGGTCACGGTCACTGTGGTGTCAGGGTCACAGTCACTGTGGGGTCTGGGTCACGGTCACTGTGGGGTCTGGGCTGGGATCACTGTGGGGTCTGGGCCGGGGTCACTGTGGGGTCTGGTCCGGGGTCAGTCTGGCATCTGGGTCACGGTCACTGGGGTCTGGGTCACGGTCACTGGGGTCTGGGTCACGGTCACTGTGGAGTCTGGGTCACGGTCACTATGGGGTCTGAGTCACGGTCACTGTGGGATCTGGGCCAGGGTCACTGTGGAGTCTGGGTCACGGTCACTCTGGGGTCAGGGTCGAGTTCACTTTGGGCCCGGGGCAGGGGTCATTTTGGGGCGGGGGTCACGGTCGGGTCTGGGTCATGGTCACTCTAGGGTCTGTGTCATGGTCACTGTGGGGTCTGGGCCAGGGTCACTGTGGGGTCTGGGCAAGGGTCACTGTGTGGTCTGGGCCAAGGTCACTGTTTGGTCTGGGCCGGGTCACTGTGGGGTCTGGGTCACGGTCGGTTTGGGGTCTGGGCCAGGGTCACTGTGGGGTCTGGGCCAGGGTCACTGTGGGGTCTGGGACAGGGTCACTGTGGGATCTGGGCCAAGGTCACTGTGGGGTCTGGGTCACGGTCACTGTGGGGTCTGGGTAAAGGTCACTGCGGGGTCTGGTCACGGTCACTGTGGGGACTGGGTCGCGTTCACTTTGGGCCCGGGGCAGGGGTCATTTTGGGGCGGGGGTCACGGTCGGGTCTGGGTCATGGTCACTCTAGGGTCTGTGTCATGGTCACTGTGGGGTCTGGGCCTGGGTCACTGTGGGGTCTGGGCGAGGGTCACTGTGGGGTCTGGGCCAAGGTCACTGTGTGGTCTGGGCCGGGTCACTGTGGGGTCGGGGTCACGGTCGGTTTGGGGTCTGGGCCGGGAACACTGTGGGGTCAGGGTCACGGTCACTGTAGGGTCTGGGTCACAGTCACTGTGGGGTCTGGGCTGGGGTCACTGTGGGGTCAGGGTCACGGTCACTGTGGGGTCTGTGTCACGGTCACTGTGGGGTCTGGGTCACAGTCACAGTGGGGTCTTGGTCGTGGTCACTGTGGGGTCGGGGACGGGGTCACTGTGGGGTCAGGGTCGCGGTCACTGTGGGGTCTGGGCCGGGGTCACTGTGGGGTTGGGGACGGGGTCACTGTAGGGTCTGGGCCGGGGTCACTGTGGTGTCAGGGTCACGGTCACTGTGGTGTCAGGGTCACGGTCACTGTGGGTTCTGAGTCACGGTCACTGTGGTGTCAGGGTCACGGTAACTGTGGGGTCTGGGTCACGGTCACTGTGGGGTCTGGGCTGGGATCACTGTGGGGTCTGGGCCGGGGTCACTGTGGGGTCTGGGCTAGGGTCACTGTGGGGTCTGGTCCGGGGTCAGTCTGGCGTCTGGGTCACGGTCACTGGGGTCTGGGTCACGGTCACTGTGGGGTCTGGGTCACGGTCACTGTGGGGTCTGGGTCACGGTCACTGTCACGGTAACTGTGGGGTCTGGGTCACGGTCACTGTGGGGTCTGGGCTGGGATCACTGTGGAGTCTGGGCCGGGGTCACTGTGGGGTCTGGGCTAGGGTCACTGTGGGGTCTGGTCCGGGGTCAGTCTGGCGTCTGGTTCACGGTCACTGGGGTCTGGGTCACGGTCACTGTGGGGTCTGGGTCACGGTCACTGTGGGGTCTTTTTTTTATTTGCAATCTGGAGTCCAAGTTTGGAGTCTGTGTCGGGCAATATCTCCTTAAGAACAGTGTCAGAAATGATTGTTCTTGCTGTTATGAGCGGTTTTCGGTTATTATATCTGGTTTACAACAGTCCAACACAGATACAGAAATATAACAGCACCGATTTCAGTCTTTGACTGATTTACATGGGGCTCCAGAAGCGCAGGGGACATTCTGTCTCCTGCTGCCCAGCCAGCTCTCTATCCATCTCACTCGTATACCCTGGACCCCATGCGACTTCACCTTCTGCATCAGCCTACCATGGGGAACTTCATCAAATGCCTTACTAAGGTCCATGTATGTTACATGTACAGCCCTTCCCTCATGAGTCAACTTTGTCACTTCCTCAAATAATTAAGTTGGTACGACATGACCTTCCCTGCACAAAACCATGCCGTCTATCTTTGATAAGCCCATTTTATTCCAAATGGGAATAGATCCTATCCTTCAGTAACTTCTCCAGCAACTTCCCTACCACTGAGGTCAGGATCACCAGTCTATAATTATTGGATTATCCCTCCTCCCCTTCTTAAACAAGGGGACAACATTACCAATTATCCAGTCCTCCGGGACCTCAACAATGTTCAAGGATGCTGCAAAGATATCTGTTAAAGTCCAAGCTATTTCCTCTCTCTGTCCGGGATCTGGGATAGATCCTATCTGGACCTGGGGACTTGTCCAACTTAATGTCTTTTAGAATGCACAACACTTCCTCCTTATGCCGACTTGCCCTAGAGTAATCAAACATTTATCCTTAACCTGAACATCCATCATGACCCTCTCCTCGATGAACACCGATGCAAAGTACTCGTTAAGAATCTCACCCATTTTCTCTGACTTCACACATAACTTCCCTCCTTTGTCCTTGAGTAGGCCGATCCTTTCTCTAGTGACCCTCTTGCTCCTTATATACGAATAAAAGGCTTTGGGATTTTCCTTAACCCTGTTTGCCAAAGATATTTCATGAGCCCTTTTCGCCCTCTTAATTCCTCATTTCAGATTGGTCCTACACTCTTGATATTCTTCCAAAGCTGCTTCTGTCTTCAGTTGCCCAGATCTTACGTATGCTTCCTTTTCCTCTTAGCTAGTCTCTCAATTTCACCTGTCATCCAAGGCTCCCCAATCTTGCCATTTCCATCCCTCATTTTCACAGGGACATGCTTCTTCTGCACTCTAATCAACCTCTCTTAAAAAGCCTCCCACATATCGAATGTGGGTTTACCTTCAATTTAGCACTCTTCCTTTAGGCCACTCTCACCTTTGTCCATGAGCATTCCAAAACTTACGGAATTGTGGTCACTATTCCCAAAGTAATCCCCTACTGAAACACCAACCACCTGGCCGGGCTCATTCCCCAACACCAGGTCCAGTATGGGCACTTCCCGAGTTGGGCTATTTACATACTGCTCTAGAAAACTCTCTGGATGCTCCTTACAAATTCTGCTCCATCTAGACTGCTAACATGAAGTGAATCCCAGTCAATGTTGGGAAAAGTAAAATCTCCTATCACCACCACCCTATTGCTTCTACATCTTTCCGTGATCTGGTTACATATTTGTACCTCTATCTCACGCTCGCTATTGGGAGGCCTGTAGTACAGTTCAACATTGTTGCCACACCCTTCCCACCTCTGAGCTCTGCCCATATTGCCTCACTGCTGGAGTCCTCCATAGTGCTCTCCTCAAGTACAGCTGTGATATCCTCTCTGTCCAGTAATGCAACTCTGCCACCCCTTTATCGTCCCTCTCTATCCCACCTGAAGCATCGACATCCTAGAATATTTAGTTGCCAATCTTGCCCTTCCGTCAACCAAGTCTCAGTAATAGCAATAAAGTCCTACTCCCAGGTACTAATCCAAGCCCTAAGTTCATCTGCTTTATCTACTACACTCTTGCATTTAAACAAATGTATCTCAGACCACCAGTCCCTTTGCCTTCATCATCTGCTCCCTGCCTACTCTTCCCCTTAGTCACGCTGACTTCATTATCTAGTTCCTTACAGGCTTTAGTTACTAGCCCCTTATTGTCCACGAACCTCCTCATTTGGTTCCCATCCTTCTGCCACATTAGTTTAAACCCTCCCCAACAGCATTAGCAAAAACACCCCCTAGGGCATTGGTTCCAGTACAACTCAGGTGAAGACTGTCCAGTTTGTAATGGACCTCCCCCAGAACCGGTCCCAATGTCCCACATATCTGAACCCCTCTTTCCTGCACCACCTCTCAAGCCACGCGTTCATCCTACTTATTCTATCATTCCTACACCGACTAGCGCGTGGCTCTGGTAGTAATCCTGAGATTACTACCTCGGAGGTCCTACTTTTTAACTTGGCTCCTAACTCCCTAAATTCTGCTTGTTGGACCTCATCCTTTTTTTAAATCTATATCATTGGTGCCTAAATGCACCATGACAACTGGCTGTTCACTCTTCCCCCTTCAGAGTGTTCTGCAGCTGCTCTGAGACATCCCTAACCCATGCACCTCAGAGACAGCATACCATTTGGGAATCTCATTTTCGACCACAGAGCCACCTGTCTACTCCCCTTACAATTGAATTCCCTATGACTGTAGCTGCTTCCACTCTTTTTCCCGCCTTTCTCTACAGCAGAGCCAGCAACATGACCGCCCTTCATGAAGGTCATGCTGCCTTCCCCTGGTGAGATATCTCCCCCAACAGTATCCAAACAGGAGAGAGAGATGGCCGCCGGGGACACCTGTACTGCCCTCCTGCTCTTTCTCTGCCTTTCGGTCTCCCATTCCTTTTCTCCCTCTGCAATCCTAATCTGCGGTGGGACCAATTTGCTAAGCGTGCTATCCACGACCCCCTCAGCATCGCGGTTGCTCCAAAGTGAGCCCAGAGATGTGCAGCTCCGGAGATGTCATGCGGTCTGACAAGGGCTGCAGCACTTCCTGCACACTTTTCCAAAATGCTCAGCAAAAGTACATTCCAGTGAAAAGGAAGGACTGTAAGAAAATCTGCCATGGGTGTCGAAGGAAGTAAGGGAGGCTGTCAAATTGAAAGAGAAGACATACAAAGTGGCCAAGATCAGCAGGAAACGAGAAAATTGTGAAAACTTTAAAGGTCAACAGTAAGCCACAAGAAGAGCTCTAAAGAAAAGTAAGACAGAACATGAGAAAAAAACTAGTCCAGACTATAAAGACAGATAGCAAAGGTTTCTATAAATACATTAAACAAAAAAAGAGTGGCGAAAGTAAATGTTGGTCCTTTAGAGGATGAGAAGGAGCATTGAATTATGGGATATGACAAAATGGCCACGGCATTGAAGAGGTATTTTACGTTGGTCTTCACAGAGGAGGACACTAATAACATGTCCGTAATTGACAGCTAGTTGAGGACCTGGAAACAATCACTCTTATGGAAGAGTTAGTGTTGGGAAAGCCAGTGGAGCCAGAGATAAATAAGTCTCCTGGCCCTGATGGAATGCATCCCACAGTACAAAAAGATTTAGCGGGAGAAATAGCAAGTACACTGGTGGTCATTTTTCAAAATTTGCTGAACTCTAGGGCAGTCCCAGTAGATTGGAAAACAGCAAATGTGATATCACTGTTTAAAAAGGGAGGGAGACAAAAGATGGGAATGATAGACCAGCAGCTTAATCTCTGTTGTGGGAAAGACGCTTGAGTCTACCATCAAGGAAGAAATAGTAAGACATCGCAACAAAACATTATCCCATCAGGCAGATGCGGCATGGGTTCATGAAGGGCGGTCATTCATCATTAATCTTTTGGAATTCTATGAAGACACTGAGGGCACGGTGGACAACGAGGACCCAGTGGATGTGGTGTACCTAGATTTCCAAAAGGCCTTTGACAAGGTGCAGCACAAGAGGCTGCTGCATAAGATAAAGATGCATGGCATTATGGGTAAAATATTAGCATGGATAGAGATTTAGTTAACCAACTGGAAGCAAAGAGTGGGGATAAATGTGTGCTATTCTGGTTGGCAATCAGTAAGTAATGGTGTATCTCGGGGAACGGTGTTGGGACCACAATTACTCACAATTTACAGAGATGGTTTGGAGTTGGGGACCATGTGTAGTGTGTCAAAGTTTGCAGATGAGACTAAGATGAGTGGCAGAGCAAAGTGTGCAGAGGACTGTGAAACTTTGCAGAGGAACATAGATACATTGGGTGAGTGAGCAAAGGTCTGGCAGGTGGAATACAATGTTAATAAATGTGAAGTCATCCATTTTGCTCAGAGTAACAATAAAAATGACTATTACTTGAATGGTAAAAGGTTGCAGCATGCTGCTATGCAGAGGGACCTGGGTGTCCTAGTCCATGAATCACAGAGGGTTGGTCTGCAGGTTCAACAGGTAACTAGGAAGGTAAATGGAATTTTTTCATTGCTAAAGAGGTTGAGTTTAAAAGCAGGGAGGTTATGTTACAGATGTACAGGGAGCTGGTGAGGCCACACCTGGAGTACTGTGTACAGATTTGGTCTCCTTACTTGAGAAAGGAAGTACTGGCACTGGAGGGGGTGCAGAGGAGGTTCACTAGGTTGGTTCCGGAGTTGAGGGGGTTGGTTATGAGGAGCGACTGAGTAGACTGGGATTATTTTCAGTGGAATTCAGAAGAATGAGGGGGATCTTATAGAAACATATAAAATGATGAAGGGAATCGATAAGGTAGAAGTAGAGAGGATGTTTCCACTGGCAGGTGAAACTAGGACAAGAGGGCATGGCCTCAAGATTAGGGGGAGCAGATTTAGGACTGAATTGAGAAGGAACTTCTTCACCCAGAGGGTTGTGAACCTATGGAATTCCCTACCCAGGGAAGTAGTTGATGTTACTTCAGTAAACGTTTTTAAAGCTAAGATAGATTTTTTTTGAACAATAAAGGAATTAAGGGATACGGTGAGAGGGCGGGTAAGTGGAGTGGAATCCATTTATATCAGTTCACTCACCTTCCCAGAGTGCAATTCGACTGTTCCCACTCAGCTCCTCGCTCTCACTGCACCTGCTGCTGCTGCAAAATGGAGGCCGCTGATTCCACCATGTAAATATTTCTGTCCTGCATGCGATTTACGTATCTTAGTTGTGTTGGGCTTGGTGGTGTCATTTCCGGTTTTGTTGCTGGTTCTGTTTCTGAGTGGTTGGTATATGCACTCCAAATTTACAGGCTTGTTAATGGGGTTTCGAGTTGAGTTTCAGGCTTTCAGGAATTCCTGTGCCTGTCTCTGTTTGGTCTGTCGTAGGGTCGATACATTGTCCCAGTGGAATCGTCTGTGTGAAGTGATACAAGTGATAGCTGTCATGTCTCCTGGTGGCTAGTTGGTGTTTGTGTACCTTGGTGGTTAATTTCCTTCCTGTTTGCCCTATGTTGTGTTGCTGTCAGCGTTTACATCGTATTTTGTGTATAACGTTAGTCCTGTTTGGTTGTGGGAAAGAATCCTTTACGGTTGTTAGCAGTTGTCGTAGTGTGTTAGTTGGCTTGTGGGGTACCATGATACCTCAGGATTGGAGTAGCCTGCTGATCATTTCTGATATGTCCTTAATGTATGGCCGTGTGGCCAGTGTACCGGGTGTGTTATGTTTTCCTATTGTGGTCTGTCGTGTAGGTATCGGCAGATTAGGCTTTTTGTTGTTTCTGCAGACTTGGTGTAGCTGTTCTTTGTTCTGCTTTGCACAGCTCCTGGGTGCTGCGGTGTGTTGTGGCTTGCTTCAGCAATGTTCGACGCAGTTCTGTTTGTGGGTGTTGGAAATGACGCCATCAACCCCAGCAGAAACAGACACATAAATAGCAACTGGGACAGAAGACCAGCGCTTCATCGGAGGCTCACTGATGATGTTACCTAGCATGGTGACAAAACGTCTGAGAGCAAGTCAACTACTCCACTCACAACCTGAGCTACAAATCTTCTTGAATTCTCTCTGTACCATGTGGCCATCGATACTTTGGGAAGCCTTTACAGGTTTTGGCAAGAGTCCCAGTGTTTCAGTTTGTGTTGTCGGGTTGGCAAAGAGTTAGCAGAATCAAGAGTGCGGTGCTGGAAAAGCACAGCCGGTCAGCCAGCATCTGAGGAGCAGGAGAGTCGACGTTTCAGGCATACTCCCGTCAGGAATCCTGATGAAGGGCTTATGCCCGAAACGTCAATTCCCCTGCTCCCTCGGATGCTGCCTGACCTGCTGTGCTTTTCCAGCACCACACTCTCGATTCTGGTCTCCAGCATCTGCGGTCCTCACTTTCTCCACCAAAGAGTTAATGGGAACACGTTTAACTTATGATACACCAAAACTACAACATCTGTCCATTCCCCTCTGCGTTGATTTAGCAGTGGGGATGTTCCAGTTTTCCAAATGGTAAAGTGAATGCGGAAATGTTCAAATTTAAGGACATGTAGTTTGGTATCACTTGGTCATGCCAGAGCGATTCACATTTCGAAAAATATGACTGATAAAGCAATCAAGTAATGGGGAAATCAGCAAAATTGTTTAAAGGAGCAGAGTTGAGAAAGACAACTTTGTAGGAAAAGGAACTATAGTGAGCTTTTGAAGGGTGAGGAACTTGTCGGAGTGACTTCCAGGCAGGAGGGAACTGTCCTGGATGTTGAAAGTCGTGTGGAACTGTAAAGACTAGGAGCTAGTTGACCATGTTTTGCTGGCTCAGGATCCTCCGTCATTTTAAATTTCAGCTCATCCAGTACTTGCATATCAACACCAAGTCCCCACTCCTTGGTTCCTGGCTGTCAGATGTCGGCTGCTCCTCGCCATGTTCAATTTAATATTCTCATTCATGTGTTCAAATCTGTCAATAGCCTCAACTCTCTCCATCTCTGTCAGTGCCTCCAACCCCACAGGCTCCCCATATCCCTTGAAGAACTTTCTGATTCTCACACCCTCCTTTTGAATACATTCTCCTTTTCTTTTGGTTCATCTCCGGTGACCCAGGGTCCATTTCCTTCACAAAGTCATCCAGGAGCCCTATCTAACTTCAGGACTTGACTTAAATCCTACCCATTGGTTCTGGCTATAGTCAACTTTCTCAATATCTGAGCACGCTCCTTTGGGAAGTTCTTGGGGGAACCTTCTATGATGAAAGTTTTCTATAAATGTCAGAATGATTCATGTCCTGCGTCTTTCATTGCAAAATCAGATTTGTCTTTTCCTTTGCCATATATCAGAACTGTACTTAGCTCTGCAGGAAGATCACTTTGCTTCTATTTGACTCACTGTTAAGTACCTTGAATATCATTCATCTCTTCAGGAACCTGCTGGCTTTCCATCGAACTGTGTCTTCAGAAATCTGACACTAAGTGGTAAACGTGGAAAAGGAAAATTGTAATGTGGTGTTTCCACCTCCCGCTGTTGGTCTGAGGCACTCCTGGTTTTTAGCAGGCCTCGATTAGCTCAGCAAAAGTTAAGGTGCTCAGTAAAACCAATCATATTGGGAAAAAAAGTTACTTCAGCCCATGTCAAAATTACAAAAATATATCCATATTGGCAACACCACCAGGAAACCTGCTCTGATCAGGAGTTCCATCAGGATGGAACATAATTGCTTTTTTTTCTCAGTTCTGAGGATTATTGTGTTGAATGTGACTGGATTTTTAAATCTCCGTTAACGAAGAGGGACAGATGATCTGTCCTGAAGTCTGCCTGATGGTCTCTGTAGGTGGACTGACTGACTGAGATTAAAGGAGAAAGCGAAGACCGCAGATGCTGGAGAGTCAGAGGAAAAAAGTGTGGCGCTGGAAAAGCACAGCCGGTCAGGCAGCATCCGAGGAGCAGGAGAGTCGATGCTTCAGGCATAAGCCCTTCATCAGGAATGTGTGGTGTGGGGGGAGGAGCGGGGCTGAGAGATAAACAGGGGGTGGGGCGGAGGGGGAAGGTACTGGGAAGGTGATAGGTAGATGTAGATGGGGGTAATTCTGATAGGTTGGTGGGGAGGGTGGAGTGGATAGGTGGGAAGGAAGATAGACAGGTCGGACAGTTCAAGAGAGCGGTGCCGAGTTGGAGGGTTGGATCGAGGATGGGTGGGGGGTGTGCGGGGTGGGGAAGGGAGATGAGGAAATTGGTGGAGTCAGTGTGAGATTAAAGAAATACTTTGGATATCTTGCAGCCAAGAAGGTGTGAGGTAGTTAAACTTGGAAACAATGGCAGTAGTTCTTTTTCCCATGCCATTAGTGAATGCCAAAGTGCCCCAAACTACAGAATTATAGGTATATAGGTATTATATAGGTATTGTGTTGTTTCCTTTTCAATTTAGTTGGTATTGCGAATAACTAACGTTTCTACTTGAATTCAAAGCATTCAGAATGTGCTTTCTTACACTTTGATTTGAGACTAAATTGGGAAGGTTTTAAGTGAGGCTGGAAGATTTGCCTAACTTAAAGCTCGAGGGCAGGAATCTATTGTGGAAGCTTCAGAGTGATGTCTGTTCTGGGACCTGCATAGGAAAGGGAAGAGGAAAAACATTGGGAGTTGAGAATAATTTTGGACCTGTCCAATTTAAAGATAGCAACAGATTTTCATGCCCCAAATCATATGGGGATTTCTTTGCTGAATTTTGAAGTGAAAGTTCTTTGTGAGAAAGAAAGTGACATTTCATCATCATTCTTTATTCTGCTTTTATCCATGTCACTTTCAGTATTTGAAACCCTCTTCAAAAGTTCCTGGTCTCCACAGAGCTTGTAACAAATAAAATATTTTGTCGCAAATTGATGATTCTGAACAACAGTTTGCAAGTCCAAGTGTTCTAAGGTAGTGGTCAATGTCCTCCTGTATATTGTTGGACTTTCGTTGACTAATTGAGAAATAGTGTGCAGGATATGGGGGAAAGGCAGGAGATTTCACTCGTTCTGTAACCTAATGTCAGGCTCGATGGGCTGATTGGCTTCTTCTGCACTGTTGAAAATGTGTTGCTGGAAAAGCGCAGCAGGTCAGGCAGCATCCAACGAACAGGAGATTCAATGTTTCGGGCATGAGTCCTTCTTCAGGAATGAGGAAAGTGTGCCAAGCAGGCTAAGATAAAAGGTAGGGAGGACGGACTTGGGGGAGGGGCGTTGGGAATGCGATAGGTGGAATGACGTTAAGGTGAGGGTGATAGGCCGGAATGGGTGTGGGGCGGAGAGGTCAGGAATAAGATTGCAGGTTAGGAAGGTGGTGCTGAGTCTGAGAATTGGGACTGGGACAAGGTGGGGGGAGGGGAAATGAGGAAACTGGAGAAAACTGAGTTCATCCCTTGTGGTTGGAGGGTTCCTAGGCGGAAGATGAGGCGCTCTTCCTCCAACCGTCATGTTGCTATGGTCTGGCGATGGAGGAGTCCTCCTTCCAACTATTGCATCTCCAACGCCCCTCCCCCAAGTCCCTCCTCCCTACCTTTTATCTCAGCCCCCTTGGCACACTCTCCTCATTCCTGAAGAAGGGCTCATGCCCGAAACGTCGATTATCCAGCTCCATGGATGCTGCCTGACATGCTGCACTTTTCCAGCAATACATTTTTAGCTCTGATCTCCAGCATTTGAAGTCCTCACTTTCTCCTTGGAGATTCTTTCTGCACTGTGCCCATTCTGAGATGCTGTACTCTCCGGGCATTAGAAAACTAGCCCCTGGATGTCAGTCAGTGTGCAGTTATGATGGAGGTATTTTTGATGGACACAGTCACATTTTCAGACCCATTGTTTTCCAGAATTTTCTCCGACATTATGACTTGCGAGATGCTGCTGCTGCCTCCACTTTTAAAGAATACGCATCTGACGGTTTAATGCACAGAATTGTGATTTCCATTGGTAAATCGGTGATTTTAATAAGCAGAATATTCCAATCCATGTTGTCACAAGTGCCACGTGTTTTAGTAGTTTTGCCATATGTGGGGACTCTCTGTTCATTGCTACTCAATGGTGTCTGTGCTTGTGTTTAGCTTCCGTCTCAGTTTTCCAGAGCTACATCCTGGGAGAGGTGTATAATCCTGTCATTGCTGTTTAACTTCACAACAGTTGACTGTTGTTCCACTAATTTCTCTGGTGGTTTTCCCAGGCCACGGCTCCATGAGTACAATTTGTCATCTGGTCAGTTGACAAAATGGCTGCCATCTAGCTACAAACCATCCGTGTGTGTTGGCAGTTGACAAAGTGTTTCTTTAGACTTGCTTTCTGCCCTTTCTTTCCTCACTCCCCCTTCTCTGTCTTCCTCCCTGTCCCCTAATCATCCCTTCTCTTCCTCTTCCCTCCTCCTTTCCTGTCTTCATCTCCCTCTCCTTTTCTCCCTTAAGAAAGGTTCCCCCTGTAAGGAAACACACGCAGACAAGGGGAGAATGTGCATACTCACTCAGACAGTTCCACCCTGAGGCTGGAATTGAACCCGGGTCCCTGGCACTGTGAGGCAACAATGCCTACCATTGAGCCACTGTGCCATCCAAATGTTTCCACTACTGGGGGCATCGTGAACTAGGGGACCCCATGTCTACGTGGATTTCCTCCGGGTGCTCCGGTTTCCTCCCACAATCCAAAGATGTGTAGGTTTAGGTGAATTGACTGTGCTAAACTGCCCTTCAGGGATGTGTAGGTTAGGTGCATTAGTCAGGGGTAAATGTAGAGTAATAGGGTAGGGGAATGGATCTGGGTGGGTTACTCTCTGGTCGGTCGATGTCGACTTGTTGGGCTAATTGGCCTGTTTCCACACTAGGGATTCTGTGATTTCTATGAATCAGGGAACTGAGATGTGAAGGAATTTCTTCTTCCAGAGAGCAGTGAATGTCTGAAATTTTCCACGCCAAACAGTTGTGGAGGTTACATCACTGACAATATTTAGAGAGGAGACTGACTAACTGAATCTTGCCATTCTGGGGAGATGAGGGTTATGAAGAGCTGACGTGAAAGAAGATATGAGACCTGGGGAGATCAGCTATGATCTGACAATCTT